>NC_059427.1:158739188-159356688 GCF_021028975.2 Sphaerodactylus townsendi
CATTAAAGAGGCTTTATCCGAAGCATCGACATGTACGATGAAAGGCAAAGTAGGATCTGGGTGTTTCAAAATAGGTTCAGTAGTGAAAGCTGTCTTAAGAGCCTGAAACGATTTTTGACACTCAGAGGACCAAGAAAGGGGAGCCCCGGGTTTCGATGCCTGGGGTCCCTTTCCTTTGGTGCGCAGTAAATCTGTGAGTGGTAGAGCAAGCTTGGCAAATTGGGGAATAAAATCTCGATAAAAGTTCGCAAAACCTAGAAACGATTGAAGTTCCTTACGGGTGGTGGGTATCGGCCAATTCACTACAGCTGCAACTTTTGCCGGGTCCATCTCCAGGCCCTCTGGAGAGATCCGATACCCTAGGTAATCCATGGAGGTTTGGTGGAAAGCACATTTGGACAGTTTTGCGAAAAGTGAGTTATCGAGCAGTCGTTGCAACACAGCCCTGACCAAACGTTCATGCTCTTCCATCGTTTGGGAATATATTAGAACGTCATCCAAATACACCCCCCCCCTTAAACAGAAACTCTTGTAGAACGTCGTTGATAAGAGACATGAAAGCCCCTGGGGCACCGGATAATCCGAATGGCATTACAAGATATTCATACTGTCCAAATTTGGTATTAAATGCTGTTAAATGCTCGAAGCCCTCAGCAATTCGTACTCGGTAATAAGCCTCCCTCAGATCCAGTTTGGTAAAAATACGCCCCTTTCCCAAGGCATCGAGCAAGTCCTTGATGAGGGGCAAAGGGTATTTATTTGACAACGAAACAGCGTTGAGACCACGATAATCAGTGCACAGACGTAGGGTTCCATCTTTCTTTTTCACAAACAAAACGGGTGCTGCGGCGGATGAAACCGCGAGCCAGATTCTTATCGAGAAAGGCTCGAAGCTCCTTCTCCTCGGCTGGGCTCATCCGATATATTCTACCTTTTGGAAGTTGTGCCCCTGGGACCAAGAGGATTTTACAGTCTGTGTCCCTATGGGGGGGAAGTTGATCGCATTCCTGTTCTGCAAAGACCTTGGCTAAATCCCAGTACTGTTTGGGAACTCCGGCCAGTTCTGGGCTCAGGTCACTGGCTAAAGCCATTGCCTGGGGCGACTCGGGATCTTCTTTAGCCTCTGCCGGTGGCTCACCCTCGTGCATGTGATCCCCACAAGGGGGATCGGTGAATCGGACTATGCGTTGCCCCCAGAAGATGGTGGGTTCATGGGAGAGGAGCCAGGGCATGCCCAGCACTATGGGATGTTTGGCGACTGGAGCCAAAATGAAGCTACGTCTTTCCCAGTGTTCAGCACATCGCAGAAGCACTGGTTGGGTCTTGAAACGGGCCGGACCGTCGGTGCCCAGCGGGCTGCCATCCATTTGAGTAAAGGGAATTGGTTTGGCCAATGCTATACGTTCGAGCCCTAGCTGCTCAGCCACCTGAGGCTTCATAAGGCAGTGGGAGCAACCGGAATCTACGAGAGCTCGTGCCAGAATATGGGTGTGCTTGGAGGTATTGGTTAGCGTGGTCATAATAGTTATGGGGGCTCCCCCTTCACTCACCGCATCTGGCGCAGGAAAATCTTCCGCGGGACCGGACGAAAGGCTCACCCCTTCAGGTTCGGTGTCATCGATCTCCCCGAGCTCGTCATCATAAGAAGAACATAAGAACAAGCCAGCTGGATCAGACCAGAGTCCATCTAGTCCAGCTCTCTGCTACTCGCAGTGGCCCACCAGGTGCCTTTGGGAGCTCACAGGCAGGATGTGAAAGCAATGGCCTTCTGCGGCTGTTGCTCCCGAGCACCTGGACTGTTAAGGCATTTGCAATCTCAGATCAAAGAGGATCAAGATTGGTAGCCATAAATCGACTTCTCCTCCATAAATCTGTCCAAGCCCCTTTTAAAGCTATCCAGGTTAGTGGCCATCACCACCTCCTGTGGCAGCATATTCCAAACACCAATCACACGTTGCGTGAAGAAGTGTTTCCTTTTATTAGTTCTAATTCTTCCCCCCAGCATTTTCAATGAATGCCCCCTGGTTCTAGTATTGTGAGAAAGAGAGAAAAATTTCTCTCTGCCAACATTTTCTACCCCATGCATAATTTTATAGACTTCAATCATATCCCCCCTCAGACGTCTCCTCTCCAAACTAAAGAGTCCCAAACGCTGCAGCCTTTCCTCATAAGGAAGGTGCTCCAGTCCCTCAATCATCCTCGTTGCCCTTCTCTGCACTTTTTCTATCTCTTCAATATCCTTTTTGAGATGTGGCGACCAGAACTGAACACAGTACTCCAAGTGCGGTCGCACCACGGCTTTATATAAGGGCATGACAATCTTTGCAGTTTTATTATCAATTCCTTTCCTAATTATCCCCAGCATAGCGTTTGCCTTTTTCACAGCTGCCATACATTGAGTTGACATTCCCATGGAACTATCAACTAAGACGCCCAAATCCCTTTCCTGGTCTGTGACTGATAGCACTGACCCCTGTAGCGTGTATGTGAAGTTTGGATTTTTTGCCCCTATGTGCATCACTTTGCATTTTGCTACATTGAACTGCATTTGCCATTTCTTAGCCCACTCACCTAATTTATCAAGGTCCGCTTGGAGCTCCTCGCAATCCTTTGTGGTTCTCACCACCCTACATAATTTGGTATCATCTGCAAACTTGGCCACCACGCTACCCACCCCTACTTCCAGGTCATTTATGAATAGGTTAAAGAGCACTGGTCCCAATACGGATCCTTGGGGGACACCACTCCCTACATCTCTCCATTGTGAGAATTTCCCATTTACACCCACTCTTTGCTTCCTGTTTCTCAACCAGTTTTTAATCCATAGGAGGACTTCCCCTCTTATTCCTTCATTGCTGAGTTTTCTCAATAGTCTCTGGTGAGGAACTTTGTCAAAAGCCTTTTGGAAATCCAAGTAGACAATGTCCACTGGTTCCCCCTTATCCACATGCCTGTTTACATCCTCAAAGAACTCTAGTAAGTTTGTAAGACAGGATTTGCCTCTGCAAAAGCCATGCTGACTCTTTCTCAGCAGGTCTTGCTTTTGTACATGTTTTATAATTTTATCTTTAATGACAGATTCTACTAATTTACCAGGAACAGATGTCAAACTGACTGGCCTGTAATTTCCCGGGTCCCCCCTAGTTCCTTTCTTAAAGATTGGTGTGACATTGGCCATCTTCCAGTCTTCAGGGATGGAGCCTGATTTCAAGGATATGTTGCATATTAAAGTGAGAACATCAGCAATTTCATGCTTGAGCTCTTTAAGAACTCTTGGGTGAATGCAATCTGGGCCAGGGGATTTGGTAGCATTTAGTTTATCAATGGCTGCCAGAACTTCTTCCTTGTCTACCACTATCTTCGTTAGTTCCTCGGATTCGCCTCCTAAGAAGCTTGGTTCAGGTGCAGGAATTTTCCTCACCTCCTCTTGGGTGAAGACAGATGCAAAGAATTCATTCAGCTTTTCTGCAATCACCCTGTCATCTTTTAGCACACCCTTTGTTCCTTTGTCATCTAACGGGCCTACCGCTTCCCTTGCTGGCTTCCTGCTTTTGATGTACTTGAAGAACTGTTTGTTGCTAGTCTTGATGTTCGCAGCCATGCGTTCCTCATAATCCTTTTTTGGCTCCCTTACAGCTAACTTGCTTCTCTTTTGCCACCATTTGTGTTCTGTCTGGTATTCTTCATCAGTTAAGTTGGACTTCCATTTTCTAAAAGACATCTTTTTTCCCCTAATAATTTCCTCAACGTCCCTTGTTAACCATGGTGGCTTTCTTTTGGACTGGGTGCTGCCTTTCCTAACCTGTGGAACACATTCCAGCTGAGCTTTTAAGACTGTGTTTTTAAATAACCTCCAAGCATCTTGGACATTTTTGACTCTCTTGATTTTCCCTTTCAGCTTCCTGAGCACTATCCCCCTCATCTTTGAGAAATTTCCCTTTCTGAAGGCAAATGTAACTACATTAGTAGTTGTCACTTGTTCGCATGCAGAGATACTGAATCTGACAGCATTGTGGTCGCTGTTCCCTATCAGCTCAACAACACTGACTTCCCGCACCAGGTCCTGGGTCCCACATAGAATTAGATCTAGGATCACATCTCCCCTGGTTGGTTCTACAACCATCTGCTCTAAGCCACAGTCATTTAGCATATCCAGGAATGTTCTCTCCTTACTATGACCTGAACATGCATTTTTCCAGTTTATATGGGGATAGTTAAAATCGCCCATTACCACGACATTTTTGCTTTTGTTGGCCTCTCTAATTTCTTTTTCCATCTCAGAATCCTCTTGTGCGCTTTGGTCAGGGGGACGATAATATATTCCTAATGTTAAACTATGCTTCACCCCTGGTATTGATATCCACAGTGCTTCTGTAGAGAAATCAGCTCCCCCTGCATTGTCTATTTTATGTGACACTATGCTCTCTTTGATGTAGAGGGCCACCCCACCCCCAATACGCCCTGTCCTATCATAGGCGCCTATCATAGGCGGTTTGCGCAGCTCCTTGGGGCCCCCGAGGGCCCGTCTTGCGAGGAGTCCGTGCCGTTGACTTGCAGGGGTGCGGGGACAGGCGCTTTTTTTTCGGGCAGTTGGCCGCCATGTGGCCCGGGCCCCCACAATATAGACACAACCCGAGACGGCGGTGGCGCTCAGAGGTGGATTCGGCTGCCGGCAGTCCTGCACTCCTGAACTCAAGCATATGTGCGTCGAGTTGTAAAATAAAATATGGCAATCTGGAAGCTGTCCCATCAAAACGTGCAGGGATGTGAGGGCGAGGGTAACCCCTACCGGCTCATGGAACTGGGACCGGAGCTTGTGCAGGCGGTGGTTGAGCCCCTGGACCGGGGGCTGGAGGTTGCACTGGGAGCAGGACTCTATGCTGGGGTAGGGGAGCGGTACGATCCGGGGCGATGGGTCGGTGAGTCGCGCCACCGGTGCTGGGTAGAGCCACTGGTGGCGCTTCGAGATCTCTCCGGAACGTCGCCTCCCTTGCAGCCAACTCCCTCTCACGACGTGTGAGAGCCTCCCGTTCACGTTGCAGTCTATCCCGTTCTCTACGTTGCAATTCCGCCTCGACAACTCCTTGGTTTTCCAGCGCTTTAAGGCATTCGCGTTGGCGCTGGAGCTCAAGTCGGGAGTGTTCTAGGACTCGGTCATGGGAGGTGAGGTCTTTGAGGAACTGGTCTCTTAGGACGTCCTTCTCTCGGGAAAGTTCCGCTTCTACGGCCTGGCGCTGCTGTTCACATTCTTGTTCCAAGGCTTCACGCTCTTTCTCGAGAGCCATCCGTTCCTGCTCCCAGTCCCGTTTGGTTCTCTCGAGAGCCTCCATCTGTTCCCAAAGATCCGAAACCAGGGGACGCCGTGTATCCGCGGCCGGTAGGGCGGTAGCCCCCATCAACTCAGGTCTGGAGGCGCGGGCACCGTCCAGGGGCATGGCCGCCGCTTCTTCGAGATCCGATAAGTCCGGAGGGTCGCGGGTACGGGCATCTTCTGCGAACGTGAGTCGGAGTCTGGAAGTTTTAGGTAACTCCAACACTTCCTCCTCAGAGTCCTGGGTCGTTGGGGGGCGCGAGCCTTTCGGGCGCGCTCCGGTGCTCTGCCAGTGATCTTCGGGAGGGGGATCCTCGAGGTATTGATCCAGGAACCTTGCCAGGGACTCTTCTGTGTCCCCGTGGATGGTTGATACCCCGATTTCCTCCTCCACCCGTCGCATCACCGGTTTGTAATCCATATGTTGGCGGGTGGTGATATGTTGCCCCAGAGGGGCGCGATCCATCGACACTCCACCACCAGGATCGTAGAAATCCTGACGCACTTCCAGGCGGCCGGCCGAAACCAGGCGCCGAGCCATCAGGGGGGCTTCTTCCAATTGCTCATGCAGCTGGAGGAAGGCTAAGCTCCGGCTGAGCCGAGGCTTAGAGAGGGTCACCAGGGAGATGGGTTCCGCTGGCTCCTCCAGAGAGACCGTTGCGTGGAAGGAAGATATGGAGCCCTCTTTGGGGGCTACCACAGTCTTGTCGCCTTCCAAGTGCGACGAACTCTCGGTGTTCAATCCCTGCATGTCGTTGGGCATCAGGGATTCACAAAACGGAAGGATAATGGTAGTG
Organism: Sphaerodactylus townsendi; assembly: GCF_021028975.2. Lineage (NCBI taxonomy): Eukaryota > Metazoa > Chordata > Lepidosauria > Squamata > Sphaerodactylidae > Sphaerodactylus > Sphaerodactylus townsendi. Next base: position 158,745,297 of record NC_059427.1, read on the forward strand.
ACCCAAAATCAATCCGAAGATAGAGATGTGAGAATCCGCATAATGTAAGGAACCTCAAAGGACTCGAAACAAAGGAACTGAGTTCAGTACGTTTATTTCATAAACTTCAACGATCGCATTACACGGGATGCGGATTCTGACTTTCCCGGGCTTCAGGTATCGCTTTTACGGAACCTTCAGCCACCTCCCCCAAACGTCCCAGCAGTTTTCCCACGACAGAGCAGAAACAAGCTTCAAGCACACAAGATAGCCACAGCAAGATTAAGGCCCCAACCATCCCGGGCACGAAGCCCAGAACGAGGAATGCGTCAAGGCCAGGCAGAAAGAGCAGAAACTAACCTCCACCCTTACACTTACAAGACAGTCTCAGGAGAACCAACAGAGACTGAGGTGGTCCACATACCCTACGGACAGAACCGTTTCCCTCCAAGCCTGGGATGGCCGGCAGGTTTCATTTTGGTTTGCAGGATCTATTTTGAACCCAACGGCGGCATCTCCCTGGTTCGGAAGGGAAGCTCTGAAGAAGAAGAAGAGATTTATATCCCCCCTTTCTCTCCTGCAGGAGACTCAAAGGGGTTTACAATCTCCTTGCCCTTCCCCCCTCACAACAAACACCCTGTGAGGTAGGTGGGGCTGAGAGAGCTTTGAAGAGCTGTGACTAGCCCAAGGTCACCCAGCTGGCATGTGTGGGAGTGCACAGGCTAATCTGAATTCCCCATATAAGCCTCCACAGCTCAGGCGACAGAGCGGGGGAATCAAACCCGGTTCCTCCAGATTAGATACACGAGCTCTTAACCTCCTACGCCACTGTTGCTCCTCCTACGCCATTGCTGCTGAAAAGTGAGCTGTGGCTAGACAGATTTATGCAACTGGAAATCATCCGGGAGGGAGTTTCAGAGGGCAGCCATGCGGCGGCTCTGCAGTAGAGAAGCTGGATTCTAGTCCAGCCGCCCCTTAGAAACCAACAGGATTTTCATAGGAAGAGCTTCCAAAAGTCAGATATCATGCGTTCGATGGATTTCTGTTCCACGTGGCAGAATGTGGTACCTTCCATGAAGATGGTTTTGGAGGGTAGTCATAGCACTTTGCACTAGAATCATAGAAGAGTTGGAAAAGACTGCAAAGACCATCAAGTCTAACCCCCCGCAATGCAGTAACACATAATCAAAGAACTCCTGACAGATGGTCACCCAACCTCTCTTTAAAAACCTCCAAAGGAGACTCCACCACACTCCGAGGTAGTGCATTCCACTGTCAAACAGTGCTTACTGTCAAGAGGTTTTTCGTGATGTTTAGGTGGAATCTCTTTTCCTTCACCTTGAACCTATTATTCCAGGTCCTAGTCTCTGGAGAAGCAGAAAACAAGCTTGCTCCCTCCCCAACATGACATCCCTTCAATATCTAAACCTGGCTATCATGTCACCTCTTAACCTTCTCTTCACCAAACTAAACATCTCCAGCTCCCTAAGTCTCTCCTCATAGGGCACGGATTCCAGAGCTTTTACCATTTTGGTTGCCCTTCACTGGACCCGTTCCAATTTGGCAGCATCCTTCTTGAATTGCGGTGCCCAGAACTGAACACAATATTCCAGGTGAGGTCTAACCAATGCAAAACAGAGAGGTACAATTGCATCCCTTGATTTAGACACTAGAAGATCTAGGTTCAAGTTCTGTCACATTTCACAGAAATGCGAAAGGTTTTGAGGGCATGAGCTGGGCCAGGTGTCTGTCTCTCCGAAGCTCATGTCCTGAAAATCTAGTCGGTCGCTAAGATGCGCCATGACTTGAATGAAAGAGGGAGAGATTCTCGATCTCCGCCATCACCAGGAAAAGAGGATTGCTTAAATGAAATAAGGGCTTCTCGGGGACCTTGGCCAAGCACCAGATGTGCGATCACAGCCTACCAGGGGCTTGGTTCATCTCTCCAGGGCTAGGAGGAATGCCCCGAGGGAGACGGCAAGTGAAGCGGCACCGTCTCCTGAGCTTCTCTATCCCTCCTCTGACAAATCACTGTTATTAGACAAGAGGATTGTCAGTACCATTTATTACAAAAATGCCATTCACATTACGGGAGGTGGAAAGGCGGGTGGAGGCAAACATGGACATTCTAGACCCCCCCCTTGCAAGAGCGTGTGGTTCATTCCTTCATGTGTTCGTTTCTGCAGGGCGCGCAAGCAGGCAAGGCACGTCGATCGAGCGCCAGGGTATGTTTGTCCTCTGAGCTGGGCAGTCTGGGGCACACAGTATTTTCAAATCCCCTCAAACAGGTGTTTCCTCTTCTGGAGCTGCCTGTGTGAGTATCATGCAAGAGCAGCCCGAGTCAGCAGAGATGGGAGCTGCGCATCCGTGCGCAGAGGAAAAGCTCATGAGGAGGTAGAAAATGGCTTCAGTGTTTCGGTTTTCGAAGAAGTGGACGGTTCCCTTCGAGGATGGAGAGCCCTTTGGCCCTGGCACAGAAGTACCCCAGTGTCTCCTTTTTGGTGTCCCTGGCAGCTGCTTCAGGAGACACACCAGCGTATCAGCAAGGAAACCATTCCCTAGTGTCCCCCTAGAAAGTGGCATGGTACCCCCTCCCCCATCTGTTCCATTCCGTGCCTAGGTGTTCGGCAGTAGACACCAGAGAACTGGGACGGCTGGTTATAGAAGGGCACTGGTTTTCTGCAGACGCACCAATCCAGCCAAACTGAGAGTGCCCCTCCCCCTCCGTGAGCAGGCAGCACCTGTGCGCTGGTCACACACACACACGTCCGCCCCTAGCAATCGGTGTGGCCGTCTGAGCTGGGACTGTCCAAGATGGTGGTGGGCAGGCAGCGGGGCCGGTCCTTGTGGTGGAACATGCTGGAAACACGGAAGGCCTAGAAAGAGGAAGAAGAGAGAGGCTGGGTGAGAGATGGCCGGAGGGCCCCTGAGGAGGAGGAGGAGGAGGAGGAGGAGGAGGAGGAGGAGGAGGAGAAGAAGAAGAAGAAGAGTTTGGATTTATATCCCCCTTTCTCTCCTGCAGGAGACTCAAAGGGGCTTACAATCTCCTTGCCCTTCCCCCCTCACAACAAACACCCTGTGAGGTAGGTGGGGCTGAGAGAGCTCCGAGAAGCTGTGACTAGCCCAAGGTCACCCAGCTAGCGTGTGTGGGAGTGCACAGGCTAATCTGAATTCCCCAGATCAGCCTCCACAGCTCAGGCGGCCGAGCTGGGAATCAAACCTGGTTCCTCCAGATTAGATACACGAGTTCTTAACCTCCTACGCCACTGCTGCTCCTGTTTGCTGCTTCAGACCAGGGGTCCCTAACTTATTTGAGCCTGCAGGTGCCTATGGAATTGTAGACCTGGGGGTCCTTGGGAATTGTAGCCCTGCAGGTGCCTTTGGAATTGTAGTCCTGTGTGGTGGGCACAGCCACAAAATGGCGGTCATAAAATGGCCGCTGCAGGAGGCCGAGCTGGCCATAAAATGGCTGCCACCACTTACTTCCAGTCACACAATGAAATTTTTTGCCCTGTGGGGGCAGCTGCTGCCAATGTAACATTTTTTTAAAAAAAATCTGCACAGCCAACCAGATCTCAAATGACAAACCAGCAGCTGTCCCCTGCCCACTTAGCAAGCGCTGTGGTGCCTGTGGGAACCATGTTGGGGGCCCCATGTTTATGTCACTATTAGAAGAAGAAGAAAAAGAAGAAGAGTTTGGATTTATATCCCCCCTTTCTCTCCTGCAGGAGACTCAAAGGAGCTTACAATCTCCTTGCCCTTCCCCCCTCACAACAAACACCCTGTGAGGTAGGTGAGGCTGAGAGAGCTCCGTAGAGCTGTGACTAGCCCAAGGTCACACACAAGGTCACACACATGCCCAGCTGGCGTGTGTGGGAGTGCACAAGCTAATCTGAATTCCCCATATAAGCCTCCACAGCTCAGGTGGCAGAGCTGGGAATCAAACCCGGTTCCTCCAGATTAGATACATGAGCTCTTAACCTCCTACGCCACTGCTGCCCCTTTATTAGCAGTAAAGCCCATTTTAAAATGAAACAGAATGAGCTCTAGAGGGAGGGGGGTAAAGAGGGCTGTCCCTCCCTTGTTTTCCAAGTCCTGTGCAGCGTGGGAAACAGGGAAAGGACCCCAATCCTAGCTGAGTCCCGTTTGGAGAATTGTGCTGTTTCCTCCTCTCCTTGCTTTCTTGGGAAACAGGGAAAGGGGGTGGGGGGACAACCCTTTGTCCTTCTCCCCCCACCTTGCCTCCCAAGGCCTGCAGGTCTTGGGAAGGGAGATGGTTGGCTGGTTGGAATGCAAGGGACCCACTTCCAACCAATGGGAGTCCTGCGCACCCATTGGCTGGCGGTCCGTCGTCGGACATTCCTAGCCCTTAGCAAATTATGTATAGGGGCACTGGACCTCAGTAGCTGCTGTTAGCTGCCTTGGCAAGCCTTTGGTTAAAAGGCCGGCTCTATATTTTTCAAATACAGTATTACAGATTCTTAGATGCAAGTAATTCAACCCGGGAGTGCCTTCCTGACCCCAAAGCTGAAGAGCTCAGGAATTCTTTGCCAGGGCTGTGTGTGTCGAATACTCCAATTTCTTCTCGCACACATTCCATACCAAATAAAGCAAATTTGCAATTAAGATCGAACTAGGATAGATCTTGTTTTGCAAGAGTTGATCAAGCGGACGGAGGTCTTTGGATGGGTCCTGTTTGCATACCGGTTTGTGAAAGGATATCAGCTCCCTCACACAGAGATGTCAGAATGAAATGTTGTGCATACTTAACAGCACACAATCCTTCATTTTAGGTTTAACATGAAATACAGTACAACTCGGCACCTCCCTTGAGCAGTGAGAAGTTGCATGGAAAGGTAGCCTGTATTTTCATAGCACAGATCATCATTTGAAGCCCAAACACAAGCTAGTTAAGGGCCAGAGGAGGAGGGGGATTATTATCAAACACTGGAGGTTCCTCAGACATAGCCCCTCTTATGAGACGACCTATGCTCCAGCTTGACAATTTTGCTCAAGCCAGCAGGGCCTGCTGTACGGGCCACCCAGAAAGTGAGCAAAATCAACAGCTACCCCTACATGCAAGGGCGTATCTGCCTGGGGACATGGGGTAACCCATGTCCCCGGGCACAACTAATCTGGTCACATGGGGGCGGTGCAAAAACGGTCCCCCACGTGACCAGTAGGCTGGTGATCCAAATCCCATGGATTCGAATCAGATGGGATTCGGACAGCTCAGATTCAGACCCTGCTTGTCCGAATCCTTCCGAATCAATGCAGATTCGGTCAAAATCCAGATTCGGACCATCCGAATCTCCAACCCTAGTGACCAGATGCCTTCCCTCTCATCTGACTTGGGCCTCCCTCACCCCTGCCCATGTTGTTCTCTTCAACGATGTGGGCAGGGCCAAGGGAGGCCCAAATCAGACGAGGCTCCCGGCAGGCAGGCAGGCAGGCAGGCAGGCAGGCAGGCAGGCAGGCAGGCAGGCAGGCAGGCTTCTGCCCTCCCAAAGCGTTGGGGAGAGTAGGAGCCAGCAGCACGGAGAAGGAGGACTCCGTGGCGCGCGGGGGCAGGGCTATGTGACTCGCAGGGGGCAGGGCTCTTTGAGGAAGTTTTGTCCTCGGGCACCATTTCCCTCCCATACGCCTCTGCCTATATGTGCCTTCTCTGCTGTGCTGTCTGCCTTGTGGAATGGTTTCCTTAGGTGATCAGGGAAGCTCACAGTTCCAAAGTATGCAAAACTGAACTATTCAGGGGGCTTTTCTGTGCAGCGAATAGGACTGAACTGCACAAAACGGTCTTACAAACTTACTTGGATAATACGATTAGGGGTAGCCGTCTACACGGCTGTGTACAGCTTATTGTAAGTAAGATCCTATTATGTAATTTCTGTACTGCCTAATATGTCACATTCAGAATTATGCTGTACTTCAGTTATTTCCGGTGGTTCCAGTCTCCTAAATTTGTACTGATGGTCAGGAGGTTTTTCCTGATGTTTAGGTGGAATCTCTTTCTTTCACCTTGAACCCATGACTCCTGGTCCTAGTCTCTGGAGCAGCAGAAAACAACTCTCTTTGAAGTCGCAGGAACCTCGCCGTGCATTATCGGCCACTGTGTTTTATTTGGGCTGGATCCCACCCACCTGTAGATCCAAGAGCCGCAGAACTTTCCAGCATTTCCCTCCCCTCCTAATCCTCTCTGGCTGGGGGACCTGTGTGCGTTGGGAGGCTGCAATGGGAGGAGCAGCAGAATGGGTTGAAATGACCTTCTTGCCTTGTCCATCAGCAGAACTACCCTGCCACAACTGCCTCCACGATTTCAAAGTATTTAGAGGCAGACAGCCGTGGGTGGGAAGTACAAAATGAGGGGAGATGCAGTCTGTGGATGCCCCTGGGGCTAATGACAGAGCAATATTAAGATTATACTCCAGCTGGTAGCCTCAACTACTGATGACCCAAAAGAATTGCCAAACAAATCTGGCTAGGAGCAGCAGTGGCATAGTGGTTAAGAGCAGGTGTACTCCAATCTGGAGGAACCGGGTTTGATTCCCTGCTCTGCCGCCTGAGCTGTGGAGGCTTATCTGGGGAATTCAGATTAGCCTGTGCACTCCCACACACGCCAGCTGGGTGACCTTGGGCGAGTCACAGCTTCTCGGAGCTCTCTCAGCCCCACCTACCTCACAGGGTGTGGGGGTTTGTTGTGAGGGGGGAAGGGCAAGGAGATTGTAAGCTCCTTTGAGTCTCCTTGCAGGAGAGAAAGGGGGGGATATAAATCCAACTCTTCTTCTTTCTTGCATGACTTTTCACTGCCGCCTTCTTGCAATCACATTTCATCTGCAGCCATGAGAGCTAGAAACCAGAGGTGTAGCTGGGTCAAACTGCGCCAGGTGCGCAGTGTGTTTTTTCTGCCCCCCATGCCCACCCATGGGGCCCCCCCACCCCAAGGTCTCCTTGTGAGCCCCAAGGTCTCCTGGGAACTGTAGTTCCTCAGGCAGTTTTTAGCCTGAACTTTTTTCAGCCTCAAAAAGTACTTTAAAAAGAAAAGGAACGTAGGTAAGTGTGGGAATGGGGGTGGTGTGTGTGTGTGCCCCTGGGGGTGGGGCCACAGGAGGGTTGCGGGGGAAAGGGGCCGGGGGCGATTTTCCGCCTTGGCACTCCGCCACTGCTAGAAACTCATTCTGCACTTTGGCTAGTAAAAGCTGAGGATCTGGGAATTCTAGACCCACGCCACTTCATCAAAGAATGAGTGTCTGGAGGGCACTTCTCCCCGCAGGGAGCAACTGCAGCCTGTCTTCAAATACTTAGCACTAAAGCAGACATGATGGCGCCCTCCTGCCTCCCGTAGGCATGCCGTAGCCGTTTTAAAACAATTTGAAAATGCATCAAGTGATTTAAAAATCCGGACCAGGCCCACAGCGCAGCAAGTTGAGGAGCTCGTTTCCCTGCCCTCAGCACCTTTCCTGGTGATGAAACAGGTGCACACACACGCAAACCTGGCAGCTGAAAGGTGTGTATGGGTGGGTGAAGGGAGCAAGGGCTTCGCAGCGCATCGTGATGTGGGCCCAATCCTGCATGGGATTTTTAAATCACTCTGAAATGGTGGCAGCGTCCTCGGGGTGGATGTGAGGACACTGTCAACTTTAGCTAAGAAACCTGGAATTATGATCTCAGGGGGAGGCCCTCCTGATTGTCCCACCAATCAAAGATGCTCGTTTGGTGGGTCCAAGAAAGAGGGCCTTTTGGGGGGGCATCCCCACAATTGTGGAACACTTTTTCCAGGGAGGTGTGCCGGGCCCTCTCGCTGTCCCTCTTTAGGAGGCAACAGAGGACTGTTTTATTTAGGGCCACATTTGGTTAAGTTTCCTAGAGGTCCCGAATTATGATTTAATTTTTAATGCATCTTTTTTCAAGTGTGTTTCATGTGTGTCGTAAGCTGCTTTGAGCTCCACGAAGAAGGAAGACGGCTGATAAACGCTGCAAATGAACGAAAATAAATCAACGGACTCCTCTCCACCCTTCTTCATATTAAACCCGGCCTCTGCCTCCCTTGACAGCAATCTCTGCAGCAGGACCAAAGGCTTTCTTTGGGGGAGGGGCTTTAAAATTACCTGTGGCCCTAGAGGCTGGGGCTCCCTACTCCCCTGTCCCGCAGCTCACGATCCACTCACTCTTTTTTGAGACCTCTTTCCTCCAGCGCAGCAAGGGCCAGAATTACCGGCAGTGAAAAGTTCCTTCGTTCTATCCCGGCACTGCAAATTAGAATTTAGGGCAACGGCAAGGAATGCGATCGCCCCAGTTCTGCAGGCTCCCTTTGCCGTGCTGGAGGCAGCTGGGTGGGGCTGGAACTGCCGAGCCAGGGTGGGAAGCTGAAGGATTTCCTCCCGGCCGCCTGCACACAATGCCGGCAAGGGCGTGTTGCTTCCTTCCTGGTTTCCTGGCAGCTCCCATTCCTAGGTTCGTCTTGGCAAAGCTGAGCTAAACTGCCTGGCACCTCCTGACCCCCAATGCTGTGACCCACAAGGTTAAGGGTGGAGTGGAAATTGGGGAGGGGGGGTTCAGCATCTCCTCCTGAAAGAAAAGGTACATGTGTGAGACTGTTTAGCTTAGAAATAAAAGGACAATCTAGCCTGTCGTGAGACTATGTACGTGACAAATGTTTGTGAGACAGCGGAACAGACAGAAATAGACGTTGCTCAGATTCCAATTCATACATAACAGACTGGGAGGTTCTCACTGGGAAGTTAATCCTCAGGCTTGGGGGGGGAGGGACCCGATTCTGAATGGAGCTGTGGCCCACCAGTTTCCTGACCCAAAATGGCCCAGGGAGATGCTCTTTGCCCACTGTGGAAGCTTGCCTATACTGATGGGGTGACCAGCGACTCCCCAGGATCATTGCACAAAGGCTCAAGCATCAAGAGCTAATGTGGTATAGTGGTTAAGAGTAGGTGCACTCTAATCTGGAGATCCAGGTTTGATTCCCCGCTCTGCCACTTGAGCTGTGGAGGCTTATCTGGGGAACCAGATTAGCTTGTGCACCCCAACACACGCCAGCTGGGTGACCTTGGGCTAGTCGCAGCTCTTCTGAGCTCTCTCAGCCCCACCTACATCACAGGATGTTTGTTGTGAGGGGGGAAGGGCAAGGAGTTTGTAAGCCCCTTTGAGTCTCCTTGCAGGAGAGAAAGGAGGGATATAAATCCAAACTCCTCTTCTTCTTCCCTTCAAAACACATATTTCCTGTAAAGTCTCTGGTACAGGTGTAGTATTCATATTATTATTATTATTAGTAGTAGTAGTAGTATTGTTGTTGTTGTTGTTGATTTCACAGCTGCCTTATTATTATTACCGGTTGATTTCACAGCTGCCAGTTTTTTAGCTGGTTTTTGGTCTTCATTACAATTCGAGCCTCACCCAGAGGCCTAGGAAGTTGTAATGTATTGGTGTAGTATTCGTATTATTATTATTATTATTGATTTCACAGCTGCCTTATTATTATTACTGATTGATTTTACAGCTGTCAGTTCTTTAGCTGGTTGTTGGCCTTTCATTACAATTCGAGTCTCACCCAGAGGCCTAGGAAGTTGTAATGTATCGGTGTATTATTATTATTATACACATAACAACACAGCACAAGTGTCTGGAATTCATCTATGAATATCCAGTCCTTCCCAAGGACCTAGGATTAGAGATATTTGCGTAGAATGTGTGCAGTTCCTAGAAGTGCTGCCTTCTGCAGCATGTGGACTGATGTTCTGTCCAAGTTCAGGCTTTCCAGATGCTTTTCAAGGTTTCTTGGGATTCCTCCTAGAGCACCGACTACTATTGGGATTACTGTTGTTCTTTTTCGCCACAATCATTCAAATTATTATTATTATTATTATTATTATTATTGTTGTTGTTGTTGTTGTTGTTGTTGTTGTTGTTGTGGTTGATTTCACAGCTGCCTTATTATTATTACTGGTTGATTTCATAGCTGCCAGTTCTTTAGCTGGTTGTTGGCCTTTCATTACAATTCAAGCCTCACCCAGAGGCCTAGGAAGTTGTAATGTATCGGCATTGTATTCGTGCGGATTATTATTATTATTCAAAAGTTCTGTCAAGTTGCAGCTATATGGCAATCCTATAACGTTTTCATGGCAAGAAACATTCAGAGGTGGTTTGCCATTGCCTCCCTCAGGGGAGCAACCTTGAACTTCCATGGTGGTCTTCTTTCAAAGTCCCAATCAGGGCTGACCCTGCTCAACAGGCTAGATCTGATGCACTGGGCTTGGCTGAACTATCTAGGCTAGGGTCAGGGAAAGATGAATGATGGAAAACCACACTATATGCCATTAAAGGTATTGTATTTGTATTTGTATTTGAAAACCACACAAAAAACTGGTTGGTGCTGTATGCAAAAGAAAAGGAACATTTGTTCAGTATGCATACTTGATGTAAGGTGCAGAATTCAACGTTTCCCCTTTGGCCACAGAACGTAAATCACAGAACAATATTTGATGTCTTTAAACCTGGGAAGAGAAAGATGCTGGTAGCTCCCATTCACCTAGTGATGGCGAACCTTTGGCACTCCAGATATGGACTACAATTCCCATCAGCCCCTACAACTGGCCATGCTGGCAGGGGCTGATGGGAATTGTAGTCCATAATATCTGGAGTGCCAAAGGTTCGCCACCACAGGCAGCCTTCTACACCAAGACCCAGTCCTCCACCCCCGGCCCCGGGGCAGGTGCCAACTTACCACCCAGTAGGCCACGAGAGCTCCCTGAAGCAGTCCCACAGCTACATCTGACGGGTGGTGCCGATAGTCAGAGATGCGGGTCAGCCCTGTGTATAAGGCCAGCATCAAGAGAACGAACTGGACCAACGGCCGGAGTAACCGAGCGCCCCGCCAGGTGAAGCGGGCCTGCAGGTAAAACTGGGGGGAAAGCCAGAAAAGGAACAGAAGTGAGTTGACCCCAGAGAGCAAAACTGGGACAGAAGAGTTCATGGCGTCTTGAGCCTTCTCTCTAGGAAGCAGCTCACCCCACTCTACAGCTCAATTCTCAGAGCATGCAAGGGAACTCCTTGGGAGAAAGGGAGGGTTGGATACACAAGCTAACGGGTCAATTACGCACAAGGTGTTTGCTGCGGGGTGGAGGCAAACGTCTGCTGCGGCAAGATTTCTTGTACAGATATATTTCCTCTAGTCTTGCTTTCACTTTCTACTCTCTCCACAGCAAGCAAATCCACTTGTAGCACGATTTTAATTTTGCTTTGCTGCCAGAGTGGGACAGATTTGCCAGTGGGCACAGATTTGCCCTGAACCTCTTCTCTCTGCCCACAGCCAACCTGACTAGTCTTACCCCCCCTCCAACCCCCCCCCCCCATCACAAGACCAGGGCTGTGGGGATCCACACCTGACTTATAAATCCTGGGTTCTTTTTTCCGAATACTCAAAAGCTGCTGAGTTTTCCAAAGTTTTTTTGAAAAACAGAAAATAAGAAATGTTCCAATACATAGACTTTTTTCAGCTGTACCATCGTTCCAAGCAGGTGTTGTTTCAGACCTGGGATCAGGAGTTGCTTTCCCCTGCCCGGCCTGGATCAGAATTTCCTTTGTTCTCCCCCCTTGGTTCTCAGGTAAACTCTGTTTCCTGTCCCCGTCCCCCCCCCCCATCAACTTCTGATCTACAACCATTTGGCCACTAGCTTCCTTTGTGTTTGATTTATTCAAAGTCTTTTGGCTTCCTATCCAGAGATCAAAGGTCCTTGTCAGGCTAGTGTGAAACTGCCTGATACTGTAACCAGAACAACCTCTTCACCCCCCTTTACCCCCACACACATTTTCTGAGCTGCTCTGCCAGGTTCCCGCTCGCCCTCCTCCCTGTTGCCGACTACGTCCTGCATCTTGTTCTGCCGTATCATTTTCGTTGCCATGTCCTCCCTGCTCCTCCATATCTTTAGATTTAAAAATAAACAAATAACTGTATTGATAGATAGATAAATCTACAGTAACACACAGAACATTCAAAAATAATAAGACTAGTCGATCAGTCCAAATGCCCGATTTGCCCCTACATTTGATCGACAAACTGGGGCGTCTCCAGCCTTGTAGTTTTATACCCAACCTACTCATAAAATGAAAGATAAACATTAAATATTACATAGAAAATTAAAGCACACGTGCGTGACAGAGAACTTTTGAAACCTTTCCCCCCCCACACACACTGCAAGCAAATGATCAGTTGAAGAAGAAGAAGAGTTGGATTTATATCCCCCCTTTCTCTCCTGTAAGGAGACTCAAAGGGGCTTAAAAATTCTTTCCCCTTCCCCTCCACTCACAACAAAAACTCTGTGAGGTGGGTGGGGCCGAGAGAGCTCCGTAGAGCTGTGACTAGTCCAAGGTCACCCAGCTGGCGTGTGTTGGAGTGCACAGGCTAATCTGAATTCCCCAGATAAGCCTCCACAGCTCAAGTGGCAGCGCAGGGAATCAAACCCAGTTCCTCCAGATTAGAGTATACCTGCTCTTATCCACTATGCCACTGCTGTTGATGGGTCATGTCTGCCTTGCTGCAAACAGGGCAGTGGGTAATCATGAGAAACATACTGTCAGGTGGAAGCCTGGAATCTGGGAAGTCAGTCTGCAGCTGGGAGGGGGAGTGAGGAGTTACTTTCTCTTTCGCATAGCTGACCAAGTAGGGAATGCCTGGGCCAGATGGCTGCTTAACTCATTCTCTGGCCTTGGAGATCTGTCTCACCATTTCACTGTCTCTGCTTTGTAGTTGGGTAGCACGGGAAGATGGGAGGGGGGGATGAGCAGAGGTGGAGCGAGTGGAAACTGTGCCTGGGATGCGTGTGCGCCCCGCGCCCCTGCTGCAGCACCACCTGCCCCCGCCAGGGTCGGGCCACGCCTCCACTGCTGCTCTGCCCAGGGCGTTGTGCCCCCCTTCCCCGTTGGCACTACACCACTGAGGATGAGTACTTTGGGTTTGATATGTTGGGGTTTGGTAAAAGACAATTTAGAATTGGCCTTTCGCTTGCTGGCCATTGATGCTTTCCAATGAAGCCTTTTGAACCAACGGTTTCGGAGTCTTGTTTGGTCTCAGATTGACACGTCCCCTAAAACAAAGACTCCCCGACCAATTCCCTTTGAAGTCTCAGGAACCTTGCTGTGCGTAATTGGCCAAGTATTACTGTGCTTCCCCGAAAATGAGACCTACCCTGAAAATAAGCCCTATCATGATTTTTCAGGATTTTTGGAGGAGGCTGAAAATATAAGCCCTACTCCAAAAATAAGCCCTACCGGTAGTTACAGGTCACAATTGTGGACAATGCCCTGTGCTCCCTGCCAATGAGGATGCAGCCTGCATCACACATGACGGGGAAGCAATGGGGCTGCCGAGAGCCCGCCTTAATGAACTGTGAAGGTACCGTATTTCCCCTAAAATAAGCCCTACCCCGAAAATAAACCCTAATGTATCTTTTGGTGCAAAAATTTAATATAAGACCCTGTCTTATTTTTGAGGAAACACGGTACAATACCAAAAGTTTGGAACGCTGCACACTCCCCCGCCCCCCCCAAAGCAAAAGATTAGAGAAGCATCCATTCCTCAACCCATGAGAAGTGCCCAGTAGTCAGTGACAGAGATATTTCAGGATAAAGGTTTGTTATAAAGGTTATATGTGCAGCTAGGGATTGAGTTATACTGCTAATACAAGTCAGTGACACTTCTTCCAAAATTTAACACTTTGATACTGTTTGGGACAGTCCTGGGTGGTGACTTTAATAATGGCACAATAAGATGGACCATAAGGGTACCAAAAAGAATGTTAATAAATCTCTATGGCGATTTTTCTTCTTAAAAAATATTGAAAGATTTTTAAATGAGAAAAAAACTGTCAAGAACTAAAAAGTAACAAAATAAAAGGGAAACATACACAGAAAAATAAAAACAAAGCTCTACGTAAAGAAGTAGATTTCTCTGTGACAAACACAAGTACAATTACAAACTTAACACTTACTCCATAGTTACAATAAAAAACCTCTCCTTTTCTAATTAATTTTTTTCTTAATAATCAAATCCACAAATCATCGGTTCATAAGGGGTTTCCTGTCAGCAATAAATGAAGATATCAACAACAACAACAACCTTTATCTGGCATTTAAAAATAGGTTCTAGAGCGTTGCCAGACATTTTTGAAATACAAATACAAAAATCAGGAGTACATTCAAAGCGCAAAGTACATACAAAGTTTGTATTTCAAGATATTGTCTTTTCTCTGGAGATTTTTCCAACAATCAAAACAATTTCTAAACTAGTGACTGAGAGGTACAAATCTTGTCCCTTGGGCTATTCTAGCTTCACTCCTCCCATGAGCTTCTGCCTTAGGAGTTTTGACTCTGATTCAACACGCGGAGACTCTTTTACAGGTCAAGAGGTTCAGAGTTATCCGTCAGCCGGAGCACTTCGCCCTCTTTCCCCTTCCAGCCACACCCTGGCACCAGACCTTTCCCAGAACGGGTGGGGCACGGCTCCTCTACGATGCCAGGATAATCCTTCATCTAAATATAGGAGGGTAAATTCAGGGGCCTGTCTCGGATTCTCAGAAGCTGCAATAATAGCGAACGGAGAAATGCCAGGGATCGGTGTGACAAGCCAAAGCCCCGAAGTGGTCAAGGTCAATGTCAGATTCCCATTTTGGTCTGGCACAGGAGCGTCCAAAGCTCCCTTGTGCTCCCGGGGCACAAGGGAGCATTCCGTGAGGAACCAAGCCTCCAGACCACCCTGGCCCCTCTCGCAGACCTTAGAGATCATAACCCACCAGGGGCGTACCGCCCAGGGGAACATATGGGTTCGAATGTCCCACACATCCCAACGTCAGTCGACCACGATCTTCTGACTCGCAGCCTCATGCAGTCAAAAGCTGCTGTCAACTCAAGCAATAGCAGCACCTCCTTGTCTCTGTAAGGACGGCCAGAACAGTCTCTAGAACCTGGACTGAAATGGGTCCAAAGCGATGCATCCTCCAGGAAAGCCTGGACCTCTTCCACAGCTGCTTACCCAGGTACGGAAAATGGGACACTGGTCAGGAGTTGGAAGGATCTGTCGGATCAAATTATTATTTTTTTCTCAAGAGTGGTCTTTACTCCACTTGTTTCCTTCAACAATTTCTCCTTCCCCCGGGAACGGGGCCCTGCAGAAGTCAGGGGAGACACAGATTGGTAATGGCACTTCCGGGGGGGTCCACATCTCCAATGGCTTTCATTAGCCAAGACGGGCACGGATCTAAGTTATAGACTTCACAGCTGCTGTTGACATCACCTTGTCCTGCTGACATCACCTTGGGAGGGCAGCTGAATTGATCCAATATAGACCTGAGGAGCTCACAAAATGCATCCAAATCGGCCAGGAGGTCCCAGTCAGCGTGATAAGATTTTATCCCCAGAGAAATATGCAAATGACACACAGCTAAGTTCCCAATTTCTGTTAATTTGGGGCCTCTCCATCTGGGCCGTCCAAGACCAAATCACCCTAAACAACTGAGCTGGGTAAGAACTAGCGGATACAATGCTGGCCATAGAGCAGTATTTTTTTCCACGGTCTTCACTGCCATTTTGTGGGTTTTTGTAAGCATCCTAAAAGGTGTTCTCGGCACTTCATCACGAATTCTCTGCTCTAGTCATCTCAGCAACAGCTTCTTCCTGCTAAGCTGGAGCAGCAGTGGCGTAGGAGGTTAAGAGCTCATGTACCTATTCTGGAGGAACCGGGTTTGATTCCCAGCTCTGCCGCCTGAGCTGTGGAGGCTTATCTGGGGAATTCAGATTAGCCTGTGCACTCCCATACATGCCAGGTGGATGACCTTGGGCTAGTCACAGCTCTTCTGAGCTCTCTCAGCCCTACCCACCTCACAGGGTGTTTGTTGTGAGGGGGGAAGGGCAAGGGGATTGTAAGCCCCTTTGAGTCTCCTTACAGGAGAGAAAGGGGGGATATAAATCCAAACTCTTCTTCTTCTTCTTCTTAGCTCCAAGGTGTACCAAGGAGCTAGTTTGGAGCAGGCGAAGAGGGCACTAAGGAATGGTCTTATTGATGGATTCCAAGAGGAGGCCACGTTGGTCCTTTACCAGCTCGTCCAGTGAATTGCTGGGAAGCACAGAATCCTGCAGAGCATTCCAGGAACCAACAGGATTCACAAGCCTCCACGGGAGAGTGCAAATCGGCTCTTCACCTAAACAGGGAGTGGCTGGAATGCTCAGACGGCCCTTCAGGGTGTTCTGGTCCAACCACAGCATTCTATTTGCAGAGGCCAGTCCCGGCTCCACCCCCACACAGAAGGTCAAATTCAGGGTGTAGCCTGCTCGATACATAGGGAGAGTCCCAGTGCTGCCATGTGGCCTGTCTGGAAGCTGCATTGTCAGCATGGACGCTGAAGTCCCCAAGAACCATTCGTCTAAGGAACTTCAAGATACAGCCCGAGATCACCTCCAGAAGTCCTGGCAGGCTAGAAGAAGAAGAGTTTGGATTTACACCCCACCTTTCTCTCCTGTAAGAAGACTCAAGGTGGCGTACAAGCTCCTTTCCCTTCCTCTCCGCACAACAGACACCTTGTGAGGTAGGTGGGGCTGAGAGAGTTCTGAGAGAACTGCGGCTAGCCCAAGGTCACCCAGGAGAAATGTAGGAGTCCGGAAACACATCTGGTTCACCAGATAAGCCCCTGCCGCTCAGGTGGAGGAGTGGGGAATCAAACCCAGTTCTCCAAATCAGAGTGCACCTGCTCTTAACCACTATACCACATAGCAGCTGGTGAGTTAGGTGATCAGTATACCTGCGGGATAGCCACTCTCTCCTCAGACCCCCACATCAGGCCTATACAATCAATGCCTGGGATCTCTGGGGTGGGAAGCGCCCAGTAATAGAAAAAGTCCTGTATCAGTATTGTCACACACCCCAACCATTTATACCAGTAAAGGTCAGAGAAGGGTTAACTTTCCTAGCCTGACCAGTACTGCGGCATGGGACGAGGGTTGGAAGAAGACCAAACCCAGGGGTCTGCAACCTGTGGCTCTCCAGATGTTCATGGACTACAATTCCCATCAGCGATGGGAATTGTAGTCCATGCACATCTAGAGAGCCACAGATTGCAGATCCCTGACCAAACCTGTCCGTATCTCAGGCCTCTTCCTTTAACATTCCTTCTCCCGCCATCAGACTTCACACATCCCCCAGTGACTGGGATCCCTGACCTGGTTATTGGCCTCCTCTATACCACTCTCTTATGGAGACCCCCACCAAAAGGGGAGTCCCAGCAAGCAGGCTCTTCCTCCCCTGAAGGGATCAGTCCCCATGCGCAACCCGCCAAAAAGCGAGGCCACCTCGCTCCTGCCAAAGCTTCAAGCCAACGACCAATTGCTCAGTAGCATCGTATCAATCCAGATCACAGTAAAGCAACTGATTATCCTCTCAACAATTGCTCAATTCCACATGGCAGCTCTACCACACAGTTTTATCACTGGCTGAAAGCTCTGTGAAAAATCCCAACTCTGGCCCCATTCCTCCTCCCAAATTACAGCTCTCTGGATGGCGGAAATTACTATTAGGGCACAGAAATTGATTCTGTGAGGTAGATAGTGGTTCGTGATGAGGGCTGGGTGGGGAATCCTTAAGGAACATTCCCCTTTCTACTTCTGAAAATAATGGGACGGTCCCGTCAAATTGCCACGCCAGTGGAGGTCCAGAGGGCAGCTTTGAACTACACATGTCCTTAACCTTTTTGGGCCACCATTGGAATTCTGACACAGGGAACCATTGGAATTCTGACACATTGGAATTCTGACACAGGGAACAAAATGGCTGCCACATGAGGCAGAGCTGGCCACAACATGTCAGGGAGTGAGGATGTGTATAACTCTAACAGCAACACTTTTTAACATTTCGGGCAGAAAACTCAATTTAACAGGATGCCTTTTAATTTATACAGCCAATCAGAAGCCCTGCTAATCTAGCCCAGCCCACTTTCTAAAAGCAATTGGCAGGTGCCAGGCAAGATGGCGGCAGGTGCCGTGGCAGGCACTGTGCTGGGAACCGTAACATAGCACTTAACACTCAGGGGAAGGGAATTCGCAAAAAGGAATGGGTAGAAGGAGAATGCATCTAATAGAACAGTGATGGCGAACCTATGGCACGGGTGCCAGAGGCGGCACTCAGAGCCCTCTCTGTGGGCACGCACACACAGAGCTCGTCATGTGGGGGGCGGAAAATCACACCCACACCCACATACACATCTAGGCTGGCCTTGGCCACTGAGCACAACATGCATGCACCGCGGTGAGCAGGGAGGACTCGGCTGGCAGGCCTGGTGCCTGTGCTCTGGGTAGCTGCTGCCCGAGGGGAGGGGGTTCAGAGGAGGCAGAGATGCTAGAGAGGCACACAGCACAGATGTTAGAGAGAGGCGCGCGGGACTTGCTGGAGGTTAGAGCAGACTGGCCCCTGCTCAAGTGGGTGGGGCGGAGGAAGAGGGAGCCAACCGTTTTTTTCTAAACTAAAACCTCAGTGTTCAGGTTAAATTGTCGGGTTGGCACTTTGCGATAAATAAGTGGGTTTTGGGTTGCAATTTGGGCACTCGGTCTCAAAAAGGTTCGCCATCACTGTAATAGAATCCATTTCCAAACAAGTTTTCCAGTCTGAGGGATGCAATCACACATACATGAATCTGCCTTATACATCAGTATTGTCTACCCAGTATTGTGTACTCAGACCAGTACAGCTCCCCAGAATCCCAGATCTTTCACATCAACTGGGTTTTTTTTTAACTGGAGATGCCAGGGATTGAACCTGGGACCTTCTGTGTACCAAGAAGATGTTCTGAAAGAGATTTCCTGAGTCTGGTTCACAGATGCAAGCAGCTAAAAAAACCAGAAACTAAATGGCATGGACACTGCTCTGTGCAGAGGCGTATCAAGGGTGGGACAGTTAGGGCACGTGCCCTGGGCACTCTGGCCACTCCCACCAAGAAATCCACTCTGCCCCAGATGGGTCCAGCTTTAAACTGCAGGCTCTCTGCCTCCTAAGTCCACATGGACGTTGGAGGCAAAGTTTACAGTTTAAAGCTGGACACGGCCAGGCCAAGCCTTGTGGTCAATTGTGGGCTCGGCCAGGCTGGGTGCAGCTTTATACTGCTGGCTCCAACCGCAAAGCTTCCCCTCTAAAGTCATCTTTGCTTCCTGCAGCTTTCAAAGTGACCAGAATCATGACCCAGAAAAGTCCCTGAAGTCCCTTTGGAATATGCTGCCCCAGGAGGTGGTGATGGCCGCTAACCTGGATAGCTTTAAAAGGGGCTTGGACAGATTTATGGAGGAGAAGTCAATCTATGGCTATCAATCTTGATCCTCCTTGATCTGAGATTGCAAATGCCTTAGCAGACCAGGTGCTCAGAAGCAGCAGCAGCAGCAGCAGCAGCAGCAGCAGCAGCAGCAGCAGCAGCAGCAGCAGCAGCAGCAGGCCCTTGCTTTCACGTCCTGCAGGTGATCTCCCAAAGGCACCTGGTGAGCTACTGCGAGTAGCAGAGAGCTGGACTAGATGGACTCTGGTTTGATCCAGCAGGCTAGTTCTTATGTTCTTATGTCGATCTATGGCTACCAATCTTGATCCTCCTTGATCTGAGATTGCAAATGCCTGAGCAGACCAGGTGCTCAGAAGCAGCAGCAGCAGCAGCAGGCCCTTGCTTTCACATCCTGCAGGTGAGATCCCAAAGGCACCTGGTGGGCCACTACGAGTAGCAGAGTGCTGGACTAGATGGACTCTGGTCTGATCCAGCAGGCTCTTTCTTATGTTCTTATGTTATTAAAATGCCAATCCAGGAACTTACCACCAGGTACATCATGGAATACATGGCAAAGGAGGCGTGGCCCGAGTAGAACGACTTTCTGGAAGAGAAAAACGAGGTTCTTTTCAGCAAGGCGGCCCAACGCGTGCTCCCTGGCAGCACCGCAAAGCTCTGCTTGCAGGCCCCGACAAGGTTTGATATTTTTTGGCAGCTACTGAAAGGTCCCAGAGTAACTATCACGGTTCTTTAATTTCCGTATCGGAAGTCTAGCCCACCCCCGCAGCTGATTAGGAAACCACATTTTTCCTTTGGGTGAGGGCTTTGAAGCATTTGGTGCAACACGAGCGCTCAGTAAAAGTTTATCATTTAGAAACTGGATGAACCACAACGTTACCTGCCCCATCCACCAAGATCTATTCTATGATAGGCCTCAGAATCCTTCCCAACTGTTTCCTCTAAGAACCAAGGCAGTGGAGGCCTAAGGCATTTAGGCAGGTGCAGAGACTTACTCTGCTGTGGGAATGAAGTGTAACTCGATAATCAAAACTCCGAACCTGTGCAATATTGAGAAGGAGAAGAAGAAGAAGAAGAAGAAGAAGAAGAAGAAGAAGCAGAAGCAGAAGCAGAAGGAGAAGGAGAAGGGAAAGGGAAAGGGAAAGGGGAAGGGGAAGGGGAAGGGGAAGGGGAAGGGGAAGGGGAAGGGGAAGGGGAAGGGGAAGGGGAAGGGGAAGGAGAAGGAGAAGGAGAAGAAGAAGAAGAGGAGGAGGAGGAGGAGGAGGAGGAGTTTGGATGTATATCCCCCCTTTCTCTCCTGCCGGAGACTCAAAGGGGCTTACAATCTCCTTGCCCTTCCCCCTCACAACAAACACCCTGTGAGCTAGGTGGGGCTGAGAGAGCTCCGAGAAGCTGTGACTAGCCCAAGGTCACCCAGCTGGCATGTGTGGGAGTGTACAGGCTAACCTGAATTCCCCAGAAGCCAGTTCATGCAGCCAGTTTAAGACACTGTTTTATCTTTGTGAACTGCCCTGGCCAGCGCTGAATGGAAAAGCAGCACAGGCATTGTCTCACCAGTAGAAATGCTCACTAGTAGCGCTACCAGTACTAGTACCACTAATACAAATACCTACTACTAGCATAAGTACTTACTACTTAGTAGTATTAGTTCCCTCATTGCTCCCAAAAGGAAGAAGAATTGATAATAATAATTCATACATCCTCTTTTTTCTGGCTCTGAGTTGTCGTTAACAAGCCACAAAGGCACGATGTTCTTGCACACTCTCTTTCTTTCTTTTGGATGGTTGGTCCACTTGTAGCCCACTTGTCGCTGCATGCCCAGGGACCCCAGCATGTGATGTGACCCTTGTTAACCCACGCGACGACCGATGCGGCATGGAATCATTTTTCGTTTGTATCCCCATATTGTATGGGTTGGTGGACACTCTTAGTCTCGTTTCTCAGCTGAGACCTCTCTGGCTTGGGAGCCCCTGCTAGTAGTATACCTCCAGCATAGCTCTCAATGTCATCAAAGCACACTAGGGCAGCACTTGAAACATCTTCGAATTGACAAAATTAACATCTGTCACATTCAGAAGGCAGCCCTGCTGGGATCCGCACAAATATTACACCGATACACTGTGGTAGGATTCAAATAATTTAACAACCGGTTCCGAAAGGATTCAGCGGTGAGATTCTTTGAACTAGACAAAAAATTAGCTACCGGTTCTACCAAATAGGTGCGAATAGGCTGAATCCGACCACTGCCGATACATTACAACTTCCTAGGCCTCTGGGTGAGGCTCGAATTGTAATGAAGGCCAACAACCAGCTAAAGAACTGGCAGCTGTGAAATCTACCATAATAATAATAATAACAGGTGCAAAGAAGCTGATGAAACTTCAAACTGACAAAATTAACATCTGTCAAATTCAGCAGGCGGCACTGCTGGGATCCGCACCGGACATACTACGATACATTACAACTTCCTAGGCCTCTGGGTGAGGTTCGAATTGTAATGAAGGCCAACAACCAGCTAAAGAACTGGCAGCTGTGAAATCTACCATAATAGTAATAATAACAGGTGCAAAGAAGCTGATGAAACTTCAAACTGACAAAATTAACATCTGTCAAATTCAGCAGGCGGCACTGCTGGGATCCGCACGAATACTACGCCGATACATTACAACTTCCTAGGCCTCTGGGTGAGGTTCGAATTGTAATGAAGGCCAACAACCAGCTAAAGAACTGGCAGCTGTGAAATCTACCATAATAGTAATAATAACAGGTGTAAAGAAGCTGATGAAACTTCAAACTGACAAAATTAACATCTGTCAAATTCAGCAGGCAGCCCTGCTGGGATCCGCACAAATACTACGCCGATACGTTACAACTTCCTAGGCCTCTGGGTGAGGCTCCAATCGTAATGAAGGCCAAAAACCAGCTAAAGAACTGGCAGCTGTGAAATCTACCGTAGTAGTAGTAGTAGTAGTAGTAGTAGTAGTAGTAGTAGTAGTAGTAGTAGTAGTACTGATCCCAGTGGTGATAGGCGCACTGGATATTGTCCCAAAATCCTGGGGACAGTACTTGCAACAACTTAACATCAATAAAACCACTGTCTACCAAATGCAGAAAGCTGCTGTATTCAGCTCTGTAAACATTTTACGCCGATACATCACGTCTTCCTAAGTTCCAGGGTGGAACTCAAAGTGGAAAGAAGGTCAACACCAACCAGTGATCCGGCGGTTGCGATTTTGTCAATAATAATAATAACACAAAAAAATTTATCCTGACCAGCACAGAATTTGTGGCAAGGGCCGTCACACCAATGTAGGCTAAATTAAAAAGCCCCATAAACTTCCTATATCCGTGGTGGCGAACCTTTGGCACTCCAGATGTTATGGACTACAATTCCCATCAGCCCCTGCCACCATGGCCAATTCGCCATGCTGGCAGGGGCTGATGGGAATTGTAGTCCATGACATCTGGAGTGCCAAAGGTTCGCCACCACTGTTCTATACATTTGATCTCTAGGATGCTTTTTGTTTACGTGCTTTGACCAGGAAGTACTCCCTCCGTTCAACTGGGGCCAGTGTTTCCAGTCCGTACCTCGCCTCCTTCTCGGCAGACGGGCTGCCAGTGCAGTGGTAGTCTTCTATGTATCCTGCAGAGCAGTTAAGGTGAGTGAAGTTGGGCCGGCACGCAGCCAGGAAATGCGGGCGGAGGCGACCCACAGACATCTTGGCCATGTTAGTGAGCGACTGGCCCACCGTGCAGCCAAAGAGGAAGGCCCCAATCTCCTTGTACAGTGCAACCACATAAGGATTGCGGACGATGGAGTGCGAACTGTGGGGGAAGTAGTGCACATGGTAGCTTTCACCGAGGGTGACCTATGGTGGGAGAAAGAACAGAGGAGGCAGATTATAATGATCCTTCCTTGACCGTTGTTTATTTTTTGCTGTCAAGTCTCAGCAGCTCCAAAGAGTTTTCAAGTCGTGGTAACTTCCTAGAGTTCTCAAGGCAGGAGTTTTCAAAGGCAGTTTTCTTCTTCTTGTGTCTGTGTAGTGATCCTGGACTTCCTCAGTGGCCTCCCATCCAAGTACTAACCATTTTTGACTGGCCTGCCATACAAGGCCTTCTGACAACTAGTGAGAACTAAGGAAGGCATTACCGAATCTAACCAGTACACACAGCAAGTTCTCTGTATATGGACCAGCCATGGAGAAGAAACTTTGTTCTTAGTGCAAGATGGATTTAAGTTAAGGTGACCAGCCATCCCGCTTTTGGCGGGACAGTCACGCTTTTGGGCAATGTGTCCCGCAGGGTTTTTAAATTCTCCAGATTAGGCAGTGCAGCAGCACGCACGCAGCCGCAGGAGCGCGCTGCAGAGGTGTACCTAGGCAAACTGGAGCCCTGAGCAAAACCTGGGTTTGATGCCCCCCCATGAGCGGCCACCCTCCCCACCATGACCAAACAATGATTTTTTCCACCAGGTCGTTTCAAAGTCACGATCACATTATAGAACATGCCCCAACTCACAAATCTGAACACAGCAATGGGCCATGCCACACAGCAGAAATAATTTTTGGAAAATGTTTTCAAATTGTTTTATTACTGTTATGAAAACATTTTATGGTATTGTATCCAGTCCCCCCAATTGGAGGAAACAGCATCACTTGCAATGTTATTTAAACTGGGGACCCCAGATTCTCCCTTTAAGGTGGATTTAAAAGGAGAATCTGGGCTCCCTAGTTTAAACAAGTGATGCTGGAATCCACCCCCAAACAGCATCACTTTCAATGGTGTTTAAACTAGGGAGCCCAGATTCTCCTTTTAAATCGACCTTAAAGGGAGAATCTGGGGTCCCCAGTTTAAACAACATTGAAAGTGATGCTATTTTGGGGTGGATTCCCCCCCCCACCCTGAAACAGCATCACTTTCAATGTTAAAACTGGGGACCTCAGATTCTCCCTTTAAATCCATGCCGAAGGGGGTGGATTTAACAACAACAACAACCTTTATTAGGCATTGAGAAAATAAAAGAAAGAAAAAAAACAAGCATTGGCAGGAAGGGAGTGGATTTAAAAAGAGAATCTGGGGAAATTTAGGGGGTGCCTGTTGTCAGGGGTGCAATTATTAAGATAGCAGCACCAAAATTTCAGAGTATCTTTGTGAGACCCTACTAATGATGCCACCCAGGTTTGGTGAAGTTTGGTTCAGGGGGTCCAAAGTTATGGACCCTCAAAGGTGTAGCCCCCATCTCCTATTAGCTCCCATTGGAAACAATGGGGGGTGGGGGCACTCCCTTTGGGAGTTCATAACGTTGGACTCCCTAAACGAAACCTCACCAAACCTGGGTCATGTCATCAGGAGAGTTTCCCAAACAATCCCTGAAATTTTGGTGCTGCTAGCTTAAAATCTGCTCCCCCTGCAGGCCAAAAACCAAAAAACTCTGAAAATACAAAATCCTTCACAAATGAACCTGCAATTTTGTCGCCCACCACAAGGTGGCGCCCTGGGCAGCTGCCCACTTTGCCCAATGGGAGGAACGCCTCTGGCACACTGCCTTTTGCGGCGCTCCCTGGTTTCCCGCCCGCAGGAGCACACTGCCTTTTGCGGCGCTCCCCCGTCGGGAAACAGGGAAGCGCCCCAGAAGGCAGTGCGGCACTGCAGGAGGCACACGCGGCCGCAGGAGCGTATTGCCTTTTGCGGCGCTCCCCGTTTTCCCGCCCTGTGACAGGGCGTGAAACCGGGGAGCACTGCAAAAGGCAGCGCACTCCTGTGGCCGCGTGCGCCTCCTGCGCTGCCGCACTGCCTTCTGGGGCGCTTCCCTGTTTCCCGACGGGGGAGCGCCGCAAAGGGCAGTGTGCTCCTGCGGCTGCGTGCGCACACGCGTGCGCCCCGCATTACAAAAGTTAAAATCTGGTCACCTTAATTTAAGTTTATCAAGAGGCAGTGCAATGAAGGGATTCAAGTGGGACAAAACAAAACACAGCACCTGCTAGAAGAAGAAGAGTTTCGATTTATGCC
This sequence comes from Sphaerodactylus townsendi, assembly GCF_021028975.2. Lineage (NCBI taxonomy): Eukaryota > Metazoa > Chordata > Lepidosauria > Squamata > Sphaerodactylidae > Sphaerodactylus > Sphaerodactylus townsendi. Next base: position 158,770,592 of record NC_059427.1, read on the forward strand.
CCCCCCTTTCTCTCCTGCAAGGAGACTCGAGGTGACCTACAAACTCCTTTCCCTTCCCCCACAACAAACATCCTGTGACGTAGGTGGGGCTCAGAGAGCTCTGAAGAACTGTGATTAGCCCAAGGTAACCCAGCTGGCATGTGTTGGGAGTGCACAAGCTAATCTGGTTCACCAGATAAGCCCCACACAGATAATCTGGTTCACCAGATAAGCCTCAAGTGGCAGAGCGGGAATCAAAACCGGTCCTCCAGGTTAGAGCGGACTTGCTCGTAACCACGACACCATGCTGGCTCTCAAGAGATGTTACTGGGGTCGGATTCTGATACTAAAGGGCAGGGAGCAGAGTGGTTAAAGTGGGCCACGCTAGCTTGTCAGGGCCCATCCGCTTCGTACTACTTTCTCCTCCCTGCATACAAAGAAAGAAATTCATGTCAGTTAACACTGAACAAAGTAACGGGCTGGATCCAGTAAGCAGTCAGTGGATGCAGCCTACAGTCACGGATCTTTTCGATTTTACCATCCCCCACAGTGCTTTCCAACCTCAGGGATGTTGGATGCAGGGTAGCCAACAGTCACTGGCGTTAGGGCAGTGGTGGCGAACCTTTGGCGCTCCAGGTGTTATGGACTACAATTCCCATCAGCCCTTGCCAGAATAGCCAATCAGCCATGCTGGCAGGGGCTGATGGGAATTGTAGTCCATAACACCTGGAGTGCCAAAGGTTCGTCACCACGGCGTTAGGGAGCCAGCCGTGGGTTAGGGAAAGGGTCAAAACTAACCCTTCTCGGTGCATGAGAAAAGAGAGGGTGATTCCCATCCTTCCTCCAGCAGACTTCCAACTTGCAGGTTTTTTTAGTCCACATTGGCCCCCATGAATTGGGGAGAAAACTTTTCCAGGGTCTGGACAGAACTGCTGTAGAGCGAGGAGTGCAAGGAAATTTGTATTTTATTTTTCATTTTTAGTATTTATAAATATATAGCACTAGAGAAAAAGAAGAAGAGGAGGAGGAGGAGTTTGGATTTATATCCCCTGTAAGGAGACTCAAAGTGGCTTACAATCTCCTTTTCCTTCCCACCCCCACCCCCACCCCCAACAAATACCCTGCGAGGTGGGTGGGGCTGAGAGAGCGCAGAAGAACTGTGACTAGCATAAGGTCACCCAGCTGGCGTTTGTTGGAGTGCACAAGCTAATCTAGTTCACCGGATAAGCCTCCACAGCTCAAGTGGCAGAGCAGGGAATCAAACTCGGATCTCCAGATTAAAGCGCACCTGCTCTGAACCACTATGCCACGCTGGCTCTGAGCAACAGGTGGTGTCTCTTGTTTGATACTGTGCAGAGGGAAATCTAGACTTTGGCTCCAGTGTAGGTGGCCAACTCTGGGTTGGGAAATTCCTGGGTATTTGGAGGTGGAGCCTGGGGAGGGCAAAGTTCAGGGAGGAGAGATACCTCAGTGGACGTAACAGGACAGAGCCCACCCTCCAAAGCAGCCATTTTCTCCAGGGAAGCTGGTCTGCATCATCTGGAGATCAGTTGTAATTCCAAGAGAGCTCCACGTCTCATCTGAAGGCTGACAACTCTACTCCTGGTCCTAAGTCTGACAGGTGCAACAATCAAGGTGTGTGTAGGGGGGGTTGGGGGGCATAGATTTAATGGAGCTGTGTGCTGGGAGCGTGGCAAGCACACTTTCTCTCTCAGAATGTTAACCCAAAGATTGTTTAGCTCAGGGGTCTGCAACCTGCGGCTCTCCAGATGTTCATGGACTACAATTTCCACCAGCCCCTGCCAGAGTGGCCAATTGGGAATTGTAGTCCATGAACATCTGGAGAGCCGCAGGTTGCAGACCTCTGGTTTAGCTGACCAAAGCAGGATGGCCTATACCCAGGGTCAGAGGCGTATCTAGGGAAAATGGAACCCAGGGGCAAAAATCTGAAAAAAACCCCGCAAGGCACCCAGGTCTACCGTTCAGCGCCAGTGCCGGCATCCAGGTCTACCGCCCAGAGCCTGCAAAGTGCCCAAATCTACCACCTGGAGCTGGCAAGCGCAGCCCGGGCCCGGCGCCCCCCCACGTGATTAGCTGGCGTACATCTGGGGACATGTAATACCCCATATCCCTCTGGCAGATACACCCCTGCCTAGGGTAAAACTTCTAATGTCCCCCGGCCCCTATAAAGGACTCACCGCTAGAGAGGTGATGAGGATTCCCACTGAGATGAGCACAGAGTCGCTGATGGTCTCCGTGTGCAGCAGTGGGTAGCTAATGCTGCTGTCGTTGCAGAAGAAGCCATGGCGCACGGGGGAGACCAGGCCGACCTCGCAGAGGAAGAAGGGCATGGAGGCTGCAGCAAGAGGACAGGGAGAGAGAAAGAGAAGGGGCGTCAGGGGACACACGGGGGACAAAATGAAGAGCGCATCACTTGGGAGTCCTGCTCATGAAAAAAAAAGTCACCTAAGCAGATAAGCAAGTCCCCACATTCTGTCCCGTTCTCATGGGGCCGAGGGTGGAACACAACGGCTTCATTATTAATTTTTTTCACACTAGACTTGCTTCTGGCATTTAAAGCTGAAGACCAGAATACTAAGTAGAAAAAAGGAGCCGAAACCTTTCCAGCACTATTTCCACAGTCCCATAAACACGGCTTTTTTCTTCCGAGAAAGCTGGGCCGTTCAGGATTCTGATCTCTGCTTCCAGGTACCAAATTTGGTACCGGTGCAGTCCGGTACCCACACAGCAACATTCAGTGCTACTAGAGAGTGGGATTTTGGGACCTCAGCGCCTTCTGGGACGAAGCAATGCACTTCCTTGCCCGGTCCAGCTATTTCCAGGTCGCTTGGGGAAGACTACCCATCGCTGGCCTCCACAACAAGAGAGCATCAGCACATGCTCAAATTACCATGCAACTTCCTCATTCATTCATTCATTCATTCATTCATTCATTCATTCATTCATTCATTCATTCATTCATTCATTCATTCATTCATTCATTCATTCATTCATTCATTCATGCATTCATGCATGCATTCAATTTAGATTTGTTAATCGCCCCTTCCATCTCTGGCTCAGAGCGATGTACAGTCAAAGCGCAATACATAAAATGCTGTTTCGACAAGAACCTATGATTTAAAACAAAACAGTACCCAAATAATAGATAAAATAACCTGCACAGTCCATAAAAATCAGAATTTAAAAACCGAATTACACTAAAAGCTTCAAATCCAAGCAGAGAAATAAACCTACTGATGGACTAAAGAAACAAATAGCCCCAGGGGAGACTGGTAGTCAAAGATCGGCCTCAACGAAATGCCTGGTGGAACGGCTCCTGGGCCTGCGGAATTCCCATAGGGCCCTGACCTCCTCTGGGAGACGGTTCCACCAGCCTTTCCAAGGCTGGAAAGGCCCTGAGGCCAAACAGACTTCCTGTGGGCCAGGGGTAATTAGGAGTCCCTTGGCTCCTGATCTTCATGTCCGCTGGGAGTTATAACAAAGAGGCGGTCACGCAAATATCCTAGGCCCAGACCGTAAAGGGCTGTAAATGTCAGCGTTAAAACCTTGAATCCAATCCAGCTCTCAACTGGCAACCGTTTGCAGTTCACTGGGGCTACTTCCGACTCAACTCTCTTTCTGCTTTTTGGCACGAATATTTCACCAGCAGCTGTGCAATAGCACCGGCTACGGCAGGGGTCCCTAACCATTTTGAGCTGGTGGGCACCTTTGGAATTCTGACACAGTGTGGTGGGCGCAGCCACAAAAGGGCATCTAGGGCCCCTTCCGCACATGCAGAATAATGCATTTTCAAACCACTTTCACAACTGTTTGCAAGTGGATTTTGCTATTCCGCACAGCTTCAGAGAGCATTGAAAGCAGTTTGAAAGTGCATTATTCTGCATGTGCGGAATGAGCCTAGGATGCCTGGGCAACGGAGCGTTAGGCTTAATCTAAATGCTCATTCTCCCCAGTTTCACCGAAGGGGCCTCTTCTCTCATCTCCGTGGAGGAGGAAAAACTGCAGAAAAGGGCTTCCAATACATAAATATCAGGGCCTTGGAGGAGTTTGGCCATCTCTGTGACCCAGTTAGGGGCACTCTAACCCAGTCCCGGATACATGAGCAGCCAAGCGCAGGAGCTGCTAAGGCGAAGAATGCCAGGAGCTCAGACAATCAGGGTTTCTATGCCAACCATCTAAGCCTGGCGGGGACAGCTGGGTTGGGCACACACGTCCCGTGGGCTTGGCAGCCACCCCCCCCCCTTGGGCTTTTTGTTTTTATTTTTTTTCAAGAAGGCTCTGGTTTTCCACTGGAATGCAGCCACCCTGCCGTTTTCAGAAGCAGAGCGGCCCCCATTTATGCAAGCCACCCTCCGCGGCACTCAAGGAACCGCCGGTGTGGGGATAAGAGTGCCGGCCTACGGCTGGGAGGCCCAGGTTCGAATCTCCACTCTGCCATGAACGATAGCTGGGGGAACTCGGGCCAGTCGCATGCTCTCGGCCTGACCTTCCTCATGGGGCTGTGGGGAGAATAAAAAACGGCAGAGAGGACAACAGTGTCAGGCCCTTTGCCTCCCCACTGGGAAGAAAGGTGATAAGTAAAACAAACAAACAAGTAAATGCAGCCAAAGACAAACCGGTGTCAAATTCACCATGGAAACCAGAGAAGCGGGAACGGAACCCGGTTCTTGGTGGCCTCCACTCCAGACTGCCCGCACCGAAGCAGCCCAAATAACTCATGGGGTTTCAGGAGGGGGGGATGAGGTTGGTCAGCAAGGGGGTGGTTAGGAGGGCAGGATTCGTTTGCTTGGGAATGAGAACAAACCATTTGCTGGGGGGGGGGTGTCACACAATTAGACAGACCCTTTAGAGCAGACAAATGGGAAGCATCCCTCAAAGTCCCACCCGAGCACCGGACCTTCCCTTTGGTATCAATGTTAAAATGCCCGAAAGTGGTCTTTACCCCCGCCCCTCAACCCAGATGGGTTTTCTTTCCTGGCATGCAACCAACTTTCCAATCCCCACCCTCCTCAGCATCATCACTGCCACCCACCGCCCCTTATATGGCCCCCTAGGCCTCCCCTGCATGCCAAGGCTATTCTCTGACACGGGTGCGATGGCTATTAATACACACGCTCTGGTCTGCATGGAAACTCGACCACGGCCTTTCTTGGCAGACTTCCCAGAACGGAGGGCTCAAGTGCCGTGGTCAAAGGCCCACAGTGGGGAGGGGGGCCCCTGCCAGGTGCAGGTGCCAGGGCTGCTCGCTTCTCCCACTTTTCCCTTGGCACCGCCACCTGCCGATCCGGAATTGCCTTCCCTCGGTTGGGCTTGGTATGCCGTTCTGGACACGCCACCCTGCAAGCCCTGGAGCGGCCTCGGCCAAGTTCCCACTTCCCTCGTGCAGCTGCAGGTTCCAGTTCCGCCCAAAGGGCTGCTTCACATGCCCTCCGCTGGCACTGCCCTGCACGGCTCCCAGTCTGGGGAAGCAAGCAGCGGCCTGCCCTGCCCCCTCTCCTGGCAACACCCAAGAGAGCGAGATGCGGCCGGTGGTGCCTCCCCGGTCCCGGCAGATTCCAAGAGCAGGCTAGAACTGGGGATGGGGGGGTCAATCCCACAATGCTGGGCAGGGCCTGCTGCCAAGGGTTCATAAGAACATAAGAACTAGCCTGCTGGATCAGACCAGAGTCCATCTAGCCCAAACCCTTTTTAAAGCTATCCAGGTGAGTGGCCATCACCACCTCCTGTGGCAGCATATTCCAAACACCAATCACACGTTGCGTGAAGAAGTGTTTCCTTTTATTAGTCCTAATTCTTCCCCCCAGCATTTTCAGTGGATGCCCCCTGGTTATCTTCTGTATGCTTAGAATCACAGAATCATAGAGTTGGAAGAGACCCCAAGGGTCCAACCCCCGGCTGTGAAGGAACACACAATCAAAGCACTCCTGACAGATGGCCGTCAAGCCTCTGTTTAAAAACCTCCAAAGGAGGAGACTCCACCACACCCCGAGGAAGTGCATTCCACTGTCCAACAGCCCTGACTGTCAGGACGTTCAGGTCAATTCTGCCCTTTGGGCGGAATTGGAACTGCTCTCAATTCTTCTGGGCCACTGATGAACCAGCCGTAGCCCTTGAGGAGAGGGGTGGAGGCTCTCTCAAAATGGAGTCTAGGAAGAGGAAGAAGAAGAAGAAGAAGAAGAAGAAGAAGAAGAAGAGGAGGAGGAGGAGGAGGAGGAGGAGGAGGAGGAGTTTGGATTTATATCCCCCCTTTCTCTCCTGCAGGAGACTCAAAGGGGCTTACAATCTCCTTGCGCTTCTCCCCCGCACAACAAACACCCTGTGAGGTAGGTGGGGCTGAGAGAGCTCCAAGAAGCTGTGACTAGCCCAAGGTCACCCAGCTGGCGTGTGTGGGAGTGTACAGGCTAATCTGAATTCCCCAGATAAGCCTCCACAGCTCAGGTGGCAGAGCAGGGAATCAAACCCGGTTCCTCCAGATTAGATACACGAGCTCTTAACCTCCTACGCCACTGCTGCTCCTCTCTTGTTCCTTGACATTTCAACTAAGCTGAAGGGATTCAGGCAAATAATTCCGAGGTGCACCATCTGAATTGCAAAACTCAAAAAAGGAAAGAAGATGGAAGCACAGCGCATGTGCTGAGGAAGTACAAAATCAAGAGTGGAGAAGGCAGCGAAGGGGTGCAGCCCGAATGTACGCGCAGAGTCTCTATCAAAGAATTGGGCTCAAACAAAAAGATTCCATACATTCACAATTTGATATGACGAGGGAGCTGTCAAATTTAGACACGGGAAAACAGCCTTTTACCATTCTCGTTTGCAGATTTTAGTTCACATATTATTCAGCTTTAGACTCTGGAGAGCCGCTGGCTGCCGGAGCAGGCAATCCTGATCTTTTGGGGGGGAGGGGGAAAGAGGGAGGGAGGGAGGGAGGAGGGGGGGGGAGAGAGAAGTGTTCTCATGTAAAGGCGCAAAACCCACCTGAATTGTTTTTATGGGCTCAAATCACTTCCTGAATGAGCAAAGGGCGCTCACACGAATGGAAAAAAGGAAAACGGGTTGACTTATAATGATTGCAACTCATTATAAATATGCTGTGTGGAAGTCACCTTACTGTGACAAGATGTGATAAAAGTTCCAAGTGCCACTCTAAGCCGATCTACTCAGAATCCTATTCAGGGGCCTCCAATAAGACTCCCCTTGAGACTATTAAAACCTGGGACTATAATAACATTCGTGAATGGGTAACCAATAAGGAAGCATACCAGGACATTCAGATTGCTCAAAATTCAAAGTTTTCCAGGTGACATTCTGGCCAGGAGACATGTACTTCAAATAAATACTTCAAATGTTAAAATTAAGGGTAATCTAATTGAAAGAAGCAAGCCTTGATTGGCATAGACAACAGTACAACAATAATAAAAAATGGATTAAAAAGCATATACAATACAGGAAATAAATGTTAGGTCGAAGGAAATCTACTGGCGTTTGGTAATTTCCAGGAGAAAGTCCGCCACTATCATACAGAGAGAAGGATCAGGATTGTCCAACAAGTAGTGTAATCTAATTAAATTGGGGAGATGGGGTAAATGTAAAGGAGTAAGATTCACATACTTGGATCTGATTTCCTTGAATCTGAGACAGTGTAGTAATTGGTGGGCCAGAGATTCAACTGAGCCGTCGTTACATGGGCACAATCTTTTAGCCTTTTCTTGCTTATTAAATCTGCCATGCAACAAGGCAGAAGGCATAACATTATGGCTCTCCAATGGGACTCTATTCCCAGGACTTCTCTGCCACATAGCCAATCCAAATGGAGTTTACCCTTTTAGACTCACTCGGCCTGCCAACCTCCAGGTGAGGCCTGGAAAGTACCAGTAACTCGGATTCAAGTCAAGAGGGATAGACAGCTTAACAGTTTATGATACCCTTATCAAATTACTACTTTATGCTGAACTTCTACTGAAAAAGATTGGTTCTTTGGAAAACATGGAATACACACGGAGTCTGTTTTAGATGCTCAGATTGAGAGAAATGAGAAGTCTATCTATTTGGATGACCTCCAAGACTTGTGCCTGATTGCAATTTTGTTATGGACAATTGAGTTGTTTTTGTTTTCATGGTCCAAGAACGACCCATTGGATACTCACCGTGAAGGGGTCTTCTCCTGGGTGGTTGTAGGCCATCTTGTTTGGGTTGTTCTCTACCGTCAATCAAGGAGGCAGGAAATCTACTTTGGTCACTTCCTGTAGGCGGGTCATAGCCGTCTTGCCCCAGTATCTGACTAGCCGAGGATCAGACTCACCAAAATGAGACAAGAACAATGGAACCACAACCAAACACACAATAACATGCTGAAAAAACAAACCTAACCTAATAACTCTGGAAGGGACCAAAGCTCAAAGGAATTCTCACAGGCTCTGAAACTCTATCTTGGAATGTTAACCTTGCAATTTTATGTATGAAACACATTACCGGAGAAGAACGAGAACAGGGAGGGCCAAGATGGCCTACAACCACCCAGGAGAAGACCCCTTCATGGTGAGTATCCAATGGGTCGTTCTCCTGGATGGTGTAGGCCATCTTGTTTGGGTACTCCCCAAGCAGTGACCTGTAGGGTGGGTTCTGTTAATCTCCGATAATGTACTCCAGGATTCTCCTTCCAAAGGAGGCCTGAACAGCATCCAGAGAGGTCAACCTATAGTGCCTCACAAAAGAAGAGGGGGAGGCCGCAGTGGCCACCCTACATATCTGTTCTAGGGACACGTGCTTGACCAAGGCTGCGTTAGTGGCCGCACTCCGGCCGCACTCCACTGCGTTAGTGGCCGTAATGCCACTGGGTACCAGTAGACAGCTGGTCTTGTGTGCCTCAATGACACATGCCCTAATGCTGGAATTAACGGCCACAGAGGACATGACCTCACCTACCCTAGGGGGAACCATGTTAATACACAGGGACTCACATTCTCTGATATTTTCCTTGCATACGAGAGAGGCCCTCAGGGACCAACACACATCCAGGTGGTGCCATAAATGTTCCCTGGGATGGGTAGGGTTGGAGCAAAAGTTAGGGCAGAAATTTCACCTCCCTGTTGTTGGGTGGTTTGAACTTAAAAATATTTATTTTTAAGTTAATAAGGATAGTGGATTTAGGCTTCGTTGTCTCGTGATCCCACTGAGGTAAGATGGGATACCGCCACCTACCTGGGGATATGATGACGACAGAGAGCAAGGGTCATCTTGATGAAGCTCTCTACTGGCCTTCTCCCCATGGTTTTAGTGTGGTTCTGAGGATTATCAGAAACACCGCTCTTAATCCTTTCTCGCACAGTTCCATAGATTGGTTATCCCAGGGTCACCTGGTGACATCTTGTGGCATCTGGGTTCAGTTTGGACCGCATGGTTCTTTGAAAGAAGAGTTATTCAAACAACGGATCTGAGACGCTAGCAGTCAGCCTCATGTTGGTCCCACAATGGCCATTCACCACCAGGATTCACAGATCTTCCTGGAAAGCATTTGTTCGCTGGTGCAGCGGGAAGCTAATCACACCAGAGACTCTGTCACTAGATGTCATCCTAGATTACTCACAAGTTGGTCTCAAGCCCAGCCTTTATAGAGCCACCCTACAACGCCAGGTGGAGTTAAGACTGAAACTTTCCTCATGCTGTAATGCTAGTTAGTTAACTAACTGACTCAAGGAGAACTAACATTCCTTTTAGAATTGAGAATTAATTATTATTACTTCTAAAATCAGTTCTTTATTCTATAAATGAATGGCTGCCAAAGGTAACCCATTCTCTCTTGCCCCCCTTTGTGAAAGATTCCAGACAAAGTCTGAAATGTATTTCTTTAAGAGTGTGGCATATAAATATTTGGAAATAAATAACCTGTCAAACTCCAAGTTAAAAAAGTTTAGTGTACCAGAATTGTGATTTCACTGGGGACATCCCCCGCTTTCTCTTAAGGGCTGTGAAGAAGTGGGAGTATACCCTCTTCCCACTCTGGTCCAACAGCATGGACTCTATGGCCTCTGATTAAGGTGTGAGAAGAGGTATTGCCCACTTTAAGCCTGGGTCCTGTTTTTTTTCTGGGGTGAAGGCTGCTTCTTTGGTGAAGGGAGGAACCTGTCTTGTGGCAACACACGGAACTCTAAGGAGTAACTGGCAGCAACTGTGTTCGGGACCCACTGGGCGGCATGGGTTTCCGCCCCACTTTGCGCCTGCCAGCTCCGCTGTCCTTCCTCCCGGTGGCATGGGAGGATGAGGGAGAGGCCCTAATGGTTGACTTGGCGTAAACCTGGCTTCTGTAAACCTGGGTTTAACCTGACTCCGATGATCCGGCATGGTAATATGGAACGCTCACCACCTATGCGGTCATCCTTGTGCAGGGGCCATGCTAATCTTCTCTGTATCGTTCCAATTTTAGTATATGTGCTGCCGAAGCGAGCACTCCTCTCTTGTTATCTTTGTTTTCAACCAGGATCCTATCAAACTCCGGAATCCAAAAGAGGAAGCACACCCTCACGAATCAAAACTGAAACCACTGTCTTAGAATGGGTTCCGCCTGCCATGGCATAAAACTAAAGTAGGTGGCGCTACCATCAAGGACCCTGCCATTATATATGTGAAGTGGTCAAAAGGCATCTAGGGTGGCATTCACTAAGAAGGCATCTAGGGTGGCATTCACTAAGAAGGCGACAGCCATGAGTACCTTTTTGGTACCCTTTCTGAGGCCCTGGTCCTCAGGAGGAATGATGTTAGAAGGCTTTATGCCTAATAAAGGTTTACTGTACTGTACTGATGTTAGAAGGCGCTTTTGCCAGATGATAGTAGATCTAATCGGCTGTCGCGAGGAGGGGGGCGAGGGATCCTAGCTATAGCGGCGCCCTCATGGATCCTGTTAAGGCTGTAGTCCGCCTTGCTATCCAGGGGATCCCTTAGTTTTCCCCCTCTGTCCCTCCAGACCAGACCACCCGAGTGAAACGCAGCCACTGGCCCTTCGACGAGTGGGTCTTGATAAGACTGTTAAGGTGGTCAGGAGCCAGGTAGAGCTTCGGGGGTGGGGGGAAATACTGGGGGGAAACTTTTGTTTGCCGCAATTCCATCCCATTGTCTGTCGAACTTGCCTCAGGCAAAGGAAAAATAGGAGATCTCCTCCTCCACTAGGAAAACTGAGGAAGGGCCCCTAGGGCAACCCTTAATGGCTTTCGCTGCACTGGAGGAATTTGGGTCCTCAGCCACCTCAGAATCCTGGTCTTCTGGCTCTGAAAAGTTATCGGAGGCCAGATCCATCTCCCCCTCACTGAAATACTTCAGATGGAACCCCATAGGATATTACAAATGCTCCTAGTAGATGTCCCGTGGAAGCCCTCCAACTGGGGGGACCGGTCTCAAGGGACAGTGAAGAGAACATCAAGGACACCCCAGATAAGCATTCAAAGGTGTCCCTCAGAAGGGCCCATGAATGGCTGGCCTCAGCTATGAGGGCTCTTGTCCCGTCCTACTCAGTAGCCAGGGCAGTTATAGGCTGGATCCGTTGGGTCCTGGAAATGCCTCCACCTGCAGAATGCAAAGGAGTTCTGCCTTTATACTTTGGCTTGCCAACCTGCTGTCACGTAGGACAGGATTGCAGAATTCACGGATGTCCTTCCCCATTGCTAGGCCAATAAATTATAGCTTGCTGCCTGACTCAGGTTTTGCTAATGCCTAAGTGGGCTGACATTGTGGTTTTGTGCGTTAACTCTGACAGCTGCATTTAATACTTTCTAGCTTCCCAAACAGCAGCGCACCTTCTCCTCATAGACACTCTGTATCACTGCTCTGGAAACTATGGCTGCCTTCAGCCTAACAGACTGGCAGATTGATACTCAGTTAACTTCTGCACCCTCCTCTAGGGGTCCCTGTTCAGTCTCCACAGCACTGTCGGAGATTTGGGCCTAGTGTAAAGTGAAGCCTTCCTAATTTCCAGAGATTTCGTTCACAGATTTAGCTTGTGAAGCTACAGCATTCCCAATAGAATTGGGATCTAAATACCTCCATAGACTCCCCCGTCCAATTTCCATGGAAGTCCTTGTATGTTATTGGGGCTTCAGCCAATTTCACCTCAGGGTGGGCTACTGCTCCCTCTGACCTTAATTTTTCGGCCTAGTCACACTCCGATCTTCTGTACAAACTGGGGGTTTATCAGAGTCACTTCAGCCCGTCACAGGCTCCATAAATCTTACTGATTCCTTCCTGAGCCGTTGAGACCTGTAATACATGAGCTGCCCGACAGTTTGGGCCTCCTGCGTTTGAGCAACTGGCTTTGGGTCAGAATCAGCCCATTTGACAGTTTGGACCTTTTTGGTTGGGGACTGAGCGTGAGGTTTCTGAAACCTGCAACACTGATATCTGAAATGTCCTCCTGAACAGGAGAAACAGATTACCAATCCCTTCACGTGTTGTGAGGGGGTATGTCCCTGCCCTCTGAGTTATACACAGGAGCCAACCAGTCTCTATCCTAAATAAGGGGAACGGGGGATCTGGATTTAGAGCGAGGCCTTAGCCTGTAAGGAGGGAGGGCAGGGGATGGCTGCAGCTGCTTAGAGACCTCCTTCCTGGTGGAGGAACGCATTAAGACTTCCAGCTGGTGAGGGGAGAAAACGCTGCACTCTGAGGAAATGGCATCTGGCATGTTGCTTTCCCTCCCCCTCCTCTCTCCCTCTTGCCTGGAGAGTCCAGCTGGATTGGAGGCCTCTGCCGCCGAGGCGTCCATCGGCTCTTCATGGCTGCATCCGCAGCTCTTACGCCCAGACGCTCCCTGGCACCCTGTACAGGGGCTGGTCGAGCGTGCGCGCCGACCTGCGCGCCGAGAGGGCAATGGCAAAAAGGCCCACTGGCTAGCCCCACGGCTGCTCTGGGACCGCCGCTCTCATGCCCAGACGCTCCCTGGCACCCTGTACAGGGGCTGGTCGAGCGTGCACGCCGACCTGCGCGCCGAGAGGGCGATGTTGAAGAGGCCCGCTGGCTAGCCCCACGGCTGCCCTGGCACCGGCCGGTGCACACTTTCCTCTCAGCCACACGGCTGCGCGAGGGAGAGCGGGAGGCTCGACTGGCAGACCTGGTCACTGCCCTCTGTGTTCTCCGCTGCCGAGCGGCAGAATCCCTCCTTGTGAGGAGAAAATGGCGCCAACGCCATAGCCGCTGAAGGGAAGGCTTTTTTGGCGGGAAGAGGGAAACACAAGGAGGGCAGGGACCACAGACACAGAGTTACAAGGAAAAAAGACTACAAACTCTCACAGACACAGAAAGGAGTTTTTTGGGAACCAAAGGACATGAAGCCTATCAATAAGCAAAGAGCCTGCTGAATTTGCTGCACTCCCTGACGAGGCAGGAAGATACTGGGGCAAGACTGTAGGGATGCACTGCTGACCCAGCAGCACCGTAAGTAGAGCGCCGGCACACCGGCGCTCCTGCGGCCTTCTGGTCGCACCGCTCCCCCACCCCTCATCCCCCGATGAGTCACAGGTCATGAACTACCTGGCTCACAACCACCGGGTGTCCCGGACAAAGGGACAATGGCCTTGCCCCCAGGTGAGGATTAGGCCCAGATGCCGACGCTCCTCTCCGCACGTAGCAGCCAGGTGAGATCATGCATCACATGATGATCTCTCAATCCCCCGCTCTCCCGGAATTCCCCCCGTTCCGCCCTTCTACACGCCCCCGCTAGAATCATAATAAAAGGTGCCAGGAGCCAGCATACGGGAGAGTCGCTAGGAACACGGAAACCCGCGCTCCCGTTGCTGGCGCTCTCCACCAGATGAAATCACCGCGTCTCGTCTCGTTCTTACGCTGACCTCGCGGCACGACTACAAGCTGGTGCCGAAACCCGGGAATCCTCGAACCTCCACCCTGCTCACCGTCGCCTGGGAAAGGGCCGCGGTACCGAAGTCCGCTGGATCGGCGCATCCAGGGACCACCATTTCGGTATCGCCCGTCCGCTGGATCGGCGCATCCAGGGACTCGAGTCCTAGGACACTCTCTCATCCGACGGAACACCGGTGAGTATGGGAGCTTGCAAAAGCAGGGCTTATGACAAGCACGTTAACGAGCTAAAAGCGTTAGCGAAACGCGGCAGGGTCCCCGTAAAGAGAGGGGAGCTGCGCAAATTGGTCGAGGAGATTGAAGCTCAATGTCCATGGTACCCGGAGGGGGGGACATTGAATCTTAAGGATTGGGAAAACATCGGGCGCACTCTTCGCACAGAGCCTCGCGCGCCGGTGTCGCTGCTACTGACGTGGAGACAATGTTATGTCGCCATCAGCCTGCAGACCTATGGCTCCCTTGCTGTAGGCCGCCCTCCTTTCGATCTTTCAACTTCAATTTCACCCCCGGGATTTTCTCTATCCTCTAAATTGGATGCCTGTCCTCCTTCTGCCCCCAATGCTCCCCTGCCTCCTTCAAATTCTCCCGCGGCTCGGCCGCCCCCACCCCTTGCTCCGCCTTCATTTTCTGAAGCCATAGCACCTCCGTCGGCGCCACGTAATGGCGCGGGTTTCAAAACCCTCGCAGAGCGTATTAACCACGACCTGCGAAAAAAGGAAACCCTGACAGAAGACGATACCGATATTCTCGCTTTATGCCCCGTTCACTTCACGGATACCGAGGGGGAGGATGGTATTGTTCAGCGGGTTGTCGAGTACCGCCCGTTGAGCTATAATATCCTCACTGAGCTCCGCAAAGCGATGCGGGACGTAGGAGTCACCAGCCCCTATGTGAGAGGCATGCTAGAAGCAGTCGCAAGGAATCACCTAATGGTTCCGGATGACTGGAAGACCACCTTTCGCATGCTTTTGAGCCCTGCACAATTTGTGATCTGGGAAAGCGAGTTCCGCCAGCAGTGTATCGCTAGGGGAGCCGCCTCGGGCGGCGCCTACACCGCCGCGCAGCTTTACGGCTTCGATGCCTTCGCCAACCCCAACGATCAGATTGTCCTGCCAGAGGCCACCCTTATGGTCGCCTCTGAATGCGCCTACAAGGCGTTAATCGAGGTCCCTAATGCTGGCCAGCCAACCCAAAGTTTCTCCACCATCCGACAGAAACCCCAAGAGCCCTACGCCGATTTTGTGAACAGGCTCCAGGAGGCGCTTAAGAGGCAGGTAGATAGCGAGGAGGCCCAAAACGAGCTCCTCATGCGCCTCGCCAAAGAGAACGCCTCCACTGAGTGCCGTAGGGCAATCACGGGCCTAGGCAAAGATCCTGAACTGGCCGACATGCTTAAGGCTTGCGAGGACATCGGATCCTCCGCCCACCAAGCTAGCCTCCTTGCCGCAGCACTCTCCACCGCCAGGGGACAGCCCCAAGGTGATTGCTTTAATTGCGGCAGGTCAGGACACTTCCGAAGGGAGTGTAGGCAGCCCGGCGGGGGGGCCTACAACCCCGATGGAGGAGGGTCCTCCCTCAAGAGGCGAAGGCCCCCGGGCCGCCCAAAACCCGATGCCCCCTGTGCCAGAAAGGCTTCCACTGGAGAAGCGACTGCCCGTCGGGAAACTCGCGCCCGGGCATCTCCCCAGCCCAGGACCAAGGGGAAGAGTACTAGAGCAGGCCCAAACACCAAGACCCACACCCAAACCACCCCCCTCTCGTGGCATCTCGCTCATGTGCACCCAGCCCATCTCCTTTAAATTCCCCCACGAGGTCCTCGTCGCCCCAACCCAATATGGCGACCCCATCCCTATCGGGACCATTGGGCTGGTGCTGCCAAAGGCCTCCGCCGCTGAGCAGGAATTGTTCATCATCCCCGGAGTCATTGACTCCACGCACCAGGGACCCATCCATCTCCAAGTCTGGACAAACATCCCGCAGGAGTTGCCCAGCGGGACCAGCTGCGCGCAGCTGATCCTCCTGCCCCATGTGCTGCCCGCTGCCGATGCAATAAAGGCCACGAGCCCCGGCAGCCATCAGGGCGCATCCAATACTACCATTGCGGCGGTGGAAACACCCATCGGAAGCTCCCGCCCGTATCTGGAGCTCACTGTGGAGGGGTGTCTGTTCAAGGGCCTGGTGGACACCGGCGCTGATGTGACCGTCATCAGAGCAGCCGAGTGGCCTGACCAGTGGCCAACCGAGACCTGTCCGCACATCTGGGGGGTGGGGGGAAAACAAACTGCGAGACGGAGCATCCGCCCACTCACGGTCCACAGCCCAGGGCTCGAGCGGCAGCTCACAGTCCGCCCAATCGTTCTGGACATCCATGTCAATCTCTGGGGAAGGGACCTCATGAGCCAGGTCAAAACGACCCTAGTCTGGGATGGATAAACCCATCACACAGATCATAGATCCTAATTGTGCCTTCCGAACTCATCCTCGAACTTCCGCAGAGAAACTACCCCCCCCCTTTTTTTCTTTTCTCTTCCCTCTAATTCTTCAACCAGCAGAGGCGGGAGGGCCAATTGGCTGACTGGCCCTCCCTGGATTAAAATCTGGGCCCGTCCTGGTACTGCAGCACTGCCAGGACAGGCCCCAGTTTAAAAAAGAGGCTGCCGCCACTATGCCCCTGACAAACCTGTTTGGCTTATGGCTACCATCGCCAGGGCGCTTAGCCGAAACCGCCCCTTAAGGAGTGGTTTCGGCGGCCAGGGCAGGCCTCTAGTCGGGGGGATGCTGCCGCACCAAGTTTGCACACAAACCTGTGTGGGTTGTGGTTGCCCAGCGCCTGACGGCTGTGCAAGGCCAGGCGCTTGGCCGAAGCCACCCCTTGGGGAGCGGTTTCGGCGGGCGGCAATTCCCCAAGATAATTCGATTACAAATTCAGCACCATTCCAGCCTCTCAGCGTTAACCACCAAGGTCACGGTAAGTACATTTTCCCTGCAAAGAAGGACCCCCTCCCCCTTTGTGTGTGAAATTTACCCCTAATCGCCTGATTACTTTGTCTCCCGGATGCATCCATCACCCAAAAGCGCATCCAAGCCCTCTTTTGTGTTGCAAATTAAGCATGCATACCCACAATTCCCCCAGGGTCCGCTTGCTCCTCCTCCCTCGAGGCTCGGACCCTCGCTTTGACGCACCCTGATGACGCCCTGAAGCCAGCTTCCATCAGGATCGCCTACCCTCTGCCCTTCCTGTCAAACAATTGGCGTGGCTGCTGTTAAAGAGTAGCAGACACCCAGGTCTAGTTGAATCAGCATACAGTTTGGTGGTATCTAGTCACCCCAGTGGTCATTGTTATGAGTGTAGTGGCGAATTTCCAAGTGGAGCCTGGAGATCTTCGGCAAATGGTGGCAGGAGAATCTCTTCAGTTGCACAAATGTTGAGTGCAAGTGAAGTGAAACTGAGCCTAAACACTCAGGTGGGAAAAAATAAGATGATGGCTCCTGAGCTGCACTTCACACAACCAGGCAGGGGATGTCTGCAGATGGCTTAGAGGGTAAAGGTGCTTGTTCAAAATGTTGGGAAGTGAAGGACTGTACACTGTTTCCCACCTCAAAGCAGAGTGGGTTTTACCAATAAGTCCAGATGGCAAAAGAGGTCAAGACACTGTACCTTTTCTCTTTGATGCTGACTTTATCCTTTGATGTGAGATTGCTACTCTCGGGACCTCCTGTAGCTTCCTTCTTCCTCCTCCTCATACTATTTTCCCTTACCTCTCATCTTGCACCAAATGTGCGGAGAGGGATGCAAACTGCATCCATCACCATTTTAATAGCCAGATATATTAGAATAGAGAACCTATATCTCACTTTTCTATCCTGAATAAGAGTTCATGAATAAATGCTCCTTACTAGTTTTGGAAATCAGAAATGACTCTGACTCTTCTTTGTGTCAACAAATACCATTATGCCTGGGGATGCTCTGCTTTGTGCTTTGCCTCCATGCTGCATGTAATACTAAGGTATCTCTTGCCAGAGATTACCAACACAAAAGATGTGAGCAGCAATAAGGTGTCTAAAGGGACATCTTGGGGAAAGCTGTGCAGCAGAGGCATAGCTGGGCCAAACGCTGCACCCACAATTAATTTTATCCCCGCGGCTTCCCCTTCCCCTTCCCACATACCTTGGTTCTAACTCGCTTTCTTGGGAGACTTTTTTAGGGCCTGCAAAGGCCTGTTCTCAGTAAAAACGACTGATGGGAACAATGCTTCCCAGGAGACCTTGTAATTTGGTGCCGGGGCCTGAATTCCCTCAGGCATTTTACTGAACGAACACAACTTAATATCAAGAAAGGAACTAGAAAGAGAGAAGGAAAGGAGAACACTGTGGAGGAATTACAGGATGTAGAAGAGGCGCGGGGAAGCAATTTTGCTTTTGTGTAATCTGGCACACCTCCACATGGCTTGCCACTGCTGTTATTACAGAGTTGCCTCCTCAGGATGTCTTTTTTTGTCCTCAAGAAGTTTGTGCTGTGCAAAATGCACTCTTGTGTCTTGGAAACATTTTTTCTGTGAAATAATTCTGCACCCGTGCACCCCCCACCATGTTTGGTTTTATATGTCTTGGTTGAATTTATTCCACATGGTACTACTGGCTTACGTGCTACGTTGGTGGTGAGTCATCGTTAGTGCAAAGAATAGCCTCCCTTTTTTTGTGCCAAAGCCTCTATAGAGCTACTGCACGGTTCCATTTTGAAGTGGAATTCAAAATGCTTCAGCCTCCATTTTGCTATTGAGGAACAACTAACCCAAAATGGAATTCCAAAACAAGTCTTACTTAGACAGGTGCCATTACCTAAAGAAGCAGAAACACATAGCTCCCCTCCCACACACAAAGAATCACATTCTTCAATAGAATAGGATCACTGTTAACACCTGTCGTTTACTGCGGCTGTATAAATTACATGCAGCTATTACTCCTAGTACTGTTTTCAGTAGCCCCAGGGTCACAGCATTCTATCACTGATACAATTGCTCACAGCTTCAAAATCACTCTGTATCGTAATGTTGCATCTAGCTTCTGTGTGAAATTAACAAAGCTGCTCTAATCAACTCTGCTTCTTTGTATTCTGCTTGAACATTCTTTGTATTTCTGCCTGAACATCCAATGTTCCCTCTAATTTTTCCCCACCACTGAGCGACACTTCCTAACCACATAGTTAAGTCATTCTTTGAGATGCTATCTCTCTCTAGTGCACATTTTAGTCCCTATTTTAGTTAAGATAATTTAACTGCATCTCATCGAGGTAATACATGTGTATAGGGGAGTTTTATCCCATTGTTCATTGAGGCACATTTCCATCTTTGCTTTGGAGACATATTATAAGGGGATTAATGTAAATATTAAAAGAAAGGGCCTAAAATACATCCTTGTTGTGTACTCCTTTCTTTGTTGGTATAGGGGTTAGACAATGGCAAACATCACCATTATATCTTATATACATTTTAATGGAGTTTAAAATTAAAATGAGGAGGTGTTTCTCCATTATAGAGTGCATCGTTTTGGGACAGTATCCAAAAGCGGCTTTAAAGTCAACTTGTAGGATATATTGTGGAGAGTGGATATACTTTTCAATAGGTAGTCTAACACTAGACAATGATCCATTGTTGATGTTGACCTGTCCACGTTTAAAAACCGCCTGTGCCTCCTCTAAATAACATTCTAGCCCTAGCCATTTACAAAATTTTAAGCAAAAGGTGATATACACTTTGCAAATATATCGAGAAAAAAGAGGATTATTGCAAATGCACCTATAGTTTGTTATTAAAATGGGATACTGAAAGAGGTAATAAAGTCAATTGATACCATTCAACTACATACCATTCAACTTCTAGGGCTGAAACCAGTGGAAAAAGGGTTAGACTTTTTTACATTAGGAGCAAAATTTAAGAAAATTATTATAAAATATTATATATAGATATTACATAACTCCAGTAGTTCTATCATAAATGCAAGCAGTCCTTCTGTTGGAAATGTAAAATGGTACAAGGCACCTTCTACGATTTATGTGGTGGACATGTATGGGCAAGAAATATTGATTATAAATTCATGAAAATACTTGAAAAATTGTGAAGAATTGACTTTTAAGAATTAAAACCAGGGTGTGCTTACTGAATATTCAAGTCACAAATTGAGATTCAATAAAGAGCATTAATACTTTTATTATTACGGTGGGAAGGATCCTATATGGCCAATATTGGTAATATCTGAATACATAATGTATGAAAAGAATGGCTAAATAAGGATAAGGAAAATGCAGAACTAGATAAATTAATAGTATTTATGAAAGACAAAATGTTGGATAGATTTACAGCAAACTGGGAGCTCTTTGTAGAATTTCTTGAACAATAGTACAAACAATGGTTCTGTGCTCTTGGGGAGTTTTGATGTATGAAATAGTTGAGATAGTAATTTATCATTAGAAGAGAGTCATATTAACTGTATTGTTCTTTTCATATATATAAAATTCAGCAGAGGCTGTTAAACATTCCAAGCCTCCTGGTACTTCAGCCTCTATTTATCAAGCAGGGGCTGGCCCGAGGTGTGAAGAGATAATTTACAAAGACATACTACAGGCACAGTCTCAGAGTTCAGGTTCAATACCATTAAACATCAAGCTGATAAGGAGCCACCTGCTGCTCTTTACAGCCTGTAGTACAACAGATAAATCTACGGGAGATGGGCTGCAAGAAACGTGGAGTGGGACAGGGGAGAGATAAGTAGTCCCAATCCATACTCCAAACAGGTAAAATTAGCAGCTATTTTTTTGCTCACAAGCGTCAGAAGAAGTAAACCCAGGTCTCAGGAGGAGTTCACAATTCCCACAGAAATGGTTCCAGCCCTTAGGATGTGGAGAGGCTCAAGCTGTATGCTAAAGCTCCAATCTCGAATAGCAGTTCTTTGACTACTGGAGAGCCCAAAGCAGCAAAGGTCAAGGAGGCCCATTTGGTAACAGCCCACAGAGACTATGTTAATGATACTATGCTTCATGTCCTCCCTCATACCCAATGACTTGTCTGGGTGTAATTCTGCACACCATGTCACTGACCCAGCAGCATTAGTAGAGGCGTTGGGGCCTTCACTTGGACCTCGGCTATTGCTAGTGCTTACCGCACCCCACTCCTCATCCCTGAGTCACGGTGTGACTGTCTGGCTCAGTCCTTTGCAGGCTTAGGGACAATGGTCTTGCCCCCCAGGTGAGGATTAGGCTCAGGCAGCTTAAGCTCCTCTCATGCGTAGCCAGGTGAGATGGCACATCCGCAGTGATCTCAGGTCTCCCACGATCTCCGCTCATCTCCCTGCCCACCTCGCTTGCACGCCCACAATGAAACACGTAAAGGTGCAGAGACCAGCACAGGGCAGAGTTGTCAGGATCCAATCCCGCTTCCTGTTGCTACAGCGCTCTCCACCAGATGAAACCTCCTCCAGCGTCGCCCTATTCCTTGCAGCGACCCTCTGCGGGAGTGACGCTAAGCTGGTGCGAGAAACCAGAATCACCAGACCTCCCACCCTGCTCACCGTCGCCTGGGGAAGGGCCGGTAGAATCCGCTGGATCAGGCATCCAGGGACCACCGTTTCAGTGCTCGCCTGTCCTCTGGATCGGCATCCAGAGGCTAAAGTCCTGGGACGCTCTCGTCCGGTGGAACGCGGTGAGTATGGGGCTTGCAAAAGCAGGGCTTATGACAAGCGTTGTGAGCTGGCGGGTGTGAAATCACGGCAGGGTCCCCGTAAAGAAGGAGCTGCGCCAAATTGGTTGAGAGATTGAAACAAGTATGCGCATTTTTGAGGGGACATTGAATCTTAAGGACTGGGGAAAACATCGGGCATATTGCTGAGTCGTAGCGCCGATGTCGCTGCTACTGGCATTAGGACAATGTTTGTAAGCCATCAGCCTGCAGACCTATGGCTCCCTTGCTGTAGGCGCCCTCGCTTTCGATCCTGCCTTCATTTCAGCCAGAATTTTCTCTATCCACTAAATTGGGCGCCCTGTCCTCCTTCTGCCCAGCTTGCTCCTTCACCCATCTCAAACTCTCAGCTCAACCGCCCCCCCTCCCACTGCTCCGCCTTCATTTTTTCGAAGCCACTGCACCTCCGTCAAGCGCCACATAATGCGTAGCGGGTTTCAAAAAACTCTGCGCCAGAGCATTATTAGCCCACGATCTGCAGAAGAAAACCCTGACGGAGAGCTGATGCCGAATTCTTGCATTATGCCCGTCCGCTTCACAGATACTGGCAGGGGAGGGTGCGTCGTCAGTGAGTTGTCAGTGCAGCCCTTTAAGCTATAACATCCTCACTGAGCTCCGCAAAGCAATCGCGGGCGTAAGTCACCAGCAGCTATGTAGAGGCATGCTGGCGGTCCATGGTCGCTTAATGGTTCCGGGCGACTGGAAGCCACCTTCCGCATGCTCCTGAGCCCTGCACAATTTGTGATCTGGGAGAGTTCCGTAATAATGCTTTAGCAGGGCAGCCGCCTCGGCCGAGCGCCTACACCGCCGCACAGCTGCGGCCGATGCCTTCAGTAACCCCAACAATCAGATTGTCCTGCGGTGGCCCTACCCTTACGATTAAGCCTCTGAATCTTCAGGCGTTTTGAAAGAATCCCCAATACGGACAGCCAACCCAAAGTTTTCTAGCACCCGGCAGAAGCCTCCAAGAACCCTATGCTGGAAGGTTTGTGAACAGGCTCAGGAGGCCCACTCAAAGAGGCGGTTGACAGCGAGGAGGCCCAGGAACTCTTAGCGCCTTGCCAGAGCGCCTCCACTGGAGATACCCGCCAAAGCGTCACAGGCCTAGGAAGGAACCCGAGCTGGCGGCATGCTCAAAGCTTGCCCGGATATCCAGATAGCTGCTTGCGTAAGCCAACCTTCTAGCCGCCGCCCTCTCCGCTGCCATAGAACAGCCAGGCGGAGATGTCTCAGTGCGGCAACCAGGGCGCTGGGAAGAATTGTAGGCTGCCTGCCAGCGGCGGGGAGCCTACAACCCTGGCGGAGGAGGTCTCTCCCCAGAGGCGAAGACCCCCAGGAAAGTCTAAGATTGGTGGCTCCAATGCCGGCAGGAGGCCGGCCGAACATCTCCCCAGCGGAACCAAGATCCAGCACCTCAAACCCTTCCCGGAGCTCCCCATGAGATCTTAGCTGCCCCAGCTCAGTATAGTGATCCATCCCCGCGGAGACCATTGGGCTGAGTGCTTGCCAACCTTGCTCCCTCCATCCGCCTTCCTGCTCTGATAGCCCCTTCTGCGCCCCGAAGTCACCATGCCTCCGCCAGTGCCCCAGAATGGCAGCATTTCAATCTCTGCAGAGTCCACGTGCTGGTGCAGCGAGAAAGGAATGCTTGTGGAGGACTGCGTTTGAGCCCCTCCTCAGAATGCATAGCCAATCTACAGGACAATGGGGCATGGAAGGGGAAGATGCTTTCGCACAATGGCCTTAAGCCAAAGTCCTTCGTGAAGAAGAAGCCCCTTGGCCCTCTCAGCTGTAAGGTTCAAACCAGATCTCTCACTTAGCCTCTGAGCCTGTGCAAAGCCCTAACCTCACAGCTCCCAGTGGCAGCAAAATCGTCAGCACCTCAGAGGCAAAATCTCAAATCAGAGTTGCAATCCTCCTCGTTACTTTCTATGTGCTCTGTAGCACTGTCCATGTCTTGCCCCTTTCAAAGAGACCCTAAAGTTTTCCCTCATAGGGATTTTTTCCATTGCTTCTAGAAAGCTATGCTCTTATTGCTTCAATTAAAGTTTTCTCCTTCTGATTATGTGTGCCAATGCCTTGAAAGGCTTCGCCCATTACAGCATCGCCTTAAGCGGGACACAGCTCGTCGTGCTCCCAGGATACGATGGGACCTGCTTCAAGCGCCTCCATCTTAGTTTAAACCTTCAAACTTTCTTCAAACCTTCTCTCGCCAGGGAACCTTTTCCTTCGTCCATCTGAGCCTATGCTGCCACATTGGCGTGGTATGGTTACATATGAAGCCAAAATCATTTTCATGCTCCCATTCTCTGCTGGC
Source organism: Sphaerodactylus townsendi (assembly GCF_021028975.2). NCBI lineage: Eukaryota > Metazoa > Chordata > Lepidosauria > Squamata > Sphaerodactylidae > Sphaerodactylus > Sphaerodactylus townsendi. The sequence continues at coordinate 158,794,496 of NC_059427.1, forward strand.
TGTCCTGGCTAGTCACGGTGCCAGGGGTCTCTCTCAGCCACACCTATCTTACAGCCTCCACTGTGAAGGTAGGAGGCCAGTCAAGCGGTAGAGTCCCCTTGCGGAGGGAAGGTAGAGCTGACTTCCGGCCAGCACTTCCCCCCCTGCCTTCCCCTTTCTGCACACCCTCCCACCTCTCTTTCCTAATGGGCTGTACCCCACCTCTAGATCTAGGATCTGATAAAGGGTTTTGCAAACCCCTCTCAATTCTCCTGTGATCAAACCTCAAGCCCAGGAACTGTTTCTTGCATCTTCTCTATATCTTTCCTATAGATGCTATATTACGATATGACTATAGTGTGAATTGTTCAAGTTGAGCTGCAAAAACCACACGCGGTGATTGGGATTGTTTACAAACAAACATCGACCTGGATATGGCCCTCTCCCTTCTCCTAAGCCCGGGCAATTCCTGCCTTGTATCTCTTAGCGCTTGAATATTTACGAAGTGATCGTTGTGAATGGAGCCCAACTCGCTAGTAGCTTGGCCAAAACAAAGCGAAAGGGGAGTTCCCCCTATTGACCCAATCAAGGGTCTCATCCATTAGACCGCCTCCAAGTACTCTTCTCTGATTCTCTATCAAAAGAATTGCGCCCCACTCAGGGGCTCGAGCCTTCCATTGTCATCTATAAGGACTGCTCAGCCAGCACGCCAAAACCCTAGGGGAAGCGTTGCTTGTCTTTTCTTCCATACAGGAGTCAGCTTCGCCATGCCAGACCAGCCCCATCCGGAGATGGGCCGGGGCCTCCCTGGAGGATCGACCCCGCCGCCCTGTCGAGGGCCGGTGCCCAGCCTGGGCGAGATGGGAGGATCTCTCTGGAGCCAGCACACCCGATTCTTCCACAAAGGATCACAGCCCCATGCCCCTGAGAGCAGCAGCCTGGGCCAGCTGTGGCTCAGGAGTTGATGCAGCGTGTTGCTGCTCCTCATCTGTCGCTATTCTCTCTCCCTCTCTGCGCCCTGGCTGGCTTGGAGTTGCAGCCGAGGACATTCGATAGATTAACCCTTGGAACTCTCCGCTGTTCTCAGCGCTTGAATATTGTTGGAATGCGCCTTCTCTCACAACCTTGCTCGTGAGAATCCGCAGACCTGCAATGCTAAAGACTATCAGTAGCTCTCCCTAAGCTCTTGAAATCCATGGACTCCTAGCGCCATGCTCTGTAGCTTTGGTAGTCAAACAGCAAGAGCCATGCATTGGACAATTATGCAACCACGGGTTGCCTTCCTTCCATACATCATCCAGCCTATGTAGCAGGTTTAGCCATGTTTATTGTTTAAATTTGTGCATGCCTAATTTTTGATTATGTTATTTGTTATTGCTTGCATTTCCGCTGCTACCTGCGGGACTCTCCTGCTGCAGGCTCCACCCCAGGGCGGACGCCCGCCGCCCGCCCGGCTCAGCTCTGCCTTCGATCCCTCACCAGCCGAGCTTGATGCAGTGCAGCCCTCTCCAAGAAGCGAGCCTGTCTCCCTCATAACCTTCCTTGTAGGAGCCCGGACTTGTTCCTGTAACCTGCAAGACTATTGGCCGGCTGGCCTGTGCCCTTCTGAAGCCCATCGAATTCTACCTCCACCATTGCTCTGGGCGCTCTGGCCTCGAGCAGCGGGTCGTCCAGCTGACCCTAGACAATCGTGCGCTATTGATTACTTATTGTTATTACATCACCAAGGTTGTGAGAATGTACATAATGTGTTGCTTTAATCTTTCTGATGAATTGAAGACAGTTCATATGAAATCGTGAGCTGCAAGAAGTTGTATCTAATCTGAAGTATGATGTTTGCCCCATTGGTGGTCAGCCCTCTCTGGAGCTGGCTGCGGGAGAGATGGTGGGGAATGCTATTGTACAGCTCTGCATTGGTTTAATTATTATTGCCTCGTTATCGGATCTTGTTTACGTTCAATGTGTGTCTAATATTGCCTGTAGCGTGTGCAAGAAGCCCTCGAATTTCCCTTACCCGCAACCAAGTTCTAATGTACACAAGCAGCTTAGTCAGCTTGATAGGCAATGAGGAGGAGACAAAGCGTCCTTCATCGCCCCTTGCATTTTGGTCCCTTTTTCTAAAATGTAAAAAGGAGGAGATGTAGTAATGCCTGTATTAGCAGCACCGTGAGTAGAAACGTTGGGGCATGCCGGACCTACATTGCTGGTCGCACGCGCCCCACTCCCCTCATCCCTATGAATGGGGTCATGAACTGTCTGTCAGTCACGGTAGCAGGGGACAATGGTCTCTTGCCCCCAGGTGAGATTAGGTAGCTCCTCTCCGCCTGCGTAGCCAGGTGAATCATGCATCACATGATGATCTCCAGATCTCAGTCTCAGCTCATCTCCCTACCCACCTCCTTTGCATACAATGAAACCCTAATAAAGGTGCCAGAGACCAGCACAGGGCAGAGTTGTCAGGATCACGAAATCCCGCGCTTCCTGTTGCTGACGCTCTCCACCAGATGAAACCTCCTCCGCGTCTCACCTATTCCTTAGCGACGACCCTGCGGGGGTGACTACACCACCCCACCAATGGAATTGGGGATTCTCTCTGATTTTTGTACCTTTATGGCAGACACAGTGGCAGCTATATTCAAGGAGTTAAGGGCAATTAAGGCTGGGCTGAGCTGTACCAAAACATCTGTGTAGGGGAAACCCACCCGTTCCAGCAGCTTCAGTTAAAGTGGAAATGCTCACCCACATGGGAATAATATAATAGCTGACCAGCAGTTTAGTGCTGGGAGACAAAGAAGGTTTGTCTGAAAGTGTTAAGCTTACCAGGGTCCTTCTAATTGGCACTCTAAAGAACTTGCCAGGCATCATCTAAAGCGTCCTTACTGAGGAAGAACCCAAAGTTTATTGACTTAGTGTCTGTATTTGAATACATAGAACCTTTGGGTTTAATGAGCCATTAAAATTATTTTAACCTTCAATTCAATGAAATACCTAACAGGCTGTTCGCGACTACATGTCAGGGAGCTTGCGGCCAAGGAGGTAATGCCAACCAGTATTTACAAACACAAATATAGCCCCCTTAGCCCGGAGAAAACCCGACCTGCTTTATAAAACACAAGGGAGCTAAGAACTTCGGAATTGACACAGGGCATCACCAGATCACCTACGACAGTGGTGAATGCGCCTCACTTGGAAAGTAAGAGCTGGCTAGAATGCCACACAGTGCAGCAGTGTGGAAGGACATGACAACACCAGATATCCTGCAAGAGCCAAGCGGCATATCAATCCCTGATCGACTGGTCTCACTCAAAGAGAGTCTGGCTAAATGTAAAGTTACATCTCAAAGGGAAGGACAATGGAAGAAAGCAGATCGAGACGCTACCAGTAAAGGAAAAAAAGGATTCCTGCAAGTGCATGCGATGGAATATACATAACTGCAGATCTGGAGAAACATAGGAAGCAGCATTACCTTGAGACAAAGGGCAAGTAGTTCAGGAGGGACCTGCAGATAAGGTCGGAGCAGCCCTGATGCTAAGCCCTCAAAGACAACTCCTTAGCCAGTTAGAACGCAATCTAATTGATCTGGACCTCAGGAGCTTCAATGCGAAGCATAGTTGCAAGGGTCCCTGGAAAAAAAAAATACATTGACAATTATTCAGTATCCAAATTATTGCTGCACCAAAAGCGCAACCATTCAAATAGAAGGTGTAGGATCAGCAAACCTCCACAAGGTAATTGGCCAAATAATGACTAGACCTTCAGGAAGGCATATCCTGGGCACAGAACTCATGGAGTCGCAACGATGGAAGACATTATATTTAGAACCAGATTTTTGAGCTGGTACCCAGAATCCGACCCTCGGGCGGCAGCAAGAACAACGCTGAGGGGAGAGGGATTTACTAAAGCAATGGGTGTGTATTTCTTGATAGTAATGGGGTGTTGGACCAACTTCATGAGGCAGATTGACTGAGATTACCAAGACATCTGACTCAATACATCTTTAGCCTCCTTTCTTGGAATATAGCGGGTTGGAAGAACAAGGCCAATAATCGATTTCTTAACATTTCTTAAAGTTTTTAATATACTTCTGCTTCAAGAAACTTGGACCCCTCTCCCTATTGCAGTCAAGGATATCAAGCGTGCTGTCTTCCAGCTCATAAACTAACAAGATGGGGAAGACATCAAGGCGAGGTTAGCAATCTTGGTAAGCGCAAGAACTGAACCTCGGATCACGGAGTTACCAGTATGCAACCATTGCTGGGCTGATGCTGTCTTGAGGCCCGATTTCCCCTCCTAGTGGTAAATATCACTACCTTCCCCTAAGGTGGACAGCGAAACGAATCCATTCACAGTGGTTGTGCATCATAGACTACTTAGATAGCCTGAAACAACTACATCCTATGGCCGAAATAGTGGTGGCGGGTGACCTCAATGCGCGAATTGGAGGTAACGAGTCTGCACTGGTTACATCAGTGGGGTTTGAACTTGAAACCCTTCCCTGGTTTTTTTCACTTCCCAGGGTCTCTAAAGATAATAACTCAAATATAGCTGGTGTGAAGAGTTCAGGAACATTCTGAAAGTGTCAGTTGGAGGATGTGGCTCAGAACACAGGAAGGGCAGTTAGTGAGTGAGGGTTTAACTGAAGCTGAAGCCCAGTTCGTTTTTTTCCTGAAGTTTTCTTTTGTTAATTCGTTAGAGCAACTTGTAAGCTTGCCTGTTATATGTAATAAACTACAAAAAAAAGAAGAAGTTTCTAGTGTATTGAATCAATAAGCAATTCAAGTAGAAGGGACTGTAGGTCTTGCATGACATGAGTGGCAGCAGGTGGGATTTTTGCAGTACACTCAGTGAGCATTGTTAGCCAACAAAGAGTGTAAATTTTATACATTTTGGCTTTCAGTTGAATGTGCAGATGGGCCGAACCAGTAGTGAAACCTCGATCTAAAAAGGTGAATGAAGTGCAGTGCACTGGAAGAGCCCAGAATATGCACACCATTTTTTCTCAGCTGAGGCAGAATCAAGCAGCAGAGTGGTAGCTCAGAGTTTGAGAGCCACGGGACAGCTGTTAGATAGCAGGAGTTAGGGCGGATGAGAATGACCAAGAAAAGGTCATGAAGTACACCCCAGAGGACTACCCAGAGTTAATGCAACCAGACAGGGATAGTACTAGATACAGATGATTCCTCAGTACCAACCAGCACTGAGGGATGGATGAGATACTGCAAACGTTTATGCACAGAAACCACCATGAACTTGCTGATGCAGGATAGACAGAGAAGTCGACTGCAGCTTGTAGAAGAGACAGACCCCAGGTATCAGCAGGGTGAGTCAGTGGAAAGTTTTTTTAGCTTTGTTTGAAGCTGCCTTGAAGAAAATGAAGTTCCAGAAGAGGCAAGTGAGGCGTTATGGCCTTGCGTTGCTGATTTAAGCTCAGTTGTGGAGTGAACTTACACGCACTTGGGAAGAGGCCACCTATGAGAATTTTAAAGAGCAGGCCTTAGCCAGATTTGGAAAATCCACGAGATCAGTTGAGAGAAAGAACTGAGGGAGCTTTCCTAAGAGGAAGGGGAGAGCTATGTTACTTTTATGAAAATGCGATTGAAACTTATAGTTCAGCAATGGTATAGAGCTGCAAGGTTCAGTCCATAGAGACTTTTGCAACTTGATAGCAAAGAGCAATTTTTTTCACACACTCCCGAAGAAATCTCAGCTCTTGTTCAAGCTAAAAGGCGATTTATCTGACTTGGCTGCTTACCTTGAACCAGATGGCAGCATAAAGAAAGCAAGGGAAAGAAAACCAGCGTTTTGTATCAGAGAGAAGAGAATTGTTTAAACCAACCCGAGAAATATTGAGTTTACGGGTAAAGATGGAGAAAAAAAGTTTCGCTTCAGAGAAGGGGCTTCTTTCCAAGGCCCATTAAACCCGGCTGAGATCTATACACCAAGAATATAATCTGCTTTTTTATTGTGGAGAAGGGTCACTTCGGAAATACAATGTGCAAAAGAAATAAGAGAGAAACAAAGTACAACATGTTGAAATAATGGGTTTGGTGCAAAATGAAGATTGGGAGGAGATTAATGATTCACCAGGTAGTTCTGCTTGTTCCAGTGAAGGAAGAGCGGTCGTGGTGATGAAGAACTCTACTAAGTCCTGGAGAAACTCTGCTGAAACAACTAAGAGATATGCTGGTGATGAAGACTTGTTAAATCCACTGAACAAGAACCAAAGAGTGAGAATGGGAGAGTTACAGCTGGTTGATGTAAATAGTGTGATATCTGAGGAACAGAGACAGTGGGTTGGAGATCTCAAGGGCTATGAAAGTGTTGCTTGAGGAAGTTGTGGAGTGGGAAGGTTCTGTTGACACAGGGGGTGAATATAAGTTCTATCAACAGAAAGTTGTTAAAGCAAATAAGTCATCAGTTGGTGGGAAGGATGCAGGATTTTATATGAAGGACCCCTATGTACTTAGATTTAGTACTGATTCATATCAGACTCCCAGAATTGAAAAGGACATATATGCCATTGTACATGATGTTTCTGATATGCCTTTTATAGTGGAGCAGATGTGTTATGCCAATCTAGACAAATGAGCGCCAGTAGTTACTAGGTCAAAGGCTAAAACAAGCACTGAGAAAGAGAAACAGAAGGCTCAAAGGAATTAGAAGATGTACATGAAAAGTTTCCAACTAAGTTCCTAAAACTGGAAAAAAACTTAAGTCAAATATAGGTGACAAAAAAAAAGAAAAGTGGGGTGGAAGTGGAGTTGACAGCAAAAGCTGAGTTAACTAAGTCACAATTGGAGGGAAGAAAGATGAGTCATTAAGCTCCTAGTCCAGCTATGGAAGTTGAAACTTTCCATTTTGAGGATAAAGAAAATGTATATGTCATGAAAGAGTCTGAGCAGTTTTAAAACTGAACAAAAGGATCATATACTACTTTAAAAGAGTTATGTGAAAAGGCAGAGGTTGCTTCTGGAAAGTATCTAAAGAAAATCTGAGAGAGAGATTTATATGGCAATCTGGCTTATTGTATGCATGAAATGGAGGCAGGGGCTTTTCTGAGAAGGGAAAAGTAACCTTACAGTTAGTAATTCCAAGAAGTACAGGAAGAAATTTACAGAACTGAAAACCATAGTGTCCCATTGGCTGGACACCTAGGAATAGAAGGACTATGGAAGAAAGAATTCAAAGGCAGTTTTGGCCAGGGTTGACTAAAGCAGTTAAGGATTTTTTGCAAGACATGTGATGTATGTCAACGGGTTGGTGCCTTACTGATAGAACTAGGTGTGAGCTCTGACCCTGCCAGTAATTGATAGACCCTTTGCAAAGGTCAGTTTGAACATTTTAGGTCCTTTACTACAAAAATGGTCGGAAAACAGTATATTGTAGTTATAGTTGACCATGCAACCAGATTTCCTTGTGCCTTTTATTGTAGCTTATTACATCTGTGTCAGTAGCTAAAGGCCTTAATGGAATTTGTGTCCACATATAGTGTGATAAGAAATTACTAATGACTGATCAAGCCCCTAATAATTTGATGTACGAGGTGATGAAAATTTTCTGTGAGTTGGCTGAGGTTCAGCATGCCTGTAGTGGCGTGTAACCCTCAGTCAAATGAACGATGGAGAGGGCCATTCAGAACTTCTGGGACAATTGTTGCAGAGTCTTATGTACTAAAAGCATTCAATTCATGGGATCAAGGTACTACATATTTGGCGTTGCTCTCCGTGATTCAGTCCAAAGCCTAGGATTTAGTCCAAAATCAGTTATTGTTTGGTAGAGATATCAGAGGAGTCCTTTGGGAAGCAGCTAGAAACAGAGGTGGGAGGCTTTGCAGCAACTCTTGTCCCAAGGATGTAAATGCATATTTCTGTGAGCTGCAAGGAGCTCTGGAGGAAGTAAGGACAGCGGCAGCGGAGGATTGGAAGGAGGCTCAGCAAAAAAGCAAAAAAAGACCTACTTTGATGTGCAGGCTAGACCACGCAGCTTTGCAGTGGGTAATAAAGTTTTATTACTGTCAGTGGATAAGCCTGTTAAGTTGAATGTGTGGAAGGGACCTTATGTGATAATACAGGTTTTGCAATGACAATTATGTAATTCAGAAGATGATGGGCAGAACTGTGCATGCTTGAATAGGTTGAAACGTATTGTGAGAGAGATCTGTAATGACTTTTCCAGTACAAGTTGACACTAGCATAGATGAGTTTGTGGAATGCGTTTTTTGAGTGTTCTGATGTGAGTAAAGTTGAATTTCAGATGGTTTATCAGAAGGGCAATGTAAAGCAAGTTAGACATTTGTTAAAGGACTTTGGTGTTGTTTACTGAACAGCCGGTTTGTCACCTGATTTCCCACCACATTGACACTGGAAGTGTAAGCACCTAATAAAAAAACCACACCATACCCTATTAACAATGCAGTATGAAAGAAGTTGTGGAAGGAGGAGTTAAACAAATGTTGAAGTGGGATATTAGTGAGCCTAGTAACAGTGCATGGGGAGCACCCATAGTACTAGTGAAGAAAAGCAAGTGTCTGAGGGTGACCCTCCTGAATTCAGACTGTGTGTAGACTTTTAGAAAGGTTAATCTAATGACAACTCTTGATCCTTATCCACCTTGCGTTTGGAGGTGGTGGAAAGATTAGCTAGTGCTAAGTTTATAAGCACCTTGGACTGTTCAAGGGGGTATTGGCAGAAGATTCCCCTAACTAAAGAAGCCTCTGAAGAAAACAGCTGGCCATCGCGGGCAGGCATTTTCAATTTAGAATGCCTTTTGGGTTAAGCGAATCAAAACCTTCCAGAGGTTGATTGATGAGTTCTTACTAGGTTAAATTATGCCTTTGGTTATCAGGATGATAACAACCATCATGTCTGATTCCTGGGAGACCCATTTGAAACATATCACGAATGGTTTTGCAGAAGGTTCAGGAGGCTAGGTTAACTTTGAGACCTGATAAGTGTCAATTTACAGATGGAAGGAGGTGATATACCTTGGTCACAATGGCCGTATGATCAAATTAAACCTCTTGAAGCTAAGGTTGCCAGTATTAGAATTGGCCTATTCCAACCACAAAAAAGGATATTCAGTCCTTTTTTTAGGATTAGTTAAGGTTTATAGAAAGTTCATACCTCAACTAAGTGAACTAGCTTCTACACCATTATCAGACTTATGTAAAGCGAGCTCCATTTAAAATTGTTTTGGGCGATAGATGTCAAGCTACTTTTAATGAGGTAAAAGGGCTGTGTAAATGCTCAGTATTAGTTGCTCCTGATTTTTTAACAAACCATTTAGGTGTATACTGATGCTTGAACGAGGTTTAGGTGCTACATTAGTTCAGAAGAAGACCAATTGATGCATCAATAGTTTTCCTTAGTAGAAAGCATTTACTAGAATGTGCATACTCAGCGATCGAGAAGGAATGCCTGCGCCATTTTGTGGGCAATCAAAAAATTACATCCCTTACCTAAGGGCCATGCTGGCAGGGGCTGATGGGAATTGTAGTCCATAACATCTGAAGTGCCAAAGGTTCGCCACCACTGAGATTCTAGGACCTGGAATAGCTCATCGTAAAACGGGCAGAAGGGGAGATGATCGTCCTGCTCTTCAGTGTGTGTCAGATGAAAATAGGCATGTTGGTTTTACGTTTTTAATATACTTGCAAGGAAACTTGCATTCAACACATTTGGGGATTTACACGTACTTACTATTTCAGCCAAATTCCCAAAGTCATCGCAGCAGTCGACTCTCCCTCCACGCCCTACTTCCTGGAGGCTTTTACTCGGAAAAGCGAAGGGAGGTTAGCTGCAACCCAGCTTAATTTTCTCCACATATTTTCCTCCCTTGGAACAGGCAGAACACTAAAAGAATACGCAGACGTGGCTGCCTTGCTGAACAACAGCTACGAAGTCATCGCGCTCCCGTGGCACTTTTATGGATGCGGCCACACCATCTATAATAATGCCATCTACTATCAGAAAATCGGGACCAACAGCATTGTGAAGTAAGTCGGTCGTGCTGGGGTTTATGGAGCTATTGCCGAAAGCCGTCCTCGCCGTTTCCAACCACTCAGACTCGATTTCGATTTCGAATACCTTTAATGGCATATAAACCGCATATACATCACAAATTTAAAACAAGTTTTACAATTTCAAGCGCATTGAAATAACACCGTTTAAAGTGTTTCCCTCCCAGAAGAGACGGTCTTAAAGCTTGATAATATCACAAAAAAAATCAAGGAATTAATCCAACAGCCTCAACACAAGATTATATCCTCGTCCAATAAATCTCCATGCAGGTTGGAAATTCTGCTGTAGGAGTATGGCTATAAAACACCTCCACTATGGAAATTTATAAAAACTACAAAAAATCCAAAATGGGATAGCTTTGCCCAAGCAATTTACTTTTACATTAAAAATCCCAATTAGCATCGCAATATATGGACCAACCAACAAGAGAGGCAATTGATCAAAGTTGGAAAGTCCTGATTCAATCAATACAGGACAATGACTCCTAGAAGATTTTGGAAAAATAGTCACTGGTGGGCTTTAGAGAGAATAGTAGCCTTCCTTCCAGTATCTCAAGAAATGCAATGGTATGAGTATTTTTTAGAAACAATGGGGGAGGGCCAGAATCTTCATTCCTCTCTGGCCCAAGTGTTACCTTCTGACAACCCTGGCCCCAGTATCCCCCCTTGAGATTGGGAAACTTATAAGTCAATCTTAAATGTGGTAAAGCTACCGGCCCCTGATACCTTCTTTTACTCTAGAGCTGGTTTATAGTATTCCAGGGAAATGGTGGTCACCTATATTGGCACAATTGGTTTAAATTAACGGGTTAACCTAACAGGTATAATCCTCTACTGTGGAACTATTCAATTATCATCCCTATCTATAAGAAGGCTGGGACCCTGCCAGAATCCTCTTAATTATAGACCCATCAGTCTACTCTCAGTTCTAAAGGCAAACTCTAGTGCCAAATACCTCCTTGGGAAATTAACTGATTGATTGTTGATAGAAATGTCAGTAGGGAGGGAACAGATTGATCTCCAAAGGGGCAAGTCAACCCTCGACCACTGCCTGGTGCTAAGCTGCTTGATAACCACAAATACAAGAGGAAAAGAGCCCCCTTGTATGCAGCCTTTATCGATCTCCGGAGTGCATTTGATTCTATTAATAGAGAGATTCCCTCTGGAGGAAACCCAGTAGCCAAGAGCATAGAGTCAAGGTTGCCTCGAATTAATCTGGGTAAGATTCTGCACACAAATACTTTGGCTCGCCATGTGAGATGCAACATAAAGTGTAATTGTTAACCCCACAGAATTCCAGTGTTACTAAAGCTGAGTGAAACAAGGCTGCATTGGCTCCTCCACACCCTTTAAGCTCTTTATTAATCGATCTAGCTTCCTCACTCAAGTGGGAGGCCCAAGTATTGATAGTCCAATCCCCTCTGGGCTCAACTTCTATACCCCTCTGCTTCTGTTTGCCGATGATGCAGTTGTACCCTCTTCACGCACAAGAAAGTTGGATTAAGGAGAGCCCTAGAGTCGCTAGCATAGGAATACTGCACACTCAACGATTTGCAACTCAACCTAGATAAATCTAAAATTCGTGGTATTTACCCATAAAATGGAAAGCCACCATCTGGCTGGTAGGCCACAGTAGGTTTGGAGCAGGTGCAGTCAGAGTAAATACCTAGGGCTCACACTCCACTCATCATAGGGCCTCCTGGACATCTCTATAGGAATCGGGCCATTTCCATCGCTAGATTAAGTACTTCAGCCATCGGGTGACGCTTCCTTTTATGGGAAAGGCAGAGGATACATCCCTGCGGCATGTTGAGAGAGTATTTAATGCCAAAGTGAGCCAACAAATCCTTTATGGATTCCCATCTGGATAGGGGCATGGAGCAGAGAGGTTGAAAGAATTCAGTCACACTTTCTGTACAAAAATCCTTGGCTTGCCCCATTCTCGTCCCATATGCGGTCCTGTGCTTAGAAACAGGTCATAGCATCTACTGGAAACTCTGGCCTGGTGTCTAAATATCATTCAAGTTTTGGGCCAGGATCTGTTTCAATCGAGATGAACGGACTACACATCCCAGGGACTCTAATTATCCCTCCACACACACAACCCAACATGGTGGGCTAAAAATCGAAGCCAAACTCAATGAGCTGGTATTTCCTTAGAGGACCCTGCTGATGCTAACAGAGCAGGAGTATTCTCATGGGGGGCTACTCAAGAAGAGACTTTTTGATAGAGAGTTCCAACATTGATGCTAGAGGAAGACAATAAAACCTGTTCCCCGATCTCTCTGGGAATACCGGTGGATAGGTTAATTGCAGCCCGGTACCTCTACCTCCTGGTTGAGGCCCGGTGGCGCAGAGCAATCACCTTAGCTAGGTGTAATGCTTTGCCCTCTTCCTTTAGCCAGGGACGTCATCTTGGTATTCCACACAAAGAAAGGAAATGCCCCTGTGGCATGGGTTCTGTGGAAACAGTATCTCATATGCTGTTGAATTGTTCCCTTTATGAGAAAGATAGGAAGAAGCATATAATCCCCTCCCTGTACGGAAGTGAAGGCATAACAGATGATCAGAAGGTTATATATCTTTTAAATAGCCACAACCTTGATCTGTTGGAAGCGGTGGCTAAATTTTTAAACGGTTTTACGTTTCATGAGGTAATAACCTACCATGGAGTCTTGTGCATGGCGTCAAGGAGCTCTTGCCACAGCCATCTCCTTACAAACGGAACTGGGAGGCCACCTTGTGCCCCACGCAAAACAGGAAGCCACCAGGAAGAGAGGCCTTCCCCAACAGAGAGGGCTCTAAAGTTGTCACCTGTAGTAGTCATATCCCTCCAAGTCCAGGAAAGTCAGTAGGCCATAGCCTTGCCAACTACAGCTGGAGAAGTCCTGGGAATTGGGAAGTGCAGCCTGGTGTGGATGGGGTTTGGGGAGGGGAAAGACCTCGGGGGGTATTTAATGCCATAAATCACAGGTGTCAAATTCGCGGCCCTCCAGATGTTCATGAACTACAATTCCCATCAGCCCTTGCCAATATAGCCAATGCTCATATTGGGAGGGACTGATGGGAATTGTAGTTCATTAACATCAGGAGGGCCGTGAATTTGACACCCCTGCCATAAATCCTACCCTACAAAGCAGCCATTTCCCCCCCAGGGCAGTTCTTCTAGTCTGGCAAACAGCTGTCATACTGGCTAAAATGGATGCCAAGCCTGGACAGGAAGTGACAAAATTCTGTTTCCTGCCTCCCTGAAATGGGGTGGAGAATCACCCACCAAGATGCCCTGAGCCTGCAAGAGAAGGTCCCAACTTCAATCCCCGGCATCTTCAGTTAAAAGGACCAGGCAGTCGGTGATATCAACAACCTCGGCCTGAAACCCGGGAGAGCGGCTGCCAGTCAGAGTAGACAATACTGACCTTGAGGGACCAAAGGGCTGTTGGAGGAGGGGCTGTGGCTCAGTGGTAAAACACCTGCCTGGCAATGTAGAAGGTCCCAGGCTCAGCCCCCAGCATCTCCTGATAAAAGGACCAGGTATCAGGGGGACTGTATCTATCTGATGAAGATGCATTCCTAATTCAGTGTGATTGCTTAAAACTACAAATCAATGCTGCTACAAGATCTATGTACCAATCCAATCCAAAAACCTTTATTAGGCATAAACCAGAAGTACCATACATTCAGAGTACAAGAACAGGATCATTGTTATAGATCATGTAAAACATGGATTAAAAATGTAGCAACTGCTTCAGAAATTTCTACATGAGGGCTGTTCAATAGCTTAGACATTTTTAGTTTGTCTGAGAGAAACATAAATTCTAGAGGTAGTAAAGCTCCCAGATCGGTTCTAATATCATTATACCTCGAACAGTAAAGCAGGATATGAGGGATTGAGTCCATAGCGTTGGGACAGTGCTGACAACGACGCTCACTTTGTGGGATGTTAAGGAAACGACCTTGAAGATAGACAGAGGGGAATGAGTTGCACCTTGCTCTTGTCGTGACCCATCTGCACTTATAATTAACAAGCTGTTCTAAATATACAGCAGGGCTAGATTTCGGGGGTGTGATCCCAAAGTATAGAGGGGAACAGGAGCTTTGTGCAGCACTCAGGAGAGATTGGTATTCCTGGTCGTACAGTCTGATCTTTAGATGATGGTAAATTTCCGTGGCGGTAAGCATATGAAGAGACTCCCATGAGAAACCCAAGGAGAAGATTTTTTTTTCAATATTGAGCCACCACTTCGAAAGCTGAAGCTCCCTCATTTCTAGCAAAGATAAACTTTTTGGATCTGTGCAGAAGCAGAGACGCAGCCAAAACTTAAATGTTACAGCCCATGCCCTAGTTTCTAATAAATTTTGCCCTGATTCCAGACAGAGCACACCATAAGGGACACAGTGTGGAGTGCCAAATATCTACGTAACCAGCCTGCTATATGTTACCACTGCCATCTGGGGCATTCTTTTTTTTAATCTTTATGGCTTTACACGCTTTGCAGATAACTAGGCTTCCCCTGACACTCTGCCCTGATGAGAACCGGGATTGTTTCTGTTATGTCATGGGGGCAGGAAGCCCGGTGGCTCGCTATCACCTTGGGGTGCCTCAGCTCCAAAAACTATCTTTCACATTTCTTGGGAAAATGGGGGGGGGGGCAACAACGGGATAGCAGGGATGGCAAATGCCAGGTTCGGCAGAACTGGCTTTGCCAAGATTTGGCGCTCTGACGCTGACCAATAAACGCTACTCATCATCAATGCAGAGTCTGTTTGTTAGCTTAAGGTTCAAGACCTAACACCAGGCAGGAGGTGATGGAAAAGACCGCAGCCTGGGACCCTGGAGAACGGCTGCCGATCTGAGCAGGCAATACGGACCCCAATAGACCCAGGATCCAATTCAACAGAAGGAAGCTTCATGGGTGTCTATCAGTTGAATTTGACACTTAACCAATGTCTGCTCATGTTCTAGGTCAGTAATTTTAAACAGTGTGAGAGTTGGGTCCAAAGTATGATGATGGGACTCATTAACACATTTATCAAAACTCCATCTTTAACACATTTATCAAAACTCCACCTTGAGTGTCAGTGACAAACTGTTCTTTAAATTGTGACATTTTATGTTTGGTTGCTACTGTAAGGAGCAGCAGTGGCGTAGTGGTTAAGACCAGGTGCATTCTAATCAGGAGGAACCGGGTTTGATTCCCAGCTCTGCCGCCTGAGCTGTGGAGGCTTATCTGGGGAATTCAGATTAGCCTGTGCACTCCAGCACACGCCAGCTGGGCGACCTTGGGTGAGTCACAGCTTTCCGGAGCTCTCTCAGCCCCACCCACCTCACAGGGTGTTTGTTGTGAGGGGGGAAGGGCAAGGAGATTGTCAGACCCTTTGAGTCTCCTTACAGGAGAGAAAAGGAGGATATAAATCCAAATTCTTCTTCTTCTTCTATTCATATTGTTTTTATGGTATTTTTTTAATCATGGTTTTATTTGTATCGTATGCCAAGGGAGAAAGGCAGCTAATAAACGTTTTCCACAAATAAATAGAGATGAGACTACAAATAATGTAAAAAGACATCATGCAGTCAGTTAATTAACAGATCAATCTGTACACTGCCAGTGCTACGATAAAAGACGCCTTTCTGTGTCACAGAATAACAGAAGGCAACAGCATACGGTTTAATGAACAAAATGGAGGAGAGATCAGTGAACGGCACTTTGGGTCCCCTCTGGGGATAAAACAGGGATATAAATAAAGTAAACAAACAAAACTTGCCCACCCAATCATTAGAAGGGAAGGCAATCGAGCAGTTTCCTTTTCATTCCTTATTACTGTAAAGGACCACAACTAAAAAAACCCCCACATTAACCTCAAATCTCGAGCCTGCTCATCCATCCAATAAAGACCAAGCTGATTCATCTACCAACTAACATCATCACAATACGTTCTTTTTAACATCTGCATCAGTGCAACAATTCCACTACCACAAAACATGAAATGCACAGAAATAGGATGGGTGACACCTGGTTTGACAGCACTTGATGTGAAAGGGATCTGGGAGTCTTAGTAGACCACAAACTGAACATGAGTCTACAGCAGAGGGGGGCAATTATTTTTTTCATGGGGCAGCATAAGAAACAGAAAATATTGTGGAGGGCCGGGCCAGCAGGGGCGAGATGGAAAGCTCCCCAAGCAGAAGCCGGCAGCCACAGGCAACCAGCTTCTGTGGGTTTTCTTAAAGGTTTCTCGGCCCCCCAGCACGGCAGGGGCCAGTCCAGGGTCATTCATGGCGGAGCTGGATGTGGCCCGTGAGGCTGGCTATAGGCAATGCCCAGGTCTGGTCTACAGTGTGATATGGCGGCCAAGAAAGCCAATGTAATTCTGCGATGCATCAATAAGAGTATAGGGTCTAGATCCATGGTGGCAAACCTTTGGCACTCCAGATGTTATGGACTACAATTCCCTTCAGCCCCTGCCAGCATAGCCAGTTGGTCATGCTGGCAGGGGCTGATGGGAATTGTAGTCCATAACATCTGGAGTGCCAAAGGTTCGCCACCACTGGTCTGGATCAAGGGAAATGATTGTACCACCCTACTCTGCATTGGTCAGACCTCACCTAGAGTACTGTGTTCAGTTCTGGGCACGGCAATTTAAGAAGGATATTGACAGGTTGGAACGGGTCCAGAGGAGGGCAACCAAAATGGTCAAAGGTGTGGAATCCATGCCCTATGAAGAGAGGCTTAGGGAGCTGGGGATGTTTAGTCTGGAGAAGCGAAGGTTAAGAAGGGACATGATAGCCCTGTTTAAATATTTGAAGGGATGTCATGTTGGTGAGGGAGAAAGTTTGTTTTCTGCTGCTCCGGAGACTAGGACCAGTAGTAATGGATTCAAGGTGCAGGAAAAGAGATTCCACCTAAACATTAGGAAGAACTCTCTGATGGTCAGGGCTGTTCAACAGTGGAATTCACTGCCTCGGAGAGTGGTGGAGTCTCCTTCTTTCTTTCTTTCTTTCTTTCTTTCTTTCTTTCTTTCTTTCTTTCTTTCTTTCTTTCTTTCTTTCTTTAATTTCTTCAATTTCTATACCGCCCGATCTCCGAAGGGCTCCAGGCGGTGAACAACAAGAATCAAACAAAATTAAACAGGAGCAAATCATATACAGTACACAAAACATAGGCTCCATCTCGTTAATAAGCAATAAAACATCTTAAAAACTGTTATAAAACAGCGGTTAATAATTAATGGATAAATAAGCAAGAGAATATTTAATAGATAAATAAGCAAACCTTTAGAGGTTTTTAAAACAGAGGCTGGATGAACATGTATCGGGAGTGCTTTGATTGTGTGATCCTGCATTGCAGGGGGTTGGACTTGATTGCCCTTGGGGGTCTCTTCCAACTCTACCTCCCTCATAAGGGATATCAGGATCCTTCCTGACCCAACCAGACCTCCGGTCTGCCAGGGCCTCCCCTCAATTGCACTGAGCGCACCTCCGTTCATGCTCCCTCCGGTCTCCCTGGCTTCTTTATGTCTGGCAGAAACAGGTAAATTATGCCAAATAAACCAATGCATGTGTCCATTTGTGTAACTGGCATAATGGTTACGTGCCGGCAGAATTCAGAGTTCCCCCACTTGGAACTTGACCGCTTTCCTTTGAAGGACAAAGTACACACTATCCCAGTGATGGCGAACCTTTTCGAGACCGAGTGCCCAAACTGCAACCCAAAACCCACTTATTTATCGCAAAGTGCCAACACTCCAATTTAACCTGAACACTGAGGTTTTAGTATTAAAAAAACGGTTGGCTCCAAGGCGCGCGTTACTCGGGAGGAAGCTTGGTGGTAGTCGGTGGGTTTGCTTTGAAGCAACTGTGCTACGCTTCAAACGGGTGAATCACGAACCTAGGAAGGTTTACTCAGAAGCAAACCCCATTGCCAGCAACTGAGCTTACTCCCAGGTAAAGGATCACGCTTTCATTCTTCCCATGAAAATCAGTGGGGTTTAACAGCATTTAACAGGGTTACCTACACTGCTTCCCCAAAACTAGGTCTTAGGTTTAATGCTAATAATCTCCCTGAAATAATTAGATCAGTGATGGCGAACCTTTTCGAGACCGACTGCCCAAATTGCAACCCAAAACCCACTTATTTATAGCAAAGTGCCAACATGGCAATTTAACCTGAATACTGAAGTTTTAGTTTAGAAAAAATGGTTGGCTCCGAGGCTTGCGTTACTCAGGAGTAAGCTTGGTGCTGGTTGGTGGCTTTGCTTTGGAGCAACCGTGCAACTCTTCCAACGGGTGAATCATGACCCTAGGAGGGTTTACTCAGAAGCAAACCCCACTGCCAGCAATCAAGCTTACTCCCAGGTAAAGGATCTTCAGACTTCAGCTCTTTGCATGAAAATCAGTGGGGTTTAACAGCGCTTAACAGGGTTACCTACCCTGCTTCCCCAAAACTAGGTCTTAGGTTTAATGCTAATAATCTCCCTGAAATAATTACACCATTATCACATGACGAACTCTGTGCACGCGTGCCCACAGAGAGGGCTCTGAGTGCCACCTCTGGCATCCGTGCCATAGGTTCGCCACCACTGCACTATGCTGACCGCAGCAGCTTGTAGGGAGGTACCGGGGTTTCCCTTGATTCGCCACTCCCACGGCGATACAGAAACCAAGAAGTCAGACTGGCTGGATGCAGATTCAAGGCAAACACGGCCCAGCTCAGCCACCTGGTGATTCCTAAGGACAGGGTCACTCGCCACATATAGCAACAAAAGTCACAGCTGGCACCAGTGGGTGGCTCTGGGTGGTGGGCCTCCTTCTGACCTTGAACAGCTACAGCTAGCAAAGAAGAGCGAGTTCCATGGGAATGTCAACTCAATGCATGGCAGCTGTGAAAAAGGCAAACTCTATGCTGGGGATAATTAGGAAAGGAGTTGATAATAAAACTGCAAGGATTGTCATGCCCTTATATAAAGCAGTGGTACAACCGCACTTGGAGTACTGTGTCCAGTTCTGGTCGCCGCATCTCAAAAAGGATATCGAAGAGATAGAAAAAGTGCAGAGAAGGGCAACGAGGATGATTGAGGGACTGGAGCACCTTCCTTATGAGGAGAGGCTGCAGCGTTTGGGACTCTTTAGTTTGGAGAGGAGACGTCTGAGGGGGGATATGATTGAAGTCGATAAAATTATGCATGGGGTAGAAAATGTTGACAGAGAGAATTTTTTCTCTCTTTCTCACAATACTAGAACCAGGGGGCATCCATTGAAAATGCTCTTTGATCTGAGATTGCAAATGCCTTAGCAGACCAGGTGCTCGGGAGCAGCAGCAGCAGAAGGCCATTGCTTTCACATCCTGCCTGTGAGCTCCCAAAGGCACCTGGTGGGCCACTGCGAGTAGCAGAGAGCTGGACTTGATGGACTCTGGTCTGATCCAACTGGCTTGTTCTTATGTTCTTATCGGAGATTTGTGGGGTAGGAGCTTTCACGAGCAATCCGACAAAAAGGGAGTTTCGACTCTCAAAAGCTCACAGCCCAGAACGACCCATTGGATACTCACCGTGAAGGGGTCTTCTCCTTGGTGGTCGCAGGCCATCTGGTTGGGTTGTTCGCTGCCCTGCGGCGAGTAGGCAGGAAAAGGCTCTTTGGTGACTTCCTGTCAGGTGTCCGTGGTGGTGCCGCCCCAGTATCTGACTAGCCGAGAGTAACAGTACACGGCAAATGTAACAAAAGTACAATATACAACACCACGGCCCAACATACCATGAAGGAAACATAATCCTATTTTAAAGGGGACCAAAGAGCCCAACAAAGAACAGGCTGAACTGTAAACGATAAAAAACTGTAAAGCTGGATATTTAGAGAACACATTATCGGTCAGCAAAAAACCGGGTAGCTCCAGATGGTTCGCGACCACCAAGGAGAAGACCCCTTCAATGCGAGTATCCACCGGGTCGCTCTCCCTTGAGTGGTAGTAGGCACATCTGCTTGGGAACTTCCTAAGCAGTGCCCTGAGAAAAAAAGGGAGGGACTGGCTACTCCCCTATAATGTGTTTCTAGAATGGGCCTCCCAAAGGAAGTCTCCGTAACGGCATCAATGGATGCCAGTTTATAATGTTTAACGAATGAAGAGGGTAGAGCCCAAGTGGCGGCCCTACAAATCTGTTCAAGGGGGGATGCGTTTAAGGGAGAGCCGCATTGGATGTGGCCGCGGCTCCTGGTGGAGTGCACAGTAACTCCGGTCGGCATGGGGAATCCCCTGGTTTTATGGGCCTCAAGAATGCAGGCCTTTAATAGTAGAGCTGATAGACGAAAGGCCACTGTTGTGGGTTCGCCTGTAATCTGGGTGGGCTGGGATGTTAGCAAGCAGAGCTCCTCGCATTTATGGAGTTTGTTTAGTACATATCAAAAAGGTCTTGAGAGAACGCCTCACATCCAGGTGATGCCAACGGGCGCTCTCTGGGCGTGTGGGATTTGGACAAAAATTTTTTGTCAGGAACCACCTCCTGCTGCAAATGGAATTTGGATGCTACTCTAGGTCTAAAGTAGGACTCAAGCTTTAACACTAGTTTGTCTGGGAAAAAAGGCATAAACTTGGATTACATGGACATGGCTCTAATCTCTAATAATTCCCTTCTAGCTGAGGTTATGGCTACCAGGAACAAAAAAAAGCTTCATCCTAAGCCATTTTAAATGTATGTGTCTAACAGGTTCAAAGGAGGGTTTGGTAGGTGTGTCTAGCGAATCTCCATGGAGACGCCAGGTAGGGAAGCGATGCTGTAATTGATCGTTGGGACTGAGAAACCCCTTTGAGAATTTTTTTTTAGGGTTTCTGGGTGCCGGGTGAGGGCATCCCCTTCGGCCCCAGGTAGAACCGCTGCAATGGCAGCTACCTGACGCCTTTAGGTGGAGTCCCCTCAACCCTGACTCCAAACCCGCTCTGCAGGAATTCCATTATGTAACGGGCAGGGAAGCTAACTCAGGGACCCTTCTTTTTCTACGGCACCACCGCACAGAAGCCTTCCAGGAGGAGCGATAAATTCTGATTGGACTTTCTTCTGGCAGCTAAAATAGCCTTTATGATCCTTTTAGGATAACCCTGTTTTCTTAACAGTATCTGCTCAAGCGCCAGGTGGCTAGTCTGAGCCAGCCTGGGCCGAGATGTAGTAGGGGGCCCTGGGAGAGCAGGTCTGGCAGTTGTGGTAGAACCAACGGTGGTGTGACAGACAGCTGTTTTAGTACTGAGTGCCAGGACCTCCTGGGCCAGTTCGGATTCTGTGCATGATTTCCTCCAGACCTCAATTCTCCCTCGCACGCTGAGTAGTAGTCTCAGAAAAACTTGGATCGGGGGGAAAAACATAGAGGGAACCCCCCGCGGCCAGGGAGCTGAGGAGTGCAATCCGTCGCTGCCGTCTGTGAATGGTGGTATCTGCGAAGAATACGCTGATCTGAGCATTGAGGAGTGATGCAAAGAGGTTTCCATCGCCATCCCGGGTTCTTCCTGGATGGTCTGGAAAACTGCTGGGTCTAGCTTCCACGGCAGAGCTGGAGAGCGTGGTCCGGGCTGAGCCAGTCGGCTTCCGTGGTTTAGTGAGCCTCGGAATGTGTCTTCGGGCTTGCAGGGATGCAAGATTCTGTTCCAACCATGAGACTACATGCAATGCGTTTCTATGTAGGGCAGTACACCTGGAGCCTCCTTCTGATGATTGGACATGGCACTTCACCGAGATGTTATTGTCGCCGGTGGAAGCGCCATAATGCGTTTCTGCAGAATAAGTTGCTTGAATGATTACAGGGCCCATCATATTGCTCTGACCTACTAGAACGTTGATCGGAAGCTGCGCCTGCGCTTCGGATCAGGAGCCCTGAGCCAGGTGGTGGCCCAGTTTTGTTCCCTAGCCGGATAGACTGGTATCCACAAGGATGCGGATCTGCCGCGGCGGGGCTAAAAACTTACCTTGTAGGAGGCTGTGGTGGATGGGTCCACCATTTTAGGACTGAGACTCTGGGACTACTGGGGGGAGGCTCAATGGATCGACCATTCAGAATGATTTGTTTCGCGCTAAGTACGTAGAAGGGCTTCTAGAGGCCTGGCGTGGGCTCGACTCCACTGTATGCAGTCCATTGTGGACAGTAAGGGGGGCTCTGCAAGCTGGCAAGTTGTAGTAAGTTGGAAGATTTTGCCCGCATAAAAGCGGGTGACTGGTCTCTTGGATTTTCTGGTGGACTTTTACCCGCAGGTACAAAGGGAGTAAGCAAATGGACGCAGGTCTATCAATGCCCCTAAGTGTTCCAATCTGTTGGGAAAGGGCCAAGGAACTCTTGCTCACGTGATGACAAATCCGGATAAGACCAGTTGGACCCTTTCCACGCCTCTGACAGCCCGTCGTATTTTCGATCAAGATCTGGATGGGAAGGCTGCCGAGATAGACGAATAGGATATGCATCCCTTTGGACTGCGGAGCAGGAAATGGGTGCACCAAGATTTTCGTGAAAACTCAAGGAGATGTCGCCAATCACCTAATCGGGTAGAGCTATGTACTTGAAAATGGGAGTTGTCTGCTATCGCGGACCGCAGTAGCCAGCGATGAGCCAGGTGTATAAGGTGGCTGATGGGAGGTGATGCGCCCATCAGAAACCAAGGAGGTGATCATGTCCCCTCTCCTGATGGCCGCAACCGTTGGATCTGATGGTTTCCATGCGAAACCTGAATTTGTGCAACAGATGACGATTGACATGTCTTAGCTGAGGATCGCCCTGACGTCCCCATTCGTTTTGGGGACAGTGAAAAGGTGGGAGCACACTCCCATCCCTTGTTGATATTTTGGTACCGGTTCTATGGCTCTGATGGTAAGTAGATGTTTGACAGCCAGCTTTAGTCTGTTGGCTTCGTCTTCCTTGCCAATCGGCAATTAGTCCGGAGCTAGGTAAAGCTTCTTGTAGACTGGAGGAAACCCTCTGTTTGAAGCGGGGGTGACCCATTCTTTTCTGAACTGTGGGCAAAAGACTCTGGGAGCGGGAAAAAAATGAGTAGCCTGATCCTCTAAGGAAAAGATGTAGGAGATCCCTTTAGGGCAGCCCTTAGTGGGCTTGGACGTGGCAGGAGCATTGGGATCGGCTTCTCGGGCCTCCCTGCAGGAGGACTCCTCAGTTCCAAAGCCGACATTGTTTTGGCTAAAAGAGTGGATAATTGTTCCACCTTAAATAATCTGTGGCTCTGATCTGCCTGAACTGGTGGTGAAGACTCTCCCTCAGAAAGGCGTCTGAGTCCAGGTCTACCTCCCCTTCACTCAAGTACTTGCATCATAAGCAATGCTTGTCTGAGGGGAGGCACGAGCATTTAAATGTCTACAAGCCGACTGGTCTATGGAGCCCTGTAGTAAGGAGACCAGTTGCTGCGGGGAGAAGGCGCTCCAGTCTGAAGGCAGAGATACTCCCAAGGCCGCCTCCCCCCCGGTGCATGGTGCACCCGCATGACTGGACTCCAGCTGTTCCCTCAGACGCCTAACAAGAGCTGGGTGGGGAAAAGTGCTCGTGAAGCAGCAGATTGAGTCAAAGGCATGGCGGAGGCAGGGCTGATGCCCTGGCCGCTTGAACGGTTGCTGGGCGACGTATTCCTGGCTTCTCGTCCTGCATGGCTCAAGGGTCGATCTGGGCTCAAGCGCTTCCCTGGCCTCCAGAAGGGCTCCTCTGAGTGCGCACGGGCCTGGGAAGCGCGGAGCGAGCCCGGGCCGCCCCAGCCCCTAACGGCTGTTGCGCAAGAGCTCCTGAAGAGTCTCCTCAAGCTGGCCAGCCCAGCGGCTGCTGTGTGGGAGACTGTTGGGTCCCGTGATGCACCTGGACCTGGGGATTCATGGAACCTGCGGCTCTCCAGATACTCTGGACCATTCCCCATCAGCTCCTACCAACATGCAGGCTTCAATTGGCCATGCTGACATTGTGAGGCTGATGGGAATTGTAGTTCCTAGGAACATCTGGAGAGCCGAGAGAGGTCTCCCTACCCCTGACTCTAGTGTGGTTTCTACTGTACATCGGTAGAAGGACTCCCTTGGTGGTAAAATGGCGCCGACGCCATAGCTCTTCCTTCCTCAAGCCAAGTGAAACATGGCGGGAACACCAAGGGAAGGAGAGAGCTCAGTCAGCACGCTAGACAGAAGGAGTGGAAAAAAGATCAAACGTACAATCTGCACCCAAGGGAATCAAGCAAAACAACAACAACACAAGGAAGGTGCAGAAGCGTAGCTTTGTGGAAATCCAGCCTAGGAGCTCTGTGGATAGTGCTGCCTACTCTGGACCCAGGTAATGAGGCCTCACAGGAAGTCACTAAAGAGCCTTTTCTGCCTACTCACCAGAGGGCAGCTTAACAACCCAACCATAGCATGGCCTGCTACTCACCAGGGAGAACCCTGGTTTGTCTCTAAGGGAGAGCCATAATTTCGAGATGATACCGAGCACTCCCATCAGCCTGCCAGTAATGTAATTCCCACTCTGGCCATGCTGGCATACTGATGGGAACTGCAGTCCATGAACATCTGGAGGCCAGGTGTCGTGCCCACCACGCCTCTAGTGAGATGGGAGTGGACTTCTAGGAGGAGTGGAAACGGTCTGCCGCATAAAGTTCTCCGGTTGTTCTGGGTCTCCAAATCCAATGGACCACGCTTGGTAGGGGCTGATAAACTTCAGTCCATGCTAACATCTGGAGCTGCCAAATTCTACCAATGGATCTAGTGAGAGGGAGTGGACTTAGGAGGAGTGGAAACCATCTGGTTTAAAGCTCTGGTATTAAACGATAGTTCAAACCACTACGCTGGTGGGCTGATGGGAATTGTAGTTCACAACATCTGAGCGCCAGCGTCACCACCAGTTTGCAAGCAGCTTCCGGCTGAAACGACGGTGTCTCAAATCCAATTTCAGCGCGGTGGCTGATGGGAAATTCTGTAGTTCACAACCATCTGAGTGCTAAAGGTTCTACCTACCACGGGCATTAGAAAAGGTCTTCTAGGATTGGAGGGAAGAATAAATGGAATTTGTACCACTCTACTCTACAATGGTTAGACCTTACCTAGAGTACTGTGTTTAGTTCTGGGCAGTGCAATTTAAGAAGGATATCGACAAGATGGAACGTGCCCAGAGGAGGGCAACCAAAATGGTCAAAGGTCTGGAGTCCATGGGCTGATAGGAATTGTAGTCCATAACATCTGGAGTGCCAAAGATTCACCACCACTGCCCTATAGGGTTGTTGTGAGGATGAAATGGAGTTGAGGAGAACAGCATGAGCTGCTTTGGGTTCCCACTGGGGACAGAGGCAGGATGTAAACGAAGTGAATAAATAAATGAAAATGAAGCAAACCAATAATAGTGGCAGCAAAGGAGAAAATCACTTCTCCGTTCTCCTGCCAATGCACCTTCTCTCTCTGGAATTCTTTCCTGGTTACAGGGAATAGTTAGACGTGGGGCGTGCGTTTCCATCTGATCAAATGAACAACAACAAATGAGGGCCCGCCCCAGAGGCAAACTGGCTACCTGGAATCACTCACTCACTTAGAATCACAGAATCATAAAGTTGGAAGAGACTCCCAAGGGCCATCCAGTCCAACCCCCTGCCATGCAGGCACACACAATCAAAGCACTCCCTACATATGTTCATCCAGCCTCTGTTTAAAAACCTTCAAAGGAGACTCCACCACCCTCTGAGGTAGTGCATTCCACTGTTGAACAGCCCTGACTGTCAAGAAGTTCTTCCTGATGTTTAGGTGGAATCTCTTTTCCATCACCTTGAACCCATGACTCCTGGTCCCAGTCTCTTGAGCCGCAGAAAACAAGCTTGGTCCCTCAACAACATGACATCCCTTCAGATATCTAAATATGGCTATCATGTCACCTCTTAAATATTCTGAGAGACGCGTCTCATCCAGCACACACTCTTTTTGAACTGTTACCATCCGGCAGACGATACAGGTCTATCAAAACTAGGACAAAGAGGCTTAGAGACAGCTTCTACTCTAGAGCTGTGGCTATGCTAAACTCCGCGGCTTCGTGTTGATGTGTTTGGGGCTGTGTAGGGATGTGGGTGGAGGAAGGGGAAAGTATGCATGGGGTGGTGAGTCTGTAATTGTGCCTGCAAAATTGGAGGAATGCCAAGCTCGTAAATTTTGCCAGTATGCAGATGCACAATGACAATAAATGGTTATGCTTAACCTTCTCTTCACCAAACTAAACATACCCAGCTCCCTAAGTCTCTCCTTGTAGTGTCTCCAAGGAACATCTTGGGCAGTTTCGCATGGACGTTTCCCCAAGGAGATACTGCATTTTCACAAAGCACCCTCTCTTGTAAAAGTTATTAACTGGACTTTGACCAACACCAAAGCATTGAGTGGAGAACCCGGGATATATCATTTTGGGAGGGGGGGGGAGGAAACCCTCACGGAAGAGCAGAGGTCTGCCGTATCATGGAAGATGCATAATAATGCTGAGCAGAGCATCCCTCTGAATTGCTGACCTCATTCTGTGCAGTGGGGCCTTCGACGTGCCAGGCCCTGCCCCACAACCACGCAGATGTCCTTGGCTCGTGGAAACAAGAGATTTATAAGGAAAATACCCGCCTAAAAGCTGGGGGAAGCTTTGCAAACCAGATCACGTTTCCACTCCCTCTCGTTCCAGTTTCTATGAAGCTGGCAAGGATAAACTTGGCAGGATCTCCCTTTTGTTCCCCTCCCATGAAAAAGTTCCCAGTTTTGAATTCGGACAGGATTTCTGCATGCAAAACAGGGGCCTCCCTTCGAACAACGCAAGTAAGCAAAAGGGTAAGAAGGCCTCCCCCGGCCCCAACGCCAAATTTGGCTTGGTACAGAACCAAGGCCAATCTCTGCAAAAAAGAAAGTGAAATCTTTACATTCAGGGGTACTATAGCAGTGATGGCGAACCTTTTCGATACCGAGTGCCCAAACTGCAACCCAAAACCCATGCATTAATTGCAAAGTGCTTGGTGGTAGTCAGTGGCTTTGCTTTGAAGCAACCGTGCAACTCTTCCAACGGGTGAATCATGACCCTAGGAGGGTTTACTCAGAAGCAAGCCCCATTGCCAGCAACCAAGCTTACTCCCAGGTAAAGGATCATGCTTTAGTTCTTCCCATGAAAATCAGTAGGGTTTAACAGTGCTTAACAGGGTTACCTACACTGCTTCCCCAAAACTAGGTCTTAGGTTTAATGCTAATAATCTCCCTGAAATACTTATCACATGACGAACTCTGTGCACGCGTGCCCACAGAGAGGGCTCTGAGTGCCACCTCTGGCACCCGTGCCATAGGTTCGCCACCACTGTACTATAGGGATGGGCGGCATGCTAGAAGAGGCACTTTGTAAAGAGAATGGCAGGCAAAGGTTTTATAGGATGAGGGGACTTTGTCGGGATCCTTTACACACACACACACACACGAAATGATGGAGGTGAACAACTGCCAGTAATCCAAGCGCGTGAATCACGCAGAGATTTATGCCTATGAACTAAAATATCTCCACGTGCTCCTCGTATAACTTGACTGTGTGTGCCTGCAGTCTCACAACACCCAGCATTTGGGCTGCAGAAACTTTTTGGCCTTTTGGTGGTTGTGGGTTTTTGGGCTTTGTGGCCGTGGTCTGGTAGATCTTGTTCCTAACGTTTCGCTTGCATCTGTGGCTGGTATCTTCAGAGGTGTATCACAGAGAGAAGTGTGTTACACACTGTGTCCAGTGAGAAGGGAATGTTTAGTGGGGTATATATTGTCCGGGTTTATTGACAAGAGAGCCCCCCCCCTCCCACGTCTGCAGGAGTCTATTGCACACCCTGCAGCTGTGGAAAGGTCTACAGAGAAGCTACAAAACGCAGCATTCAGACTTATATTAAAGAGCACAAAAGATACTGTCAGCATAACAGTCATGAAAAATCTGCAGTCGCAGAACATGCTCTGAACAAAACTGGACATAACATTTCATTTGAAAACACTGAAATTCTGGACAGTTACTCAGACGGTTACTAGGTCAGGCTACACAGGGAGGCTACTGAAATCCGCAAAGAACCAAGACAACTTCAACAAGAAGGAAAAGACTCTGAGAATTAACAAAACTTGGCTACCAGTACTTAAAAAACATCAGAATCAAAGGCCAAGGGCATGATAGGTTCATGGACAATGAACTCCACCCAGACACAGGATTTGCATTCACTACTGTTATTGCTGCAGGGAATGGGAATGCGAATACATAAGAACATAAGAACAAGCCAGCTGGATCAGACCAGAGTCCATCTAGTCCAGCTCTCTGCTACTCGCAGTGGCCCACCAGGTGCCTTTGGGAGCTCACATGCAGGATGTGAAAGCAAGGGCCTACTGCGGCTGCTGCTCCCGAGCACCTGGTCTGCTAAGGCATTTTGCAATCTCAGATCAAAGAGGATTGGTAGCCATAAATCGACTTCTCCTCCATAAATCTGTCCAAGCCCTTTTTAAAGATATCCAGGTTAGTGGCCATCACCACCTCCTGTGGCAGCACATTCCAAACACCAATCACGCGTTGTGTGAAGAAATGTTTCCTTTTATTAGTCCTAATTCTTCCCCCCAGCTTCTTTCCAAGTAAATGGCCGGATGCCCCCCCTGGTTCTCCCAGTATTGTGGAGGAAAAGAGGAAAAGAAAAGATTTCCATTTAAAATGGTGCAGCAGAACCCCAATACAACTAGCCTATATGATAAAAGGACTAAGCCCAAAATGTTGGCATTGTGGAGAAAAAGGAGCATATTACACTCATATGTGGATAGAATGTAAAATGGTGAAAAAGTTTTGGGAAAATATATTGAAATATGTTGAACAGTTAGTAAAAGTAAAAATTGATATAAATAATGAATTATTAATTGTGGGGATAATGGATGATAAAAGAGTGAATAGAAGCTTGGAACCAACGTATAAAATAATGATTAGAGCAGCACACGCAGTGTTGGCGTTGGGCTGGAAAGATAATAAAAATGGACAGTGTCAAAATGGTTGGAATACATATGGGAACAAATACAGTTAGAGATCTTTGAGAGACTGACAAAAATAAACTATGGGAAGAAAAGATGAAAGATATCATGAAATTAAGGACAGTCTATGAAACATGGATGGAAGAAGCCGGATTTAACAAAGAACTATGGAATAAGAGAATAAGAAGAATGAATCTCCTGCTGCTTGCATAAAACAATCAATAGATAAGGGGGGGAGGGGGGAAATGAAAAAATGTATAGATGAAATGAAGATATTGAATGTAAAAAATGTATACATATTCTATACAATAAAAATCTATTTTTAAAAAATAGTATTGTGAGAAAGAGAGAAAAATTTCTCTCTGTCAAAATTTTCTACCCCATGCATAATTTTGTAGACTTCAATCATATCCCCCCCCAGACGCCTCCTCTCCAAACTAAAGAGTCCCAAATGCTGCAGCCTCTCCTCATAGGGATACAAATGTAAATGGACTGAAAACCCCACCTGCAAAACAATGCAGTCAACCTTTGCATTGCAAGTTCCACCCAAACACGTACTGATTGGTTCCCCACCTTGGGACATGGACAATATATACCCCACTAAACATTCCCTTCTCACTGGACACAGTATGTAGCACACTTCTCTCTGGGATACACCTCTGAAGACGCCAGCCACAGATGCAGGCGAAACGTTAGGAACAAGATATACGAGACCACGGCCACACAGCCCGGAAAGCCCACCAGAACCAGTTGAATCCGGCAGTGAAAGCCTTTGACAATAAGTTTATGGCCTTATACGCCACTTATCCTTCAGTTATGCAAAGAGCCTTTCTTCTGCTGACTCTCTGTTGACCTCTGGCTCTGAAGCCTGATATAATTTAGCTCTTCATTTGCAAGAGGTTGCTGATGCCTGCCCTAACCTTTGCCCCTGGGTTCGAATTAAGAGAAGGGCTTTGGCCATTTCCTTGCATCCCCCTCAAGGTGAAAAGATCAGAGGAACCGTCTTCCCAAAGTTCTCAGTTTCCTGAAATGCCAAACCACGAAGCAGCCTGTGTCCAGGACAGCAAAAAAACCAAGCAGCCAGCGGGGCTGGACTTTGATTGATTGATTGATTGATTGATTGATTGATTGATTGATTGATTGATTGATTGGGTTTATATACCGCCCTCCCCCGGAGGGCTCAGGGCGGTGAACAAAATATGAAATAGAGCTCATACATCAGATTAAAATTCAGTAAATATCAGTTAATAGGCTCTAATAAAATAAACCCCACCCCATTAAAATACAGCATTATTAAGAACAACATAAAAGATGGCAACTGCTAACCATTCCCTTAAAAACCGGAAGGAAGGGGCAGCAGGCTCTGCTTGATGTTATAAGGAGGAGGGGGGCCCATCAGCAGCTGGTCTCCGCAAAGGGAACAGCTCGGTCTTACAGGCCCTGCGGAACTCACTAAGGTCCCGCAGGGCCCGGACAGCTGATGGAAGAGCGTTCCACCAGGTCGGGGCCAGAGCTGTAAAGGCTCTGGCCCAGGTGGAGGCCAGCCGCATCATTGAGTTTTTGAATTCGCTGTGTTTTTTCTTTCATTCAGAAAAGACTTAGCTGCCATCAGTGCCCCTAAAATGCCTTCACTTGCCAGTCTCCAGAAATGGGACTAGTCTAAAGCACTTCCTTCCTGTGGGCTCAGACCAACCTCACCCTTCCCTTCACCCAACTGCAAGGTGCTTCCTATTGGAACAGGGCCAGAAGGTGATTCCAAAAGACTGGGGCAGCAAGGAACTGGAGGAGCTGGCGTCTGAACTTCTCTTTGCCCCCCCTCCCCACCCCCCTCCCCCAAATCTAGATCACCAGCCACAGAATCATTTGCCATTTTCTGAACCCCTTACTAATGCACTACTGGGACAGAAATCAGTGCTGGGTGCGTGCCATACTTCCACGCAGCAGAAATCTGGTTTCCTGTATGCCTCAGTTTGCATTTTTTTAAAAAACACATTATTTTTCTAGACTTGGTGGGTGTGACAACATGGGTTGGCAGTGTGGCAACGGCCCGGGAATTAGAATTCCAAAGGTCAGACAGAAGGAGAAGAAGAGCTTGGATTGATTCCCTGCCTTACACTCCCACAAGGAGCCCCAAAATGG
This sequence comes from Sphaerodactylus townsendi, assembly GCF_021028975.2. Classification (NCBI taxonomy): domain Eukaryota; kingdom Metazoa; phylum Chordata; class Lepidosauria; order Squamata; family Sphaerodactylidae; genus Sphaerodactylus; species Sphaerodactylus townsendi. The sequence goes on from NC_059427.1 coordinate 158,825,601, forward strand.
CTTACAAACAGTAGGCGTAGGAGGTTAAGAGCTCATGTATCTAATCTGGAGGAACTGGGTTTGATTCCCAGCTCTGCCGCCTGAGCTGTGGAGGCTGATCTGGGGAATTCAGATTAGCCTGTACACTCCCACACACGCCAGCTGGGTGACCTTGGGCTAGTCACAGCTTCTCAGAGCTCTCTCAGCCCCACCTACCTCACAGGGTGTTTGTTGTGAGTGGGGAAGGGCAAGGAGATTGTCAGCCCCTTTGAGTCTCCTGCAGGAGAGAAAGGGGGGATATAAATCCAAACTCCTCCTCCTTCTTCAGCAGTGGTGTAGGAGGTTAAGAGCTCGTGTATCTAATCTGGAGGAACCGGGTTTGATTCCCCGCTCTGCCGCCTGAGCTGTGGAGGCTGATCTGGGGAATTCAGATTAGCTTGTACACTCCCACACACGCCAGCTGGGTGACCTTGGGCTAGTCACAGCTTCTCGGAGCTCTCTCAGCTCCACCCACCTCACAGGGAGTTTGTTGTGAGGGGGGAAAGGCAAGGAGATTGTCAGCTCCTTTGAGTCTCCTGCAGGAGAGAAAGGGGGGATATAAATCCAAACTCTTCTTCTTCTTCTTTCCCTTCCTCTCCCTGCAACAGACACCTTAAAGTGAAGTTGGTGGGGCTGAGAGAGTTCTCAGAGAACTGTGACCAGCCCAATGTCCCCCAGCAGGCTTCAAGCGAAGGCGTGGGGAATCAAACCTGGTTCTCCAGATTAGAGCCCACTGCTCTTAACCACTACACCGGGGGTCTGCAACCTGCAGCTCTCCAGATGGTCATGGACTACAATTCCCATCAGCCCCTGGCAGCATGGCCAATTGCTGGCAGGGGCTGATGGGAATTGTAGTCCATGACAATCACCACTATCTTTAAGAGTGCAATGTCAACGTTAGCCCAAATAAACTCAAAAATACACACGTTGCACTCTGGCTGTGTCCAATATTATATATTGATCTTACATATAATTAACTTAACACTTCTATTTGTATTTACATTTCCTTATTTCTCTTACAAAGTTCTTAAAGATACAGCATAAGTCTTCCAGCTCTTATAACTAAACATAAATAATCATTTAGTCCATTCAATTCTTTGTTCAGAAACAAAGGCTCATTCCGCACATGCAGAATAATGCACTTTCAAACGGCTTTCAGTGCTCTTTACAGCTGTGCAGAATAGCAAAATCCACCTGCAAACAGTTGTGAAAGTGGTTTGAAAACGCATTATTTTGCGTGTGCGGAAGGGGCCAAAGCTTCAGTTCCATATAGTCCATATTCCAATTCTGTAGGTTCTACATAAAAACGTCTTGCGTGTATAGAACGTTTTTCGTGCGTCTTCCTCAGTATGCCAATATGTCCAATCAACTTCCAACAGTTCGTTGAGGGTTCTAATGGGTATGTTGGCTCTCTGTTAAGAGTTGCCCGCTCCCATCTCTGCCTTCCGTTTGTCTTTCACTTTGTAGTCCATGAACATCTGGAGAGCTGCAGGTTGCAGACCCCTGCACTACACCAAGCTGGCTCTCAATAGGGTTTTAATGACCCGCCCAGCTCCCGACCCTTCCCCATGTTCCTATGGATGCTTTACACAGAAAGCCAGGCAGATGAATCCAAATCCTTAATTTACGAAGCTGGTTTCCACGGAGTTTGCACAGGGAATCGCAAGCAGAGGGTTGTACCCAGATTTGTCTGTTTCCTGCTCACCCCCCTCGAATTGCATTCGAATTGCAGAAGAAGAAGAAGAAGAAGAAGAAGAAGAGGAGGAGGAGGAGGAGTTTGGATTTATATCCCCCTTTCTCTCCTGCAGGAGACTCAAAGGGGCTGACAATCTCCTTGCCCTTCCCCCCTCACAACAAACACCCTGTGAGGTAGGTGGGGCTGAGAGAGCTCCGAGAAGCTGTGACTAGCCCAAGGTCACCCAGCTGGCGTGTGTGGGAGTGCACGGGCTAATCTGAATTCCCCAGATCAGCCTCCACAGCTCAGGCGGCAGAGCTGGGAACCAAACCGGGTTCCTCCAGATTAGATACACGAGCTCTTAACCTTCTACGCCACTGCTGCTCCTAGTGGTTAGAATGTCTCCCCAGGATCTGGGAGAACCAGATTCAAATCCTCACTCCACACATGAAAGCTTGCTGGGCGACCTTGGCCCACTCATGCGCCCTCAGTCTAATCTACCTCACAAGGCTGTTGCTACGAGGAGAAAAGGAGAACGACGAAAATCACCTTGGATCCCCACTGGGGAGAAAGGCAAGGCACAAATCATAGAGTTGGAAGAGACTGCAGCCCAACCCCTTCCATGCAGGAACACCCAGACAAAGCAAAGGAGGAAATAAACTTTCCATTGAATAGGTCAGTGGGGTTCTGGAGGGTGGCTAGGGGGGAGGATTCGGGAGGAGTCCCCTTCCAAGAAACTCAGCCAGAAAAAGACTGCAGGGCAGGAAGAAATCCCTGCAAAAATGGAGAGTTTGGCTCTGCAGGTCTGACCCGTCCTTCTTGCCCTGGGTCAGGCCCCGCCCCTTGACTGTGAGGGGAGGGGGACCATAAGACTCCAGACCAGCCAGGCTAAAACACCCAAGAGCCAAAACCAGGAAGTGACCAGTCAGGGGGGAAAAGAACGCAGCAAGACCATCCAGTGAGCCAGAATGGGGTGGTGGTTGGAAGTCTACGCCTGGGAGACTTGGGTTCAAATCCCCACTCTGCCCTGGATGACCTTAGGCAAGTCTCACATTCCAGTGTGGTTTACCGGTTAAAGTGGCAGATTGGGATCTAGATTCAAATCCCTGCTCGCTGGGTGACCTGTCACACGACCTCAGCCTAACCCACCTCACACAGCAGTTTGAATCCGTCAGGAAAACCTTTGCGCGAGACACACACTCTTAGCCTAGCCTACCTCACCAGGTTGTTGCGAGGGTAAAACGGAGGAGGGAAGACTGGAGCAAGCTGCTTTAGGTCCTCAGAGGGGAGAAAGGTGGAATATACATTAATAAATAAAACCAAGTGAATAAAATAAAATAAATAAATTGGACTTCAAGTGAGAGCCAGCGTGGTATAGTGGTTAAGAGCAGGTGGATTCTTATCTGGAGAACCAGGTTTGATTCCCCACTCCTCCACCTGAGTGGCGGAGGCTTATCTGGTGAGCCAGATGTGTTTCTGCACTCCCACATTCCTGCTGGGGGACCTTGGGCTAGTCACAGTTCTCTCAGAGCTCTCTCAGCCCCACCTGCCTCACAAGGTGTCTCGGTTGTGGGGAGAGGAAGGGAAAGGAGCTCATAACCCACCTCGAGTCTCCTTTCAGGAGAGAAAAGTGAGGTATAAATCCAAACTCTTTTTCTTCTACCTGAAAGGATTGTTGTGAAGATAAAAAGGAGGCGCAAAGATGGATGAAAGATGCTCTGGGTTCCCACTGAGGCGAAAAGTAAGTGTAAAAGGTAAATGAATTTGAACAAGGGGCTTTGGACTCCAGCCTCGTGGGACCTGGGGTGATGGCGCTGGACTAGGACCCGGAGTGCTGGGTTCAAATGACTACTCTGTCATGGGTGATTGCTGGCCTGCCCCTCCCCTTGTTCCCTTGAGGTAATATGGGAAAGGGTTAGGGTTAGGATTCTGGCCGTGAAAGCCTTTGACAATAGAAGAAGAAGAGTTTGGATTTATATCCCCCCTTTTTCTCCTGCAGGAGACTCAAAGGGGCTGACAATCTCCTTGCCCTTCCCCCCTCACAACAAACACCCCGTGAGGAAGGTGGGGCTGAGAGAGCTCCGTAGAGCTGTGACTAGCCCAAGGTCACCCAGCTGGGGTGTGTGGGAGTGCACAGGCTAATCTGAATTCTCCAGATAAGCCTCCACAGCTCAGGCGGCAGAGCTGGGAATCAAACCAGGTTCCTCCAGATTAGATACACGAGCTCTTAACCTCCTACGCCACTGCTGCTCCATCTACACAGATGCTCCATCTACACAGATGCTCCAGACTACAGGGGTGGGGGAAGAAAGCTTATTACATGGCTCAGGCCCAATTTCTGGGCAGGCCGGTTGACTAGGGCTCACAAGGGAAACCTGCCCCCAGGCTGTGGGGTGCCAGCAGTCCACTTCAGGCCCTTCCGTGGGCACAAGTAGCAGCTGCCCGCTCACTTGGGGAACGCGGAGTGGGTGCCCAACACCGCCTGTGGGTGCTGCGCTCTATGCCGGCTTAACCATCCGGAGCCTGAGAGCGCTGCTAAGCCGCCAACCACAACACGTGCTATGAATTAAGCAACTGCACATCGAAAACCAGGAAGCCGAGATTTACTCCGTCGTCTGGGATGCAGATTTGAGGCGGAGAAGCCGCAGTGGGGGCAGAGTCCCCTAACTCTCCCCCACCCCAAAGAAAAACCCCACCGAGCGGCTCCGGATAATTACTGATCCAACAGGAAAGCTCCCCCAAACTGGCCGCCTCACCTGCCTGTCGTCTTCCTGCTCTGCCGGGAGGGCACTTTTCCAGCGCCCCCGCTGCAGGAGAGAGGAACATCCATTTACTTACCTCACTTATTATACCTTGCCTTTCTCTCCAAAGTGGCTCACGGGATTCTCCTCGCCTCTATTTTATTTTTGCAACAACACCCCCCCCCCCCAAGGTAGGGCAGGCTGAGAGTGTGTGGGACTGCCCAACTTTTGCCCCACAAGCGGCGTGGATGGCTTTCCTTTGCTTTATTCTGTCCTCACAATAACCCTGCGCGGTAGCCTAGGCTGAGCGTGTGTGGGGCAGCCCAACTTTTGCCCCCCAAGCGGCTTGGATGGCTTTCCTTTGCTTTATTCTGTCCTCACAATAACCCTGCGCGGTAGGCCTGGCTGAGCGTGTGTGGGGCTGCCCAACTTCTGCCCCCCAAGCGGTTTCGATCGCTCTCCTTTCCTTTATTCTGTTTTCACAACAACCCTGCGCGGTATGCTAGCCTGAGGGTGCGAGCGGCCGGCCTTGGCCCGAGGTCGCCCGGAGAGCTCCCGGCGCAGAAGGGGAGGGGAATTCGAACCCGGCTCTCGCAGTCCCCCGGCGGACCCTCTACCCACGCCAAGCGGCTGGCCGCGGAGCCGAGCGGCTGCCTGACCCCCTTCCCCGGGGTGTCCCGCCCGCCCACTCCTCCTTACCGGCGAGCAGGCAGACGACGTCGAGGGCCACCAGGGTCTTGCGCAGCGCGGCGCCCGGGCGGGCCGAGGGGCCGGGGTGGACCCTGCACACCATCAGCCGCACTTCGCCCTCCGGCCGGGGCAGCAACTGGCCGCCCGCCTCCGGCATCTCCCCGCCGCCCGGTCAGCGCCCGGCTCCAGCGCTCGTCCCAGTCGGTGGCGGGCGGGCGAGCCGGCTCAAGCCCTGCGAAGGGGCGCCCAGCCGCCGCCTCGGGGCAGAGACCCTCCGGCCAGGCGGCCACCCTCGCCGCGCGCCCCACTCGCCTCGCCTCGCCTCGCCTGGCCCGGCCGCCCTCCGCCTGCGCCTCGCCGGGCTCCCTCTCCCGGCCGAGCCCGCAGCTCGCTCCGCCCTCCGCCCCGCTGGGCTGCGCTCCCGGAGAGCCAAGCAGGAAGTCTGCGCGGGGAGAGGAGGCTCCAACCGCCGCGCCCCCCACCCCACCCCGCACAACGGCCGGGGCAGGCTGCGCTGCAGGCCCCGCTCCACCAGTGACTGCCCACGCGCGTCCCAGCCGGGCAGGGGGCGCACGGGCTGCCGTGGGGGGTGGGGGGTCCTTGTCAAATGGCGGCGTGGGAGGGGTCCGGTGTTCCCTTCCACTACCACCACCCCATTTCAGAGGGTTGCCGCTGGAGGGGAAGACAGGGAGAGGGCCCTCCCCAGGCCATAAGGAAGAGTCGAGGAAGAAGAGTTTGGACTCACACCCCACTTTTCTCTCCTGTAAGAAGACTCGAGGCGGCTGACAAGCTCCTTTTCCCTTCCTGTCCCCACAACAGACCCCTGGGGGGGGGGGGGGCTGAGAGTGGTCCGAAGGGGTTCCAGCACCAGAAGCTACTTTGCTTTCGATCTTGTTTTAAAAAGTTTTTTAAAGTTTTTTAAAAAGTTTTAAAAATGTTTTAAAAATGTTTTAAAAAGTTTTAAAAATGTTCTTAGAAGTTTTCTGGTCATGTTTTGAAGTGTGTGGCCTTCTTTTGTGTCGTAAGTTGGGTTGCCAACCTACAGGAGTCACTTCGCCTGGAGGAAACGGGAGGGTGGTGGACTCTGGGCATTTCACACACACCCAAAGTTCCTCCCCCCCCCCCAGGTTGCACCCCCAGATCTCCAGGAATCTCCCAACCAGGAATTGGCACCCCTAATTGTAATATAGTTTGTAACGTTGCATACAGTACACTTTTGATAGGTTGTCGCTGTTTATTTTCATACGGTTTGAATTGTTATCTCATTTTGGATTTTGTAATTTTGGAATGTAATTTGTAGAATAGGTTTTTAAATAATCAATTAAACAATATTTAGGATGCCAGGGTTTTCTGGGTTAGAAAGTCAGAAATTTTAAAGAAAAGTTTCCTCCTGATTGCAGCCTTCGTTTCATCTGTGGCCACAGATGCAGGCGAAATGTGAGGAGAAAATACTACTGGAACATGGCCATACAACCTGGAAAACTACTGGAACATGGACAATATACGAAACAGTATTTCCCCAGGAAAGAAAGTTTCCCAGATATCAGACTCTGAGACAGGCCCTGTGTCTTGGGATCAAGGGTTCCCTAACCTGCTTCATGTCCGAAGGGAACGTCAGTCTTGAAGGTGCTGTTGGGGTGTTTTATTTTGAAGGAAAGCAACAGTTTTACTGCTCCCCCCTCCCCATTCATCTGCCTTTGTGAGGGCCCAAGAGCTTTGCCCAGTGAGTGAACATCACATGTAGGTTTCAAGAACCGGCAAAACTTTGATCTCTCTGCCATACCCACAGGGTTGTTGTGTGGATAACATGGAGTCAAGGAGGAAGCCATTGAAGTTTGCTATTGGGGAGAAAGGCAGGGTATAAAGTAAGTCCATGAAGAAGAAGAAGAAGAAGAGGAGGAGGAGGAGGAGTTTGGATTTATATCCCCCTTTCTCTCCTGCAGGAGACTCAAAGGGGCTGACAATCTCCTTGCCCTTCCCCCCTCACAACAAATACCCTGTGAGGTAGGTGGGGCTGAGAGAGCTCCGAGAAGCTGTGACTTGCCCAAGGTCACCCAGCTGGCATGTGTGTGGGAGTGCACAGGCTAATCTGAATTCCCCAGATAAGCCTCCACAGCTCAGGCGGCAGAGCTGGGAATCAAACCCGGTTCCTCCAGATTAGATACACGAGCTCTTAACCTCCTACGCCACTGCTGCTCCTTTTCTGAAGGAATATGTTAAAAGAACAACACTGTATCCGTCTCATTTTCACACTCCTTCAAAACTGCTTTCTGTTTCAGATTTTTTTGGGGGGTGCATACGGTGGGTGCTGCCACGTGCTCCTTTGGGCTGGGCAATGTTGACAGGCATGTCTTGAAATATTCCCCCCGCCGCCGCCTCCTTGTTTAATGAGACAAGGGACTTTTGGTTGGGAGAAGAAACTAATATTAAAATGGTACAGAACACCAAAACAGTTGGCATCTATGATAAGTGGACTCATTCCGAAATGTTGGCATTGTGGGGATAAAAATGCAATATATACCCACATGTGGCTAGAATGCCCAGAAGGAAAACATTTGTGGGAAAATGTTATAATATATATTGAAAAATATGTGAAGGTAAAAATAAAGATAAATATAGATTTATTATTTATAGGCATATTGGATAACAGAACAAAGAAAGAGAATGCTATTCAAACTCATGATCAGAGCGGCTCAGGCAGTAATAGCATTGGGGTGGAAAGACAAAAAAAATCTGGACAATGCAGAAATGGTTGGAATATATATGGGAGCAAATACAATTAGAAATTTTTGACATAATGTCAAGAAATCAAATATGGCAAGAAAAACAAAAAGATATGAAGTGGATTTGGATGGAATTCAAAGACTGGCTAAACGAAATTGGAATTACAGAAGAAAAATGGACAAGAAGACTGAAAAGAATGGACCTGCTGCTGCACATCTAAAGAAGAGAAGAAGAGGAGGGAGGGGAAAAAGGGGGGGGAAAGGATATGTAGGATGAAATATACAATATAAATCTGTAATAATTCCGAAATATCAATAATTTTTTTTTAAAGGGACTTTTGGTTGGGCTGCAGCAGGATTTGTGGCACTCTTAGGGCCAGACTACAGAAGACATGAGTCCCTGAAGTCACCCTCAGGGGAGCCCCACCAGTTTCAAGAGCCATTTTCCAGTCAGTTTCCCGCCAGGGTGGAGCACTTCATGCCTGTCTCTGGCCCCTTCCACGCATGCAGAATAATTCACTTTCAATCCATGTTCACAATTGTTTGCAAGTGGATTTTCCTTTTCCGCACAGTAAAATCCAGCTGCAAAGTGGATTGAAAGTGCATTATTCTGCCTATATTTTACACTTTATTGACAGAGCTAGCAGTCTTCCCGTTGGGGAGGGTTTTTTTAACAGTGAGCTTGCGGGGTGCCTTTGAATTTTTGAAATCTGACATTTGAATTTGATTTTAACCGCTGTTTTTAAAAAAGGGATTGGTAATTTATTTGTATGGACGTTTAATTGTTTAATCTTGTTTGTGTTTCGCTGTATTATGATTTGATTTTGTTGTGCATCGCCCAGAGCCCTCCGGGGATAGGGTGGTATATAAGATTAAACAATAAATAAATAAAATAAATAAAATGTGCGGAAGGGGCCTATGTCATGCCTGCTGACATCCTCCCAATAGCCAGACTCAGATTTGCCAAAATCAGTTTATTGCGCTAGAGTCAATGAACAGGAACACTGCAGCGGTTTTGCTGGATCTGAAGTTCCCACACTAAGCACTATTCCCTGTTACGTGCCCCCTCCCCCTAACAGTTTCCCCAAAAGTGAAAGTGTCCACAGGCTGTGCAGGTCCTCCAAGGTTGGGACCCTGATAAGGGCCAGGTGCTATTTGGCTAGGGAGGCAAACCCATTACTACAAACCCATTACTACAAGCCAACTCAGATGACACAAGCAGGGATTCAGTGATGCCATAGTCCTGTGGTGGCGAACCTTTGGCACTCCAGATGTTATGGACTACAGTTCCCATCTGCCAATTGGCCATGCTGGCAGGGGCTGATGGGAATTGTAGTCCCAAGGGATGAGGTCCCGCCTAGCTCCTCTTTCCCATTGCTGCATTTATGGGTGGTAGGAGAAAAATAATGGGGAGGGGGGATTCTAATACAAACCACATGACCTCACTTATGGGGGGGGGGACCCAGGAATGATATCAGCCTTCTCCCGGAACTGCCATCAATTTCTGGAAAGGTGTGTGGCAACCCTTCTGGGTTTCTTCCAGAAATTATATCATGCCATCTCTGATGGGGGTGGGGGGGTGTTCCCTCCCCCAGACTCCCACCAGATGCCAGCTAGGGGTGGGCAACTCCAGATCTTCCTCCCCTCTTGTCATTTGCTGACCCAAAACGACACCATGTGTGCTTGTGGGCAAATAGCTTATTTTTGAAAATGGCAGTGCCCTTTGGGGCAAACGTGGGGATGCCCGCCACAATCTAGTTTGGCTGAAATGCTGCCCTTTTCCCACCATGCTGGCAGGGGCTGATGGGAATTGTAGTCCATAACATCTGGAGTGCCAAAGGTTCGCCACCACAGGACTATACCATTCTCGTCTTCCATCCTTAATTCATTTATTACATATTTATCATACAATATGCCAATTCTGAGAAGCCCTTGGGTCGTGGAGTAAGTCCAGCATCTCCGCTTTGCCAGTGAATGCATGCTATGGCTGAGGCAAGGGCTGGAATTCAGGTTGCCATCTCCAGGTTGGGCAATTCCTGCAGATTTGAGGGTTGGGGACTGGGGCAGCCAGTGTTTGGATGGGGACCTCAGCAGGGTATTATGCCATCTAGTCATTTTCTCCAGGGCGACTGAACTCTGTCATAGAATCATAGAGTTGGAAGAGACCCCAAGGGCCATCAAGTTCAACCCCCTGCCATGAAGGAACATACAATCACTCCCAACAGATGGCCATCCAGCCTCTGTTTAAAAACCTCCAAAGGAGGATACTCCACCACACTCCGAGGCAGTGCATTGCACTGTCAAGCAGTCCTGACAGGAAGTTTTCTCTGATGTTTAGGTGGAATCTCTTTTCCTTCACCTTGAACCCATGACTCCTGGGCCTAGTCTCTAGAGCCGCAGAAAACAAGCTTGCTCCCTCACCAACATGAGGTCCCTTCAACTATCTAAACATGGTTATCTTGTCACCTTTTAACCTTCTCTTCACCAAACTAAACATCCCCAGCTCCCTAAGTCTCTCTTCATAGGGCATGGATTCCAGAGCTTTTACCATTTTGGTTGCCCTCCCCTGGACCCGTTCCAGTTTGTCAATATCCTTCTTGATTTGCAGTGCCCAGAACTGGTCACAATATTCCAGGGCAGGTCTAACTAATGCAGACTAGAGAGGTACAATTGCATCCCTCGATCTGAACACTGTACTATTGATACAGCCCAGAATCACATTGGCTTTCTTGGCGTCTAGAGATCACTTGTATTTCCTGGAGATCTCAGGGCCCCACCTGGAGGTAGGAACCCCTAACTGGAATTCTCCTCCCACCCTTTCTGCCACCAGCCTTCAAAGTTCAGCGGGTTGATAAAACCAAGGCCCAGACGGAAACGAGTGCCAGCTGGTGGCCAAAGAAGGAACGGCTCCAATTCGCAGCTCGAAGAGCAACGCTTTTGGCGTATGTTTGCATTGAAGAAAGTCTTGCTCTGGGAGGAACTGCCGTGTCCCCCTCCCACAGTCTGGGCTGGCAGTTTGTGGGCAGCCCAATGCCAGCCATCTGGTGAAAGGATTGGTGTCTGCAGGATGTGCTTTTGCCAGGGAGCCGAGCTCCGCCAACCTTCCAGCCGCAGCCCTGCTATTATGTGCCGGCAAAACCAGCTAGAAAATAAACAGAGGGATGTCAGTTGGTGTGGTTCCCAGAGTTAAAGAGGGAGGAAAGGCCAAGGGGAATGCCCTGTGTATCCCAGTCCAACCACAGAGGAATGCAACTCACCGTAAACACAATCAGACTTGGAACCAAGAAGAAGAGTTTGGATTTATATTCCCCCCTTTCTCTCCTGTAGGAGACTCAAAAGGGCTTGTAGTCTGGTTTCTCTTTCCCTGATCTTTCCTCCCTCTCCATCTGACATTTACAAGCTACGGCCATGCCAGCAGGAGCTGATGGGAATCGTAGTCCATGAACATCTGAAGCACCAGAGGCGGACACCCCTCTATGATGCGGCTGGCTTGTACCCGGGCCAGGGCTTTTATGGCCCTGGCCCTGGCCTGGTGGAATGCTCTTCCTCCAGCTGTTAGGGCCCTGCGGGACCTTGGTGAGCTCCGCAGGGCCTGCAAAACTGAGCTGTTCCACCGGGCTTTTGGGGGAGCTGGCCACTGAGTAGCTGCCCCTTCTCGATGCCCGTGTACCATCTTCTGGACTGGTCCCCTCCCAGGGTTGGTAGATGGTAGATGGGTCATACTGCTGCTATTTTAATTCATGATTTCCATGGTTTTTCATGATTGTTCGATTGTCTTGTGCACTGGGTTTTATTGTTTTATTCTTTTGTTTACATGTACACTGCTCTGAGTCCTTCGGGGGTAGAGCGGTTAAGAAATCGAATTAACAACAACAACAACAACAACAACAACAACAACAACAACAACAACAACAACAACAACAACAACGCTGTGCCAGTTGACAGCAGGGTAGAGGACAAAGAGCTGGAAAAGATCACAAAATACAAGGACCTACAAATTACTAAAAAAATTTGGATCCCACCACTGGCTGGCACCCCCCTCCTCCCATGGACGTGGGTAAGGGGGGGGTTCTCAGGTTTGAAAACCCCCCCATTCATGTCCGAAGCTCCGCCCACCCGTTAGTGGGTTTTTAAAACATTTTAGTGCTTTTTTGGTGTTTGGCCTGCAGGGGGCGCATTGTTTGGGCTAGCAGCAACTTTCAGGGATTGTTTGGGGGACTCTCCTGATGATACTACCCGAGTTTGGTGAGGTTTGGTTCAGGGGATCCAAAGTTATGGATTCCCAAAGGGGGTGCCCCCATCCTCTATTGTTTTCAATGGGAGCTAATAGAAGATGAAGGCTACATCTTTGAGGGTCCATAACTTTGGACATCCTGAACCAAACTTCACCAATACTGGGATGTACTATCAGGAGAGTCTCTTACTGATACCACCCAGGTTTGGTGAAGTTTGGTCTAGGGAGTCCAAAGCTATGGACTCCCAAAGGGGGTGCCCCCATCCCCCATTGTTTCCAATGGCAGCTAATAGGAAATGGGGCTACAACTTTGAGGATCCATAACTTTGGATCCCCTGAACCAAACTTCACCAAACCTGGGTAGTATCATTAGGAGAGACTCCTAAATATACCCCGAAAGTTTGGTGCTTCTAGCTTAACCATTGCACCCCTGACAGCAGGCACCCGCCAAATTTCCCCAGATTCTCTTTTTAAATCCACCCCCTTCGGCATGGATTTAAAGGGAGAATCTGAGGTCCTCAGTTTAGAAGAAGAAGAAGAGTTTGGATTTATATCCCCCCTTTCTCTCCTGTAGGAGACTCAAAGGGGCTTACAATCTGCTTGCCCTTGCTCCCTCACAACAAACATCCTGTGAGGTGGGTGGGGCTGAGAGAGCTCCGAAAAGCTGTGACTAGCCCAAGGTCACCCAGCTGGCATGTGTGGGAGTGCACAGGCTAATCTGAATTCGCCAGATAAGCCTCCACTGCTCAAGTGGCAGAGCAGGGAATCAAACCTGGTTCCTCCAGATTAGAATGCACCTGCTCTTAACCACTATGCCACATTGAAAGTGATGCTGTTTCAGGGTGGGGGATAATCCACCCCAAAACAGCATCACTTTCAATGTTGTTTAACTAGGGACCCCAGATTCTCCCTTTAAGGTGGATTTAAAAGGAGAATTTGGGTTCTCTAGTTTAAACACCATTGAAAGTGATGCTGTTTGGGGGTGGATTCCAGCATCACAGCGGCTGCCCGGGGGGGTGGGGGTGGGCGCAAAAGTCAGATTTTGCACCAGGCTCCATTTTTCCTCTATGTCTCTGCCCAGAGGGGTGGGGCAGGGCAGGGCAGGGGAGTCTGCCATCCCCGACCTCGGAGAGCTGCTTTCATAAGCGCTAGGCCAGGGGCGGGGCTTGGGGAGGCGTGGCCATTCCCTGGGGAGGGTGAGGGTGTGGCCCCACCCCTGAACCCCCCCATAAAAATCTATACCTACGTCCCTGCACCCCCCTATGGGAGGCTGCAGCAGCCTGCCCCCCCCCCCATGGGAGACCCAGAGAGGGCACGGGGGGAGACAAAAATAAGGTTGTCCCAGACGCCATTTTCTTCTGGTACGCCTCTGATTCCCAGCTGCTGGAGGAGCTTTGCTTGCCATGTGTGGCTTGGGTGAGAGTCACGTCAATCCTTCTTGCTTGCACATGGCTGCCTGGACAAGCGGCAAATGAATCAAGAGAACCCAACACTCCATGAAACAAAAGTGGTATCAAATGTGTGACATCTGTACCATCTCTGTTTTTCTTGCCGTTGTCACATCTGATGTAGGGGGCATTTGGAGGCGGTTTACCATGGCCTGCCTCCTGTGTCACATCCCTAGTATTTCTTGGAGATCTCCCATCCAGTGGTGGGATCCAAAAATTTTAGTAACAGGTTCCCATGGTGGTGGGATTCAAACAGTGGCGTAGCGCCAATGGGGCTGGGCGGGGCATGATGGGGGCGTGGCCGGGCATTCCGGGGGCGGGGCATTAATAATTTCTCTGTTACTGTAAAAAAACTCTTACTGTATAAAAAAAGTTCCTCATTTCCAGCTGGTATCTTTCTGTCCATAATTTAAACTCATTATAGCAAGTCCTACCGTTTACTGCCAACAGAAACAACTACTTCTCCTCTAATTGACTGCCTGTCAAATACTTAATACTTTCAAATACTTAATTTTGTTTCTAGAAATCAAAAGAAGGATACTTTCCTTAAACAAGGAGCTTTACCATATTTCTAAAACAGGTTTTTAAAACAGCCCAACAGGGAGAATTATCCCGTTTTCTACCTTCACTAACCAGCCACATAGGAAACAACAGGACTTTATGATTTTTGGACCTAATGGAATTTCTAACGGAAAAGCAGACCCAATTAGTAACCCCCTCTCGGCACACACAAATAGTCACCCACTCTCGGGAACTGGTGAGAACCTGCTGGATCCCACCTCTGGACGAATGCCCCTCAGCAGTTGTTAGCCCTGCAATGGAGAAAGAGAAACAGGTTCTCCCACTGCCAGCTTGGTGTAGTGGTTAAGAGCAGGTGGATGTAGTGGTGTAGTGGTTAAGAGTGGATTCTAATCTGGAGAACCGGGTTTGATTCCCCACTCCTCCACCTGAGTGGCAGAGGCTTATCTGGTGAACCAGATGTGTTTCCGCACACCTACAGTCCTGCTGGGTGACCTTGGGCTAGTCACAGTTCTCTCTGAACTCTCTCAGCCCCACCTGCCTCACAAGGTGTCTGTTGTGGGGAGAGGAACAGAAAGGAGCTTGTAAGCCATTTCTTTCTTTCTTTCTTTCTTTCTTTCTTTCTTTCTTTCTTTCTTTCTTTCTTTCTTTCTTTCTTTCTTTCTTTCTTTCTTTCTTTCTTTCTTTCTTTCTTTCTTCTTGAAAGCTGAAAGCAGTTGAGGGGAATGGGGTCTGGGTTGGGAAGAATTCTGATCTGTGAAATTGCCCCCAAACCATCAGCTTTAACTAACAATGCATTGTGTTTTATTGCTTTCTTTAACTGCCATTGAATTTGTGGTCAAGTAACCACAAAAATCATTTTGAATCTAATGAAGCCTCTCCTTTCTCTGAAATCTGCTTATGGAAATGAAGAATTTTCTTTCATGCAAAGTTGAATGTCCTTCTTAAATACAAATTTTGCTGACTGTTGAAATCTTCTTCTTTTTCCTTCCCTTGACGGGTGTGTGAAGGAACTCTCATCAACAGGTGGTTGAGTAGAAGGACCTACTACCTCAGGGTGCCAACAACCCATAGGGAAAACATAATCAGTCCTTTTAACGGAGGCTTAATTCAGAGAAATGGTTGGATGAAAGGTAAAAGAAATTCTAACAAATTCCCCTCCGGTGATTCCCTCCGCTCTGTCTAAATGTAGGAATGTATGAGAAGGAGTGTTTCTAAGATTATCTATCTATCTATCTATCTATCTATCTATCTATCTATCTATCTATCTATCTATCTATCTATCTATCTATCTATCTATCTATCTATCTATCTATCTATCTTCATCATCATCATCATCATCATCATCATCCATCCTTCCATCTTCCATCTTCCATCTTCCATCTTCCATCCGTCCGTCGGTCCGTCGGTCTGTCGGTCCGTCCGTCTGTCCGTCTGTCTGTCTGTCTATCTATCTATCCAAAGCAGCTGACATTGTTCTTTTCTCCTCCATTTTATCCTGATAACAACACTATAAGGTAGGTGTCAGAACCCCCAGTAAATCGACAAACTCGTGTTGTATAGAACAGTAGTTTATTGAAACGAGAGGTCTGCAGTTGGCAAAGCCAAGAATACAGGAGTCGGAATTCACACAGCAATTATAGTCAAGCGGGCAACCTGGTGGGGGGGGGGGGGGGTGGGGGGGGGGGGGGGTGGGGGGGGGGGGGGGTGGGGGGGGGGGGGGGTGGGGGGGGGGGGGGGTGGGGGGGGGGGGGGGTGGGGGGGGGGGGGGGTGGGGGGGGGGGGGGGTGGGGGGGGGGGGGGGTGGGGGGGGGGGGGGGTGGGGGGGGGGGGGGGTGGGGGGGGGGGGGGGTGGGGGGGGGGGGGGGTGGGGGGGGGGGGGGGTGGGGGGGGGGGGGGGTGGGGGGGGGGGGGGGTGGGGGGGGGGGGGGGTGGGGGGGGGGGGGGGTGGGGGGGGGGGGGGGTGGGGGGGGGGGGGGGTGGGGGGGGGGGGGGGTGGGGGGGGGGGGGGGTGGGGGGGGGGGGGGGTGGGGGGGGGGGGGGGTGGGGGGGGGGGGGGGTGGGGGGGGGGGGGGGTGGGGGGGGGGGGGGGTGGGGGGGGGGGGGGGTGGGGGGGGGGGGGGGTGGGGGGGGGGGGGGGTGGGGGGGGGGGGGGGTGGGGGGGGGGGGGGGTGGGGGGGGGGGGGGGTGGGGGGGGGGGGGGGTGGGGGGGGGGGGGGGTGGGGGGGGGGGGGGGTGGGGGGGGGGGGGGGTGGGGGGGGGGGGGGGTGGGGGGGGGGGGGGGTGGGGGGGGGGGGGGGTGGGGGGGGGGGGGGGTGGGGGGGGGGGGGGGTGGGGGGGGGGGGGGGTGGGGGGGGGGGGGGGTGGGGGGGGGGGGGGGTGGGGGGGGGGGGGGGTGGGGGGGGGGGGGGGTGGGGGGGGGGGGGGGTGGGGGGGGGGGGGGGTGGGGGGGGGGGGGGGTGGGGGGGGGGGGGGGTGGGGGGGGGGGGGGGTGGGGGGGGGGGGGGGTGGGGGGGGGGGGGGGTGGGGGGGGGGGGGGGTGGGGGGGGGGGGGGGTGGGGGGGGGGGGGGGTGGGGGGGGGGGGGGGTGGGGGGGGGGGGGGGTGGGGGGGGGGGGGGGTGGGGGGGGGGGGGGGTGGGGGGGGGGGGGGGTGGGGGGGGGGGGGGGTGGGGGGGGGGGGGGGTGGGGGGGGGGGGGGGTGGGGGGGGGGGGGGGTGGGGGGGGGGGGGGGTGGGGGGGGGGGGGGGTGGGGGGGGGGGGGGGTGGGGGGGGGGGGGGGTGGGGGGGGGGGGGGGTGGGGGGGGGGGGGGGTGGGGGGGGGGGGGGGTGGGGGGGGGGGGGGGTGGGGGGGGGGGGGGGTGGGGGGGGGGGGGGGTGGGGGGGGGGGGGGGTGGGGGGGGGGGGGGGTGGGGGGGGGGGGGGGTGGGGGGGGGGGGGGGTGGGGGGGGGGGGGGGTGGGGGGGGGGGGGGGTGGGGGGGGGGGGGGGTGGGGGGGGGGGGGGGTGGGGGGGGGGGGGGGTGGGGGGGGGGGGGGGTGGGGGGGGGGGGGGGTGGGGGGGGGGGGGGGTGGGGGGGGGGGGGGGTGGGGGGGGGGGGGGGTGGGGGGGGGGGGGGGTGGGGGGGGGGGGGGGTGGGGGGGGGGGGGGGTGGGGGGGGGGGGGGGTGGGGGGGGGGGGGGGTGGGGGGGGGGGGGGGTGGGGGGGGGGGGGGGTGGGGGGGGGGGGGGGTGGGGGGGGGGGGGGGTGGGGGGGGGGGGGGGTGGGGGGGGGGGGGGGTGGGGGGGGGGGGGGGTGGGGGGGGGGGGGGGTGGGGGGGGGGGGGGGTGGGGGGGGGGGGGGGTGGGGGGGGGGGGGGGTGGGGGGGGGGGGGGGTGGGGGGGGGGGGGGGTGGGGGGGGGGGGGGGTGGGGGGGGGGGGGGGTGGGGGGGGGGGGGGGTGGGGGGGGGGGGGGGTGGGGGGGGGGGGGGGTGGGGGGGGGGGGGGGTGGGGGGGGGGGGGGGTGGGGGGGGGGGGGGGTGGGGGGGGGGGGGGGTGGGGGGGGGGGGGGGTGGGGGGGGGGGGGGGTGGGGGGGGGGGGGGGTGGGGGGGGGGGGGGGTGGGGGGGGGGGGGGGTGGGGGGGGGGGGGGGTGGGGGGGGGGGGGGGTGGGGGGGGGGGGGGGTGGGGGGGGGGGGGGGTGGGGGGGGGGGGGGGTGGGGGGGGGGGGGGGTGGGGGGGGGGGGGGGTGGGGGGGGGGGGGGGTGGGGGGGGGGGGGGGTGGGGGGGGGGGGGGGTGGGGGGGGGGGGGGGTGGGGGGGGGGGGGGGTGGGGGGGGGGGGGGGTGGGGGGGGGGGGGGGTGGGGGGGGGGGGGGGTGGGGGGGGGGGGGGGTGGGGGGGGGGGGGGGTGGGGGGGGGGGGGGGTGGGGGGGGGGGGGGGTGGGGGGGGGGGGGGGTGGGGGGGGGGGGGGGTGGGGGGGGGGGGGGGTGGGGGGGGGGGGGGGTGGGGGGGGGGGGGGGTGGGGGGGGGGGGGGGTGGGGGGGGGGGGGGGTGGGGGGGGGGGGGGGTGGGGGGGGGGGGGGGTGGGGGGGGGGGGGGGTGGGGGGGGGGGGGGGTGGGGGGGGGGGGGGGTGGGGGGGGGGGGGGGTGGGGGGGGGGGGGGGTGGGGGGGGGGGGGGGTGGGGGGGGGGGGGGGTGGGGGGGGGGGGGGGTGGGGGGGGGGGGGGGTGGGGGGGGGGGGGGGTGGGGGGGGGGGGGGGTGGGGGGGGGGGGGGGTGGGGGGGGGGGGGGGTGGGGGGGGGGGGGGGTGGGGGGGGGGGGGGGTGGGGGGGGGGGGGGGTGGGGGGGGGGGGGGGTGGGGGGGGGGGGGGGTGGGGGGGGGGGGGGGTGGGGGGGGGGGGGGGTGGGGGGGGGGGGGGGTGGGGGGGGGGGGGGGTGGGGGGGGGGGGGGGTGGGGGGGGGGGGGGGTGGGGGGGGGGGGGGGTGGGGGGGGGGGGGGGTGGGGGGGGGGGGGGGTGGGGGGGGGGGGGGGTGGGGGGGGGGGGGGGTGGGGGGGGGGGGGGGTGGGGGGGGGGGGGGGTGGGGGGGGGGGGGGGTGGGGGGGGGGGGGGGTGGGGGGGGGGGGGGGTGGGGGGGGGGGGGGGTGGGGGGGGGGGGGGGTGGGGGGGGGGGGGGGTGGGGGGGGGGGGGGGTGGGGGGGGGGGGGGGTGGGGGGGGGGGGGGGTGGGGGGGGGGGGGGGTGGGGGGGGGGGGGGGTGGGGGGGGGGGGGGGTGGGGGGGGGGGGGGGTGGGGGGGGGGGGGGGTGGGGGGGGGGGGGGGTGGGGGGGGGGGGGGGTGGGGGGGGGGGGGGGTGGGGGGGGGGGGGGGTGGGGGGGGGGGGGGGTGGGGGGGGGGGGGGGTGGGGGGGGGGGGGGGTGGGGGGGGGGGGGGGTGGGGGGGGGGGGGGGTGGGGGGGGGGGGGGGTGGGGGGGGGGGGGGGTGGGGGGGGGGGGGGGTGGGGGGGGGGGGGGGTGGGGGGGGGGGGGGGTGGGGGGGGGGGGGGGTGGGGGGGGGGGGGGGTGGGGGGGGGGGGGGGTGGGGGGGGGGGGGGGTGGGGGGGGGGGGGGGTGGGGGGGGGGGGGGGTGGGGGGGGGGGGGGGTGGGGGGGGGGGGGGGTGGGGGGGGGGGGGGGTGGGGGGGGGGGGGGGTGGGGGGGGGGGGGGGTGGGGGGGGGGGGGGGTGGGGGGGGGGGGGGGTGGGGGGGGGGGGGGGTGGGGGGGGGGGGGGGTGGGGGGGGGGGGGGGTGGGGGGGGGGGGGGGTGGGGGGGGGGGGGGGTGGGGGGGGGGGGGGGTGGGGGGGGGGGGGGGTGGGGGGGGGGGGGGGTGGGGGGGGGGGGGGGTGGGGGGGGGGGGGGGTGGGGGGGGGGGGGGGTGGGGGGGGGGGGGGGTGGGGGGGGGGGGGGGTGGGGGGGGGGGGGGGTGGGGGGGGGGGGGGGTGGGGGGGGGGGGGGGTGGGGGGGGGGGGGGGTGGGGGGGGGGGGGGGTGGGGGGGGGGGGGGGTGGGGGGGGGGGGGGGTGGGGGGGGGGGGGGGTGGGGGGGGGGGGGGGTGGGGGGGGGGGGGGGTGGGGGGGGGGGGGGGTGGGGGGGGGGGGGGGTGGGGGGGGGGGGGGGTGGGGGGGGGGGGGGGTGGGGGGGGGGGGGGGTGGGGGGGGGGGGGGGTGGGGGGGGGGGGGGGTGGGGGGGGGGGGGGGTGGGGGGGGGGGGGGGTGGGGGGGGGGGGGGGTGGGGGGGGGGGGGGGTGGGGGGGGGGGGGGGTGGGGGGGGGGGGGGGTGGGGGGGGGGGGGGGTGGGGGGGGGGGGGGGTGGGGGGGGGGGGGGGTGGGGGGGGGGGGGGGTGGGGGGGGGGGGGGGTGGGGGGGGGGGGGGGTGGGGGGGGGGGGGGGTGGGGGGGGGGGGGGGTGGGGGGGGGGGGGGGTGGGGGGGGGGGGGGGTGGGGGGGGGGGGGGGTGGGGGGGGGGGGGGGTGGGGGGGGGGGGGGGTGGGGGGGGGGGGGGGTGGGGGGGGGGGGGGGTGGGGGGGGGGGGGGGTGGGGGGGGGGGGGGGTGGGGGGGGGGGGGGGTGGGGGGGGGGGGGGGTGGGGGGGGGGGGGGGTGGGGGGGGGGGGGGGTGGGGGGGGGGGGGGGTGGGGGGGGGGGGGGGTGGGGGGGGGGGGGGGTGGGGGGGGGGGGGGGTGGGGGGGGGGGGGGGTGGGGGGGGGGGGGGGTGGGGGGGGGGGGGGGTGGGGGGGGGGGGGGGTGGGGGGGGGGGGGGGTGGGGGGGGGGGGGGGTGGGGGGGGGGGGGGGTGGGGGGGGGGGGGGGTGGGGGGGGGGGGGGGTGGGGGGGGGGGGGGGTGGGGGGGGGGGGGGGTGGGGGGGGGGGGGGGTGGGGGGGGGGGGGGGTGGGGGGGGGGGGGGGTGGGGGGGGGGGGGGGTGGGGGGGGGGGGGGGTGGGGGGGGGGGGGGGTGGGGGGGGGGGGGGGTGGGGGGGGGGGGGGGTGGGGGGGGGGGGGGGTGGGGGGGGGGGGGGGTGGGGGGGGGGGGGGGTGGGGGGGGGGGGGGGTGGGGGGGGGGGGGGGTGGGGGGGGGGGGGGGTGGGGGGGGGGGGGGGTGGGGGGGGGGGGGGGTGGGGGGGGGGGGGGGTGGGGGGGGGGGGGGGTGGGGGGGGGGGGGGGTGGGGGGGGGGGGGGGTGGGGGGGGGGGGGGGTGGGGGGGGGGGGGGGTGGGGGGGGGGGGGGGTGGGGGGGGGGGGGGGTGGGGGGGGGGGGGGGTGGGGGGGGGGGGGGGTGGGGGGGGGGGGGGGTGGGGGGGGGGGGGGGTGGGGGGGGGGGGGGGTGGGGGGGGGGGGGGGTGGGGGGGGGGGGGGGTGGGGGGGGGGGGGGGTGGGGGGGGGGGGGGGTGGGGGGGGGGGGGGGTGGGGGGGGGGGGGGGTGGGGGGGGGGGGGGGTGGGGGGGGGGGGGGGTGGGGGGGGGGGGGGGTGGGGGGGGGGGGGGGTGGGGGGGGGGGGGGGTGGGGGGGGGGGGGGGTGGGGGGGGGGGGGGGTGGGGGGGGGGGGGGGTGGGGGGGGGGGGGGGTGGGGGGGGGGGGGGGTGGGGGGGGGGGGGGGTGGGGGGGGGGGGGGGTGGGGGGGGGGGGGGGTGGGGGGGGGGGGGGGTGGGGGGGGGGGGGGGTGGGGGGGGGGGGGGGTGGGGGGGGGGGGGGGTGGGGGGGGGGGGGGGTGGGGGGGGGGGGGGGTGGGGGGGGGGGGGGGTGGGGGGGGGGGGGGGTGGGGGGGGGGGGGGGTGGGGGGGGGGGGGGGTGGGGGGGGGGGGGGGTGGGGGGGGGGGGGGGTGGGGGGGGGGGGGGGTGGGGGGGGGGGGGGGTGGGGGGGGGGGGGGGTGGGGGGGGGGGGGGGTGGGGGGGGGGGGGGGTGGGGGGGGGGGGGGGTGGGGGGGGGGGGGGGTGGGGGGGGGGGGGGGTGGGGGGGGGGGGGGGTGGGGGGGGGGGGGGGTGGGGGGGGGGGGGGGTGGGGGGGGGGGGGGGTGGGGGGGGGGGGGGGTGGGGGGGGGGGGGGGTGGGGGGGGGGGGGGGTGGGGGGGGGGGGGGGTGGGGGGGGGGGGGGGTGGGGGGGGGGGGGGGTGGGGGGGGGGGGGGGTGGGGGGGGGGGGGGGTGGGGGGGGGGGGGGGTGGGGGGGGGGGGGGGTGGGGGGGGGGGGGGGTGGGGGGGGGGGGGGGTGGGGGGGGGGGGGGGTGGGGGGGGGGGGGGGTGGGGGGGGGGGGGGGTGGGGGGGGGGGGGGGTGGGGGGGGGGGGGGGTGGGGGGGGGGGGGGGTGGGGGGGGGGGGGGGTGGGGGGGGGGGGGGGTGGGGGGGGGGGGGGGTGGGGGGGGGGGGGGGTGGGGGGGGGGGGGGGTGGGGGGGGGGGGGGGTGGGGGGGGGGGGGGGTGGGGGGGGGGGGGGGTGGGGGGGGGGGGGGGTGGGGGGGGGGGGGGGTGGGGGGGGGGGGGGGTGGGGGGGGGGGGGGGTGGGGGGGGGGGGGGGTGGGGGGGGGGGGGGGTGGGGGGGGGGGGGGGTGGGGGGGGGGGGGGGTGGGGGGGGGGGGGGGTGGGGGGGGGGGGGGGTGGGGGGGGGGGGGGGTGGGGGGGGGGGGGGGTGGGGGGGGGGGGGGGTGGGGGGGGGGGGGGGTGGGGGGGGGGGGGGGTGGGGGGGGGGGGGGGTGGGGGGGGGGGGGGGTGGGGGGGGGGGGGGGTGGGGGGGGGGGGGGGTGGGGGGGGGGGGGGGTGGGGGGGGGGGGGGGTGGGGGGGGGGGGGGGTGGGGGGGGGGGGGGGTGGGGGGGGGGGGGGGTGGGGGGGGGGGGGGGTGGGGGGGGGGGGGGGTGGGGGGGGGGGGGGGTGGGGGGGGGGGGGGGTGGGGGGGGGGGGGGGTGGGGGGGGGGGGGGGTGGGGGGGGGGGGGGGTGGGGGGGGGGGGGGGTGGGGGGGGGGGGGGGTGGGGGGGGGGGGGGGTGGGGGGGGGGGGGGGTGGGGGGGGGGGGGGGTGGGGGGGGGGGGGGGTGGGGGGGGGGGGGGGTGGGGGGGGGGGGGGGTGGGGGGGGGGGGGGGTGGGGGGGGGGGGGGGTGGGGGGGGGGGGGGGTGGGGGGGGGGGGGGGTGGGGGGGGGGGGGGGTGGGGGGGGGGGGGGGTGGGGGGGGGGGGGGGTGGGGGGGGGGGGGGGTGGGGGGGGGGGGGGGTGGGGGGGGGGGGGGGTGGGGGGGGGGGGGGGTGGGGGGGGGGGGGGGTGGGGGGGGGGGGGGGTGGGGGGGGGGGGGGGTGGGGGGGGGGGGGGGTGGGGGGGGGGGGGGGTGGGGGGGGGGGGGGGTGGGGGGGGGGGGGGGTGGGGGGGGGGGGGGGTGGGGGGGGGGGGGGGTGGGGGGGGGGGGGGGTGGGGGGGGGGGGGGGTGGGGGGGGGGGGGGGTGGGGGGGGGGGGGGGTGGGGGGGGGGGGGGGTGGGGGGGGGGGGGGGTGGGGGGGGGGGGGGGTGGGGGGGGGGGGGGGTGGGGGGGGGGGGGGGTGGGGGGGGGGGGGGGTGGGGGGGGGGGGGGGTGGGGGGGGGGGGGGGTGGGGGGGGGGGGGGGTGGGGGGGGGGGGGGGTGGGGGGGGGGGGGGGTGGGGGGGGGGGGGGGTGGGGGGGGGGGGGGGTGGGGGGGGGGGGGGGTGGGGGGGGGGGGGGGTGGGGGGGGGGGGGGGTGGGGGGGGGGGGGGGTGGGGGGGGGGGGGGGTGGGGGGGGGGGGGGGTGGGGGGGGGGGGGGGTGGGGGGGGGGGGGGGTGGGGGGGGGGGGGGGTGGGGGGGGGGGGGGGTGGGGGGGGGGGGGGGTGGGGGGGGGGGGGGGTGGGGGGGGGGGGGGGTGGGGGGGGGGGGGGGTGGGGGGGGGGGGGGGTGGGGGGGGGGGGGGGTGGGGGGGGGGGGGGGTGGGGGGGGGGGGGGGTGGGGGGGGGGGGGGGTGGGGGGGGGGGGGGGTGGGGGGGGGGGGGGGTGGGGGGGGGGGGGGGTGGGGGGGGGGGGGGGTGGGGGGGGGGGGGGGTGGGGGGGGGGGGGGGTGGGGGGGGGGGGGGGTGGGGGGGGGGGGGGGTGGGGGGGGGGGGGGGTGGGGGGGGGGGGGGGTGGGGGGGGGGGGGGGTGGGGGGGGGGGGGGGTGGGGGGGGGGGGGGGTGGGGGGGGGGGGGGGTGGGGGGGGGGGGGGGTGGGGGGGGGGGGGGGTGGGGGGGGGGGGGGGTGGGGGGGGGGGGGGGTGGGGGGGGGGGGGGGTGGGGGGGGGGGGGGGTGGGGGGGGGGGGGGGTGGGGGGGGGGGGGGGTGGGGGGGGGGGGGGGTGGGGGGGGGGGGGGGTGGGGGGGGGGGGGGGTGGGGGGGGGGGGGGGTGGGGGGGGGGGGGGGTGGGGGGGGGGGGGGGTGGGGGGGGGGGGGGGTGGGGGGGGGGGGGGGTGGGGGGGGGGGGGGGTGGGGGGGGGGGGGGGTGGGGGGGGGGGGGGGTGGGGGGGGGGGGGGGTGGGGGGGGGGGGGGGTGGGGGGGGGGGGGGGTGGGGGGGGGGGGGGGTGGGGGGGGGGGGGGGTGGGGGGGGGGGGGGGTGGGGGGGGGGGGGGGTGGGGGGGGGGGGGGGTGGGGGGGGGGGGGGGTGGGGGGGGGGGGGGGTGGGGGGGGGGGGGGGTGGGGGGGGGGGGGGGTGGGGGGGGGGGGGGGTGGGGGGGGGGGGGGGTGGGGGGGGGGGGGGGTGGGGGGGGGGGGGGGTGGGGGGGGGGGGGGGTGGGGGGGGGGGGGGGTGGGGGGGGGGGGGGGTGGGGGGGGGGGGGGGTGGGGGGGGGGGGGGGTGGGGGGGGGGGGGGGTGGGGGGGGGGGGGGGTGGGGGGGGGGGGGGGTGGGGGGGGGGGGGGGTGGGGGGGGGGGGGGGTGGGGGGGGGGGGGGGTGGGGGGGGGGGGGGGTGGGGGGGGGGGGGGGTGGGGGGGGGGGGGGGTGGGGGGGGGGGGGGGTGGGGGGGGGGGGGGGTGGGGGGGGGGGGGGGTGGGGGGGGGGGGGGGTGGGGGGGGGGGGGGGTGGGGGGGGGGGGGGGTGGGGGGGGGGGGGGGTGGGGGGGGGGGGGGGTGGGGGGGGGGGGGGGTGGGGGGGGGGGGGGGTGGGGGGGGGGGGGGGTGGGGGGGGGGGGGGGTGGGGGGGGGGGGGGGTGGGGGGGGGGGGGGGTGGGGGGGGGGGGGGGTGGGGGGGGGGGGGGGTGGGGGGGGGGGGGGGTGGGGGGGGGGGGGGGTGGGGGGGGGGGGGGGTGGGGGGGGGGGGGGGTGGGGGGGGGGGGGGGTGGGGGGGGGGGGGGGTGGGGGGGGGGGGGGGTGGGGGGGGGGGGGGGTGGGGGGGGGGGGGGGTGGGGGGGGGGGGGGGTGGGGGGGGGGGGGGGTGGGGGGGGGGGGGGGTGGGGGGGGGGGGGGGTGGGGGGGGGGGGGGGTGGGGGGGGGGGGGGGTGGGGGGGGGGGGGGGTGGGGGGGGGGGGGGGTGGGGGGGGGGGGGGGTGGGGGGGGGGGGGGGTGGGGGGGGGGGGGGGTGGGGGGGGGGGGGGGTGGGGGGGGGGGGGGGTGGGGGGGGGGGGGGGTGGGGGGGGGGGGGGGTGGGGGGGGGGGGGGGTGGGGGGGGGGGGGGGTGGGGGGGGGGGGGGGTGGGGGGGGGGGGGGGTGGGGGGGGGGGGGGGTGGGGGGGGGGGGGGGTGGGGGGGGGGGGGGGTGGGGGGGGGGGGGGGTGGGGGGGGGGGGGGGTGGGGGGGGGGGGGGGTGGGGGGGGGGGGGGGTGGGGGGGGGGGGGGGTGGGGGGGGGGGGGGGTGGGGGGGGGGGGGGGTGGGGGGGGGGGGGGGTGGGGGGGGGGGGGGGTGGGGGGGGGGGGGGGTGGGGGGGGGGGGGGGTGGGGGGGGGGGGGGGTGGGGGGGGGGGGGGGTGGGGGGGGGGGGGGGTGGGGGGGGGGGGGGGTGGGGGGGGGGGGGGGTGGGGGGGGGGGGGGGTGGGGGGGGGGGGGGGTGGGGGGGGGGGGGGGTGGGGGGGGGGGGGGGTGGGGGGGGGGGGGGGTGGGGGGGGGGGGGGGTGGGGGGGGGGGGGGGTGGGGGGGGGGGGGGGTGGGGGGGGGGGGGGGTGGGGGGGGGGGGGGGTGGGGGGGGGGGGGGGTGGGGGGGGGGGGGGGTGGGGGGGGGGGGGGGTGGGGGGGGGGGGGGGTGGGGGGGGGGGGGGGTGGGGGGGGGGGGGGGTGGGGGGGGGGGGGGGTGGGGGGGGGGGGGGGTGGGGGGGGGGGGGGGTGGGGGGGGGGGGGGGTGGGGGGGGGGGGGGGTGGGGGGGGGGGGGGGTGGGGGGGGGGGGGGGTGGGGGGGGGGGGGGGTGGGGGGGGGGGGGGGTGGGGGGGGGGGGGGGTGGGGGGGGGGGGGGGTGGGGGGGGGGGGGGGTGGGGGGGGGGGGGGGTGGGGGGGGGGGGGGGTGGGGGGGGGGGGGGGTGGGGGGGGGGGGGGGTGGGGGGGGGGGGGGGTGGGGGGGGGGGGGGGTGGGGGGGGGGGGGGGTGGGGGGGGGGGGGGGTGGGGGGGGGGGGGGGTGGGGGGGGGGGGGGGTGGGGGGGGGGGGGGGTGGGGGGGGGGGGGGGTGGGGGGGGGGGGGGGTGGGGGGGGGGGGGGGTGGGGGGGGGGGGGGGTGGGGGGGGGGGGGGGTGGGGGGGGGGGGGGGTGGGGGGGGGGGGGGGTGGGGGGGGGGGGGGGTGGGGGGGGGGGGGGGTGGGGGGGGGGGGGGGTGGGGGGGGGGGGGGGTGGGGGGGGGGGGGGGTGGGGGGGGGGGGGGGTGGGGGGGGGGGGGGGTGGGGGGGGGGGGGGGTGGGGGGGGGGGGGGGTGGGGGGGGGGGGGGGTGGGGGGGGGGGGGGGTGGGGGGGGGGGGGGGTGGGGGGGGGGGGGGGTGGGGGGGGGGGGGGGTGGGGGGGGGGGGGGGTGGGGGGGGGGGGGGGTGGGGGGGGGGGGGGGTGGGGGGGGGGGGGGGTGGGGGGGGGGGGGGGTGGGGGGGGGGGGGGGTGGGGGGGGGGGGGGGTGGGGGGGGGGGGGGGTGGGGGGGGGGGGGGGTGGGGGGGGGGGGGGGTGGGGGGGGGGGGGGGTGGGGGGGGGGGGGGGTGGGGGGGGGGGGGGGTGGGGGGGGGGGGGGGTGGGGGGGGGGGGGGGTGGGGGGGGGGGGGGGTGGGGGGGGGGGGGGGTGGGGGGGGGGGGGGGTGGGGGGGGGGGGGGGTGGGGGGGGGGGGGGGTGGGGGGGGGGGGGGGTGGGGGGGGGGGGGGGTGGGGGGGGGGGGGGGTGGGGGGGGGGGGGGGTGGGGGGGGGGGGGGGTGGGGGGGGGGGGGGGTGGGGGGGGGGGGGGGTGGGGGGGGGGGGGGGTGGGGGGGGGGGGGGGTGGGGGGGGGGGGGGGTGGGGGGGGGGGGGGGTGGGGGGGGGGGGGGGTGGGGGGGGGGGGGGGTGGGGGGGGGGGGGGGTGGGGGGGGGGGGGGGTGGGGGGGGGGGGGGGTGGGGGGGGGGGGGGGTGGGGGGGGGGGGGGGTGGGGGGGGGGGGGGGTGGGGGGGGGGGGGGGTGGGGGGGGGGGGGGGTGGGGGGGGGGGGGGGTGGGGGGGGGGGGGGGTGGGGGGGGGGGGGGGTGGGGGGGGGGGGGGGTGGGGGGGGGGGGGGGTGGGGGGGGGGGGGGGTGGGGGGGGGGGGGGGTGGGGGGGGGGGGGGGTGGGGGGGGGGGGGGGTGGGGGGGGGGGGGGGTGGGGGGGGGGGGGGGTGGGGGGGGGGGGGGGTGGGGGGGGGGGGGGGTGGGGGGGGGGGGGGGTGGGGGGGGGGGGGGGTGGGGGGGGGGGGGGGTGGGGGGGGGGGGGGGTGGGGGGGGGGGGGGGTGGGGGGGGGGGGGGGTGGGGGGGGGGGGGGGTGGGGGGGGGGGGGGGTGGGGGGGGGGGGGGGTGGGGGGGGGGGGGGGTGGGGGGGGGGGGGGGTGGGGGGGGGGGGGGGTGGGGGGGGGGGGGGGTGGGGGGGGGGGGGGGTGGGGGGGGGGGGGGGTGGGGGGGGGGGGGGGTGGGGGGGGGGGGGGGTGGGGGGGGGGGGGGGTGGGGGGGGGGGGGGGTGGGGGGGGGGGGGGGTGGGGGGGGGGGGGGGTGGGGGGGGGGGGGGGTGGGGGGGGGGGGGGGTGGGGGGGGGGGGGGGTGGGGGGGGGGGGGGGTGGGGGGGGGGGGGGGTGGGGGGGGGGGGGGGTGGGGGGGGGGGGGGGTGGGGGGGGGGGGGGGTGGGGGGGGGGGGGGGTGGGGGGGGGGGGGGGTGGGGGGGGGGGGGGGTGGGGGGGGGGGGGGGTGGGGGGGGGGGGGGGTGGGGGGGGGGGGGGGTGGGGGGGGGGGGGGGTGGGGGGGGGGGGGGGTGGGGGGGGGGGGGGGTGGGGGGGGGGGGGGGTGGGGGGGGGGGGGGGTGGGGGGGGGGGGGGGTGGGGGGGGGGGGGGGTGGGGGGGGGGGGGGGTGGGGGGGGGGGGGGGTGGGGGGGGGGGGGGGTGGGGGGGGGGGGGGGTGGGGGGGGGGGGGGGTGGGGGGGGGGGGGGGTGGGGGGGGGGGGGGGTGGGGGGGGGGGGGGGTGGGGGGGGGGGGGGGTGGGGGGGGGGGGGGGTGGGGGGGGGGGGGGGTGGGGGGGGGGGGGGGTGGGGGGGGGGGGGGGTGGGGGGGGGGGGGGGTGGGGGGGGGGGGGGGTGGGGGGGGGGGGGGGTGGGGGGGGGGGGGGGTGGGGGGGGGGGGGGGTGGGGGGGGGGGGGGGTGGGGGGGGGGGGGGGTGGGGGGGGGGGGGGGTGGGGGGGGGGGGGGGTGGGGGGGGGGGGGGGTGGGGGGGGGGGGGGGTGGGGGGGGGGGGGGGTGGGGGGGGGGGGGGGTGGGGGGGGGGGGGGGTGGGGGGGGGGGGGGGTGGGGGGGGGGGGGGGTGGGGGGGGGGGGGGGTGGGGGGGGGGGGGGGTGGGGGGGGGGGGGGGTGGGGGGGGGGGGGGGTGGGGGGGGGGGGGGGTGGGGGGGGGGGGGGGTGGGGGGGGGGGGGGGTGGGGGGGGGGGGGGGTGGGGGGGGGGGGGGGTGGGGGGGGGGGGGGGTGGGGGGGGGGGGGGGTGGGGGGGGGGGGGGGTGGGGGGGGGGGGGGGTGGGGGGGGGGGGGGGTGGGGGGGGGGGGGGGTGGGGGGGGGGGGGGGTGGGGGGGGGGGGGGGTGGGGGGGGGGGGGGGTGGGGGGGGGGGGGGGTGGGGGGGGGGGGGGGTGGGGGGGGGGGGGGGTGGGGGGGGGGGGGGGTGGGGGGGGGGGGGGGTGGGGGGGGGGGGGGGTGGGGGGGGGGGGGGGTGGGGGGGGGGGGGGGTGGGGGGGGGGGGGGGTGGGGGGGGGGGGGGGTGGGGGGGGGGGGGGGTGGGGGGGGGGGGGGGTGGGGGGGGGGGGGGGTGGGGGGGGGGGGGGGTGGGGGGGGGGGGGGGTGGGGGGGGGGGGGGGTGGGGGGGGGGGGGGGTGGGGGGGGGGGGGGGTGGGGGGGGGGGGGGGTGGGGGGGGGGGGGGGTGGGGGGGGGGGGGGGTGGGGGGGGGGGGGGGTGGGGGGGGGGGGGGGTGGGGGGGGGGGGGGGTGGGGGGGGGGGGGGGTGGGGGGGGGGGGGGGTGGGGGGGGGGGGGGGTGGGGGGGGGGGGGGGTGGGGGGGGGGGGGGGTGGGGGGGGGGGGGGGTGGGGGGGGGGGGGGGTGGGGGGGGGGGGGGGTGGGGGGGGGGGGGGGTGGGGGGGGGGGGGGGTGGGGGGGGGGGGGGGTGGGGGGGGGGGGGGGTGGGGGGGGGGGGGGGTGGGGGGGGGGGGGGGTGGGGGGGGGGGGGGGTGGGGGGGGGGGGGGGTGGGGGGGGGGGGGGGTGGGGGGGGGGGGGGGTGGGGGGGGGGGGGGGTGGGGGGGGGGGGGGGTGGGGGGGGGGGGGGGTGGGGGGGGGGGGGGGTGGGGGGGGGGGGGGGTGGGGGGGGGGGGGGGTGGGGGGGGGGGGGGGTGGGGGGGGGGGGGGGTGGGGGGGGGGGGGGGTGGGGGGGGGGGGGGGTGGGGGGGGGGGGGGGTGGGGGGGGGGGGGGGTGGGGGGGGGGGGGGGTGGGGGGGGGGGGGGGTGGGGGGGGGGGGGGGTGGGGGGGGGGGGGGGTGGGGGGGGGGGGGGGTGGGGGGGGGGGGGGGTGGGGGGGGGGGGGGGTGGGGGGGGGGGGGGGTGGGGGGGGGGGGGGGTGGGGGGGGGGGGGGGTGGGGGGGGGGGGGGGTGGGGGGGGGGGGGGGTGGGGGGGGGGGGGGGTGGGGGGGGGGGGGGGTGGGGGGGGGGGGGGGTGGGGGGGGGGGGGGGTGGGGGGGGGGGGGGGTGGGGGGGGGGGGGGGTGGGGGGGGGGGGGGGTGGGGGGGGGGGGGGGTGGGGGGGGGGGGGGGTGGGGGGGGGGGGGGGTGGGGGGGGGGGGGGGTGGGGGGGGGGGGGGGTGGGGGGGGGGGGGGGTGGGGGGGGGGGGGGGTGGGGGGGGGGGGGGGTGGGGGGGGGGGGGGGTGGGGGGGGGGGGGGGTGGGGGGGGGGGGGGGTGGGGGGGGGGGGGGGTGGGGGGGGGGGGGGGTGGGGGGGGGGGGGGGTGGGGGGGGGGGGGGGTGGGGGGGGGGGGGGGTGGGGGGGGGGGGGGGTGGGGGGGGGGGGGGGTGGGGGGGGGGGGGGGTGGGGGGGGGGGGGGGTGGGGGGGGGGGGGGGTGGGGGGGGGGGGGGGTGGGGGGGGGGGGGGGTGGGGGGGGGGGGGGGTGGGGGGGGGGGGGGGTGGGGGGGGGGGGGGGTGGGGGGGGGGGGGGGTGGGGGGGGGGGGGGGTGGGGGGGGGGGGGGGTGGGGGGGGGGGGGGGTGGGGGGGGGGGGGGGTGGGGGGGGGGGGGGGTGGGGGGGGGGGGGGGTGGGGGGGGGGGGGGGTGGGGGGGGGGGGGGGTGGGGGGGGGGGGGGGTGGGGGGGGGGGGGGGTGGGGGGGGGGGGGGGTGGGGGGGGGGGGGGGTGGGGGGGGGGGGGGGTGGGGGGGGGGGGGGGTGGGGGGGGGGGGGGGTGGGGGGGGGGGGGGGTGGGGGGGGGGGGGGGTGGGGGGGGGGGGGGGTGGGGGGGGGGGGGGGTGGGGGGGGGGGGGGGTGGGGGGGGGGGGGGGTGGGTGGGAATTGTAGTCCATAACATCTGGAGTGCCAAAGGTTCGCCACCACGGTTCGTTCTGTCTCAGAAGGTGCACACATGTCCTTCATGGAGGCCCCAACTCCCAAAGTTTGCCACCGTGTACTAATATGCCCCCAGAGTGGCTCAAACTTTCCATTAAAATGAGTTTCTCTCCTTCCCTCAGCCCATTATCAGTCCAGACCTCAATGTGTGTCTTTCCCTCACCGACTTTCAGTTGGCAGCTGAAACCTCTTGACTCTAGCAAACTGACCACTCAAGGAGTAGCTACTACATGATAACACCTAACACATTTCAGTTTGTGGATGTGAGACCATACACAGGGAAGTGGGGAGGGGGGCGGAATTCACTTTATAATGCTCCTGTTTGTTCAGTTCTGCAAGGGGGCAGTTGGGGTTTCCGGGTTCTTCATAATGAAGATTTGTATTTAGGGTTACCAGCCTAAGGGCGGCTATTGAAAATCAGCTGGATTTCCTTCTGAGAAAATCCTTTGATGACTGTGAAACAGGCCCAGATTTTTCTTATGCAGACACAATGGACTTTGTTTTTATAGCATGCTTTTAGGCCGAAGACTGTTAAATTCATGTTAAGATGCCGAATGTATTTATACTGCTGCTGTTTTATTTAATGCTATGTTTTCATAACTTCTAATGTATTATATTATATGTATTATAACATATTATATTTTTAATGTATTATATTTCATGCTTATATTTCATATCGTGAGATGCCTTGGGCCGGTTCCCAGAAGAGGCAGCAGAATTATTTTCTAAATAAATGAACGTGGATTTAGAACGTCTTAATGTAATTCTTGCATTGCCGAGTTCTGTAGGATTCTGTTAGCACTGTGAATTCCCTCCCTCATCCCATAATACACACACATATATTACTTAACAGTCTGTTGCAGATCTGGCATCTCAGAGTTCGTGCTTTGATGCTCAATAAAGGTAAAGTTTCCCCTTCAGTCGTGTCCGACCCTGGGGTACCACTGCGAGCAGTGATTTTATAGGCAAGCCGTTTTTGTGGGGTAGTTTGCCATTGCTTTCCCTGGCTATTCTTTACTCCCTAGCTATGAGCTAGGACAGTGATGGCGAACCTTTTTGAGACGGAGTGCCCAAACTGCAACCCAAAACCCACTTATTTATCGCAAAGTGCCAACACAGCAATTTAAACTGAATATTGAGGTTTTAGTTTAGAAAAAATGGTTGGCTCTGAGGCATGTGTTACTCGGGAGTAAGCTTGGTGGTAGTTGTTGGCTTTGCTTTGAAGCAACCATGCAACTCTTTGAACGGCTGAATCACGACCCGTTTACTCAGGTTTACTCAGAAGCAAGCCACATTGCCAGCAACCGAGCTTACTCCCAGGTAAAGGATCGTGCTTTAGTTCTTTGCATGAAAATCAGTGGGGTTTAACAGCGCTTAACAGGGTTACCTATACTGCTTCCCCAAAACTAGGTCTTAGGTTTAATGCTAATAATCGAGCCCAGCGACTCAGGCCAGCCTAGATGTGGGGGGGGGGGGCGATTCCCCCTCCCACATGATGAACTCTGTTTGTGCGTGCCCACAGAGAGGGCTCTGAGTGCCACTTCTGGCACCCGTGCCATAGGTTCGCCACCACTGAGCTAGGAGGTACAACAAAGCAATGGATGGTTGGCTGAGTTGACCATGAACCAGCTGCCAGGATATCTGACCCACAGGGGGCTTGAACTCCTGACCGTGTGAGTGGCAGTGCAAGCACTTAACCACTACGCCACGTGGCTCCTTGATGCTCAATACCCCTTTATTATTATTTTCATGTCGTTGTAGTTCATCATTCCCTTTGAGAGGCGGACTACAGGATATAAAGCAGCACAATTCGACAGCGCGAGATGCATCACAAAGAACCCTGGCTGCAGATCCTCCGCCCTAAAATGTACACTGGCCCTCACAAAACAGCGCTCACAATGTTCAATAAACAGTCTGTCAACAGAGACCAAACATACAAAACCTTAGATCTGTCAGATAGTGTTGTAGCTCAGGCATCAGAATAAAACAATGATTTGGCGCGACAGCAATCAACATCTCAAAGTGATGTGAAAAACTGGCGGCACTTCAGAATCTAACACTGTTTCATCCTCTGGACCAGCAGTTCTCAACCTGGGGGTCGGGACCCCTTTGGGGGTCGAACGGCCCTTTCACAGGGGTCGCCTAAGACTCTCTGCATCAGTGTTCTCCATCTGTAAAATGGATAAACGTTAGGGTCGGGGGTCATGAGGAACTGTATTAAAGGGACGTGGCATTAGGAAGGTTGAGAACCATTGCTCTGGACCTTTTTCTTATTTTTAGGAGTTCCAGACAATAGCACCGCAGACTTTTACACTTTTCAGCTTACAGATTCAAGCATGATTAAGATACTGTCTAGCCCTGCAATAACCAGGCTCTTGAGTTTAGAAATTGGTTTATTATCAGGATACCACGAACAGCACCAAGCAGGCTTGGTTGGAACTAAATTCCACTACAGCATTCTTTGTATAATATCTTTCCCCTTGTACCTCCCTCCGGTCCCCACCCTCGGGATCCCAGCGAGGTGAAATCACTAGCAGCGTTCCCAGGCTGAGCAGAGTCTCCAAGATCACCCCAGGGATAATGTGAAAACAAGCCAAATTGTGTGCAACGTATATGACAGAGGAACAATCTGAAGACGTATATGAAGACGGAGGATCAATATATTCAATAAATGTATTTATGTATATTTTATAATTGTCCAGTTACTGAATCCAATGATAATTACATACTGAATCCAAGGATAATTATATTCCATATAGAAAGTACTTCCCAAATGACTCGCGCGTTTATAAGTATTTTTCTATATGGAATATAATTATCCTAAAGATACTGAAAAAATGAACTATTTTTGCTCAGTAGATATTGAAGATATGGATTATATATCTCAAAAATGAACTTTTTTGTTGAAAAAACTGGATGTACAATCATTGGATTCAGTAACTGGACAATTATAAAATATACATAAATACATTTATTGAATATATTGATCCTCCGTCTTCAGTGTGTGACACGCTGTTTTGTTCCTCCACCCCAGGGATAAGGCAAGTGCCGGCCAAAGGATGAGGAAGTTACCGGGTGCCTAAAGCAAAAGAAAAAAAGTCAAATGTTCCCATGTTGCCACTTGCTCCCCTCCCCCTCCCCCCACCCCAAGTTTCATGGCAGGAACTAGGGAAGGGCTGAAATATTAACACCTTGACTGATGACTAACCTGGGCCAGAACGATGAGAAGTTAACAGCTAAGTTAACAGAACGATGAGAAGTTAACAACCTCACTATGATTACATTTCAACCAGTACTTTTATTTTTAATTGCGAAAATCAATGTTTTGGTTGAAAAGCAGAGCAAGAATGTAGTTGGGCGAAAAAACTTATGTTGCATTGTGGTACCCTATGTTTACATTATTACTGCCATGCTTGATGCATTGCCTAGTAAGGGCTATGATTTCATTTAAGAACATAAGAACATAAGAACAAGCCAGCTGGATCAGACCAGAGTCCATCTAGTCCAGCACTCTGCTACTCGCAGTGGCCCACCAGGTGCCTTTGGGAGCTCACATGCAGGAGGTGAAAGCAATGGCCTTCTGCGGCTGTTGCTCCCGAGCACCTGGTCTGCTAAGGCATTTGCAATCTGAGATCAAAGAGGATCAAGATTGGTAGCCATAAATCGACTTCTCCATAAATCTGTCCAAGCCCTTTTTAAAGCTATCCAGGTGAGTGGCCATCACCACCTCCTGTGACAGCATATTCCAAACATCAATCACACGTTGCGTGAAGAAGTGTTTCCTTTTATTAGTCCTAATTCTTCCCCCCAGCATTTTCAATGAATGTCCCCTGGTTCTAGTATTGTGAGAAAGAGAAAAAAAGTTCTCTCTGTCAACATTTTCTACCCCATGCATAATTGTATAGACTTCAATCATATCCCCCCTCAGCCGTCGCCTCTCCAAACTAAAATTTGTTTGTCTTCTGCTGTTTATGAGGGTTGAAGTGCATTAAAACAGAATTTTAAGCAAATGGTTTTGAAGGTTTGTGCTTGTTAGAAGCACATTCCATCAGAGGCAAAGCTCCAAGGGGACAGGGGGGGGGGTGTGACACACCAGGCGCACACCCCTGTGAGGTTGTGCTGAGGGCGTGCACACAGAATGATAGAAGAACTGAAATTACCCAGTAAAATGCAACAGAGTTATTAACTGCAGAGTAAAATGCAACAGAGTTATTTTTAAAAAAGGAATGATCCTTTATTAGGATTCCAGTTATAAAAAGTTAGGCTCCGAAAATGTATTTGCAAAAGAGGAAGGCAAAAATAGTCACGGACAAAATGCACAATCTAGCTTACATAATAATCAAACAGCAAGACAACATCAGTAACGCAGCATAAGGATAAAAAGTACAAAGGGAGGAGGAGGAGGGTACAAAGCTACACCATTATGACCAGAAAAGGAAGGAGACCCTCCCCCCAATTAACCTATTAACAGCTGACCTGCCTTGCATTAACAGAAACAACTAAATGGTACAGCCATCTTACCCCTGCAAGAACTTATAGGAAGAATCACAAGAGATGCCAAATATTCTAGTGCGCATATAGTACATGAGAGGCTGATGTGTATCAACTATATTAAGAACATAAGAACATAAGAACAAGCCAGCTGGATCAGACCAGAGTCCATCTAGTCCAGCTCTCTGCTACTCACAGTGGCCCACCTCTTTGCCTTTGGGAGCCTTTGGGAGCTCACATGCAGGATGTGAAAGCAATGGCCTTCTGCTGCTGCTGCTGCTGCTGCTGCTGCTGCTGCTGCTGCTCCCAAGCACCTGGACTTTTAAGGCATTTGCAATCTGAGATCAAGGAGGATCAAGATTGGTAGCCATAAATCGACTTCTCCTCCACCAAATCTACCAGCTAAAGCCCCTTTTAAGAAGCTATCCAGGTTGAGTGGCCATCTTTTACCTCACTGTAGCAGCATATTAAAACACCAATCACACATTGCGTGAAGAAGTGTTTCCTTTTATTAGTCCTAATTCTTCCCCCCAGCATTTTCAATGAATGCCCCCTGGTTCTAGTATTGTGAGAAAGAGAGAAACATTTCTCTCTGTCAACATTTTCTACCCCATGCATAATTTTATAGACTTCAATCATATCCCCCCTCAGACGTCTTCTCTCCAAACTAAAGAGTCCCAAACGCTGCAGCCTCTCCTCATAAGGAAGGTGCTCCAGTCCCTCAATCATCCTCGTTGCCCTTCTCTGCACTTTTTCTATCTCTTCGATATCCTTTTTGAGATGTGGCGACCGACCAGCCATCCCTCTCATCTAGTACTCAAGTTCCAAGTCCAAGCACCTGGTCAGAGAGAAAGCTGGATGAGGACAAAGATTGTGAGTAAGGATGAGGAGGCGCGTACGCACCAACAGGGAAGAGGGAATTGTGTTCTGTTTCCCCCTTTGCCGCTCAGTTCATGTGCTGAAAGCTGCAGTTGTGTGAGTGTGCATGTAGCATGGGGTACAATTTCAAGATTCAGTTACTGGCCTTTGAGTCATTCTCCCCGCTCCCTCCGGAAACTGAGTCGCAGCACACTGCCAGCTTCGTAATGGTGTGTGAAGTTTACTTACCACCAGCTGGTTGTGTATAGATTCCTTGTCTCTTTGAGGACATCCTTGTAGACAGGATGGTGTTTCTGTTTGCTGTTTGACCTGAGGTTTTTCTCAGGGATTGGCATCTGGCTGATAGAAATGTATTCTCACTTCAGTGTAACTCTTACAAGATGAATGGAATCAACCTGTCATATGTAAATGTACTTTCTCTTCCTTGATCTATATGGCTTCACACAAATGTAGACAAATAGGATGACCCTGGAGAAAATAGGATGTGCCGGTTGCCCTGTGGGGGCAAACATTCCAGGGGGGGTGTAGCTCTCGGGAGAGGGGATGCTTTGGGGATACCTTTGGGGATAAAACGCTAGTAAACACCACATCTGGCAGCACTGGATTTCTCAAGCTGGGTACCTTGCTGTCTTTCGATAAACACTACTGATCAACAGTCCGGAGTCCGCTTATTGCCTAAGCGGAGCAGCAGTGGCGTAGGAGGTTAAGAGCTCATGTATCTAATCTGGAGGAACACGAGGTTTTGATTCCCCAACTCACCCACTTACAGAACATGGAGGCTTATCAGGGGAATTTAAGTTAGCCTGTGCACTCCCACACACGCCAGCTGGGTGACCTTGGGCTAGTCACAGCTTCTCGGAGCTCTCTCAGCCCCACCTACCTCACAGGGTGTTTGTTGTGAGGGGGGAAGGGCAAGGAGATTGTAAGCCCCTTTGAGTCTCCTGCAAGAGAGAAAGGGGGGATATAAATCCAAACTCCTCCTCCTCCTCCTCCTTTTCTTCTTCTTCTTCTTCTTCTTCTTCTTCTTCTTCTTCTTCTTCTTCTTCTTCTTCTTCTTCTTCTTCTTCTTCTTCTTCTTCTTCTTGTGTTTTAATGGATTCAGTTTTTATGTTGTATTAAATTGCTGTTGGATACAGCCATGTTGTGAGCCGCCTCGAGCCCTTCGGGGATGAGGCGGCCTATAAATTTAATAAATAAATAAAATAAAATAAATAAACAAAAAAAGGAGAATGCAGCCACATAATGCGCCTCCTGTCTGGCCGTTTGCTCAGCCGTGGAGGTGAGGCGTGTTAAAACAAAAGACTCACTGATAGTTCAATTCTTGAAAAAACCGGTTGTGGGGGGAAACGTGGAGCGGACTTGCATTAGTAGTGGGATTCGTGCAAAGTCCCCCCCACCCCAACTAGGTTTTATCCTACTCTTAACCTGTGTTTATTGGCCCATGCGGAAAGGGCCTCTGACTGTAAATTTGTTTTCTCAACTGCACATACCTGGTAATTCTGCTCGGCCCAGTGCTTTGAGCACTCTGCTGATCTATCACTTTGATCATGCTCCAGGGGTCTGCAACCTGCGGCTCTCCAGATGTTCATGGACTACAAATCCCATGGGGCTGATGGGATTTGTAGTTCATGAATATCTGGAGAGCCGCAGGTTGCAGACCCCTGCTCCAGAAGGACATTAGAGAGTCTGAACTTAGAAAGATCCTGCTAGCTAGCTAGCAGCAGCTGAACCCCCATTGGCAGTGAATCTGTTTTCTCCTCTGGTTGCAGGTACTTTGCTTGGGCAGGACAAGAGGCCCAGGTCCTTGCGAATGAGCCAAAGGGCTCCTGGCTCACAGTCTGAGCTCGTGTTGCCAACTCCGACATGGGAAATTCCTGGAGATTTGGGGGTACTGTTCACCCAAGGTGGAGACACAGTCTCTCAATATAGTGGGGAATATTAGCTTAGAGCAGACTGCTTATTAACATTGCGAAAGGTTTATTTGCAGATATCTGGTGAAACTCAACCTGGTTTACTTGGATAATGTCCCAAAGTGACAGCCCACAATATCCAATAAATCCAGCCTTTGGCAGAGGGAGTTTGATTAGCCTGCAAGCAGGTAGAATCTAAAACAAAATACATCTGCTCCTCTGACAAGGAACCCATAGAGTTCATTCTAAAGCCAGTTTTATCATAGTGATCTAATTTCATTGGCCACATTTTACAATAATAACCAAATAGTGTGTATGCACATGCGCACATGTAACCTCAGCTTGTGGGTTCTGTGGGGCAGAACTTGGAATGAGTTTGCAACAACAAATTTTAAAAACAAAATGGTTTACTTTCTTAACATATAACATCAACATTTAACATCACACTTCAAGGTCCTGTTCAGGTTGCATTTTCAAGTCCTTATATTTACAGTCTACTGATACTGCCAAGTCCAATTCTTCTTTGCAAGTGGGTTGGCTCCTGAAGACTCAAAGGGCTTGAGGAACAGGATTCAACATGATAAAGGTTTCCAGGAGAACTCTCACCCATTACAACCACAAAAAACTCTTAACAAGGTGTTAAGGGCTTATACAAACCAAGGTCCGAGTCTGGTAGCCTTGTCTCCTCCAAACTACATGAGCTCTGCAGCCTTTTGCTGCTTTGAGTCTCCACCCCTTTCTGGGTCAACCCATTCTGAGCATGGGGGTTACACACACACACACACACACACACACACACACACACACACACACACACACACACACCTGCTAAAAAACCTATTTAAGGTTATCCTGCTTTGTGGCTGAAGAGGAGAAAACAATGGTAAATAGGCATTTTAATTGACTTGAAATTCACTAAGCCCTTTATGCTAGCCTGCAGCTTATATAATCAGCCTCCCAAAGAAGAACAGAAGAACTTTTTACAGAATTTTCCTCTTACTCATGAAGTTGTTAAGGAATCTTTTAGTACCAGTGTATACAAAGATCCGTTCTTGGAAGAAAATCCGCAGAGAAGGATATAATGCAAATTTTGACAGTCTTTATTGTAGGGGTAAGGGGTTTACAATCGGTTCAATGCAGCAAACCTGCACACGCAGAGTTCCTAAGATATAGATAAGTTGGAAAATAGATTTGGAATAGAAAGGGGTATTGGGGTATATGGGTAATACGACCTGATCACGACATGAGAAGAAGATCCAGGGCTCAGAGCCAAATGACTGGCATTTGGTTCCAAGGGGCAATGCATTGGACACAGTGATGATGATGATGATGATGATGATGATGATGATGATGATGATGATTTTAATGATGATGATGATGAAGAAGAAGAAGAAGAAGAAGAGGAGGAGGAGGAGGAGGGGAGGAGGAGGAGGAGGAGGAGGATGATTTTGGATTTATATCCCCCCTTTCTCTCCTCCCAGGAGACTCAAATGGGCTGTTAATCTCCTTTCCCTTACCGCCCACCCCACAACAAACACCCTATGAGGTGATGGGTGGGGCTGAGAGAGCTCCAAAGAACTATGACTAGCCCAAGGTCACCCAGCTAGCATGTGTTGGAGTGCACAAACTAATCTGATTCACCAGATAAGCCTCCACAGCTCAAATGTATGGCTCATTCCGCACATGCAGAATAATGCATTTTCAAACTGTGCTCTTTGAAGCTGTGCGGAATGGCAAAATCCACTTGAAAACAGTTGTGAAAGTGGTTTGAAAACACATTATTTTGCGTGTGCGTAAGGGGCCTAAGAGTGGGGAATCAAACCTTGTTCTCCAGATTAGAGTGCACCTGCTCTTAAGCAGTACACCACACTGGCTCCTAAGTCAGAAAGGTGTCAAAGGCACTGGACAAATGGCCTTTTGTGGGGTAGGATCTTTATAGGGTAAAAATCCACCTCTGGGGTATCAGGACAAACTTAGGGAGAAGTTAGGACAACCTCTGGGAGGTGTCAGAATGAGTATTCATCCAGCAGGGTGACTGTATCATATTGAGAATACATTCTTCTTTGGCTGGGGAGCTGAAAATATGCTGATATGGCGAACGAGCTGAGAGCGTGAGAACAGGAAAACAATTCATGGAAACTTCTTGTAGGTAGACCTGGCTGTTGCCAGAGAACGGGCTCCCTATCTCTGCAAATCAATCATCGCTCTTTAGACTGGCACGAGGGCAGGGCTACCTGTGAATAGGCCCTCTCCCCCCTATGCCAGGGGAGTGTGGTAACAGTACAACCAAGGGTTAGGGGCAATGGTGGGATTCAAATAATTTAACAACCGGTTCTGGTCGTGGGATTACTGGTTGTTTACAAGCACCATTTTAACAACTCAATGATGCGGTTGGCCGCCACTCCCAGGGCCTTTACGGCCCTGGCCCCTGCCTGGTGGAACACTCTACCACCAGCTGTCCGGGCCCTGCGGGACCTTGGAGAGTTCCGCAGGGCCTGCAAGACCGAATTGTTCCACCGGGCCTTTGGAGAGACCAGCCGCTGAGGGTGCCCTGCTCTATCCTCCCCCCCTGCTGTATAGGGTCCCTAACATCATCGGGACCCATTATTCTCTTCTGGGAGGGTTGCATATGGGTTCGTGGGATACTGTTTTAGAATGTAAATTTTAAACTTTTTATATGTTTTATATATGGTATTATATTGTTCACCGCCCTGAGCCCTTCGGGGATAGGGCGGTATATCAAATCAAATAATGAACAAACAAACAAACAAACAAACTGGTTCTGCCGAAGTGGTGCGAACCGGCTGAATCCCACCACTGGTTAGGGGAGTGGAGGTATGATGGTGTATAATGACATCAAGTCTTTCTTCCAGGCCAGCCATTTTCTCCGGGGTGACTGATCTCTGTCGTCTGAAAGCAGCATATTTCACCAGTCCAAATGGACGAATGCAGTGGTGGGATCCAAAAATTTCAGTAACAGGTTCCCATGGTGGTGGGATTCAAACAGTGGCGTAGCGCCAATGGGGCTGGGCGGGGCACGACGGGGGCGTGGTTGGGCATTCCAAGGCGGGGCATTAATAATTTCTCTCTTACTGTAAAAAACTCTTACTGTAAAAAAAAAGTTCCTCATTTCCAGCTGGCATCTTTCTGTCCATAATTTAAACTCATTATGGCAAGTCCTATCGTCCACTGCCAACAGAAACAACTACTTCTCCTCTAATTGACTGCCTGTCAAATACTTAATACTTTCAAATACTTAATTTTGTTTCTAGAAATCAAAAGAAGGATACTTTCCTTAAACAAGGAACTTTACCATAGTTCTAAAACATGTTTTTAAAACAGCCCAACAGGGAGAATTATCTTGTTTTCTACCTTCTCTAACCAGCCACATAGGAAACAACAGGACTTTATGATTTTTGGACCTAATGGAATTTCTAACGGAAAAGCAGACCCAATTAGTAACCCCCTCTCGGCACACACAAATAGTCACCCACTCTCGGGAACTGGTGAGAACCTGCTGGATCCCACCTCTGGACGAATGCCCCTCAGCAGTTGTTAGCCCTGCAATGGAGAAAGAGAAACAGGTTCTCCCACTGCCAGCTTGGTGTAGTGGTTAAGAGCAGGTGGATGTAGTGGTGTAGTGGTTAAGAGTGGATTCTAATCTGGAGAACCGGGTTTGATTCCCCACTCCTCCACCTGAGTGGCAGAGGCTTATCTGGTGAACCAGATGTGTTTCCGCACACCTACAGTCCTGCTGGGTGACCTTGGGCTAGTCACAGTTCTCTCTGAACTCTCTCAGCCCCACCTGCCTCACAAGGTGTCTGTTGTGGGGAGAGGAACAGAAAGGAGCTTGTAAGCCATTTCTTTCTTTCTTTCTTTCTTTCTTTCTTTCTTTCTTTCTTTCTTTCTTTCTTTCTTTCTTTCTTTCTTTCTTTCTTTCTTTCTTTCTTTCTTTCTTTCTTTCTTCTTGAAAGCTGAAAGCAGTTGAGGGGAATGGGGTCTGGGTTGGGAAGAATTCTGATCTGTGAAATTGCCCCCAAACCATCAGCTTTAACTAACAATGCATTGTGTTTTATTGCTTTCTTTAACTGCCATTGAATTTGTGGTCAAGTAACCACAAAAATCATTTTGAATCTAATGAAGCCTCTCCTTTCTCTGAAATCTGCTTATGGAAATGAAGAATTTTCTTTCATGCAAAGTTGAATGTCCTTCTTAAATACAAATTTTGCTGACTGTTGAAATCTTCTTCTTTTTCCTTCCCTTGACGGGTGTGTGAAGGAACTCTCATCAACAGGTGGTTGAGTAGAAGGACCTACTACCTCAGGGTGCCAACAACCCATAGGGAAAACATAATCAGTCCTTTTAACGGAGGCTTAATTCAGAGAAATGGTTGGATGAAAGGTAAAAGAAATTCTAACAAATTCCCCTCCGGTGATTCCCTCCGCTCTGTCTAAATGTAGGAATGTATGAGAAGGAGTGTTTCTAAGATTATCTATCTATCTATCTATCTATCTATCTATCTATCTATCTATCTATCTATCTATCTATCTATCTATCTATCTATCTATCTATCTATCTATCTATCTATCTTCATCATCATCATCATCATCATCATCATCCATCCTTCCATCTTCCATCTTCCATCTTCCATCTTCCATCCGTCCGTCGGTCCGTCGGTCCGTCGGTCCGTCCGTCTGTCCGTCTGTCTGTCTGT
The DNA here is from genome assembly GCF_021028975.2 of Sphaerodactylus townsendi. Taxonomy (NCBI): domain Eukaryota; kingdom Metazoa; phylum Chordata; class Lepidosauria; order Squamata; family Sphaerodactylidae; genus Sphaerodactylus; species Sphaerodactylus townsendi. The sequence continues at coordinate 158,868,359 of NC_059427.1, forward strand.
CTATCTATCTATCCAAAGCAGCTGACATTGTTCTTTTCTCCTCCATTTTATCCTGATAACAACACTATAAGGTAGGTGTCAGAACCCCCAGTAAATTGACAAACTCGTGTTGTATAGAACAGTAGTTTATTGAAACGAGAGGTCTGCAGTTGGCAAAGCCAAGAATACAGGAGTTGGAATTCACACAGCAATTATAGTCAAGCGGGCAACCACCCCCCCCCCCATGGGAAAGAGCGCCCCACATAGAATGCATGTTGATAACCATGAGAAAACCAGTCCGTGACCTTGAAGACACCTGCGAAGTGCAGACATTCCACAGCAGCTAGGAAAGACAGTTAGAAACAGCATTAACCCTTACCCCCCTCCCCACAGTGAGACACAAGCAGCAAAAGCTATCCCTGTATTTAGGCCTCCTGACAGTAGGCTAGGCTGAGAATGTGTGACTGACCCAAGATCACCTAGCAGGCTTCCTGCCAGAGTGAGGATTCAAACCCGGTTCTCCCAGATCATAATCTAACATTTAAGAACCACACCACAGTATCAGCTATTGCCATGCTATGTATTCCTATTAAAACCAGCTTTCAGGTTATTTTTGCCCTGTCAGCCTCTGCTGAGTCGCTGATGGAAGAAGCAAGCTTGGGGGTGAGCGGCAGAAGAGGATTTCTGCCTTTGTTCCATCCACCAGGCGGGTGCCGGTGCAAATTCAGTGAATAATTCCGTCCACTGCAATGGAAAATTATGTTCTGTCAGCATCACTCATCACTGTCTCCTTCCCCCTCACAACATGAACAGCTTACCAAAAACCACATCCCTGGTGGAGATTATTTTGAGACAGGCGGCGTGGCCATCCTTCAGCATCTTTTCTAGTGCTACAGGCCTTTCTGTGTTGTGGAATCCAGCAATGTTGTTCCTATGATGAAAATACTGGGCTGGAACATAGACCAATGTTCCGATTCTTCCACCCGTCCAACCACCTTCTGTTCTTCCATATCAACATCCACTGGTCCTGCTGGAAAGGAAACGTGGCCATTTTCCCCTTCACGTGCCAAACATCTGTGGGAGCCAAACTTCGCCAATCCCCCCTGGTTTAACATCTCACATTGAGAAAATAGATTGTACAAGAGATTCAAACCCAGTGATCGGCTCCTCCAGGACTGAGTTCTCAATTATCTTATCTTTCGAGGTCAAAGCTTCTTGAGAGCCAAGTATATCTAGGCACACCCCCTCCATCCTTGCACTCCACTTCAGTCTAATGTATTGTGGGTAAATTTGTTCAAGTGAGGAAGTGTTGCTTCTATCCAGATTCAGGGTAAGGAGAAGGGGTAGATGATCGCTCAGCAAATAATTGTCTACAACAAACGAATCAATGCAGCTTGCTGTGAGGGGTGAGATCAAAATGTAGTCTATTACGCTGGATCCCCTTGATGAAGCGAAGGTGTATTCTCCAGAGTTTGGAAACTGAATGAACCCATTTAGCCAGAACAGGTTAAGTTGTGTGGCCATCCTGATCAAGCATTTCCCAGTTTGGTTGCATATTTGATCCTTGGAGTGACGGGCTTCTGGTGTCAATAAGGAATAGAAGGGATCTTCGTTCAGACCCTCTTCTCTCAACAAGTTCGTCAAGCTAGTACCTACCCTAGCATTGAAGTCACCCACTAAAATAAAATCACAAGAGGGGTACTCGGCCTTAAGATCTAGCATGTAGGATGTTAGTTTATCCCAATGATCAGCTGTTGCATTTTTCCCCAGGCTGCCTGGGATATAGGTGTTGACAAACATCTCACATATACATAAGTGGAGGTGAACTAAAATGTCAAAAAGTAAATTAGAATTTACATTTGAGATTGAGTGCCAAGACACAAAAGCATATATTCATTTTGATAGAAGCCAATATTTATATCGGGGGGTCCCCAACATGGTGCCATTCTTGGCACCCGCCAGGTGTTTTTAATATGGCTTCTGATTGGCCACTGGAAATCCAATTGACTGGGCATATTTAAATAATGTTGTTTCAGTGGCAGCTGTCATGACAATGTAGGGTTTTATTCTCTCCCTTCTGCTTCCCATTATTCTTTTTTAAAATTACCATTCTTCGTGGCCCTTGGGCCTCCTCTGTAGGATTGGCTGTGCCTCCTGCACAGTGGTGGGATCCAAAAATTTTAGTAACAGGTTCCCACAGTGGTGGGATTCAAACAGTGGCGTAGCGCCAATGGGGCTGGGCGGGGCACGACGGGGGCGGGGCGGGCATTCTGGGGGCGGGGCATTAATAATTTCTCTGTTACTGTAAAAAACTCTTACTGTAAAAAAAAAGTTCATAATTTCCAGCTGGTATCTTTCTGTCCATAATTTAAACTCATTATGGCAAGTCCTATCGTCTACTGCCAACAGAAACAACTACTTCCCAGCACTTTCCAGATGGGTGACCTTGGGCTAGTCACAGTTCTCTCTGAGCTCTCTCAGCCCCATCCACCTCAGGGCTGTGAGGCACTTGCAAGCTACTTCACAGACAAAGTATTGGCCCTCCGCCAAACCCTTTCTTCTCCAGACCCCTCCTTTCAACTGGAGGAGGGGATCATCATCCTCCGACGGGATGGCTCGACGTCCCGCCTCTTCCAACTGATGCAGAAAGGGCGAAACGACGTCAGGAATGACCAGGGAAGGAGGCGGGGTGGAAGTGGATGTCTGGGATCGGGTAACCGCCAATCCCAGTTGTGAGCGTGACAAGACAGTTCGGGGTATGGCCCTTAAGAATGTATCCGCTCCCTTGGGCAGGCGGGAGAGGGCGTCAGCCAGCCTGTTACTCTTGCCGGGGAAAAAATGAACAGAGAAAGAAAACCTGGAAAAGAAGTCAGGCCAACGCAACTGCTTAGCAGACATTTTGGTGGGGGTGGAAAGGGCTGCCAGATTTTTATGATCAGACCAAACTTGGAATGGATGGGTAGCCCCTTCCAACCAATGTCGCCAAGTACTAAGGGCTTCTTTTATAGCAGCCGTTTCTTTATCACCCACAGTCCAGTTCAGTTCAGGGGCGGAAAACTTTTTGGATAAGTACGCACACGGAATGAGTTTATTATTTTTATTCTTCTGCAGAAGGGCAGCCCCTAGCGCTTTGTCAGAGGCGTCCACATGAACAACGAACGGCAAAGTGGGATCTGGGTGTTTCAACACAGGTTCTGTGGTGAAGGCTGATTTGAGTTGTTGAAAAGAGCCTTGACAGGCAGAGGACCAAAGGAGAGGTGCCCCTGGCTTGGAAGCTAACAGCCCTTTTCCTTTTGTGCGAAGTAAGTCAGTGAGGGGCAAAGCGAGTTCTGCAAATTGAGGGATAAAGTCACGGTAGAAATTGGCAAACCCCAGGAAAGATTGTAATTCCTTGCGGGTGGTTGGGACGGGCCAACTAACTACAGCAGCCACTTTGGCTGGGTCCATCTCTAGTCCCTCTGGTGAGATCCGATACCCAAGGTAATCCATAGAGGTCTGATGGAAAGCACATTTAGACAGTTTCACGAATAGAGAGTTATCGAGGAGATGTTGCAATATGGCTCGAACTAACCGAACGTGCTCCTCCTCCGATTGTGAATATATGAGAACATCATCCAAATAAACGACTACACCATTAAACAATAAATCCTGGAGCACTTCGTTGATGAGAGACATGAAAGCCCCTGGGGCCCCAGATAACCCGAATAGCATTACAAGGTATTCATATTGTCCAAACTTCGTATTAAAAGCGGTCAAATGTTCAAACCCCTCTGCGATGCGTACTCTGTAATAAGCTTCACGTAGGTCGAGTTTTGTAAAAATACGTCCTGTCCCTAAAGCATCGAGAAGATCTTTAATCAGGGGTAAAGGATATTTGTTGGAAATAGAAACCGCATTCAAACCTCTATAGTCCGTGCACAACCGAAGGGACCCATCCTTTTTCTTTACAAAAAGTACCGGAGCGGCGTAGGTGCTTTTAGTAGCTCTACAAATAAACCCTCGAGCCAAGTTTTTATCGAGGAAGGCACGGAGCTCCTTCTCTTCGGCAGGGCTCATTCGATATATCCTACCCTTGGGCAGTTGGGCCCCTGGTACTAACAGGATTTTACAATTGGTGTCTCGGTGAGGGGGTAGTTGGTCACATTTCTCCTCCTCAAAAACTTTAGACAAGTCCCAATAGTCCTTGGGGATTCCAGCTAATTCGGGGCTGGGGGAAACCTCAAGAGCCGTGGTGTCAGAGCGGTCTGGGAGTTCTCGGGATTCCTCCGACGGGTCCCCTTCGTGCATATGATCCCCGCAAGGAGGATCCGTGAAGCGGACGATGCGCTGGCCCCATTGTATATTGTTTATTGTTCATGGGTTAGTAACCAGGGCATACCAAGAACTATAAGATGTTTGGCCACTGGCGCCAGGATGAAACTACATCGTTCCCAGTGCTCGGCACAACGCAAGAGCACTGGCTGGGTTCTAAAGCACGCGGGACCCTCGTCCCCAACGGACTGCCATCCATTTGGGTAAATGGGATGGGTTTTGACAGAGCAATCCGATCGAGGCCCAATTGTTCGGCAACTTGGGGTCTCATTAGGCAGTGGGAACAACCAGAGTCTACCAGAGCTTGTGCCAGGATGCGCGTGTGTTTGACAGGGTTGGCCAGGGAAGTCATGATTGTTATGGGGGCGCCCCCATCACTCACCGCATCCAGAGGGGGAGTTTCCTCCGAAGGGGCCGAAGAGAGACTCACGGCGCTCCCTGGTTCATCCTCGATTTCATAATCTTCTGGTTCGTCCTCTAACACAGCCTTCGATACCCCTTGAGGTGCTTTTGCCCCTGGTTTGCGGGGAGTTTTGGCCGTCAACTTGCCTGGAGCAGGGGTGGGAGCTTTGGGTTTCTTCGGGCAGTTGGCTGCCATATGCCCCGGTCCTCCGCAATAAAGACATAATCCCAGATGGCAGCGGCGATCCGAAGTGGATTTGGTAATAAGCGTTCCACCGATAGTCTTTTTTGCCGGGGTCGCAGCTGCCTTGGATGGCTGTTGTTTCACAGAAGGCACGTTGGATCTGGTAAGGCATGTGGCGATAGCATTTCCAACTTCAATCCATTCAGCTATCGTGCGGGGTTCTCGGTGCATGACTGCCCATTTATGGATCTCCGGATCCACGGCTTCAAAGAAGTATTCGCATTTCATGCGATCAGGCCAATCAGGAATTTTACTGGCAGCTGCTCGGAATTCCCGTGCAAAGTCGGCAAAAGGACGATTGCCCTGTTTGATGGTTTTTAGAGTCTTTCTGGTTTTATTGACCACGTCTTTGTCCTCAAAGCGAAGGCGGAGTCCCTGGAGCAGTTCAGCCACCGTTTGCAGTTCATCAGCCTCCAATTCAAATAACTCCACGAACCATTCAGCAGCATCCCCATCTAGAACAGAGCCGATGTCTTGGACCTTTTCCGCCTCTGATCGATATAGGTCATCAAATTCCTGCATGTGGGCATCCAACTGCAGGATAAAATAGGGCAACTTGGAAGCGGTCCCATCAAAACGCGCTGGGATACGGGGTCTAAGATAGCCGGTGCTGGTCTTGGTGCGGGAACTGGTGCGGGGGCCGGTACCGGAGGCTGAACTGGCGCAGGCGGCGGCTGAGGTAGCAACGGTGGGTGGATAACCCTAGGTAGCGGCCGGGGAGCCGCTGCTCGTGGAGGGGGCACAGCATTGACTCGAGGAGTGGCAGCGACGGGGGGAACAGTTCTTGTTTCAACGTCCGCCGGTGTCGGGGCGGGACGAGTTGCCGGTAAGGCTGGCAATCTGTCCATTCGGAGCACTCTTTCCAATTCCACGAGTTCCCTCTCCTTGCGTATGAGGGCTTGTCGTTGTCGATCCAGGGCGTCTCTCTCGCGTTGCAATCTTACTCGCTCGGCCTGTTGCATCGCGGAGTCGACCTCACCCTGGGTGCGAAGAGCCTTCAAACTTTCTCTCGGGCGTTGGAGATCGAGCCTGGACTGTTCCGTCACCTTATCCTGGATCGTCAGATCACGTAGGAATTGTTGCCGAAGGACTTCTTTCTCCCGAGCCAGTTCTTCTTCGAATTCTTGGCGTTGCTGTTTTCGTTCCTCCATAAGGGCGTCTCGTTCCTGTTGCCAAACCCGCTCAGCCGCTTTGAGAGCCTCAAGCTGGGCGGACCAACAGGCTGGGTCCGGTTCGAGGGGCCGCGCCAAATCCCCTTCACGTAAGGAGGCAGCCCCCGGTGGGTCAGCCGGATCCAGCGGGTCCTGATCACGGGGATCTTCTGCAAAAGAAAGTCGAATTCGGGATCCCCGTGTTAAGTCCACTATGCCCTTGGACGCATCTCCAGTTTCAGGTAGGGCTGCTGACGGTCCAAAATCAGGAAGAACAAAATCCATAGATTCCCAGGGAGCTGAAGGGCAAGAAGCAACCTTGGGGCGCGCCCCGGTACTTTGCCATTGGTGTTCAAGGGGAGGTTCCTCAAGGTAACTATCCAAAAACTTCTCCAGAGATCCCTGGGTGTCCCCATGGATGGTTGACAACCCAATTTCTTCGGTGACTGTTCACATCACCGGTTTATAATCCACATGTTGGCGGGTGGTGATGTGTCGCTCTCGAGGGGCACGATCCATCGACACTCCGCCACCTGGATCACACAGGTCACGACGCACCTCCAGGCATTCGGTAGACATTGTGCGTCTGGCCATCAGGGTAGCCTCGTCCTCTTGCTCTTGCAGTTGGAGGAAGGCCATGCTTCGGCTGAGCCGAGGCCTGGAGAGGGCCACCAGGGAGACGGATTCCGCCAGCTCCCGTGGTGTAGCAGATGCGGGGAGAGAAGAGACGGAGCCCTCTTTGGGGGCTACCGTGCCCTCCTCATACTCCGAATTCAACGGTCCCCGAAAGCTCAACTTCTGCATGCCGAAAGACATCAGAGTCCAACAAGATTGGATAACGTGGCTGGTTGGAGGCCACGGTTACTCCGAGGAAATATGGAGAGTCTGCATAATGTAAGAAACCTGAAAGGACCAGACTTAAAGTAACTGTAGCAGTTCTTTATTTCTTAAACTTCCATGGTGCACAATACAGGAAATGCAGACTCTGACCTTTCCCCACCAGACAGCTGCTTTTACGAGCTTCTCTGACCCCCGCCCACAGCACAAAGTAACTACCCCCAAAACTCCAACCTCCAAGGTAGGTTCTCACGCGAACAGAAAGTAAGACTCCGCATGCATATAGAAAACACAGATAGACAGCAAGGTTAACTATAACAGCAATCCTGGGCACGCAGCCCAGTCCGAGGAATGTCTACAAGGCCAAGCTGGTGGACAGAAATCAACCCACAACCTTACAGATACAATAAGTGAACTGGAGGCCCCTTGCCCGTCTTTGGGTCTTTGTTTGGACCACTTCAGCCTGCTCTGTTGGGGGGCACAGTGCCTGGGAGGCTCCCGAGTACGGCAGCCATCCTGCTTGGAAAGGGGTCTCACAGCGCCCGGGAGGCTCTCGAGTACGGCAGCACATTGCTTGGAAAAGGACCCCCCAACATCCGGGGGGGGGGGCGCCTGAGTACGGCAATACACTGCTTGGAAAAAGGCCTCTCACGTGCAACTGACCTTTCCTTCCCAAATGTGGTTTCGGAGAAAACTGCTGACATTGCAAGACCCTCTGGCTCCAATGTGTGTACGTGCAAATGCCAAATCCCCTGCCCAAATCCCCCTGTGCTCTTTGCCCTGTCCATTGTATTGTGTTTCCCCTGCCTGCCTGCCTTGTTTGTTTTTCCTCTTGTAAACTGTCAATAAAAGGGCTTGGGGGAAAACAGGACGGCAGAGTTGCTCCCTGCTTCTCTCACTGGCCGAAACGACATGCTGTCTCTGTTGCTGTAAGACTACACTGCTCAACGCAACGGAAGTGGACAAGGCACTGGCAGCTGTACTATTTACCACTTGTCCTTTTGACCTGTGCCCTTCCTGGCTGGTTAAAGCCAGCAAGGAAACGCTTTGGAGCCACCTGTTGAATATTGTTAATAGCTCCCTTGAGCAAGGAGTTTTTCCAGGTTGGCTGAAAGAGGCAGTGGTCCGGCTGCTCCTAAAAAAGACTGCATTTAGATCCATTGGATCAGGCCAATTACTGCCCAGTTTCAAATCTTCTGTTCCTGGGTAAGGTAATTGAGTGAGCAGGAGTGGATCAGCTCCAGAGGTTCCTGGATGACACTAACGTATTGGATCCCTTTCAGTCCAGTTTCTGCCCTGGCCATGGGACCGAGACGGTACTGGTCGCAGGTGTGGATGAACTCTGGCTCCACCTGGACAGAGGCAGTTTGGCGCTGCTTGTGTTACTGGATCTCACCGCAGCATTCGACGTAGTAGATCATGACCTTTTGGTCCACCACCTCACCGATATCGCTGTTTGGGGGTCAGCCTTGTGCTGGCTGGCCACATTTCTCCAAGAAGAAGAGAAGAAGAAGAAGAGTTTGGATTTATATCCTCCTTTCTCTCCTGTAGGAGACTCAAAGGGGCTTACAATCTCCTTGCCCTTCCCCTCTCACCCTGTGAGGTAGGTGGGGCTGAGAGAGCTCCGAGAAACTGTGACTAGCCCAAGGTCACCCAGCTGGCATGTGTGGGAGTGTACAGGCTAATCTGAATTCCCCAGATAAGCCTCCACAGCTCAGGCGGCAGAGCGGAGAATCAAACCCAGTTCCTCCAGATTAGATACATGAGCTCTTAACCTCCTACGCCACTGCTGCTCCAAGACCGGGGATTGCAGGTATCATAGAACTCAAGGCGCCATCCCATAGTTTGTGGGGTGCTGCAAGGGGCGGTCCTCTCCCCAATGCTTTTTAACATCTACATGCACCCCCTGGTGGGACTGGTGCGGAGTTTTGGGCTGCGATGTCACCAATATGCAGATGACACCCAGCTCATGTTCGCAATGGAGGGCTGTCCGTTTTCAGCCCCTGGAGCTCTCCGGCGTTGTTCAGAGGCCATCGCTGGTTGGCTGAGAGCGAGTCGGCTGAAGTTAAATCCAACAAAGACTGAGGTCCTGTGACTGGGTTGGGGGAGCGACCGGTGGACTTTTGCCTGCCTACACTGGATGGCGAGGCTTTGCATTTAGCCTCGTCTGTCAAAAGCCTGGGAGTAACCTTGGACCCGGCATTGTCACTCGGACGGCCCAGGCAGCGTTCCATCACCTGTGGCAGCCACAACAACTGGCCCCATTCTGACCTGGGCACAGTGATCCACGCAATGGTCACCTCCAGGCTTGATTATTGTAACTCGCTTTACGCTGGCCTTCGATAGTGATCCAGAAACTTAAACTTGTTCAACATGCGGCAGCCAGGCTTCTTAGTAGAGCATCCAGCTGGGACTGTATTACACCGGTCCTGTACCACTTTCACTGGCTGCCCATCAAGTTCCGGATCATGTTCAAAGTATTGTGGAAGGCTTTCACGGCCGGAATCACTTGGGTGCTGTGTGGTTTCCGGGCTGCATGGCCGTGTTCTAGCAGCATTCTCTCCTGATGTTTTGCCTGCATCTGTGGCTGGCATCTTCAGAGGATCTTCAGATGCAGGTGAAACGTCAGGAGAGAATGCTGCTAGAACAAGGCCATACAGCCCGGAAACCACACAGCACCCGACATGTTCAAAGTGTTGGTTCAAGGCTGTGAGCAGCCTTGGGCCTGCATATCTGAGGGACTGCGTCTCCCCATATTGCCCCATTAGGTCCCTCCGCTCCTCGGAGGATAACCTATTGGAGGTCCCTAGCCTGAGAGACATCCGACTGGCCTCGACGAGGGCCAGGGTTTTTACAGTCCTGTCTCCTACCTGCTGGAACAGGCTCCCTAAAGAGACCAGCGCCTTGCGGGACTTGCAAAGTTTCCACCAGGCCTGCAAAACGGACCTGTTCCGCCAGGCGTTTGGCCAGCCGGGTTGAAATCGTATACCCACTTCCATCTAGGAACGCTCTCAGCTCCACCCACCTCACAGGGTGTTTGTTGTGGGAGGGGGAAGGGAAAGGAGATTGTAAACCCCTTTGAATCTCCTACAGGAGAGAAAGGGGGGATATTAATCCAAGCAGTGGTGTAGGAGGTAAAGAGCTCGTATATCTAATCTGGAGGAACCGGGTTTGATTCTCCGCTCTGCCGCCTGAGCTGTGGAGGCTTATCTGGGGAATTCAAATTCGCCTGTACACTCCCACACATGCCAGCTGGGTGACCTTGGGCTAGTCACAGCTTTTCGGAGCTCTCTCAGCCCCACCTACCTCACAGGGTGTTTGTTATGAGGGGGGAAGGGCAAGGAGATTGTAAACCCCTTTGAGTCTCCTGCAGGAGAGAAAGGGGGGATATAAATCCAAAACTCTTCTTCTTCTTCTCTTCTTCTAGGCCTCTTGTGGGCACAAGGGGGAGGGGCCAGGAGAATTTGCCACCATCTGCTGTGGAAATGCTCCTATTTTATGATATTTCTGAGTATTGTTTTATCCTGTTTGGTTTTAATATTGTTCATTTTACCATTGACTTATTTTTTACTTTTGTTGTTCACTGCCCTGAGCCCTTTGGGAGAGGGTGGCTTATAAGTATAATTTATAAACAAGCAAACAAGCAAACAAACAAACAAGCGATGCTCCACTGAGATCTCTCCCCTCCCCAAAGCCTGTAGTCCCCAGGATCTATCCCCAAATCTACAGGGATTTCCCAGCTCAGAACTCGAAACCCCATGACAGTGACGGAGAATAGCGTGTGGAAGGTCCCAGGTTCCATCATGAGAATCTTCAGTTAAAAGGATTTGGTAGCAGGCGATGTCAAAGATCTCTCTCAGCCTGAGTCTTTGCAGAGCGGCTGCCAGACAGAGTAGACAAAATTGATCTTGACGAATGGTTTGCTATAGGGCAGCTTCATTCGTTGCTATAGGGCAGCTTCTAACCTAGTCACCACAGGCGCTCGAATTCACTGTGTCATCTGGAGTTCAGTCTGCTACTCTCACTTCATCTAAAACTGCTAGTGTCTTAGATCCAGAATGAGGAAGCAGACGGAGGTATGTAGCATGTCAGTAAGACACGTGGGTTGGTTTATTCTACCGTCTCTGTCAGCACCACAGCTTCTGTGTGGTGAACAACAAACACACAGCTCTTGCTTGAAGAAGAGGAAGGACTCCACCTTGTGGCCCGAGAGAGCACCCAGCGCAGGACAGAAGGCAAGAAAGTCACACAAAGCCACGGCTGGTTGACTGAGGGCGTTTCCCCACTCACAAGGATCCCCCCTGTGCCGTGCGCTGCTCTCAGCACGCAGCATCCCTGGCGCACGCCCGGGCGTCCCCACGGCGCTCTGCGCGGGGTCATCCAAAGGCGGCGTTTTCTCCAGCGCCAGGGATGCCGCGCGTTGAGGGGGCACGACAGCGGCAGCGTCGGGGCGGCTGCGCTGTCGCCGCCCCTGTTGTGGGGAGTGCAGGGGGACCCCGCGCTACTTGAGGAGAGTAGCGCGGGGCTTAAGGTAAGTGGGGAAAGGCCCTGAGAGAAAGCAAGTTAATGTGGATTTTATTACAACACAATGCAAACTGCCTGACCACTCCTTTGCTAACCCCTGCCGGCCCTGAATAAATAATGTATTTTATTATTACTATTTTTCTTTTATCACAGGAGTTATTTCCATGACCTTTCTGGTTACAAATTTCATCTTCCCACAACCGTGGCTTGCCATCTCTGGTTACATATAGCAAGTGGAACTCCCAAACTGCTACAGTTAAAAAAAAAGAGGGTCTGTCCTTTTGAACAATGCTTCTCACAACACAGAAAAGGAACAAACTTTTCTCTGCAAAGCTTCAATATCCCCCCCTTCCCCCGCCCAAGTCAGTGGGTGCACGTAGGCCTGTAAGGGGAGGATGATGGGAAGTCACCAGCCTTCCCACATCCTCCTGCGTGTCTAAACCCCGAGCAAACCCTGAATAGGTCACCCAATAGGGGTGATGAGAATAGCCAAAAACAGGCAACCAAACCCAGCTGGTGTCCTGATTTCCATTAAGAAAACGGCAGGGGACAAAAGTTTCATCCTCCGCCCCACATAACTAATCATTAGGGTTCCAACCTCCAGCTGAGGTCTGGAGACCTGCAGTTGAATTTTAACATTTCTAGATTACATAAATCAGTCCCCTGTAGCACGGGTCTGCAACCTGCGGCTCTCCAGATGTTCATGAACGACAGCTGCACAGGTGGTTTCAATTAAGTCTGTCTTAAATGTAGCTCGGTCTATGAGTCAGCGAAAGACAAACGGAAGGCAGAGATGGGAGCGGGCAACTCTTAACAGAGAGCCAGTGAGTAATGGGAGTAATAAAAATTAAAGATTAATTGGGAAATGGACTGGTGCAGGAAAGGTGGATGAAATGGACTGGTACAAGAGATGCATAGGCATAATTTTGATTTCAGTATATATGTATCTGTGTAACTTTAATTTCAGATATACCCATTAGAAACCTCAAAGCACTGTTGGAAGTTGATTGAACATACTGGCATACTGAGGAAGACGCACGAAAAATGTTCTATATGAGCGAGACGTTTTTATGTAGAACCTACAGAATTGGAATATGGACTATATGGAACTGAAGCTTTGTTTCTTAACAAAGAATTGAATGGACTAAGTCATAGGTGTCAAACTCGCGGCCCTCCAGATGTTATGGACTACAGTTCCCAGCATCCCCTGCCAGCATCATGCTGGCAGGGGATGATGGGAACTGTAGTCCATAACATCTGGAGGGTGGGGGGGGTGGGGGGGGGGGGGGGTGGGGGGGGGGGGGGGGGGGGGGGGGGGGGGGGGGGGGGGGCGGGGGGGGGGGGGGTGGGGGGCTGGGGGGCTTGGGGGGGGGTGCGGGGGGGGGGGGGGGGGGGGGGGGGGGGTGGGGGGTGGGTGTGGTGGGGGGGGGGGGGGGGGGGGGGGGGGGGGGGTGGCGGGGGGGAGGGGTGGGGGGGGGGGGGGGGGGGGGGGGGGGGGGAAGGGAGGGGGGGGGGGGGGGGGGGGGGGGGGGGGGGGGGGTGGGGGCTGGGGGGGGGCGGGGGTGGGGGGGGGGGGGGGGGGGGGGGGGGGGGGGGGGGGGGGGGGGGGGGTGGGGGGGGGGGGGGGTGGGGGGGGGGGGGGGTGGGGGGGGGGGGGGGTGGGGGGGGGGGGGGGTGGGGGGGGGGGGGGGTGGGGGGGGGGGGGGGTGGGGGGGGGGGGGGGTGGGGGGGGGGGGGGGTGGGGGGGGGGGGGGGTGGGGGGGGGGGGGGGTGGGGGGGGGGGGGGGTGGGGGGGGGGGGGGGTGGGGGGGGGGGGGGGTGGGGGGGGGGGGGGGTGGGGGGGGGGGGGGGTGGGGGGGGGGGGGGGTGGGGGGGGGGGGGGGTGGGGGGGGGGGGGGGTGGGGGGGGGGGGGGGTGGGGGGGGGGGGGGGTGGGGGGGGGGGGGGGTGGGGGGGGGGGGGGGTGGGGGGGGGGGGGGGTGGGGGGGGGGGGGGGTGGGGGGGGGGGGGGGTGGGGGGGGGGGGGGGTGGGGGGGGGGGGGGGTGGGGGGGGGGGGGGGTGGGGGGGGGGGGGGGTGGGGGGGGGGGGGGGTGGGGGGGGGGGGGGGTGGGGGGGGGGGGGGGTGGGGGGGGGGGGGGGTGGGGGGGGGGGGGGGTGGGGGGGGGGGGGGGTGGGGGGGGGGGGGGGTGGGGGGGGGGGGGGGTGGGGGGGGGGGGGGGTGGGGGGGGGGGGGGGTGGGGGGGGGGGGGGGTGGGGGGGGGGGGGGGTGGGGGGGGGGGGGGGTGGGGGGGGGGGGGGGTGGGGGGGGGGGGGGGTGGGGGGGGGGGGGGGTGGGGGGGGGGGGGGGTGGGGGGGGGGGGGGGTGGGGGGGGGGGGGGGTGGGGGGGGGGGGGGGTGGGGGGGGGGGGGGGTGGGGGGGGGGGGGGGTGGGGGGGGGGGGGGGTGGGGGGGGGGGGGGGTGGGGGGGGGGGGGGGTGGGGGGGGGGGGGGGTGGGGGGGGGGGGGGGTGGGGGGGGGGGGGGGTGGGGGGGGGGGGGGGTGGGGGGGGGGGGGGGTGGGGGGGGGGGGGGGTGGGGGGGGGGGGGGGTGGGGGGGGGGGGGGGTGGGGGGGGGGGGGGGTGGGGGGGGGGGGGGGTGGGGGGGGGGGGGGGTGGGGGGGGGGGGGGGTGGGGGGGGGGGGGGGTGGGGGGGGGGGGGGGTGGGGGGGGGGGGGGGTGGGGGGGGGGGGGGGTGGGGGGGGGGGGGGGTGGGGGGGGGGGGGGGTGGGGGGGGGGGGGGGTGGGGGGGGGGGGGGGTGGGGGGGGGGGGGGGTGGGGGGGGGGGGGGGTGGGGGGGGGGGGGGGTGGGGGGGGGGGGGGGTGGGGGGGGGGGGGGGTGGGGGGGGGGGGGGGTGGGGGGGGGGGGGGGTGGGGGGGGGGGGGGGTGGGGGGGGGGGGGGGTGGGGGGGGGGGGGGGTGGGGGGGGGGGGGGGTGGGGGGGGGGGGGGGTGGGGGGGGGGGGGGGTGGGGGGGGGGGGGGGTGGGGGGGGGGGGGGGTGGGGGGGGGGGGGGGTGGGGGGGGGGGGGGGTGGGGGGGGGGGGGGGTGGGGGGGGGGGGGGGTGGGGGGGGGGGGGGGTGGGGGGGGGGGGGGGTGGGGGGGGGGGGGGGTGGGGGGGGGGGGGGGTGGGGGGGGGGGGGGGTGGGGGGGGGGGGGGGTGGGGGGGGGGGGGGGTGGGGGGGGGGGGGGGTGGGGGGGGGGGGGGGTGGGGGGGGGGGGGGGTGGGGGGGGGGGGGGGTGGGGGGGGGGGGGGGTGGGGGGGGGGGGGGGTGGGGGGGGGGGGGGGTGGGGGGGGGGGGGGGTGGGGGGGGGGGGGGGTGGGGGGGGGGGGGGGTGGGGGGGGGGGGGGGTGGGGGGGGGGGGGGGTGGGGGGGGGGGGGGGTGGGGGGGGGGGGGGGTGGGGGGGGGGGGGGGTGGGGGGGGGGGGGGGTGGGGGGGGGGGGGGGTGGGGGGGGGGGGGGGTGGGGGGGGGGGGGGGTGGGGGGGGGGGGGGGTGGGGGGGGGGGGGGGTGGGGGGGGGGGGGGGTGGGGGGGGGGGGGGGTGGGGGGGGGGGGGGGTGGGGGGGGGGGGGGGTGGGGGGGGGGGGGGGTGGGGGGGGGGGGGGGTGGGGGGGGGGGGGGGTGGGGGGGGGGGGGGGTGGGGGGGGGGGGGGGTGGGGGGGGGGGGGGGTGGGGGGGGGGGGGGGTGGGGGGGGGGGGGGGTGGGGGGGGGGGGGGGTGGGGGGGGGGGGGGGTGGGGGGGGGGGGGGGTGGGGGGGGGGGGGGGTGGGGGGGGGGGGGGGTGGGGGGGGGGGGGGGTGGGGGGGGGGGGGGGTGGGGGGGGGGGGGGGTGGGGGGGGGGGGGGGTGGGGGGGGGGGGGGGTGGGGGGGGGGGGGGGTGGGGGGGGGGGGGGGTGGGGGGGGGGGGGGGTGGGGGGGGGGGGGGGTGGGGGGGGGGGGGGGTGGGGGGGGGGGGGGGTGGGGGGGGGGGGGGGTGGGGGGGGGGGGGGGTGGGGGGGGGGGGGGGTGGGGGGGGGGGGGGGTGGGGGGGGGGGGGGGTGGGGGGGGGGGGGGGTGGGGGGGGGGGGGGGTGGGGGGGGGGGGGGGTGGGGGGGGGGGGGGGTGGGGGGGGGGGGGGGTGGGGGGGGGGGGGGGTGGGGGGGGGGGGGGGTGGGGGGGGGGGGGGGTGGGGGGGGGGGGGGGTGGGGGGGGGGGGGGGTGGGGGGGGGGGGGGGTGGGGGGGGGGGGGGGTGGGGGGGGGGGGGGGTGGGGGGGGGGGGGGGTGGGGGGGGGGGGGGGTGGGGGGGGGGGGGGGTGGGGGGGGGGGGGGGTGGGGGGGGGGGGGGGTGGGGGGGGGGGGGGGTGGGGGGGGGGGGGGGTGGGGGGGGGGGGGGGTGGGGGGGGGGGGGGGTGGGGGGGGGGGGGGGTGGGGGGGGGGGGGGGTGGGGGGGGGGGGGGGTGGGGGGGGGGGGGGGTGGGGGGGGGGGGGGGTGGGGGGGGGGGGGGGTGGGGGGGGGGGGGGGTGGGGGGGGGGGGGGGTGGGGGGGGGGGGGGGTGGGGGGGGGGGGGGGTGGGGGGGGGGGGGGGTGGGGGGGGGGGGGGGTGGGGGGGGGGGGGGGTGGGGGGGGGGGGGGGTGGGGGGGGGGGGGGGTGGGGGGGGGGGGGGGTGGGGGGGGGGGGGGGTGGGGGGGGGGGGGGGTGGGGGGGGGGGGGGGTGGGGGGGGGGGGGGGTGGGGGGGGGGGGGGGTGGGGGGGGGGGGGGGTGGGGGGGGGGGGGGGTGGGGGGGGGGGGGGGTGGGGGGGGGGGGGGGTGGGGGGGGGGGGGGGTGGGGGGGGGGGGGGGTGGGGGGGGGGGGGGGTGGGGGGGGGGGGGGGTGGGGGGGGGGGGGGGTGGGGGGGGGGGGGGGTGGGGGGGGGGGGGGGTGGGGGGGGGGGGGGGTGGGGGGGGGGGGGGGTGGGGGGGGGGGGGGGTGGGGGGGGGGGGGGGTGGGGGGGGGGGGGGGTGGGGGGGGGGGGGGGTGGGGGGGGGGGGGGGTGGGGGGGGGGGGGGGTGGGGGGGGGGGGGGGTGGGGGGGGGGGGGGGTGGGGGGGGGGGGGGGTGGGGGGGGGGGGGGGTGGGGGGGGGGGGGGGTGGGGGGGGGGGGGGGTGGGGGGGGGGGGGGGTGGGGGGGGGGGGGGGTGGGGGGGGGGGGGGGTGGGGGGGGGGGGGGGTGGGGGGGGGGGGGGGTGGGGGGGGGGGGGGGTGGGGGGGGGGGGGGGTGGGGGGGGGGGGGGGTGGGGGGGGGGGGGGGTGGGGGGGGGGGGGGGTGGGGGGGGGGGGGGGTGGGGGGGGGGGGGGGTGGGGGGGGGGGGGGGTGGGGGGGGGGGGGGGTGGGGGGGGGGGGGGGTGGGGGGGGGGGGGGGTGGGGGGGGGGGGGGGTGGGGGGGGGGGGGGGTGGGGGGGGGGGGGGGTGGGGGGGGGGGGGGGTGGGGGGGGGGGGGGGTGGGGGGGGGGGGGGGTGGGGGGGGGGGGGGGTGGGGGGGGGGGGGGGTGGGGGGGGGGGGGGGTGGGGGGGGGGGGGGGTGGGGGGGGGGGGGGGTGGGGGGGGGGGGGGGTGGGGGGGGGGGGGGGTGGGGGGGGGGGGGGGTGGGGGGGGGGGGGGGTGGGGGGGGGGGGGGGTGGGGGGGGGGGGGGGTGGGGGGGGGGGGGGGTGGGGGGGGGGGGGGGTGGGGGGGGGGGGGGGTGGGGGGGGGGGGGGGTGGGGGGGGGGGGGGGTGGGGGGGGGGGGGGGTGGGGGGGGGGGGGGGTGGGGGGGGGGGGGGGTGGGGGGGGGGGGGGGTGGGGGGGGGGGGGGGTGGGGGGGGGGGGGGGTGGGGGGGGGGGGGGGTGGGGGGGGGGGGGGGTGGGGGGGGGGGGGGGTGGGGGGGGGGGGGGGTGGGGGGGGGGGGGGGTGGGGGGGGGGGGGGGTGGGGGGGGGGGGGGGTGGGGGGGGGGGGGGGTGGGGGGGGGGGGGGGTGGGGGGGGGGGGGGGTGGGGGGGGGGGGGGGTGGGGGGGGGGGGGGGTGGGGGGGGGGGGGGGTGGGGGGGGGGGGGGGTGGGGGGGGGGGGGGGTGGGGGGGGGGGGGGGTGGGGGGGGGGGGGGGTGGGGGGGGGGGGGGGTGGGGGGGGGGGGGGGTGGGGGGGGGGGGGGGTGGGGGGGGGGGGGGGTGGGGGGGGGGGGGGGTGGGGGGGGGGGGGGGTGAGGGAGGGGGGGGGTGGGGGGGGGGGGGGGCAGGAGAGAATGCTGCTAGAACACGGCCGTACAGCCCGGAAACCACACAGCACCCCATGGCTGTCAATAACTATTTGGCAAAGAAGGAAAAGGTTCTCAGTCACTTAATATTATTGTGCATTACCAGGCATCCAAACTGAAAATGATATAAACGGGTACATACCGGACAATTTTGTCCACAATATCAATTGGAGCAAGGATAGTTTAGTCAATTCGCCTTGGGATTTTAAATAGTCTAAATTATACAATCTAAAATGCAAAAAATATATAGTATTCTCTGTTACTGCTTATGGGTGTGAAAGTTGGACTATGAAGAAAGATGACAAAAAGAGAACAGCTTCCTTTGAAACGTGATGCTGGAGTAGAGTTTTACAAATACCATGGATCACCAAAAGGACGTATCAGTGGGTTCTAGATTAAATCAAGCCTGAAGTTTCCCTAGAAGTGAAAATAATTGAGGTTATTGTACTTTGGTCACATAATGAGAAGACAAGAGCGAAAGGAAAAGATAACAATGCGAGGAAAAGTTCACAGCAGGAAAAGAAGACCCCAACATGAGATGAATTCACTCTCGAAAGGAAGCCACGGCCTCAGATGCCATCCCTGTCAATATGAATTGTTACAAAAGCATTAAGCTAGGAATCCTCCTCAATCGCCAGGGCAGTAGGCTCATCCAAGCATTTCACAAAGTGAATCCTAACAGGCCGGGGGTGGGGGGCGGGGGGTGGGGGTGGAATGTCAGGAACTGTCCTGGTGATTGAGAAGCATTCCTAGCTTCATGCTTTTGTAACAATTTATATTGACAGGGATAGCATCTGGGCGATGGTGACTAGTACTCACTGGGTACTAGTACTGGGTGAGTACTAGTACTCACTGGGTGACTAGTACTCACACAGTGGCCTAATTCTCACAATACTAGAACCAGGGGGGCATACGTTGAAAATGCTGGGGGGAAGAATTAGGACTAATAAAAGGAAACACTTTTTCACGCAACGTGTGATTGGTGTTTGGAATATGCTGCCACAGGAGGTGGTGATGGCCACTAACCTGGATAGCTTTAAAAGGGGCTTGGACAGATTTATGGAGGAGAAGTTGATCGATGGCTACCAATCTTGATCCTCCTTGATCTGAGATTGCAAATGCCTTAACAGTCCAGGTGCTCGGGAGCAGCAGCCGCAGAAGGCCATTGCTTTCACATCCTGCCTGTGAGCTCCCAAAGGCACCTGGTCGGCCACTGCAAGCAGCAGAGTGCTAAACTAAATGGACTCTGGTCTGATCCAGCTGGCTTGTTCTTATGTTCTTATGATGGAGGGGCACTTTTACTTCAGTGTAATTGTTGCAAGATGTCTGCCGAAGGGGGTGGATTTAACAACAACAACAACAACAACCTTTATTAGGCACTGAGAGAATAAAAGAAAGAAAACAGGAAGGGGTGGATTTAAAAGGAAAATCTGGGGAAATTTAGGGGGTGCCTGCTGTCAGGGGTGCAAGATAGTAGCACCAAAATTTCAGAGTATCTTCGTGAGACCCTATTGATGATACCATTCAGGTTTGGTGAAGTTTGGTTCAGGGGGTCCAATGTTATGGGCCCTCAAAGGTGTAGCCCCCATCTCCTATTAGCTCCCATTGGAAACCATGGAGGATGGGGGGCCCCCTTTGGGAGTCCATAACTTTGGACCCCCTGAACCAAACCTCACCAAACCTGGGTAGTATCATCAGGAGCGTCCCCCAAACAATCTCTGAAAGTTTGGTGCTGCTAACCTAAACAATGCGCCCCCTGCAGGCCAAAAACCGAAAAACACTAAACGGGTGGGCGGAGCTTCGGACATGAATGGGGGCGGTTGAACCCGAGAACCCCCCCTTACCTACGTCCTTGAATCAGACTTTCCTTTCTCTTGATCTTTATAGTTTCACAAGTTTGTAGATAAGTAGCCTGACTCTGGTGGTTTACTCCCAAAGAAGAATGGGATATGGTTCTTGCCTGCAGGGTTAGACAGGCCAGGTGGCTGTATCTCTCCCTATCGCCAACCTTGGGGCACCTGAGCTCCAAAATAACTCTTTTCACACATTCTTTGGGAAAATGGGAGGGGGGGGACTCTCTGGGAATAAAGGGGTCAGTGAAAGCCAGGTCAGGCAGAATTGGCTTTCTCAAACTGGGTACTTTGCAGCCTTTCAGTAAACGCTACTGATCAAGAATCCAGAGTCTGTTTATTGGCTAAGGGTCTGAGACCTCCCTAACACTCAGTTTGCAAGACCTGAGCAAGACTGTTCACGACAGGATGTTTTGGAGGACATTTATTTACAGCAGCGATTCCCAGCCAGGGTTCCGTGGTACCCTGGGATGCCACGAGCATGTCCCGGGGGTACCACGGTAATGCTACCCCCCCTCACTTTTGCAGTGTCTCCCGCTGGCACCAGCAAGGATATGGAGCTGGCCAAGGAGCAGGGCCTGCCGCAAGGTCAGCAGCTACTTCCCACCCCACCCCACCCCCATGCTTCCCTGGGAGGGGAAGGTGGGGGGTGGCAAGCAGGGGAACTGGGAGGGGAAGGTGGAGGGTGGCGGCAGGGGTACCGTGAGATATGAAGAGCGAGGTCAAGGGTACCGTGACGTCGAAAAGGTTGGAAAACACTGATTTACAGGGTTGCCATAGGTCAGAAATGGCATGATGGCACTTAACACATACACATTTGGTGTAGTATGCACACTCAGTTGTCATTGGGGCATTTGAACTTTGGGGTAAAATTTTTGTGCATGAATTCTGAATTGACTGTACTCAATTCATCTCAGGTTAGGAAAACTGCAGGACACAGCAGAGGAAAGGAAAGTAAGGGGAAAGGGGGTCAGGACTTCAGAGTGATGACCCCCCCCCAGACACACACACCTCCACTGTTGACCTGTGAGATGTTCAGAGGTGGTTTGCCACGATCTCCCTCTGAGTAGCAGGTTTGCCACGATCTCCCTCTGAATGGCAATCTTGGACTTCCTTGTTGATCTCCCATCCAAATACTAACTGGGCCTGACCTTGCTTAGCCACCAAGATCTGTCCAGATCAGACTCACTTGGGCCCATCCAGCCATTCCAGTCACAAAATGTTGCCCTTCGGCCTTTATGGTACCTCAGCAGGGAAAGAGGGGAGACCCCTTCCAAGGATCAGTGGGAGGTGGGGAAAAGACTCCTCCTCCTCCTCATAACAGCAATGGAGGAAGCTCTAACCACATAAGAACATCCCTGCTGGATCAAACCAGTTGTCCTTCCAGTTCAGTTGTCCTTCCAGTTCAGTCCTCAGTCTCACACAGTGGCCACCCAAAAACAAAGCATGGAAGCTGAGGCCTTCCCCAGATGTTGCCTCCTGACACTAGTGGTATTCAGAGGTTTGCTGCCTCTAGACGTGCTACTAGGAGCAGCAGTGGCGTAGGAGGTTAAGAGCTCGTGTATCTAATCTGAAGGAACCGGGTTTGATTCCCAGCTCTGCCGCCTGAGCTGCGGAGGCTTATCTGGGGAATTCAGATTAGCCTGTGCACTCCCACACACACCAGCTGGGTGACCTTGGGCTAGTCACAGCTTCTCGGAGCTCTCTCAGCCCCACCCACCTCACAGGGTGTTTGTTGTGAGGGGGGAAGGGCAAGGAGATTGTCAGCCCCTTTGAGTCTCCTGCAGGAGAGAAAGGGGGGATATAAATCCAAACTCTTCTTCTTCTCTTCTAGCTCCCTTTAGTCACCATGACTACAAAGCCATCGAGTCTTAAGGGACATCTCCTCTGTGGATTTATCGGATGGTGGAGAGGGCTATCAGGTTACAGCTGATTGATGGTGACCCTGTAGCACTTTCAACAAAAGAAACAAGCAGCAGTGTTTTGTCATTGCCTGCCTCTGCCCAGGGACCTCCTGCTAGACGGCTTCAAGTTCTGCGCGCTACTGCTGAGAGGAGGGGCGTAACTAAGGCAAAAATCACGTGGCAAAATCACCAATTAGTAACCCCCTCTCGGCACACACAAATAATTAGTCACCTACTCTCGGGAACCTGTGAGAACCTGCTGGATCCCACCTCTGCTCCTAACAGTTTTCCACGGCGAGACAGATGAGGTGCATCAAATCAGCTAGAGCTACAGAAACTGGTGCAGCTATTTGCCTGCCCCCTTTTCTGAAGCGCGTTCCAGCGGAGTGTCAAAGGCCACAGGAAATCCTCTCTGATGCTAGCAAGTCCTCTGTGGTGTGGTTTGCCTGAAAGGAAGCCTGCATGAGGCACAGCAGAAGTGAAGCGAGTCCATGTGGTCGCGTTTCCAGCCACCGTTTCACTGCCACCCAGCTTGGCATTTCTCTTGAAATGACCCTCCGTGTATTTTTGATGCCTAGAAACCCAGCTCCTCCACACAACAGGGCAAGATTTTAATGTTTTTCGGGGGGCGGGGGAGCTATAATTTGGACGGAGGTCTACACCGGGTGTGTTGAACAGAGGCAGAATTTTCGACATATTTTTCTGTCTCTCATGCAGTGAATCACACAATATGCAATTCCAGGGAGCGACAGGGTGGGGGTGGGGGTGTGGAGCAATTCCAAAAGAACATTTGCTCAGTTCAAAAGTTTAAGCCATGCAAAAAGCCGTGTCATGTTAGCGGATGAAAAAACTTACCACTTTAATTATAACTCCTCTTGGGTTACCCAAAGGAAATTGGCCATTGAATCAAGCAAACTTAGTTGCAAGGCCATTAGCCGCTATTTTCGCACCAAAGGTCATGAATTTGTACCTGCAGCCATTAAGGCATTTAATGCTAAAATCACCATGCAATTACTATACGGAATCCCACTGTGGATACAAGCATGGAGCTGCGATATGGAAAGAGTTCAGTCATGCTTTCTCTATAGTATACTCGGCTTACCTCACTCAGTCCCATATGCTGCGGTCTGTTTGGAGGTGGGCCAACATCTACTCCATACAAGAGCATGGTGCATGACCTTCCAATTCTGGATACGATTGTGCTTTAACAACTGTCACAAAAGCTTTACCTACCAGGCTCTTTCTTTCATAGCCAAAACCGAGTGGTGGTCCTTTGTTGAGGCGAAAATCCATGAAATGGGTCTATCCTTGGATGCATTGGTTTTAATGAATGCCAATGAGCTAAAGCTGACTATCAAAAAGAGATTGTATGATCTCGAGTATAGTCACCTGATGCAGCAGGCTAATAAACGCTGCTCTCCCTTGCACTTGGGTATACCATTAAAACCCTATACCATGGCCAAGTATTTCCATTTGGTCTTAGAACCCAAATTGCGACGAGCCCTGACCCTTGCCAGGTGCAATATTCTCCCTTCAGCTACCACTCAGGGCAGAATACAGAAAGTGCCTTTTAATGAAAGATTTTGTCCCTGCAGTTCAGCTTACGAAGAATCAATCCAACACGTGATATTACACTGCCCGTTACACAGTTTAGCCAGGAATAAATATCTAAACCCGTGGTTAAAACCCCCCATTGATAATATTAATCTATCAATTGTGGTAACGATGTTGGATTGTGGTTCTGCAAGTGTATTGGAAGCGCTGGCTAACTTTTTGTGCTCTGTCATCAGCAAACGGTTATAACTGTACTGGAGATTGTATCATTACACTGAGGTCGCCATTTTTCTGGTATATTGCTGCTGTTTTAATTATGCCATTAAAGGTTTATATATATAAAAAAAAGAAAAAACTTACCTGTTTAATGTGAACAGTAAAGGGAGTCATTCAGCCGCTTTCAACTGCCAAAATCTCTGCAAGCTGCACAGGGATGTCAAAGCAGAAGAAGAATTTGAATTTGTACCCCCCCCCCCCCCCCATGGTGGGATTCAAATAATTGAACAACTGGCTGTTTACAAGCACCATTTTAACAACTGGTTCTACCAAAGTGGTGCGAACCTGCTGAATCCCACCACTGCCCCCCCTTCTCTCCTCTAAGGAGACTCAAAGCTACTCACAATCTCCTTTCCATCCCCCCCCCCCACAGCAAACACCCTGTGAGGTGGGTGGGGCTGAGAGAGCTCCCAAGAGCTGTGACTAGCCCAAGGTCACCCAGCTGGCGTGTGTGGGAGTGCACAGGCTAATCTAGTTCCCCAGATAAGCCTCCACAGCTCAAGTGGCAGAGCGGGGAATCAAACCCAGTTCTCCAGATTAGAGTGCACCTGCTCTTAACCACTATGCCACTGCTGTTCCCTATCTACTGTGCATCATCAGTGTAAATTACAATTAGCTACTGCTGTTGCCCAGTTGTCTTTTCTAAAAGCCTCGCACATAAGAACTAGGCAAAGCTGAGCAGTTGAGGCAGAACTTCCATCCATATGAATGAATGAATGAATGAATGAATGAATGAATGAATGAATGAATGAATGAATGAATGAATGAGAGTTTCTTAGAAAACTGAATGTTGTTTGAGAGATATCACTTCCCATAGTCTGCTCACATGTCTTCTGCTCCATTGATGACTCTGGCTCATTATGGGCTGGTTCTCTGCCCTGCATCAAGAGTACGGTTGCAGAGGGGCAGAGATTCTTGCACTGACACTATTAAAGGTGCATTGCTGCAGATCCCTGCTGCCCTGCAGTTTGCAAGAGCAGGGAAACTGATAGCGGAGTCATAAATGAATTATTCAATTTCTGATCTTGCTGTTCAGCGAAGGTGAAATTATGTTTGATTTCTTTATAAGTTAGATAGGAACAAGTTGTATTAGGTAGAATGTGGGAATTACTGTTGTATTTTGTATTTGTGTCTGCATGGAACCTCCTTCGCTCAAGGCAGGAATCCACCCCTGCTCCACCTGGGCACGTCTCTTTTATTTGCTAAAAGCATGGATGGACGTTGACAAAAAGGACCCCGGAAGAAGGGCTTCCATCTGCCTTAATCCCACCAGCAGGCAGATAAGGGTGCCGTCGTCGTTAGGTTTAGTTTCCTGACCCCAATCACCCAAAGGACTCTTTTGTGTTTTTCCCGCCTGTGCCTACGTCATCGCCTCGCCCGCTTCTGCCACGAAATTCAAGAAGGGACTGCCCTCTGGACTCTAATTGGTTCCCATGTATTTGTGAGTGAATGGTTGTAGGCTGTCCTGTATTCCCCCGGACTCCCGGGCGGGAGAAAGTGTATTTAAGTTGTTGTACAGCTGCTAGGCAGCTGCAGTTGCCATGGTGTGGAGGTGCTGACACGTAGGTCAGCATCTCAATAAACTCATTTTTATTTTCACTATTCTCACTGTGTTGGGTCCTGTTTCTGTTCCTCTGCGCTGGTGAGAGCTGGCGGATCTGGAAGAGTAAAAGTTACCCAGGCAGCGCGGTAAAAAAACCATGCGGTTTCCTTCTCGCTGCACGGCTTCCCTCCTTCCGGGCGGCTTCAAAGGCAAGAGCAAAGGTTGGTTTGCTTTTAAAAAGCCCTTTAAATATAACGTTGGTATTGCTTATATTGATATTTTGGAGGCTGCTTTTCTGGCTGTTGCATTTTAAGGGGAAAGCCCGCTGTTAATCCCTGTGGGGAGGGGGCCCTCCCCCTCCGCCAGAGGCGTATCTATGGAAAATGGAGCCTGGCATAAAAAGATTTCCTCCACCACCCCGGCTCCATTTTCCCTAGATGTTGCCATTTTCCATAGATATGCCTCTGAAGCGCCCCCCCCCCCCGAACTCTAACTTACCTTTGGGTCCGAGAAACACTGCAGATTATCAGGATGCCCCTCCCCAGGGGACGGGGGAGCAGCCAGCGCCAGAAGCAGAGCCAGCCCACCTGAGGGCAGGAGGTGCATGGTGGCCGCAGCCCGGGCTGGACGGCCCACAAGGCTGCTGGTGGGGGAGGCAGCATACGGCCGGTGGAGGGGAAGGAGGAGGGCTGTGGGAGGCAATTTTCTGCTCCGCACATGACTGAATAGCCTACTCCCAGGGACTTGTGACCAGAGGTGGGATCCAGCAGGTTCTCACAGGTTCCCGAGAGTAGGTTACTAATTATTTGTGTGTGCCGAGAGGGGGTTACTAATTGGTGATTTTGCCACGTGATTTTTTCCTTAGTTACTCTCAGCAGTAGTGCGCAGAACTTGAAGCAGTCTAGCAGGAGGTGCACCAGCGTGCGTGGCAGCCTGCGCCTGCGTGCATTCGTTTCCCGCCCAAGGACCGGCACAGCGGCTGCGTCCTTGCCACAGCCCTGCCCCTGGAATGCCCGGCCATGTCCCCGTTGTGCCCCGCCCAGCCCCATTGGCGCTACGCCACAGTTTGAATCCCACCACCATGGGAACCTGTTACTAAAATTTTTGGATCCCACCACTGCTTGTGACTCCACATGTCCCCATGGGCAGTACGCCACTGCCCTCCTCTCAGGGATCCATGGCCAGCTTTTCCCTTAAAATGCAAAAGCCGTGAGATCAGCCTGTCAGAAAGGGAGGAGAAGAGGCCTCAGGGATAAAGGGTTGTACTCAAAGACAGTTCGTTAGAACTGGCTTTCTGTAGCCTGCCATCCGATATCTGCCCGTAAAGACTTCTGATTCAAAATCTGATGATTGTCAGCAGATCCTGGGCTTGACAAGCCTCCTCAACATCGATATAAGCATTATCAATATTATCTTTTAAAGGGTAATGACAATCTTTCATTTTGAGCAATGTGGGGGTAGGTGTTCACAAGCCATGGGGCAGACAGTGGGACAGCTCTTCAGGTTTAATAGGGAAATGCAAGTTAACCTTACTGCAGAGGGACCGAAGGCTAGGAGCACCACTTCATGCATAATGGGCCTATGATCAAACAGGGATGTGCGTGCACCAGAGGCTACGTCACAAATGCACATAACAATGTGAGTCATTGTCAAAAGTGGTTGTATCTAGTTGACTGAGATGCAGTCCTCACTCAATGCAGTTGCTACAAGATATATGTAACCAGCCTGCTATATGTTACCACTGCCATTCTGGGGCATTCTTTCCTTGGTCTTTGCTCGTTGCATTATGGCTTCACATGCTGAGTAGATAACTAGACTTCCTCTGACACTTTAGTCCCATGGGAAATGGGATTGTTTGTGTTGTCCTGTGGGGGTAGGATGTTAGGTGACTTTGTCTCTCTCTATCGCCGACCTTGGGGAGCCTTAGCTCTAAACTAATTCTTTGTCACATTCTTTGGGGAAATGGGAGGGGGGGGGATTAACATCGGGATAAAGGGGATAGCAAATGCCAGGTTCCCCAGAACTGGCTTAGTCAAGCTGGGTACTTTGATGCCTATCAATAAACATTGCTGATCAACAATACAGAGTCCGTTTATTGCTTCAGAGTTCGAGACCTAACAGACGTATACTATGGACAGTACATGTTGGTCACAGCCGATTCAGGTGACACCACCCAAAGGGCGTTCCAGGCAGCAGTCAACTAGAGATGTTTTGCCATTCCTTGGACAAGAAGAAATGACCATTTTCTGAAAGTCTACAAGTGAACAGATTGTTTTCACCACAGATGTTTTTTATTTTGCTACAGATGTTTTTATTTTGCTACATTTTGCTTGTGACGTGTTGCAAATGTCCTCTGTACCTTTTTTGTCAAGTTCGTGTCACTCTTTCTAAAAACATTCCCCGGTTTATCTACATTGACCTCTCTTGCTTTCCCTTGACTTCTGTTGCACTCAATATGACACCATAATACTGACAATTCTGATTGGCTGTCGTTGGTGCCAGTCCACTCACAGCGCGATCCCCCATTGACTGGGATCCCTCCAACAACTAATCCAAGAAGGATTACCTTTCCTTTCAGTTACCCTTATTCGCTCTTAGTGACTTTGTTGTATAGCCAAATGTTTATTTTTATTTATTTATTTATTTATTGGGTTTATAAACCGCCCTCCCCCGAAGGCCCCGAAGTTGCATGACAGATCATGTCAGGTAATATTTGCGTCCTAAAATGAGGATGTTAATATAGAACCAGCTTGCATGCAGAAGAGAGTGCATAAAATGAGGGCTAAATATAATTTATACAGTTGCTTCTAGATTATCAGGAAGAGAGAAGGAAAATGAATAAGGCAAGAACAACACCTGCCAAAGGGGTAACTTTCTGGGCTCTGGATTTTGTCACAATACACTGTCCAGAGAGTTGGCAGCAGATGCCACACCTTCGGAATGCCAAACATTGTCCAAATTAGCTTCATCAAATGAGGACTGGTTTCCAGAACAGTTCCATGTTGGAGGGCCTGAGTGCCTGGGAGACGCTCGAGTACGGGGGCACACCGCCGGAAAAGGGTCTCTCACACTCCCCCGACTGACCTCTCCTTCCAAAGTGTGGATTCGGAGAAACCGCTGAGGTTGCAAGACCTCCTGGCTCCAATGTGTACGTACAATTTTGTAATATCTCCTGCCCAAATCCCCCTGTGCTCTTTGCCCTGTCCATTGTATTGTGTTTCCCCTGCCTGCCTGCCTTGTTTGTTTTTCCTCTTGTAAACTGTCAATAAAAGGGCTTGGGGAGAGACGGGATGGCAGAGTTGTCCCCTTCATCTCTCACAGGCCGAAACGACATGCTGTCTCTGTTGCTGTAAGACAACAGTTCCATAAATTCAGTCCTGTAAGCTGAGCCGCACAGGCTGAATTTATGGAACTGTGCAGGGGAGGGGACCTTATTCCAGTGGAGGTCAGGAAATGGCAAAAATTCTGTCACCACTGCAGACATTTCCAGTACCATCCTGAGCAGAGTAACAGTACTGAAGTCAGTGAGTGTAAAGGATTCAATGGTGTTGATGGTGAAGTAACCTTGAGTGCATTCCACAGCCCGGGCGATGGGCCAGATGCATCGGCGGAGACTTTATCTTTGCGCGGGAGATGAAGACACGGTTCCCATGGGAAGCAGGAAGGGGGGATGGGGTGAATGGTGTTATAACCTGTGCTTCTGGCGGGAAGTGCCATTCCTGCCACTGCGTGTACTTGAGCTTTCTAAGATGTCTTAATAAATGGACTTTTACCCCAAAAGCCTTTTATTTCTGCTTCTATGGAATTCCTTACAGTGAGCTTAGAAGAATGTAACTCCGCTTAGAATGTTTTCAAAGATCCCACCAAACCGGTTTTGCGGGCTTTTTGAGCTGGAAAAGCTAGAGATGGCACCCAGAATAGTGACCAACATTGCTATAGAAGAAGAGTTTGGATTTATACCCCACTTTTCTCTCCTGTAAGGAGACTCAAGGCAGCTTACAAACTCCTTTCCCTTCCTCTTCCCACAACAGACATCCTATGAGGTAGGTGGGGCTGAGAGAGTTCTGAGAGAACTGTGACTGGCCCAAGGTCACCCAGCAGGAAAGTAGGAGTGCGGAAACACATCTGGTTCATCAGCTAAGCCTCTGCCACTCAGGTGGAGGAGTGGGGAATGAAACCCGGTTCGCCAGATTAGAATCCACCTGCTCTTAACCACTACCCCACTTCATGTAGACATACATAATTTTCATAGCAATTGCTGTGAGTGGAAATGGAGAACAATGGGGAAATGTAGTTTGTGGAAGGTTGAGAGCTTAACCATGCAAAAATTCACAATTATTTTGGGGTGGGTGGGAGGAGTTCAAGGCTATGCATCCCCAGAGGTGGGATCCAGCAGGTTCTCACCAGTTCCCGAGAGTGGGTTACTAATTATTTGTGTGTGCTGAGAGGGGGTTACTAATTGGGTCTGCTTTTCCATTAGAAATTCCATTAGGTCCAAAAATCATAAAGTCCTGTTGTTTCCTATGTGGCTGGTTAGCAAAGGTAGAAAACGGGATAATTCTCCCTGTTGGGCTGTTTTAAAAACATGTCTTAGAAATATGGTAAAGTTCCTTGTTTAAGGAAAGTATCCTTCTTTTGATTTCGAGAAACAAAATTAAGTATTTGAAAGTATTAAGTATTTGACAGGCAGTCAATTAGGGGAGAAGTAGTTGTTTCTGTTGGCAGTGGACGATAGGACTTGCCATAATGAGTTTAAATTACGGACAGAAAGATACCAGCTGGAAATTAGGAACTTTTTTTTTACAGTAAGAGTTTTTTACAGTAACAGAGAAATTATTAATGCCCCGCCCCAGAATGCCCGGCCATGCCCCCGTCGTGCCCCTCCCAGCCCCATTGGCGCTACACCACTGTTTGAATCCCACCACCATGGGAACCTGTTACTAAAATTTTTGGATCCCACCACTGTGCATCCCCCCACAGATGTGACCCATTATTTTATCAATTTCCCCCCCACTATTCATGGACAGCACGTATATCTAGGGTTGTCAGTCTCCAGGCGTGGCTGGAGTAGACTTCATGGTACACCATTGTTCCTAGGTGAAATCCTTCCCCAATTCTACCCTCCGAAGGGACCACCCCCAAATTTCCAGGAATCTCCCAGGCCGGAGCAGGAAACCTTATGTTCATCACCTGCCCCACCTGTTTATAACGGTGGCGTAGAACACTTCCCCCCTCAGCAAATGTCCCCCTCTCCATCCTTACAGCTGCTGTAGTAGAATGAGAGCAAATGCCCACAGCCCTCCTGGTGGCTCCATGGGAGTCTGTCTGCACTGAGTCTGAGTCTCCTTCAGATCTTGAAGGCTCCAAAATAGGACCTGGTGCCATCCTTGACCCGCACCAGCTGCATCTCAGAGACCTTAACGTAGACTTCCTCCTTTTCCTCAAGCCGCACCACTCCGGCCACGAAGCTGTTCTGCCGCCAGATTTCGGTGCCGCAGTACGGAATGATGCTGGTCAGAAGCACAATCTCCGCTGGATACCGAGGAGTCCTCTTGCACACACTGTGGGTGACGAGCATGCTCTTCTGCTGCTGCGTGGCAGAGCATCTTGCCTGCCCCAAGGAGAGCTTGGAGTAGACATAGTAGTGTCCAGGCTTCTTGCAGACCAGGGAACCTGCCTTGTAGTCCATCTCCTGGTGGAAGGCCGAGCCATGTCTGTGTTCCCACTGTAGAGTATCATTCCCAGCTGCAGTGAAGGCAGCACCTGGAAAACACAATCCCCATCCTCTTCAGTGTTGGTTGGAGCAGGGCAGGGGTGGGGGTGGGGAGGGCAAGGGAGTCTACTCCTCCCACCAGAGGACCGGGAGCAGACCGGTCTTCACGTGGAGCTTCTCCAGCGTCTCCAGTTAAGGACCAAGCAGTAGGTCAGGGGTGGGCAATTATTTTTTCCATGGGGCTGCATAAGAAACAGAAAATATTGTGGAGGGCTGGGCCAAAAGGCAGGGGGGCGAGGCGCTTTTGAAAGCCTCGCAGAAGCCGGCAGCCAAGGCAACTGGCTTCTGCGGGGCTTTCAAAGACGCCTCGCTCCCAGGCACGGCAGGGGGGCCAGTCAGGGTCATCCGGCGGGCCGGATGTGGCCCACGGGCCATATAATGCTCAGGTCTGCAGTAGGTGATATGAAAGCAGAGGCGTATCTAGGGAAAATGGAGCCGGGGCAAAATCTGAGTTTCCCGCATGCCCCCCCTGCTCCATTTCCCCTAGATATGGAGGGGGGAAGGAGAGAGAGATCGAGCCGACTGCTGATCTCACGGAGGAGCCCCAGGTTGGCGATGGCATCCAGGTCTATTGCCTGAAAGCCAGCAACGCTGCTCAAGTCTACCCCCTGGAGCCGGCGGCAGCACCCACATCTACCACCTGGAGCCAGGCGCTGCGCACAAGGACCCAGCTGGCGCTCAGCGCCCCCCCCCACATGATTAGATGGTGTGTGCCTGAAGACATGTAGCACCACATGTCCCCTTGAGTGGTACGCCCCTGTATGAAAGACCTTGGTCTGAGAACCTAGAAAGGAGCTGCCAGTCTGAGCCGACAACACTGACCTTGATGGATTAAGGCTGTCTGATTGGCACACAGAGGCTCCCGGTTCAATCCCTGGCATCGCCAGTTAAGGATCAGGTACCAGGTGATGTGAGAAGCCTCTGACTGCATCCCGACGGAGCTGCTGCCAACCTGACTGCGAGGGACCCAGAGATGCCCCTTCAGGTCTCTTCCAACTCTACGATTCTAAGGCCCTTTCCACACAGTTCATTTATAATGAGTGTAACTTGTTGCAAATAGAAGAAGAAGAAGAAGAAGAAGAAGAAGAAGAAGAAGAAGAAGAAGAAGAAGAAGAAGAAGAAGAAGAAGAAGAAGAAGAAGAAGAAGAAGAAGAAGAAGAAGAAGAAGAAGAAGAAGAAGAACAAGAACAAGAACAAGAACAAGAACAAGAAGAGGAGGAGGAGGAGGAGGAGGAGGAGGAGGAGGAGTTTGGATTTATATCCCCCCTTTCTCTCCGGCAGGAGACTCAAAGGGGGGGGGGGGGGGGGTGGGGGGGGGGGGGGTTTTTGGGGGGGGGGGGGGGGGCGGGGGGGGGGGTGTTGGGGGGGGGGTGTGTGGGGGTGGGGGGGGGTGGGGTGGGGGGGGGGTGGGGGGGGGGGGGGGTGGGGGGGGGGGGGGGTGGGGGGGGTGGGGGGTGTGGGGGGGGGGGTGTCGGGGGGGGGGGGTTTGGGGGGGGGGGGGGGCGTGGGGGGTGGGTCGGGGGGGGGGGGGTTGGGGGGTGGGGGGGGGGGGTCGGTGGGGGGGGGGGGGGGGGGGGGGGGGGGGGGGTGGGGGGGGGGGGGGGTGGGGGGGGGGGGGGGTGGGGGGGGGGGGGGGTGGGGGGGGGGGGGGGTGGGGGGGGGGGGGGGTGGGGGGGGGGGGGGGTGGGGGGGGGGGGGGGTGGGGGGGGGGGGGGGTGGGGGGGGGGGGGGGTGGGGGGGGGGGGGGGTGGGGGGGGGGGGGGGTGGGGGGGGGGGGGGGTGGGGGGGGGGGGGGGTGGGGGGGGGGGGGGGTGGGGGGGGGGGGGGGTGGGGGGGGGGGGGGGTGGGGGGGGGGGGGGGTGGGGGGGGGGGGGGGTGGGGGGGGGGGGGGGTGGGGGGGGGGGGGGGTGGGGGGGGGGGGGGGTGGGGGGGGGGGGGGGTGGGGGGGGGGGGGGGTGGGGGGGGGGGGGGGTGGGGGGGGGGGGGGGTGGGGGGGGGGGGGGGTGGGGGGGGGGGGGGGTGGGGGGGGGGGGGGGTGGGGGGGGGGGGGGGTGGGGGGGGGGGGGGGTGGGGGGGGGGGGGGGTGGGGGGGGGGGGGGGTGGGGGGGGGGGGGGGTGGGGGGGGGGGGGGGTGGGGGGGGGGGGGGGTGGGGGGGGGGGGGGGTGGGGGGGGGGGGGGGTGGGGGGGGGGGGGGGTGGGGGGGGGGGGGGGTGGGGGGGGGGGGGGGTGGGGGGGGGGGGGGGTGGGGGGGGGGGGGGGTGGGGGGGGGGGGGGGTGGGGGGGGGGGGGGGTGGGGGGGGGGGGGGGTGGGGGGGGGGGGGGGTGGGGGGGGGGGGGGGTGGGGGGGGGGGGGGGTGGGGGGGGGGGGGGGTGGGGGGGGGGGGGGGTGGGGGGGGGGGGGGGTGGGGGGGGGGGGGGGTGGGGGGGGGGGGGGGTGGGGGGGGGGGGGGGTGGGGGGGGGGGGGGGTGGGGGGGGGGGGGGGTGGGGGGGGGGGGGGGTGGGGGGGGGGGGGGGTGGGGGGGGGGGGGGGTGGGGGGGGGGGGGGGTGGGGGGGGGGGGGGGTGGGGGGGGGGGGGGGTGGGGGGGGGGGGGGGTGGGGGGGGGGGGGGGTGGGGGGGGGGGGGGGTGGGGGGGGGGGGGGGTGGGGGGGGGGGGGGGTGGGGGGGGGGGGGGGTGGGGGGGGGGGGGGGTGGGGGGGGGGGGGGGTGGGGGGGGGGGGGGGTGGGGGGGGGGGGGGGTGGGGGGGGGGGGGGGTGGGGGGGGGGGGGGGTGGGGGGGGGGGGGGGTGGGGGGGGGGGGGGGTGGGGGGGGGGGGGGGTGGGGGGGGGGGGGGGTGGGGGGGGGGGGGGGTGGGGGGGGGGGGGGGTGGGGGGGGGGGGGGGTGGGGGGGGGGGGGGGTGGGGGGGGGGGGGGGTGGGGGGGGGGGGGGGTGGGGGGGGGGGGGGGTGGGGGGGGGGGGGGGTGGGGGGGGGGGGGGGTGGGGGGGGGGGGGGGTGGGGGGGGGGGGGGGTGGGGGGGGGGGGGGGTGGGGGGGGGGGGGGGTGGGGGGGGGGGGGGGTGGGGGGGGGGGGGGGTGGGGGGGGGGGGGGGTGGGGGGGGGGGGGGGTGGGGGGGGGGGGGGGTGGGGGGGGGGGGGGGTGGGGGGGGGGGGGGGTGGGGGGGGGGGGGGGTGGGGGGGGGGGGGGGTGGGGGGGGGGGGGGGTGGGGGGGGGGGGGGGTGGGGGGGGGGGGGGGTGGGGGGGGGGGGGGGTGGGGGGGGGGGGGGGTGGGGGGGGGGGGGGGTGGGGGGGGGGGGGGGTGGGGGGGGGGGGGGGTGGGGGGGGGGGGGGGTGGGGGGGGGGGGGGGTGGGGGGGGGGGGGGGTGGGGGGGGGGGGGGGTGGGGGGGGGGGGGGGTGGGGGGGGGGGGGGGTGGGGGGGGGGGGGGGTGGGGGGGGGGGGGGGTGGGGGGGGGGGGGGGTGGGGGGGGGGGGGGGTGGGGGGGGGGGGGGGTGGGGGGGGGGGGGGGTGGGGGGGGGGGGGGGTGGGGGGGGGGGGGGGTGGGGGGGGGGGGGGGTGGGGGGGGGGGGGGGTGGGGGGGGGGGGGGGTGGGGGGGGGGGGGGGTGGGGGGGGGGGGGGGTGGGGGGGGGGGGGGGTGGGGGGGGGGGGGGGTGGGGGGGGGGGGGGGTGGGGGGGGGGGGGGGTGGGGGGGGGGGGGGGTGGGGGGGGGGGGGGGTGGGGGGGGGGGGGGGTGGGGGGGGGGGGGGGTGGGGGGGGGGGGGGGTGGGGGGGGGGGGGGGTGGGGGGGGGGGGGGGTGGGGGGGGGGGGGGGTGGGGGGGGGGGGGGGTGGGGGGGGGGGGGGGTGGGGGGGGGGGGGGGTGGGGGGGGGGGGGGGTGGGGGGGGGGGGGGGTGGGGGGGGGGGGGGGTGGGGGGGGGGGGGGGTGGGGGGGGGGGGGGGTGGGGGGGGGGGGGGGTGGGGGGGGGGGGGGGTGGGGGGGGGGGGGGGTGGGGGGGGGGGGGGGTGGGGGGGGGGGGGGGTGGGGGGGGGGGGGGGGGGGGGGGGGGTCGGGGGGGGGGGGGGGGGGGGGGGGGGGGGGGTGGGGGGGGGGTGTGGTGGGGGGGGGGGGTGGTGGGGGGGGGGGGGGGTGGGGGGGGGGGGGTTGGGTGGGGGGGGGGGGGGGAACTGGGGGGGGGGGGGGGGGGGGGGGGGGGGGGGGGAGGGGGGGGGGGGGGTGGGGGGGGGGGGGGGGGGGGGGGGGGGGGGGGGGGGGGGGGGGGGGGGGGGGGGGGGGGGGGGGGGGGGGGGGAGGGGGTGGGGGGGGGTGCGGAAGGGGCCTAAGATACTACACTTAGGCAGAAAAAATGAAATGCACAGATATAGGATGGGTGCCGCCTGGCTTGACAACACTACATGCACAAGGGATCGGGGAGTCTTAGTGGACCACAAACTGAACATGAGTCAACAGTGTGATGTGGCAGCTAAGAAAGCCAATGCGATTTTGGGTAGTATCAATAGGAGTATGGTGTCTAGATGGAAGGCTGTAATTGTGCTTCTGTATTCTGCATTGGTTAGACATCACCTGGAATATTGGGTACAGTTCTGTGCACCACAGTTGAAGAAGGATATTGACAAGCTGGAACGGGTCCAGAGGAGGGCAACCAAAATAGTAAAAGGAGAGACTTAGGGAGCTGGGTATGTTTTGTTTGGTGAAGAGAAGGTTAAGAGGTGACATGATAGCCATGTTTAGAGATTTGAAGGGATGTCATGTTGGTGAGGGAGCCAGCTTGTTTTCTGCGGCTCCAGAGACTAGGACATGGAATAATGGGTTCAAGGTGAAGGAAAAGAGATTCCACCTAAACATCAGGAAAAACTTCCTGACTGTCAGGGCTGTTCGACAGTGGAGTGTGGTGGAGTCTCCTCCTTGGGAGGTTTTTAAAGAGAGGCTGGATGGCCATCTGTCAGGAGTGCTTTGATTGTGTGTTCCTGCATGGCAGGGGGTTGGACTTGATGGCCCTTGGGGTCTCTTCCAACTCTATGAGTCTACGATTCTATTCTGCATTTCTTTGAGAGCATGGAAACGTTGCTTTGGATGAAGAAAGTAGGTGGCTCTCAGGCTCAGTTTTTTAAATACGAGTTTCTCTCCTTAAGTTCACAAATATGTGGTTAAGCATGTGGTACAGTCGTTAAGAGAGTCAGATTAATATGGGAGAGCCAAGGTCAGATCTCCACTTCTGCCACAGAACTGGCTGGGGAACCCGGGGCCAGTCACATGCTCTAACCTACCCAACAGGGTGGTGGTTGTGAGGGTAAAATGGAGGAGGGAGATATCAGCTGCCTTAAGGTCCCATCATGAAGAACGGCTGGGTATAAACCAGTGATGGCGAACCTTTTTGAGACCGAGTGCCCAAACTGCAACCCAAACCCACTTATTTATCGCAAAGTGCCAACCCGGCAATTTAACCTGAATGTTGAGGTTTTAGTTTAGAAAAAATGGTTGGCTCTGAGGCACGTGTTACTCGGGAATAAGCTCGGTGGTAGTTGTTGGCTTTGCTTTGAAGCAACCATGCAACTCTACGAACGGGTGAATCACGACCCTAGGAGGGTTTACTCAGAAGCAAGCCACATTGCCAGCAACTGAGCTTACTCCCAGGTAAAGGATCGCGCTTTTGTTCTTTGCATGAATATCAGTGGGGTTTAACAGCGCTTAACAAGGTTACCTACACTGCTTCCCCAAAACTAGGTCTTAGGTTTAATGCTAATAATCAAGCCCAGCGGCCCAGGCCAGCCTAGATGTGTGCAGGGGGCACTCTGTTTGTGCGTGCCCACAGAGAGGGCTCTGAGTGCCACCTCTGGCACCCGTGCCATAGGTTCGCCATCACTGGTATAAACAAACAAGGGCCTGAAAACTCAGAACCCAGAAAACATGCTGAATCAAATTGGAGTGTGGGTGGGGTTAGAGATCCTTGTAGTTTTGTAGCTAAACCAAAATAAATAAATAAAAATATTAAAGGCTAGATGATTCAGTATAAGAGGGTATCTGCTTTTGCTCACTTTGCATAGTAATGGGTTAGAGCAGAGGTGTCCAACTGGCGTTTCAGAAGTTCATGGACTACAATTCCCATCAGCCCCTGCTGGCAGTGGCCAATTGGACACCCCTGGGTTAGAGAAGTCTGTGCAGCAGTGGCGTAGGAGGTTAGGAGCTTGTGTATCTAATCTGGAGGAACCGGGTTTGATTCCCAGCTCTGCCGCCTGAGCTGTGGAGGCCGATCTGGGGAATTCAGATTAGCCTGTACACTCCGACACACGCCAGCTGGGTGACCTTGGGCTAGTCACAGCTTCTCGGAGCTCTCTCAGCCCCACCTACCTCACAGGGTGTTTGTTGTGAGGGGAGAAGGGCAAGGAGATTGTAAGCCCCTTTGAGTCTCCTGCAGGAGAGAAAGGGGGGATATAAATCCAAACTACTCCTCCTCCTCCTCCTCCTCCTCCTCCTCCTCCTCTTCTTCTTCTTCTTCTTCTTCTTCTTCTTCTTCTTCTTCTTCTTCTTCTTCTTCTTCTTCTTCTTCTTCTTCTTCTTCTCACAGAAGTGGGATTTCCATGGCACAGAATTTCAGGCTTTCCCATCACAGAACACACACCACCTCCCTTCTGTTATATGCTCCCTTTCTTTTCTCCTTCCGGGTATTTAGTGTTCAGTTTCATTTCCAACAGCAGGAAGGTTTTATTTCAGCTGTGACTTTTTCCGCTGCCCCACCCCGGGCATCTCACAGGCAGGAGCAGGAAGTGGCTAGACACAGAAAGTGAGAAGGGGAAGGAACCGGAGGGGAAGTTCTTGTGTGTCTTCCTCTGACTCCGACTCAGCTCACCTGGCTGGCTGGCACAGCCTACCACTGGGGCTGAGCTGCCGAAACCCCAAGCAAAGGATAAGGGCCAGCCAGGTCTGGGCCCAAAGGTACACAAAGAGGCCAGCCCCTAGCAAAGTGCACCCCTTCCCAGTTGGGTCAGCTCTATCCAGTGTGGCATAGTTTAAGTCCAATCCAAAAACCTTTATTAGGCATAAACCAGAAGTACCATACATTCCAAATACAAAAACAGGATCATTGTTATATATCATGTAGAACATGAATTAAAAATTTCTACATGAGGGCTGTTCAATAGCTTAGACATTTTTAGTTTGTCTGAGAGAAACATAAATCTAGAGGTAATAAAGCTCCCAGATCAGTTCTAATATCATTATACCTCGAACAGTAAAGCAGGATATGAGGGATTGAGTCTATAGCATTGGGACAGTACCGACAGCAATGCTCACTTTGTGGGATGTTAAGGAAACGACCTTGAAGATAGACAGAGGGGAATGAGTTGCACCTTGTTCTTGTCATGACCCATCTGCACTTATAATTAACAAGCTGTTCTAAATATACAGCAGGGCTAGATTTCGGGGGTGTGATCCCAAAATATAGAGGGGAACAGGAGCTTTGTGCAGCACTCAGGAGAGATTGGTATTCCTGGTCGTACAGTCTGATCTCTAGATGATGGTAAATTTCCGTGGCGGTAAGCATATGAAGAGACTCCCATGAGAAACCTAAGGAGAAGATTTTTTTTTCAATATGGAGCCACCACTTCGAAAGCTGAAGCTCCCTCATTTCTAGCAAAGATAAACTTTTTGGATCTGTGCAGAAGCATAGACGCAGCCCAAACTTAAATGTTACAGCCCATGCCCTAGTTTCTAATAAATGTTGCCCTGATTCCAGACAGAGCACACCATAAGGGACACAATGTGGAGTGCCACAGTGTGGCATAGTGTGGCCTAGTGGACTAAGATCTGGAAGACCCAGGTTCAAAGTCCTGCTCTGAGGCATAAACCGCCTGGGTGATCTTGGGCCAATCACACTCTTTCAACCTAACCTACTTCACAGGGTTGTTGTAAGGACACAGTGATGTAGAAAAGAAGAAGAGTTTGGACTGGTATCCCTGCAAGGAGACTCAAAGGGGCTTAGGAACTCCTTTCCCTTCCTCTCCCCATAACAGACACCTTGTGACGTAAGTGGGGCTGAAAGAGTTCTGAGAGAACTGTGACTGGTCCAAGGTCAACCAGCAGGAATGTAGGAGTGTGGAAACACATCTGGTTCACCAGATAAGAGTCTCCCTGCTCTTAACCACTACACCGTGCTGGAGGAAAATTTTATAAGCGGATTTGGGGGAGATAGGCGGCATATAAATAGGTAAAAGTAAAGGTAAAGTTTTCCCTTCAGTCGTGTCCAACCCTTGGGTACCACTGCAAGCAGTGATTTCATAGGCAAGCCGTTTTTGTGGGGTAGTTTGCCATTGCTTTCCCCGGCTAGGTACTCATTTACCAACCAAGGAGTGGATGGATGGCTGAGTTGATTATGAGCCAGCTGCCAGGATATCTGACCCACAGGGGGATTGAACTCCTGACCATGTGAGTGGCAGTGCAAGCACTTAACCACTACGCCATGTGGCTCCTGGCATATAAATAGAGCAGATCAAAAACATGAAATCCTAACCCATCCACTTTGGCATCGAGGCACAGGGGAAGAGGCAGCTCCTTTTACATCTAGCACACCAGACCTTTGGTGTATCCTAAGACTGGGCCATTCATACAGGCCGTGGACCCAAACAGGTCCTGGCTTGCCCAGGGTAGTGATTCTATATCTCCCAGAGGAAGGTTAAAGTAGAGGAAAAGCGTACCTTGGATAATTCGGTCGTGGGATGCCTCTGCTGCTCCCTAAAGAAAGAAAATCCAGAAGTCAATTCTCAAGAGTCATTAGGAAGAAGAAGAAGAGAAGAAGAAGAGTTTGGATTTATATCCCCCCTTTCTCTCCTGCAGGAGACTCAAAGGGGCTTACATTCTCCTTGCCCTTCCTCCCTCACAACAAACACCCTGTGAGGTAGGTGGGGCTGAGAGAGCTCCGAGAAGCTGTGACTAGCCCAGGGGTAGGGAACCTGCGGCTCGAGAGCCACATACGGCTCTTCTGCCCTTGCACTGCGGCTCCACGAGCCAAGCCGCCGGCCCCATCCTTGCCCACCCTGCAGGCAGCAGGGCGGGCGCACCAATTGCCTGCGGCCGGCTGGGCCGTGCCGCGGGCTTCCCCTCTCGCCCGCCCTGTTGGAGCGGGGCGGGCGCTTTCCCGGCGGCCGGCAAGGCTGAGACACCGGCTTCATCCTTGCCCGCCCTGCAGGCAGCAGGGCGGGCACACCAATTGCCCGCGGCCGGGTGGGCCGCACCGCAGGCTTCCCCTCTCGCCCGCCTCGTTGGAGTGGGGCAGGCACTTTCCCGGCAGCCGGCGAGGCCGAGCTGCTGGCCCCATCCTTGCCTGCCCTGCAGGCAGCGGCGGACGCATCCATGCACTTCTCAGAATGAGCGGAGTAAAAGGTAAAAAACCCCAATATATACAGTGTTATCTTTATTTTAAATGTCAAAAATTATTTACGGCTCCAAGTGCTTTTTTTTTCCCGTGGAAAACGGGTCCAAATGGCTCTTTGAGTGTTAAAGGTTCCCTACCCCTGGACTAGCCCAAGGTCACCCAGCTGGCGTGCGTGGGAGTGCACAGGCTAATCTGAATTCCCCAGATAAGCCTCAACAACTCAAGCGGCAGAGCTGGGAATCAGAACCCGGTTCCTCCAGATTAGATACATGAGCTCTTAACCTCCTACGCCACTGCTGCTCCTACGCCACTGCTGCTCCTTTACACTGTTTGTTTCAGGTGGGGAGCCCTGTTGGTCCACAGTAGATCGGGGACTGGAAACACCTTAGAGACCAGTAAGTACTTTGGGGCTGGAGCTTGCAAGAGTCAGAGAGCGTGAAGTGGCATCTGTCAAAGGAAGTGTTGACACTCAGAAGCTCAGACCCGGGAAATCTTGTTGGCTGTTAAGATGCTCCCGGACTCGCATCTCGCTCTAGAACAGGGGTCTGCAACCTGTGGCTCTTTAGATCTTTGTGGACTACAATTCCCATCAGCCCCTGCCAGCATGGCCATGCTGGCAGGGGCTGATGGGAATTGTAGTCCATGAACATCTGGAGAGTCACAGGTTGCAGATCCCTGCTCTAGGAGCTTTGGGTAACGTTCAGCTCAAACTTACTGAGTTGATGCGCTCGCTTCAATATTGGAGCTGTAGCAGCCGTGAGAGACCATGTGGGTTCCTGTCATTGTCTGCCATGTCTAGAAGATTCTGCCCACCCATCATTTTACGCCAGGGGTGGGCAATTATTTTTTCCATGTGGCCGCATAAGAAACAGAAAATATTGTGGAGGGCTGGGCCAAAAGGCAGGGGGGCGAGGCGCTTTTGAAAGCCCCGCAGAAGCCGGCAGCCAAGGCAACTGGCTTCTGCAGGGCTTTCAAAGACGCCTCGCTCCCCAGCACGGCAGGGGGGCCAGTCAGGGTCATCCGGCGGGTTGGATGTGGCCCGCGGGCCGTATAATGCCCAGGTCTGTTTTACACCGTTTGCCCAGCACACTGTAGGCTGATTGTCTGGGCACCTGCCATTTTACCCCCAAGCACGATTCCTCCCCATGGTAGCGAGTATAACAGCCATTTCACTCATAGATTTATAGTAACACATTCGTTATTGCTCGGTCATTGCAAGAACATCCCTTTTTCTCTTTTAAAATTTTTGTGTGTGTTGAACATGTGAAGCTATGTAGGATTGCAGGAAAATTAGCATGGCTGAGAGAATTCATTCCTGCATGCTCTTGCAGCTATGCGTTCATTTTGATTTTTTTTTTAAGAGAAGTGTTTTTACGCGAAGGTGCGAAAACAACCTGGATTATTTTCATGGGATCAAATTGCTTCCTGAATGCATAAACAGCACACGTGTGAACAGAAAAAAGGAAACGGGATCATTTATGACGATTGCAACTCGGGTGGAATCCACCCCAGTTTGACATACCCAAAGAGGGGTGGGAATCGCAAGAAATATCTCAAGCAATGCTAGGCTCAGGATCTTCAAGCTTGATGATATCTGTAGCTCATTCTGCGCAGTGTATTTACAACGCATTGCAATCATTATAAATGGACTCATTTCCCCTTTTTTAATAAATGGAAAACAAATTCATTTATAACGATTGCAACCAGTGGTGCGATTCAAATAATTTAACAACCAGTTCCGATGATTCAAATAATTTAACAACTGGTTGTTTACAAGCACCATTTTAACAACCGTTTCTGCCGAAGTGGTGTGAACCGGCTGAATCCCACCACTGATTGCAACTCGTTACAATTATGTGGTGCGGAATGAGTCTGTGTGCAGACAAGTGTACCCTAAGTATCCCCCAACAGAAGTCTCCATGAGGAGAAGAAGAAGAAGAACAAGAACAAGAAGAACAAGAACAAGAACAAGAAGAAGAAGAAGAACAAGAACAAGAACAAGAAGAGGAGGAGGAGGAGTAGGAGGAGTAGTAGTTTGGATTTATACCCCACTTTTCTCTCCTGTAAGGAGAAACAAAGGGGCTTACAATTTCCTTTCCCAGTTCTCCAGATTAGAGTGCACCTGCACTTAACCAGTACGCCACTGCAACAGTGGTGCAGTGGCGTAGGAGGTTAAGAGCTCGTGTATCTAATCTGGAGGAACCGGGTTTG
This sequence comes from Sphaerodactylus townsendi, assembly GCF_021028975.2. Lineage (NCBI taxonomy): Eukaryota > Metazoa > Chordata > Lepidosauria > Squamata > Sphaerodactylidae > Sphaerodactylus > Sphaerodactylus townsendi. The sequence goes on from NC_059427.1 coordinate 158,910,572, forward strand.
ATTCCCAGCTCTGCTGCCTGAGCTGTGGAGGCTTATCTGGGGAATTCAGAAATCACTAATTCTGAGGAATTTAACAGAAGCAAGACCCATTGCCAGCAAATCGAGCTTCGTCTCTATGCAGTAAAGGATCACACTTTAGTTCTTTGCATGAAAATCACAAGTGGGTTTAACAGCTTAACAGGGTTACCTATACTGCTTCCCAAAACTAGGTATTCAGGTTTATTACATAATTCCATTCCAGCGTTCAAGCCCGCTTTTCAGCCCGGGATGCGGGCAGGTGGGGACTTGTTTGTGCGCGTGTTCATAGAGAGGGTTTCTGAGTGCTGCCCTGGCACCCGCGTTACAGGTTCAGCCACCACTCGAATTAAGATGTCATTTCATAATCCAAGTGGTGTTTATAAATCCGACTTCAGTTGCTTTCAGCTCACTTTAGTAAGTGAGCTGAAAGCAACAGGTGGTTTATAAACACCATGTTTATAAAATGATTCACTTTTAAGTCCTGCTTATTTTGACCTCAACACAATGTCTCAATTTCAAAGGCAGTTCATAGTTACCTGTCCAGGAGTTCTGTAGACTTGATTGATATATTTCATGCACCTTCCCGTAATCGGGGGAAGGGTATTGCTGACTGATAGCATGAATCATATTAGGTTTTCAGACGGATGAAAAGTTTGGTGGTGTGACTGGTATTGCTGGGTGTTTTCCTCAGGGTTATTAGGATGGCAGCCTCGCCACGGGCCCGATGATCTCCCATAATTGTAACTCATCTCCAGGCTACAGAGAAAATGGATGCTTTGGATGGAATCGATAACATTGTACCCCACAGAGGCCCTTGTCTTCTCCAGGCTTCGCCTCCAAATCTCCAGGATTTCCCCAACCTGTAACTGGCTGTTCTACCTCTCCGCCCTATAATTCTGAGGTCAGCTGCAACCTTGAATAGATACATGGGGAAGAGAGACTCTTCAGGGCCTAGGTTCCAGGTTTAGAGCTCAGTTGGTGCCTTTTACCATGCACTTTTCATATCAGGTATAAGCCAGTGTAATATAGTAGTTAAGAGCAGCAGACTCTAATTAGGAGGAGGAGGAGGAGGAGAAGAGGAGGAGGAGGAGTTGTTTGGATTTATACACCTCCTTTCTCTCCTGTAAGGAGACTCAAGGGGGCTTACAATCTCCTTTCCCTTCCCCCCCACAACAAACACCCTGTGAGGTAGGGGGGGCTGAGAGAGCTCACAAGAACTGTGACTAGTCCAAGGTCACCCAGTTGGCGTGTGTTGGAGTGTACAGGCTGATCTGAATTCCCCACCTTAAGGCTTCCATGAAGTTCAAACGTGTGAATCAAACCCGTCTCCTTTCAGATTAGAGTACTCCCTTGTTTCTTAACCACTACTGTACCACTGTGCTGGGGTTCGATTCCCCCACTCCTCCACATGAAGCCTCCAAGAGTGACCTTGGGCCAGTCACAGTTCTCTAGAACTCCTTTCAGTGCACGCAGATGTTAAGGCAACGGCAAACCACCTCTTGAACATTTCTTGCTTTGAAAACCCTATGGCACAGGTGTCAAATTCGCGGCCCTCCAAATGTTGTGGACTACAGTTCCCATCATGATGCTGATGCTGGCAGGGGATGATGGGAGCTGGCAGGGGATGATGGGAGCTGTAGTCCATAACATCTGGAGGGCCGCGAGTTTGACACCTATGCCCTATGGGGTCCCCATAAGTGGCCTTGTTACCGCGCTACCAGGTAACTTTAATGTGATTTCAGCTCCAATTCCAGCTCTCGATAGAAAGAGGGAAAATGATTCAGACTCAGACACAGCGAAGGTGAAAGTGAAAACAGCAGCAATTCTTTATTGCGGCTTAGACCTAGTGTCTCCGCCATATTCTCTCCTGGCAACAGCAGCTGCCCACCAACATTACAAGTGATTTTAAACACTTTCTCCCGTCGGGAAAATCGGGAGACGGAAGTACAACCCACCACCATTAACAATCAAAGAAACAGATTTTAAAAAACCACAGCAAAGGGGGCAGTCCCTTTGAATCTGGCCAGGAGTTCAGAGCGAGGCTCTGACGCAAGAGCTGTCAGGTCCAAGGCGGGGAAAACACAAAGGAAATGAACATGTCCTGGGGGCAAGGAAGGTTTGGGCTGCTTGTTTCGCAACTCCCATGGGTGCAGCACCCCTTATCGGCCAGATGAGGAGATCGGGAAGGCAAAGCGTCCAGTTAATCTTAGTCCTCCGGGGTTCCGTGATTAACAAGGGAATCTAAAGGTCCTCTCTTGGTTATAGGTCCGATCTTGGCTTGTGAATGAATGGGGAAACTTGAGGTGGGGCAGGGACGGGCTGTCGCCTGCATGCCAGGTTTGCCCTGAGGAGAGAAGCACTTACACAATACAAAACAAATCCCATCCTACATCTAGTATAAAAAAATTTCTATCTAAACTACAGAAAAGTAAAAAATAAAAGTTTCATTTTTATTTGTACACATTCAGAACTGGATTTCTTTATTCGGACACTGCTCTCACTGGGACACTATGACATCTGGCACCGTGTCCCAGGATCAGCAGCGGCACGCCAGCAAGATCACCCTTCCACCAGGGTAAGTTCTGGGAGGGCAAATCTGCTGGCATGGCTGTAGGCCACTCCCACGGGCAGATTCACCCCCTCCTTTGGATGGGACTCTAAAGATATCGGTAGACCACAGTTCCTCCTAACTTATCGGTAAGTTAGTGAGTCATTTAGTACTGTGTGACTCAATTGCCTGCATGGAGAATCTCTCTTGAACAATTCAGTTTTGCACAATTTGCCCTTGGGGGGAAAGCCCCCCCCCCGAAGAAGATTCCTCCATGCTAAGCAAGAGGGGAAGGTACACACCAAAGTGAAAATGAAGAAAACTTGTACCCACTGGCTAACAATGAAGGCTTCAAAAAATGAGCTCTCCCACTGGAGTAGCAATTTACTTTACGTGAATCAAAATTAATCTATAATTTTACAAACATTAACCAAATATTTTGGAAAATTGTTTTCATTCTCCCCATTGAGCTATATATATAAAACATAAGCTAGAACGGCACGGCAAAGTTATCTCACGTAAATATATAACAGCTTGGCCAGATTCTAGATAATTAACCAACTGGCCTCGTTAAACTTCACGGGCCAAGTTGTGCGGCAGGTCAGGGTTTTTCAAAATACAATAATGGTTACAATCATTTCGAGAGGCATAAGAACAAACCAATTGCAGAGCGTTGTCCTCACCGATTGTAGATGCCTTTGCTCATGTTGTCGGTGCATAATTTAGCTTGTGAAACTGACTTACCATACAGCAGGCGCGACTGCGCCCTCTGGTGGAGATTGCGCACGAGAGTGTCTGTTTAGGCAAATAAAATGACTGCTTCTTAGTCAGAGACCTACCTGGAGGAAATGGCGTCCAGCACAACACCTGCTCAGGGAAACCCCACCACCACCACTGCACCCCCAATGCCCCCTTGCGCCCCACTTACCTTAGCCAGCAGGCCCAGGCCTGGTGGCAGGCAGCTCAGTCAGGCGCTGTGGCCATAGGCTGGCTCCTGCCCAAGAGCCGGCCTACGGCTGTGGCTGGCAGCTCAGGTGGGTGCCTGAGGGCGGCTCCTGCTCCCCCGGCCTCCCTGCTCTCCATATTTCTGGTTAATCGTAGTGGGAAGGAGGTCTCCTATTTTTTCCTAACCCTTCTGTAAGAAAATTCACAGTTCTGAGAGTGCCACGCAGAAGGTCAGCTCATGAGTCCACGTCTAAAGGATTCCATCTAGTTCTCACACTATCTCGCCCTTTGGGGGATGGGGCTTCCTTCAATCTACGCAGCACCTAAACAACCAGTCTGTGGATTGATTCCCTGCATAGGAACCATGTTGCCACGCATGTTCTCGCTGGAGTGCGGGTGGACCGGATTCTCCACCGTGATCAGAAGTTGCAGACTCTGGTCGGTAGTCTCCTAGGAATGTCCCTAGCGGCAAACTTCCAATAGATGCTCCTTTTGCCTCATGTTGTCGTTGCATAATTTAGGGTTAGAAACTGACTTCTACCGCACAGCAGCCATCAACTGCGCACTCTGGTGGTGTGATTGCGCGAAAGTGTCTGTTTAGGCAACAAAATGAGCCACAGGATTTAAGGGGAAAATGTATGTCAAGTAGCAACTGGATTCGTGGCGCACGCCGTCCACAGTGGGCATTCCGAAAGCAAAGAGAGAACAGAAGCCGGGCTTGCCATGGCTTCTGAATTCCCCCTGTTAAGACAGACCCAGAATTCCTTGGTGGTCCAACCGTTGCCAACCCTGCTTGGCTATCAAGCTTGGACTCTAAATACATATCAGTAGACTAGAGTTCCTCCTAACTTATCGTGCAAGTTAGTGGAGTCATTTTAGTACTGTGGGTGACTCAATTGCACTGTATCGCATGGAGAATCTCTTGAACAATCTAGTTTTATAATAGTTTGGTTCCTTGGGGGGAAGGCGGCATACAAATCTAATAAACCAAACCAAGAAAAGAGGAGCTTCCTGAACTTCTCAGGAAGCCCATTCCATAGGTGGGGGCCACAAGGGAGAAGAGACATGGGTTGGCAGGTGTGGATTTTGCCCATTTGAAGAGCGGTGCTTGCTCAGAGGACTGAAGCTGTCATGGTGTAACGCACAAAGTGCTGCCTTGGCTGTTACATGAATGGTCTGTAGCCTAGCATCTAGTGTAGGGACTGGAATCTTTGCCAGATCCCAACAGCTGTTCCTTCTTGAAGCAGCAAGACATGGGGACACTCAGAGTGGGATATGGAGAACACTGATATTGCCCCTCCTTCTCTCCCCACCCTCGTGTACAGACTTGGATGAATGTAATACTCTGGTAGAGAAGATCACCATATCTAAACATGGGATTGTTAAGCAACTATCGCAGAACGGTAGTTAAAACTAAAGAAGCCCAAAGAAGCTCAATGCCATACAGAATAAAAAATCAGAGAGATCTTTATCTCGCCACCAGGGGCAAGTTGCAATATCAGGGCAGCCACACCAAAATGCATGTGTGCTCTCACCCTATAGCATTAACGACAAGCTATATCAAAATGGTAGCGTTAAAGAATACACCCTAAAAAATGCCCACATCATCAATCAATTCCACAATAAAGGTGGAGATTTTTCCTGTTCCCACAGCCCTTTGGGATTGTTCAGACTTCCATTGGAAGATGTGTCCAGCATTTCGGGCCTTTGACGTGCAGGCTGAATCAAAAAAACCCTTGCTTCAAGCTATTATCATTAATGCTCTAGCTGCACCCCATGCTCTAGACAAAGAGCCTGAATCCTTTCTCACAGGCCTTCCTATTGTCTTGTAGGGAAACAAAGGGCAACTTTACAAGCCTTTAAAATACAACGTGATCTTAAGTTTGGCTTAAATTTTTTTGGTAATAACTGTGGAACAAGGGGCATTTTTTGAAGTTTGGTTTAGGCTAAGTTAGCAATAGTAAAAGTAATTAGGTTTCAGGCTCTGTAATGATTTCTTTCTTGGTCAGCAGCTTTATGGAGTTAAGCCATATCTCCATTATAGGAAAGAGAATGGAGGGAAGGAAGAATAACCTTCTTACAAATATAAAACCCTTTTCTCTCTCTTCTACTTCCTCTTTCCCTCTGCCTCTACTTCTTGTCTCTTTCTTTCTTCATGCCACAGGATGAGATCAGTGTATCTCAAAGATGTCGCCATGTCTTATGAGCCACTCAGATCAGCGAAGTGACTTCTGTCCTTTGCTTCACTTTCATCACACCTTTGGTGATGGGGATCTTTAGGAAGCGCTGCACCACCTTGTAGAGCAGGAGGAACTCTCTGCTACTGCGTGGATTCTGATTTGGTTGACCCAAAGCACTCAGAGCCAATTTAAAAAAATCTTTCATTTATTGAGAGGTAAATATTCCTCAACGATGTAAACAGCATTTATAAATATAACATACAGCCAACTGATATAAAATCAATTCTATCTAATGTCACAGCTGACTATAAATTAATGGCCAACAAATGGTTAGCTATGGTATGCTCACTTTATTCTTGTTGAATAAGTAAAGGGCTACTGGGATTTGAAGTTTAGACTTGTTACCGCACACTCAACTAAGTAACTCTTTTGCATGTGGTGACAGTTCATTTTGTTTCAGATTTCAAGTTCAAGCAGAAGGGTAGACAATGTCTACAGAGTGCGTTGTCGAAGGCTTTCACGGTCGGATTCAACTGAGTTTTGGTGGTTAATGCTGTGAGTCACATCTGGTGGATCTTGTTCCTAATCCACCAGACCACGGCCACACAGCCCGGAAAGCACATCAGAACCAATGGCTCATTCCACACATGCAGAATAACGCACTTTCAAACTGCTTTCAGTGCTCTTTGAAGCTGTGCAGAATAGCAAAATCCACTTGCAAACAGTTGTGAAAGTGGTTTGAAAATGCATTATTTTGCGTGTGCGGAAGGGGCCAATGTCTGCTCATGTCCCATAGTCATTCAGCAGGCCTGAGACTGTTTGCTTATCTGGACAACCTCGTCCCTCCGGGTTACTTTGTTTTTTTTACTCACTCTTTAAATTATCTTCTTTCTTTGCTCTTCTTTCAGCTTACCTATTTCTTTACTTCCTGTTTCTTGTTCCATTCTCCATCCCTCCTTGTTCAATTTCTCCGCTCTCGCTCAAAACCATGCCGCCTAAGGGTCAAAGAAGCTATGCTTTCGAGGATAAAAAAACAGACTTCTGATGACTGCAAATCTGGAGTGATTTAACATCAACCATGTGGAAAAGATTTTAAAATCCTTCAGGCTCCTTGAAATGCTTGAGATCCTTCTTCCCACCGCTTCTACCAACTATTAGAAACTGCTTGCATTTGAAATACCCTGAGTTTCCCTAAATAGAAAAAAACAAATGACATAGAATATCATTAGTTTAGGTTTTTTTGCATTTGGGGAAAGATGTTTTAAAATCTCCTCCTGCTATTAATTCCACGCCTCCTTCAAGATCGGCGGGAATATCATGCCTGACGGCAAAACGCCTATCCCCAGGGAGCCGTCGACAGGGGTACAGCTGCTTTGCGGTAAAGTCGCGGTCGCTCTGAGCGGCACGGTTATCAGCTCAACCTCGCCAGTTCACAGGTTTTGGGCCGGTGGTTGAGCCACTGCCGCGCGAACGGGCAGCAGCCCATGGTGCCTTCCTCCCCATGTCCGGCTTAATCACCTGTCCTGCAGCCCTGGCGCCACGCCGAAGCCTGGGGACGCCGCTTCGCCCCGCGACCGAGCGGTCGCCAGCAGGGTATGTCCTCTGGCTCGGCGACGCCGGAGGGTCAGAGGGATTGGTTGCCCTGACGACGGCACAGCTCGCGCCGTCGTCTCGGAGGAAAATTTGGGACCGCTCATGCTTAACGGTTCCAGAGGGGTCGGTCGGCGCTATCTATCGACTGCCACTTCCACCGCGGCGAAATGGCCTACCATTCAGAACCCGAGCAGTCTCAAAATCTAGATGACTGTTTGGGTACCTTATTTCTTTACTTGTTTCCTGTTTCATTCCTCCTTGGAAAAAAACACTGTATTGGAAATAATCCAAATAGCCATGCCTTCTAAGGACAGAGCACATCAAAAGCCTACGGAACGTAACTGTGCAGACATCTTGACCAAAGCAGGTACTTTACACGAGTATAGAAACCTGTTACCTGAACTTGGTATTGTGACTGTATCCAGTGTGTTGCATGATGTGTAATGTAACCATTTAATATGTATTGTAAATGTTTTGTAAATAGATAATCTGTACCCAAGATGAGAAGGGGTGTCAGGGAATTCAAAATAAAGAGGTGTGCATCTTGTGCACAGATCGTGGAGATCTAGATGACAGCACCTGCTGCCAGAGTGTTGGCAGAAGCCTGGCTGAACCCCAATCAAACCAGTTCGAACCGTGCTGTGGCCTCAATGTACTATTGGGCAGTGTTTGTATAATAGTAGAGCACCATCATGCACACATTGTTCTGTTAGGGTTATATGTTTACTGCAAGCATGCTGCCGGTTTGTTTTCTGATGTTCACCTGTATATAGCTCGCACCTGTGGGTAAAATTCCTTCTTGAAGTGAAGCTACTGTGCGATGGAGTTATTTGTCTGTTGTGCCAAGCCGCCTTCAACTGCACTATCTTTCTGGTAACGACCTTTCCGCTGATAAACGCACGCTTCTGTCAATCAAAAAAACCAAACTTTGGGATGACGGGTCAACTTCAATGACTCCTCCCATCAACATACGGATCACAAAATTGTTGAACATGGATACTCAAGTAAACCTTCAAATAACCTCTGGCAAAATTTTATTGAAGCTCCCTAAGGGTGGCGAACATAATAATTTTATTTCAAGAGAGAAACGCCCCAGCAAAATGTTATAGGCAGTCTGCTAAAAAAAAAAGCTGATTTTGTTTATAGTTACCTGATTTTGCCAGTTGCCCAAACCTGGCACAGAAGTTTAGATCAGTGCTGTTGCAGACATTCAATTGCCAGGATTCCATTGGTCTCTGGGGGAGAAAAGACCATTTTACCAATGCAAAGTCATGGATTATTGAGATCCATTCTGGTGTTTGTCTCAGAATAGCAGTTGCGATCCATTGCACTTCCTCAGGGTCGCAGCCATGCTATCTGTCTTTTTTTTCTCCCGTTCTGTAGATTAATAACAGGAGGGATTTTTAAACATCTTTTCCAAAAGTGCAAAAAAAAAAAACCAACCTAATGATATTATATGTCATTGTTTTTCTATTTAGAGAACTCGTTCCTTGATATGCCTGACTTGGCCACCCAGATCAGTGCCACAGCAATGTCTAATGTCACAATACTAATGCACTGATCTCTTCCCTCAGAATCAACGTGGAAACTCCAGCCTGTCCAGAATGCCACGGCGTGACTCTTAGCAAGAGCTAGACGGAGCATGCAAGTTACTCCCGTTCTACAGACACTCCCTGACACGCTCCACTTGTTGCTGAGCTCAGTTGAAGGTATTGGCTGCTCACATGCAAAGCTCCCTATGGTCTCACCCCTTTATTTGTGGGACCACCTCACTTCCTGTGTTCCACCATCAACCCTTGCTCATGTCATCAGGGGCGTCTCGTAGGGCCAACCAGCAAATGGGCTAAATCACAAGCTGCCTGAACACCTGCATTCCTCCATTGTCGCTTCCGCCTAGGGAACCGTTACCGAGGAGGGGTTAGGAAAGTTTCTCCTTGTCTATTACCAACCATGCAAAGTTGAACTATTCAAGAGGGCTTCTGCAAGGTTGAGATCTTCCTGCCAACGCAATTCAGAAGCACGAAAGCGTAGAGGTCTGCTCAGGAGGATGTGTGTGTCTTTTATATAATCTGATTACCTCAGGTGAATCAGCAAATGTAGGCCAGCTAGAACAATAATGAATCAAAACATCGTGGATTAGAGAAATTAGGATCTCATTTGTGTAGCAAGCAGAGGGAATGATCGCTTCCTTGATATGGAGTATTTTGCACAGTTGGTGTACCTTCCCCTTAATCTTTAGTATGGAGTGGGTGATGATTTTGACATGAAGTTAGCTCAGGTGGAAGCTGATATTAAAACCTTTAGTGACAATGTTTGTGAGTATAAGAAAAGGAAGTTCAATAGGGACTCTTTTGGGGGGGGGTGTAATTGAGGCTTGGACGCCTTTTGTTTAAATGTTAATTGTTAGCCGTTGTTTTATCTATTTTAAGATGTTTTATTGATGGAGCCTATGTATTGTGTTGTATTGGATTTGCTCCTGCTTAATGTTTCATACTATGTTGTTCACCGCCTGGAGCCCTTCGGGGATCAGGCGGTATAGACATTGAAATAATAAATAAAATAAATAAAATAATGATTACTCTAAAGGTTATGTTTATCAATGGATGCAGACTAAGTCTTTTTACAGTAGTAGATCTCCCATGAGAAGGCCATGCAAGGTAACATGGTCAGACAACTCCATTCATTGAGCCCGGCTACTGTAGATACCCTGGATTCTACATGCTGATCCACTCACAATGTACAGCAGGCTAGAAGAACTAAAGGAAGTTCCAGAAGTACTTGTAAGTGAATCTGACCAAGTCCAGACAACCATTTGAAACAAAGTGCTTTATTTGCCGCTAAGTAGATACTCAAATGACAAAGCAACGAAATCTAAAGCAGAACGTAATTCCACGAACATATATCACTCATCCCACCTCCTCCTCACACACGGCCGTTGCGTTTTCACAGAGTTCCCAAGTAACAGGTTCACAGGCCAAGTCTGGGCTGCCATCCAAAGGTGATAAGAACCGCAGCGGCAGAAAGTCTGGAGGTCAGACAGTTCAGAAACTCAAGTCTTGACATTAGTGGTGAACTGTGGCTGTAACCTCCTCCTCTTACCCCAGGCGCAGCCCGATGCGATGTCCGCCCACCCTCGGCCCCACTGGTTCACCGCCGCCACTGCTGTCACGGGGATTTTCTGTCGCGAAAGGTAAGGTCTTTTTAGGATCCCTACAATCACCGCAGATCAGGATAAAAAAAATGGTAGTCCTCTCTCTGTCTCCTGTTCCTAGGGTTGCCAGTCCTTGTGGGGGCGGATGGAGAGTTTCAGGAACTACAACTGGTCTCCAGAGAGAAAGAGACCAGTTTCATGGAGAAATAAGTGCTTTGGAGGGTGGCCACTCTGAGTTATAACCTCCCTCCCCAAACCCCCCACCCTCTCAGGCTCGCCCCCAAAATCTCCAGAGCTGGTAACTCACAGTGTCTGATTGGGGAGCACTTTTCCCGATGAATAAAGCAAACAGTATATAATTCTTACTCTTGTGCAGTTTGTTATGGCCGCTTCTGTTTGCTCCTCTCGTGTTCCCTGTTCCCTTACTGTTAACATTTTTTTTTTCCTTTAGATAATTTGGTTTATTGTCTGTGTGTTTAGGGTTGTTATTACACCTCACAGGATGACATCTTTTCTAGCTGCAGTCTCTTTTTTTTGAGCTGCTCTAATTATTCGTTGTAACTCTGCGTGTAAAACCAGATTGAGGTGGGAAATGATGAATCACGGGCACCGCTGATCTCTATTTTGCCATTGTGAAGACTTCCAGTATGTTTCTTTGGCTTAAAAGCAGCTCGTCAAGCTTTTTCGACAATGCCGAGTTCTATCAAATACAGGGTTGAAGATAAAATACAAAACCAAACCCCTACACTAAATGCCATGTAATGTCCAAAATTATTCTACCTAACAGATTAATAACCAAGTTCAAGTGACAAAACCCCTCTCAAGTGAGACAGGGCCCTTTCCCCACTTGTTTAAGCCCGGCCACTCTCCTAAAGTAAGCGCTGGGTCCAGCTGCACTCCCCACTTCAGGGCGTAAGCAGAACCAGTCGCCTCGACACTGTTCTCTCTTGCGCCAAGGCCTCAGCGCTGCACTCCTGGCTACTTCAACTGACTTCTTTTGATGTTAAACCCCACTGATTTTAACAGTGCTTAACAGGGTTACCTACACTGCTTCTCTCCCAAAACTAGGTCTTAGGTTTAATGTTAATAATCGAGCCTCAACACATCCCAGGCCAGCCTAGATGAGGGGGGGCACATGCCCACAGAGAGAGGGCTCTGAGTACACCTCTGGCACCCGCGCTAGGTTCACCACTGGGCTAGTGTTTTACAGCTTGATTCAATGAACAAAGCACTTTTGTCGAATCGAAAAGCCGTGCAGTGAGGGGAGAGAAGGAGAGCAGCAGATTCGAGGGGTTGTGTTGCTTCATGTATCGTAGTGAGGAGGCGGCTGGACCCCACGCTACTTGCCGCAGTAGTGCGACTGCTAGTGAGTGGGGAAACGGCCTAGATTGGAGAAAGGAGAACCTGGTGAAGCTCCTGGCCATAAGAAAACAGCTAGAAGAACGGTGAAATCCAACACCCAAATAAACTCTTTCAGAAACAGTAAGCCAAAAAAAAAGCAATAAACACAACTTCAATCCACTACCTATGGCTGAGATTGTCGAGAGGCAAGTAGCATTCCAGAAAGACGGACCATAATCATTGTAAATTTGCAGCATCCCACAGTTCAGAAACAAAGCACAATGAGGTGTCACTGGCAGGCATTCCATCACTGAGGGGCTCAGTCGAGGAGAAATCCATGAATGGGTCCCTGGCTGCTTCGGAAACTGCAAGTGGGGGTGGGTGGTTGGCTGGTATGGGCTCCAGATCAGGCCTGTTGTGAGTCAACCATTCCTTTCCTTTTGTCCTTTTGGATTTTTTAGGCAAGTTCTTCCCCAATGCTGTGGGTGAAAAGAGTTTTTGCTGGGGTGTCTGTAAAAATTTCCCACAGGGCAGATATTAGTCTGGGAGAGAAATGGTAAAAATTCAACTGGGAGAGAGGCCTCGAGGGTGGCCAGCCTCCAGTGGCATCTGGAGATCTTCCAGGAGTAGAACTCCTCTCCAAGCCACAGAGATAATTTCCCCTGGGGAAAATGGCAGCTTCAGGAGGGGGGGGGTCTCTGGCATCATCATGCCCCTGCTTCCTGCCGCACCCACCCCTGGACCCACCTCAAGGTCCACAGTGACTGACGAGTGTTGGTCCATACTCCTGCCCATAGATGAGCCATTTTAAGCTATGGTTCATTTTCCTTTCTGTTCCAGAGTCATAATGTTCCATGGGTATTTCTTGTCCACACATCCTCATCCGGCGAGCTCTCAGGAAACATTCCAAGGCTGTGGGAAAGCTTTGTTGAACCTCTCTGTCGCTCTCTTTGGCAGAAATAAGGGATCACTCAGAAAGACGCCAGAATCACAACTTCCCATTCGATCTATTAATAACATGGGAAATCAAGAGGAAACTGATTGGCTTTTCAAGTATCCAACTAAAGCAATGTTCGCTCACAGATATATATTTAATATAAATCATGTTGCAAGACCATCTCTCAACATATCTTCAATGTAAGGGGACTGCTTCCCATTAGACTTCCAGTTACTCGTTATCAGTAGATTCTTTTAGATATATATATATTTACAATTTTAAAACATTTCATCTTGTAGTTATATATTATTTACCTCATCCTGGCCTATGCTCATCTATGACAGCAAAAAAGACTGAATGAGTGATGCACTGTCAGCAGACTGAACAGAGCTTGGTATTTCCCTTTCACAGGTGCAGGTTTGTAAACTGCAGCTCCCATTGGTGCAAAGTGCTGTCAAGCCACGCCCACCGATGTCAAGCCCAAGTGAGGTTTTCAGGATTCTGTCTCTGGTCCCAGTGGTGTAGCTAATGGGACAGGGGGGGGGAGGACACCTGTAAGGAGGCTGGCCGGGTGTTCTGGGGCACTGAGGCTGGGCTGGCAGTGCCACAGCAGGGTTGCAGGGCAAGCCTCCCTTGCCTCTTCTGGCCCTTTCTGCACAAACTCCTAAAATGTTTCTAAACCTTTCTAACTCTCACCCCTTAGCAGCAGTGGCGCAGGAGGTTAAGAGCTTGCATATAATCTGAGGAACTGGTTTGATTCTCCGCCTGCTGCCTGAGCTGTGGGAGGATTGTCTGGGAATTCAGATTAGCCTGTGCACTCCCACACGCCAGCTGGGTGACCTTGGCTAGTCACACTGAGTTTCTCTCAGCCCCAACCTGTCTCTCACAGGGTGTTTGTTGTGAGGGGGAAGGGCAAGGAGATTGTCAGCCCTTTGAGTCTCCTGCAGGAGTAGTAGATATAATTGAACTCTTCTTCTCTTCTTCTTTCATCGATGCATGTCTGCATTGGCTCCACCTAAAACAATTCCCATGGCCATCACATCATTTTTTCCTTTTAAAGTTCTGGGTTGAATCAGTGTTTCAATGCTTCAAAGCCTCGTGCTGGACCTCTATACTCCTTGTTTTATTCAGCACTGGCTGATCCCCCCCCCCCACCTCCTAAAACAGAAAAATGATGCAAATAAACAGGCCAGGGTGTGTTTAGAAAACAGGACTGGTATCTGAGAAGAAGAAGAAGAAGAAGAAGAAGAAGAAGAAGAAGAAGAAGAAGAAGAAGAAGAAGAAGAAGAAGAAGAAGAAGAAGAAGAAGAAGATTAGAAGAAGAAGAAGAAGAAGAAGAAGAAGAAGAAGAAGAAGAAGAAGAAGAAGAAGAAGAAGAGGAGGAGGAGGAGGAGGAGGAGGAGGAGGAGGAGGAGGAGGAGTTTGATTTGAGATCCCCTTTCTGTAGGAGACTCCAAAGATGCTTGCACCCTCCTTTCCCTTCCCCTCAACAAAACAACACCCTTAGAATAGAATAGAATAGAATAGAATAGAATCTTTTATTGGCTAAGTGTGATTGGACACAAGGAATTTGTCTCCGGTGCATATGCTCTCAGTGTACATGAAAGAAAATATATTTGTCAAGAATCATAAGGTACAGCACTTAATGATTGTCATATATGGTCTAGTACAATCAGGAAACAATCAATAGTAATAAAAAACATAAAATGTAAATCATAAAATAAAAAATGAAATGTCAGCAACAGGCCATAGTCATACAGTCACAATTGGGAGGAGACAAGTACAGGAATGATGAAAAAAGTATAGCAATTACATAATGTTTACAGGCAACAGTTTGACATTTATCTAGGAATTATTTGCTTAACAGATTCATGGCATCTGGGAAAAAACTGTTATTATGGCTAGTTGTCTTGGTGCAGTGCTCTAGAAGCAACGCTTAGAGAGTAAGAGTTGAAACAGTTTATGTCCAGGATGCGAGGGGTCAGTAATATTTTCACAGCCCTTTTTTGACCCGTGCAGTATACAGGTCCTCAATGGAAGGTAGGTTAGCAGCAATTGTTTTTTTTCTGCAGTTCTGATTATCTTCTGAAGTCTGTGTCGATCTTGTTGGGTTGCAGAACCAAACCACACACAGTTATAGAGGTGCAGATGACAGACTCCAATGACCTCTGTAGAACTGTATCAGCAGCTCCTTGGCAGTTTGAGCTCCTGAGTTGGCGAGAAAGAACATCTTTGTTGTGCTTGATGACATTTTGATATTAGGTGACCATTTTAGGTCAAGTGAGATATGATGGAGCCTAGAAATTTAAAGGTCTCTACTGTTGATAATTGTGTTGTCTATTGTGAGAGGAGGTAGGATGGGAGGGTTTCTCCTGAAATCTACCACCATTGTGGGAGGTGGGTGGGCTGAGAGCTCCAAGAAGCTGTGACTAGCCTGGGTTGGGTCACCACTGGCATTCCTGCCTAGGGACATGGGTACCCCTCGTCCCCCCGGCTTATCGATTGAGGTCACGCGGGGGGCCCCAAAACATCCTCCCACACAGCGAGGGATTGACCAAGCCCTAGCAAGCAGGCACTGAAGCAGCTCACTGCTCCCACTGCCTGTCGTAGCCCCGCCCACTCTGTACGGTGGCCTGGAGTGTCCAGGGGGCGGGGGAGAAGTCCCACTGGGCTCCCAGGAGCAGGACTGGGGAGCCCGGCCCCTCCCTCTGACCCAGCACGCCCATTCCCGCCTTTAAATTAAGTGTGGCATTTCGTAGAAGCCTCCGCAGCCCACTGCAGTGGCACAGGAAAAGGCCAGCTGAGCAGGGAGCCCAGCAGCAGCAGCAGAACTGAAGATGATGCTGACGCTATTTTTGCAAACCTTCAGACAGGACTTGTGAGATTTACATGCTTAAAAAGTTAATTCCCACTTGCACTGGCTTGAGCTGTTTCTGTGGCTAGCAGTCTACCCTTACAGGGTTGTGAGAGATTTACATGCTTAAAAGTTAATTCCCTGAAATGCCTAAGCCTGCCTTCTGTGCTTACAGCCCCACCTCACAGGGGTTGGTGTGGAGGGATTGGCCAATTAGGAAAAGTGGTGGCAGGATGCCGTTTTGCCAGTAGGAGGTGATTTGTGAGATGATGCTGATAGTCTGTTTGCAAACCTTCAGGGATGGGGCAGGACTTGTGAGAGATTTACATGCTTTAAAAGTTAATCTCAACTTCCACCAGCTTGAGCTGTTTCTCAGGCTAGCAGCCCACCCCTCACAGGGCTGGTGAGAGACTTTACATGCTTAAAAGTTAATTCCCTGCACTGGCTTGGAGCTGTTTCCTCAGGCTAGCAGCCCACCTCACAGGGCTGGTGGAGGACACCAGGGAGTGGTGGGCAGGGAGCCTGCATGCTTTGCACTGAAAATGAGAGTGCGCCCGGCAGGCCTGGATCAGGGAACGGGAGTTGGACCCCAGGAATGTCCTCTAACAGTGGCATAGTGGTTAAGAGCAGGTGCACTCTAATCTGGAGAACTGGGTTTGATTCCCTGCTCTGCCACTTGAACTGTGGAGGCTTATCTGGTGAACCAGAATAGCTTGTGCACTCCAACATATGCCAGCTGGGTGACCTTGGGCTAGTCACAGCTTTTCAGAGCTCTCTCAGCCCCACCCACCTCACAGGGTGTTTGTTGTGAGGGGGGAAGGGCAAGGAGATTGTCAGCCCCTTTGAGTCTCCTGCAGGAGAGAAAGGGGGGATATAAATCCAAACTCCTCCTCCTCCTCCTCTTCTTCTTCTTCTCCATCATCATCATCATCATCATCATCATCATCATATTGGGCATGTGTTGAAACTCTCGCCATAACAAGAGAGGGGGGTCTAAGGCTGGACTGGGCTGGCTGAAAGGGCAAGAGGGCATTGGTTGAGGAGCACAGAGGGCAGTCTTCTCTGGAGAGCTTGCTTGTCAAGCTTTGGGGTCTGGGAATTTGCTATCAGGAGCTCCTGGAAATGTGCAGCAAATGGGAAGAGCTCAGCAGCCCTGCTGTAAAGCGCTGCCCTCTTCAATGATTGTGCTGCAGCACCCTAGTGTCTTGCCAGGAGAAAGGGGTAACTGCGTCCAGGGCAACCACCAAGCTCCAGGACTCATCCAGGGAGAAGTTCCTGCTGTGGCAAGAAGGATTTGGGGATGGGGGACTCTGTCCCTGGTTTGGTCTCAAGGAGAACACAAAGTAATGTCTGTACCTTCTGTCAAGGACTGTGGAGAGGACTCTGTTAGAAGCCAGTTGTCATGAGCCAGCCCCTGGGTACTTACCAGGACACAGAGGACTCTGACCTGACAACATGGTGCAGCCAGAGTTGTCTGCTCCTGAGGAAGACCAGGCAGCAGAGCCAACTCCTAGCCATTCCCTGCCTGATGAGGTGCAGGTGAAGGAGCCTGCGGATGCTCCTAGGCTAGGGAACCCAGTAATGAGTCAGCTGAGCACAGGAGGCAGAAGCAGAGGCAGCTGCTGCAGAAGCAAAGGAGGAGTGCTCGTATTGCAGCAAGATATGGGAAGATAGAAGTAGCTGCATCTGATGAGGATTAACTCCTTGCAGAATCCCAGCCCCTGGAACAAGGGTCTCTACATAAGCCTTGCTGTGAGCTCGCTTCTGCCTGGGTGCAACAAGTGTGTTACCTGTTGCTGCCGTGTGCCTGGTGTAAAGGATTCAATGGTGTTGATGAGCGGGACAACCGCCTGGCCTTGACTGCATTCCATAACCCGGGCGATGGGCCAGCATCTGCGGCGGAGACCTTATCTCTGCGAGAGAGATGAGAACTCCGTTCCCATGGGAATCCGGGAGGGGGGATGGGATGGACAGAGTTATAACCTGTGCTTCTGGCGGGAGACTTTATTCCTGCCACGGCGTGTACGTGAGCTTTCTAAGATGTCTGAATAAACGGTCTTTTACACCAAAAAAGCCTTTTATTTCTGCTTCTATGGAATTCCTTACATTGTGGCAGGAATCCTAGTTCATCTATCTTCCCAGTGCAGCGGACCTCTGGTGTCTTGGCATGGAGAGGTTGAATATTCCTGAATCTGTGGAAGGTGCGGTAGCCCCCAAAGAGGGCTCCGGGCTTTCCCTTATGGATTTGGAGGAACCGGCGGGAGAACGGGTCTCGCTGGTAACTCTTTCCCGTCCTCGTATCAACACGAGTCTTCCCTTACTCCGTTGGGACGAGGGACGAGAAGACGATCATGTGGACTTGCATGAGTCGTTTGGGGCGCTGTCTATGGATCGAGCGCCTGTGGATCGGATATCTGCCCGTTTCCGTGTGGATTACAAACCTCAGATGCAACCTGTCACGGAAGAGACGGGTCTGACCACCTTTCATGCGGCAACACAGGAGTCCATTGAACGATTCCTGGACTCGTATTTTGGTGATGCTCCCAAGAATCCACCGTGGCATAGCACTGGGGCCCGTCCGAAGACCACCGTTGAAACCGGGACTATATCGGGGATTGGGAGGGGTATCCGTACCAGCTTCCGATCGGACCCCCCAGATCCCGGATCAGCAGCTGCACCTGAGGTGCCCCGTGGAGCCGCCGGTGGGCACGAGGTCCTACATTCTGATGAAGAGGAATCCGAAGAAAGCCTGCCTTCCCATCCGGATCTATTCCCCCTCCCATCAAAAGAGAGCTGGGATGAGGAAGTGGGCCGACTGCGAGATGCCCAGGAAGCATGGGCCCGTGAACGCCAGCTATGGGAAGAGGAACGAGAGCAGCTGCAGCAAGAGCGTGAAAACCTGCAAAGAGACCGGGAACAGCAGCGCTAAAGAAATCCAACTCGAATTGGACCGCGGCTAAAGACGCGCTGTAACGGCAATATAAAGGGTGAACCTATCAGTCCATGATAAAGTCTCGGAACACTCCAAATTGGACTTACAGCCAGCCAACGCGAAAGCGCGGCGTCTTGCGTACGCGAAGTGAACTTAACTTGCAGCTGTTCAACGGTGACTAACTGGCCAAATCCGGAACGAGAGAAAGCAGCTTTGCATGCGCACCAGGATGCTCTCTTGACTCGCAAGGAGAGAGATTTAGCTGCCTTGGAGAGGGAAACTTCTGAAGAAGTAGCAGGACAAGATGCCCCAAAGTTGAGAGCTCCACGCTGTCACTGGTACAGCTAACGCCAGAGGGGCGAAGCAATACGTTGGCCCTGCTACTCGCGCATCTGCCACCTTCCAAGGACCGGCTCCCTACCAGAACATCAGCGGCACCGGCGTTGGTACCTCTAATTTCCACCGTATTCCGGCCCTCCTGGCGCCGCTGCTTCAACCTGCGCGAATCGGGCTGCCCAGCGGGCGCCAAGGGCCGTGGAGAGAGGATATTACAGACCTCCAATACCTGCCCGCTTTCTCGATGGGGACCGCTTCCAAACTTCCCTACTTCATCCTACAACTCGATGCCCACATGGAGGACTATGACGATTTGTACCGGTCTGAACGCCGGTAAAATACGGGACATCGGTTCCGCCTTTAGATGGAGCTTCAGCACGATCGGTTTTGGTAGGACTCTTTTGAATTCCGCAAGGGGAGGATACTCGCGACGGTGCCGGGCGCTCCTCCAAGCCTTAAGGGCTCGCCTCCAAGATCCGGATGCTGAAAATGAAGCCATCCTCGGCAGACCATCAAATCTTATTCAGCAAGGCAACCGCTCGCTTGCAGAATTCTTTCCTGCGAATTTCGCGGCGGGCGGCGCTGCTCGACCCCCTCCTGAGTGGCCTGAGCGCATGAAATGTGAATACTTCTCGGATGCTGTCGACGGTAAACTGCGCGGAAACGGTGTTTCTTATTCGGATCCCCCCACACTATTGCTGATTGGATCGACTGGGGATCTCAAGTAAAAGTCTCGTTTGGATTACGCTTCTGCCGTAAATACGCCCACGCCCAAAACTCCGCCAGCTACGACCACCGCTGGCAATTCTGCCAGTTTCTCCAGCAGCCTCTACCGAGTTCACCTCCGAGCGCCGCCGCTGCCTGGGATTGTACAGTTCACTGCAGAGGACCGGGTCATCTAGCTGCCAACTGCCCGGTAAAACAGAAGCCAACCGGCCCAGCCGCTACATCTCCCATCTGCCAAGCCACCACGCTAGGTCCGGGCCATGCCCCTCAACGCGGTCTGCCCGCGGCAGTTACCGAAGGCATACCCAGAGGAGGGGGAAGCAGCTGTTTTTTGTTCTCTTCAGCCCCTCATGGATATGGGGTTCGACCCCAGATGCGGTGAGTGAAGGCAGCGCTCCCATTACGATTCAAGCGCTTCTGGTCAACCCCGCTAAGCATACTCAGATGATAGCCTCAGCCCTTGTAGATTCTGGGTGTTCTATTGTTTAATGCGGCTCTGTGGCGGAGGAACTTGGACTAGACCGAGTCCCCTCTGGTTAAGCCTTCCATACCGCTCACCCAAATGGACGGCAGTCCTCTCGGGGTCGTATGACCGGCCCAGTTCAAAAAACGCAATCGGTCCTCCTCCGCTGCGCTGACCATTGGGAGAAAATTAGTTTTATTCTGGTGCCGGTGGCCAAACACTCCATAGTTCTGGGCATGCCGTGGTTGTTGTTGCATGAACCAAAATTCATTTGGAAAGAAAAGGATCTTAGAATTCACCGACTCCCTTCCCGCGGAGAATTACATGAATTGGGGGGAAAACTCATCTTCTCCTGACATACCCCTCCCCTGGCTTCATCAGCTTATGCACGCCCTAATTGTTCTCGATTCTACCGGCATTCCAATCGCTTACCAAGATTTAGAAGCAGAGCATTTCAGGATAAGAATGCCATCAATTGCCACCCCATAGAGACACTGACTGCAAAATCAGATTACAGCCAGGGGCTGAACTGCCTAAAGGTAGAATCTATCGCATGAGTCCCAATGATATAGCTGAACTTCAGGCCTTCTTAGACAAGAACCTCGCTCGCCATGGGTTCATAATACGACGCATACCAAACACACACATGCTGCTCCTGTATTGTTTGTTAAAAAAAAGGATGGGTCTTTAAGGCTCTGCATGGATTACCGAGGACTCACGCGGTTTCCCTGTCCAATAAATACCCTTTGCCATTAATCAAGGACCTTTTAGATGCATTGGGCAAGGGACGCATTTTTACTAAGTTGGACTTAAGAGAAGTTTACTACAGGGTCAGGATTGCGGAAGGCTATGAACATTTGACTGCATTTAACACAAAATTTGGACAGTATGAATACTTAATAATGCTATTCGGGTTAAGTAACCCCCGGAGCTTTTTATGGCCTCTTATCAACGAAGTTCTCCATGATTTATTATACAAGGGAGTAGTGGTGTAATTAGATGATGTTTTACTTTCTTCACAAACCATGGAGGAGCATGAAGCATTATTCGGGAAGTATTGGAAACGCTTGCTCAACAACTCCCTCTTTACCAAACTTTCAACATGTTGTTTCCACCAAACTCTCTATCGACTATTTGCTACCGGATCTCTTCCGAGGGGCTAAAAATGGATCCTACTAAGATTGAAGTAGTCCTCCAATGGCTCTGCCCCAACCACCCGAAAGTGAACTCCAATCTTTCCTAGGGTTTGCTAATTTCTATCGTGGACTTTATACCCCAATTCCCTATTGAACTGACTCTCCCACTCACAGACCTCTTATGCACTAAGGGTAAAGATCCACAGGTTGCCAAGCTTCAGTCTCCCCTTTCCTGGTCTAAAGAATGTCAGACAGCCTTTCAGCTTTTAAAATCAGCTTTTACCACCGAACCTATCCTAAAACAGACCCCGACCCAGATCTTCCGCTTGTGGTTCACGTGGATGCCTCGGACAAAGCGCTTGGAGCAGCCCTGTTGCAGAGAAATAAAGATGATAGGCTGGTTCCGCGGTAGCTTATTTATCAAAAGAAATTCCTCCGCGCTGAGCTCAACTGGACTGTAGGGGATAAAGAGACTGCGGCCATCAAAGTAGCACTTTCCACTTGGCGCCACTGGCTGGAGGGGGCCAAACACCCCTTTCAAGTTTGGTCGGATCACAAGAACTTGGCCGCCTCTCTCCACCCCCCTCAAGATGTCCGCAAAACAACTCCAATGGGCCGATTTCTTTTCAAGCTTCTCTTTCACTGTCCATTTTTTCCCCGGAAAAACCACAACTGGCTGGATATGCTC
Organism: Sphaerodactylus townsendi; assembly: GCF_021028975.2. Classification (NCBI taxonomy): domain Eukaryota; kingdom Metazoa; phylum Chordata; class Lepidosauria; order Squamata; family Sphaerodactylidae; genus Sphaerodactylus; species Sphaerodactylus townsendi. The sequence continues at coordinate 158,932,420 of NC_059427.1, forward strand.
TCGCTACCGTCTCGGGGAGGGGGGTGGAGTCTGCCCACGGGATATTCACGCGCACTGTTCTCTCCCCCTCCCACCATTGGGGCTGGCTGTCACTGAATCTCAGACGCCCACTCCTCCTTCAATCTTATTCCCAGCCTGGTCTCTCCTTTTCCTACGAGAACTCGAGGAGGCGGGGCTGGCGCTGAGCCACCAGCCGGAGGAAGGTGACTTCCAATTGCTTCTGGAGAATGGTGTTTACGGCATGGGGATTGTTGCACGTGGCCTCCCCCCCTCCGTAAGCAGGTTCCCCGAGGCCTGTCATGATGCCCGGCCGGCTGGACATTTTGGCTTCCTAAAAAACTCTGCATTTGGCCCGCCGTCACACTTGGTGGCGCTGGCGATGCGCTAGCGACATTGAGACATATATTAAAGGTTGCTCTGTTTGTATGGAAGCCAAAACTGCTCCGGGAAAACCCCATGGTCTGTTGAAGCCTCTCCCGGTGGCCTTCCTCACTCTGGGAAGTCATCTCCATGGATTTTATTAATGATTTGCCAGAAAAAGGGCAACACGGTCTTGTGGCGGTGGTGGACTTATTTTCTAAACAAGTCTATTTCATCCCATGTGCTTCCATCCCCTCCGCTCCTAAGTTAGCTGCGTCTGTTCATTCAGCATATTTATCGCCTACACTACTCTCAAGTTAAGGTGGTCTCCGACCGCTGGCCCCAATTCATTTCCAAAGTTCTGGAAAGCTTTTCTGGGTTTGTTGGGGTCAGCCTCGGCAATTGCCGCCCCCTACCACGCTCAAAGTGACGGTGAGTCAGAGAGAACTAACAGAACCTCTGGAGCAGCATTTACGCCATTACACTAACTACCACCAAGACAATTGGTGCCAGTTAATTCCGCTTTGCAGAATACGCCTATAATACGCGGTTCATAGCAGTACAAAAAAAAACCCCTTCGAAATTGTGTCTGGTCGATCCTTCCCTCCGGGTTAAACGCGAACTACCTGCGGAAGCATTGAATCCTCCGGAGTTTCAACAATGGATTTCATCTCTGGCCGAGGGGTGGAAAATGGTCCAGACCGCCTTACACCAGGCTAAAGACTTTAAAAACTTCAAGCCGGATAAGCACCGCTCGGATTTCCCTTTACGTGTGGGCTTCTGCGTATATTTGTTCACCAAAAATCTCGGTGACGCGGCATAAATTTTCCAAACTGGGCAAAAGATTCGTGGGACCTTTTCAGATTACTAAAGTGATTAATGATGTCATCGCCCGATTGGACTTGCCTAATTCTCTAAGTAATATCCATCCTGTCTTCCATATTCCAGTTTGCTCAAGGAGGCTCCTTTCGCTTCCGGATGCCTGGCACGAATTCGGCCGGAGAGACCCCCACCCACTATAATTGATGGCCACAAGCATTACTTAAATTCGACGCCATCCTGGACTCTCGCTTTTAATCGCGAAACGCTTGCAATATTTAGTCTCTTGGGCGGGATATTCCGCCAAGCATAATCAATAATGGGTTTATCTCGAAAAATATTGACGCTTCCCCTGCCCTCATTTCTGCTTTCCATCGCGACCTTTCCGCACGTTCCTGGGGGGGAGAAGTCTTTTTTAAGGGAGGCAGAGTGTAAAGGATTCATCACCGGTGTTGATGAGCCGGACAAACCGCCTCGCCTTGACTGGTATCTCCCATAACCCGGGCGATGGGGCCAGGCATCTGCAAGGAGACCTTATCTCATGCGAGAGAGATGAGAACTCCGTTCCCATGGGAATCCGGGAGGGGGGATGGGATGGACAGAGTTATAACCTGTGCTTCTGGCGGGAGACTTTATTCCTGCCACGTCGTGTACGTGAGCTTTCTAGGATGTCTGAATAAACGGTCTTTTACACCAAAAAAGCCTTTTATTTCTGCTTCTATGGAATTCCTTACACCTGGTTCATCACTGATCCCCAGCCTGTTGACCATGCCCAGCCTGCCAGCAGCACCCCAGTGGTTAGTGAACCAGTGGGAATCTTTTTGGGGAATCTTCTCACAAATGCTTTCTGTTGTATTTTGAGAACGTGGATTTCTATTTTGAGTTGATTAGAATCACCCTAGACTTTGAGCCTGGCCTACTTGTCTGTCTGAGTTTGCGCTGGGAAGGGTCTCATCCGTGCACAGAAGACGCGTGTCTGACTAACACGTGTACAGGCCACGTGAAATAAAGATGTGATCAAAAGGGCTAGTGAGGCAAGCTGATTCACACCAATGGTTCTGGTGTGTGTTCATGTCGACACATCACCTGGGTAGCTAGGGCTGCCAACTCCAGGCATGGGATTCCTGGAGATTTGGGGTACATCTCAGCAGTGTAGAGTTTGAGGGTTGACTGCAGTGGAGTATAATTCCTCCAAAGGCACCATTTTCTCCAAGGGGATCTCTGTAGTATGGGGAGGAGCTGGAATCCCTGGAGATCTAACAGGCTTTTAATGGGGCTTGCAGCCATAATGGTGTAGCTTTCATCAGTGAAACGGGCTGCAGGAGCAGCAGTGGCGTAGGAGGTTAAGAGCTCGTGTATCTAATCTGGAGGAACCGGGTTTGATTCCCTGCTCTGCCGCCTGAGCTGTGGAGGCTTATCTGGGGAATTCAGATTAGCCTGTACACTCCCACACACGCCAGCTGGGTGACCTTGGGCTAGTCACAGCTTCTCGGAGCTCTCTCAGCCCCACCCACCTCACAGGGTGTTTGTTGTGAGGGGGGAAGGGCAAGGAGATTGTCAGCCCCTTTGAGTCTCCTGCAAGAGAGAAAGGGGGGGATATAAATCCAAACTCCTCCTCCTCCTCTGCTGCTGTTGCTGTTGCTGTTGCTGTTGTTTAGGGAGGGGCTGCTCAGATCCCCAGCTGTTCAGTTGTGAAATTCTTCAGCCATCATTCTCCATTTCCCGGTCGTTCCACTTCCACGGCACAGCATTCCAAATTCCACAAGGCAGGGATAGGTCTGTGTTGAAAACGAACTGTATTTGGGCTTCCTTTGGGCTTCCTTTGCATTGAACAGCGCAGAATATGTGTCGATTTTGTTGAAGGACAAACCCTCAAGTTGGTTGCAGTTTAGTTGCCGCGGCATCCTTTTCCATCTGCCCAATCCTGTTATTCTCCTTATTTTTGCCCCCTATGGCCCCATTTGCCCCTTCAGGACAAGCTGAACTTGTCATTTCTTGCTAACATCAGTGACAGCATCCTGTTGGGTGTCATATCCTTGAAAAAAAAGAAGTCAGCAGAGTAGCCAGTCAGGTTAAATGGCTGAGCATTTGGCAAATGATGCTGAGGGCAGTGAAGATATAGGAAAACAGGGCCTGGACAGAGAAGTGCCTCTCTATTCTGCATTGGTTAGACCTCACCTGGAATATTGCGTGCAGTTCTGGGCACCACAATTTAAGTAGGATATTGACAAGCTGAACATTGACAAGTCGGATATTGACAAACTGAACATGAGTCAGCAGTGTGATGCGGCAGCCAAGAAAGCCAATGCAATTCTGTGTTGCATCAATAAGAGTATAGTGTCTATTGAGGGAAGTAATTGTACCACTCTATTCTGCATTGGTCAGACCTCGCCTAGAGTACTGTGTTCAGTTCTGGGCACCGCAATTTAAGTAGGATATTGACAAGCTGGAATGGGTTCAGAGGAGGGCAACCAAAATGGTCAAAGGTCTGGAATCCATGCCGTATGAAGAGAGCTGGGGATGTTTAGTTTGGTAAAGAGAAGGTTAAGAGGTGATATGATAGCCCTGTTTAGATATTTGAAGGGATGCCATGTTGGTGAGGGAGCAAGCTTGTTTTCTGCGGCTCCAGAGACTAGGACCAGGAGTCATGGGTTCAAGGTGAAGGAAAAAAGATTCCACCTGAACATCAGGAAAAACCTCTTGACAGTAACGGCTGTTGGACAGTGGTATGCACTCCCTCGGAGTGTGGTGGAGTCTCCTTCTTTGGAGGTTTTAAGGAGAAGCTCATTGGCCGTCTGTCAGGAGTGCTTTGATTGTGTGTTCCTGCATTGTAAGGGGTTGGACATGATGGCCCTTGGGGTCTTTTCCAACTCTATGATTCTAAGTCCAATAATCAAAAGGGAACTGAACAGCCTGTTAGCATCAGTGCAAATGATGTGAAGGTCAAGAGTCACCCAAACCGAGAGGGCTTTTCAAAACAGTGAAAATGAACCTGAAAGTGGGTCACCTATGTAGGCCTGGTACTTTCGCTGTGTGGTTTCGCGGCTTTGTCATGCACGTCTCAGGAGTGTATAATACAGTGAGCTAGAACACTGTGAAGTTAACTCCAGGACGAAGTCTTTGCACTGTTACCATGCCCCATTCTTTTAATAATTTTTCAGAACTGTTCACACAGAGCTTCTTGTCAGTTCTCATCCAGGCACAGATCGAGTCCACGCATGCTTAGCTCCACGTCAGAGGCGTTCCTCTCATTGGGCAAAGTGGGCAGTTGCCCTGGGCACCGCCTTGTGGGGGGCACAAAAACTGCAAGTTCGTTTGTGGGATTTTTTTATATTTTCAGTGTTTTTCCGTTTTTGGCCTGCAGAGGGTGTAGTTTTTAGGATAGCAGCACCAAAATTTCAGGGATTTTTCGGGAGACTGTCCTAATGATATCACCCAGGTTTGGTGAGGTTTGGTTTAGGGAGTCCAAAGTTATGGACTCCCAAAGGGAGTGCCCCCATCTCCCATTGTTTCCAATGGGAGCTAATAGGAGATGGGGGCTACACCTTTGAGGGTCCATAACTTTGGACCCCCTGAACCAAACTTCACCAAACCTGGATAGTATCATCCGTAGGGTCTCACGAAGATACTCTGAAATTTTGGTGCTGCTATCTTAATAATTGCACCCCTGACAGCAGGCACCCCCTGACCACAGGCATTTCCCCAGATTTTCCTTTTAAATCCACCCCCTTCCTGCCAATGCTTGTTTTCTTTCTTTCTCAGGTTTTGCCCAGGGTTCCAGTTTGCCTAGGCACGCCACTGCTCCACGTGTTTAGCTCCACTGTTCCAGGAGTCATTGGTTCAAGGTGAAATAAAACAGATTCCACCTAAACCATAGGAAGAACTTCCTGACAGTCAGGGCTGTTTGACAGTGGAATGCTGATGGGATTTGGCAAGTGCCAGTAACACAATCCAGTAATTATTATTATTATTATTATTATTTATTTGACTTAATATACCGCCCATGCTAATTAGTTAGTGCGGTATGCATGCTAATTAGTTAGTGCGGTCAGAAGTCAGTGACCAGGTAATTGATACCTATTGGTTGGGTGGGCTACATGCAGGTCTGCACGTAGGCTTTAGCTATATCTTCTTTGTGTTGCACTCTGCACGTGTTCAGTTCAGTCTATAGCTTAGTAGCCATGTAATAGTCTAAGCAGCAAGCTGGCTGTTGGGGCTAGCTAGTAAGAAAGATGTTTGTTGTTTTTCTTCCAAGTTTCCCTTCCCTGTAGTAAGTAAACTTTCTTTCAGTAAAGCAACTGGTCTCTGCCTCATTATTGCATTAACTCTGCTAATTAAGTATTTGTCCACGCAACAAATGCACTACCTCAGAGTGTGGTGGAGTCTCCTTCTTTGGAGGTTTTTAAAGAGAGGCTGATGGCTATCTGTCAGGAATGTTTTGACTGTGTGTTCCTGCTTTGCAGGGGGTTGGACTTGATGGCCCTTGGGGGTCTCTTCCAACTCTATGACCACATAGTGATTCTGTGATCCACATAGTGTCCCAGAAAGGAGCAGTCTACACAATATATTTTTTAATGATTCGGGTCTGGGTTCCCTAGATACGACTCGCAGTTCAGAGCAGTTCACGGACCCCTCTTCCCATGCCATTTTCCTGAGTTGCAATAACCCCAGCAGGAGTTATTTGCCCCCATTTGGAGCAGCTCTTGCAGCAGCAATACCCAGACCTGACTTGTAAAAAATGTCTCGTTTCTGTTGGCCCCCGTGGTCTGACAGCAGAATAGATGCCATGACGCTGGTCTGTCCAGTTCTAATGGCTGCCGTTCCTACAGCTATACAATGGTTACCAGGAGAACTTGAAGGGCCAACAAATCCTTCAAAACACAGGCATGCCCACAGCAAATAGCATTATAAGAAGCAGCAGAAGCAGACCCCCCCCCCCCGCCCCCCATGTTCCACTGGTGTTAGACTACATGGCTTGGAAATATTGATTTCTCAGGCTGCAAGAAATAATTAAATGGGCTACATACACAAACCTTCCACACACAATCTTTTGATGCCTGCTTAAGAACATAAGAACGAGCCAGCTGAATCAGACCAGAGTCCATCTAGTCCAGCACTCTGCTACTCGCAGTGGCCCACCAGGTGCCTTTGGGAGCTCACATGCAGGATGTGAAAGCAAGGGTCTTCTGCGGCTGTTGCTCCCGATCACCTGGTCTGTTAAGGCATTGGCAATCTCAGATCAAGGAGGATCAAGCTTGGTAGCCATAGATCGACTTCTCCTCCATAAATCTGTCCAAAACCTTTTTAAAGCTATCCAGGTTAGTGGCCATCACCACCTCCTGTGGCAGCATATTCCAAACACCGATCACACGTTGCTTGAAGAAGTGTTTCCTTTTATTAGTCCTAATTCTTCCCCCCAGCATTTTCAATGAATGCCCCCTGGTTCTAGTATTGTGGGAAAGAGAGAAAAATGTCTCTCTGTCCACATTTTCTACCCCATGCATAATTTTATAGACTTCAATCATATCCCCCCTCAGACGCCTCCTCTCCAAACTAAAGAGCCCCAAAAGCTGCAGCCTCTCCTCATAAGGAAGGTGCCCCAATCCTTCAATCACCCTCGTTGCCCTTCTCTGCACTTTTTCTATCTCTTCAATATCCTTTTTGAGATGTGGCGACCAGAACTGAACACAGCACTCCAAAACTGTACTCCAGAACTGAACATAGTACATGCTCATGTGTGAATCAAAGTGTGTGTGTGTATTGATGTATGAATAAAACGACAAATGTTATGGAAAGATGCTTTTGTTTTGCAATTTGATATTGAATGATCTAATTAAGACTGATTGCCCACCGGCGCTCTGGTGCACTGTGGATTGGGGCCAAAAACCTTTTCCTGATGTGCTTCCTCTTTGTGTTGCGCCTGAGAGAAGCACATCGGGGCAAGATTTCTTGTCCCGACATGCCTCCTCTTGACCCACGGGTGCTTCGCGATTTCTGCAGGAAAAGTAAGAGCACCTCTTGTACGACTTTTCACGCCAGAGGGGGGCGAGGGCAGGGAGCCGCCTGCAGTGGATAATCGTCTTTCTGGGCAAAATTTGTCTCGGTTTTGGTCGATTGCCTCGGTTTTCATCCTCAAACACAGAAAAAATTTGCCCAGAAGAAGTCCACGAAAACCGAAACCGGCTGGGGTTTGAGGAAGCCCAGCTGGGAGGCGGGGGGAGCTCCTTATTTGGGCAGTGACACCCCCTGATGTCGCTGCCCAGGTGGGGAGCTCCCTCTGCCTCCTGGCTGACTGGGGGTTGAGGAAGCCAATTGATCTGTTGGAGGTACTTTTTGGAGGGTCTCCAACGGATTAATTGGATTTACATTGATTCCTATGGGAAATGGTGCCTCGGTTTTCGTCGATTTCGGTTTTTGTCGATTCCTTTCGGAAGAATTATCGACGAAAACCGAGGTACCGCTGTATTATAATGTTGAGACGTATTATGTTGTGGTGTTGTGTCTTGCTGTGATCTCATGCCTGTTGCTATATGATTGCTGACATTTTGCTGTTCTGATGTCAAGCTGTTATCTTATCTTATTATGTGTATGATGTGGTTATATTTTATGCTATGTGTTACGTTTTTGCTCATTGCTATTCCGTTTATATTGTTGATATGTTATGTTTAGTGATGTTTGATGATTGAAAACTGGGATTATGGTTTTGGGGTTGTTGTTGCTGTTCATATTTGCTGTTTGATGTTCATATTTATTGGTCTGTTATTTGTTGTTATCTGTTGGTTGTTAGCCGCTCTGAGCCCTACGGGGGAGAGCGGGGTACAAGTCCAGTAAATGAAATGAATGAATGAATTATGGAAAAGTGACCACCAGGAAAATCTTCCTGATAGTCAGGGCTGTTCCAACAGTGGAATGCCCTACCTCACAATGTGGTGGAGTCTCCTCCTTTGGAGGTTTTTAAGCAGAGGCTGGATGGCCATCTGTCAGGAGTGCTTTAATTGTGTGTTCCTGCATTGCAGGGGGTTGGACTTGATGGCCCTTGGGGTCTCTTCCAACTCTATAAGTTTCTGGTGATGGCTAGGACTACTGTTGTCACTTGTGGGAAGCTGTAGGAATTGTCAGGAACTCTCTGGTCAGAATTCCCTGTAAATAGATGAGGCCTTATTTTTGTTTAATCTTTCTGTCCAGGATGATTCTGCCTCTTTGTGGACCCAGCTTCTGCCCACTGAGCACTGGTGGGGCAAGAGGGGCAGTTGGCTGGAGGTCTCCCACCATAATGGGGCAAATGGGACCCCTAATAAACACGGCCGGCCACTTCTTTCAGTTGGGATACTGAAGTCCCTATGAAACAGTAGGATGTGGGGTGTAGGAGGTTAAGAGCTTGTGTATCTAATCTGGAGGAATCGGGTTTGATTCCCACCTCTGCCGCCTGAGCTGTGGAGGCTTATCTGGGGAATTCAGATTAGCCTGTGCACTCCCACACACGCCAGCTGGGTGACCTTGGGCTAGTCACAGCTTCTCGGAGCTCTCTCAGCCTCACCTACCTCACAGGGTGTTTGTTGTGAGGGGGGAAGAGCAAGGAGATTGTCAGCCCCTTTGAGTCTCCTGCAGGAGAGAAAGGGGGGATATAAATCCAAACTCTTCTTCTTCTTCTTCTTCTTAACTATTTACATGCCTTCACAGTCAGAAATCTGTTCTTTCTTTTTATTAATATCTACAAAAACCATGTTGGGGACACAACAGGCCAGCCAGCTAAGAAACTGGAGCGTTGGGACTGGGAGGTGTCTTCTCCGCCACGTCAGCTCAGATCCGCCTCCATGCAGTGGCCGTGGGTGACGCTTCCGCTGTTAGTTGTCACAGCCGAAAAGGGTGATTCTGTTGGAGAACTCGAGGAAGTCGTTGCAGAGGTTCTGGAACTCCTCCTCCTGGCATTCGTCCTCGCTTGGCCACTTCTCGATCCAGGTGTCTTTGCTGATGATGTAATTGACACTGGAGAAGGAAGGAGGAGAATTTAGCTTTTCACACCTTTGCTCCACTGGCCAGGTGGCTGGTTGAGAGGCTGAGAGGGAACATGCAGAGATTTTAGGGCAAGTGCAGGGAAAGTCATCGCTTGTCATGCCGCTACAGACACCATCACTATTTCCTTTGTTTAAGCCTCAGTTATACCCGTAGATAGAATAGGCTTAATTGTTTTTGCACAGTATTCTGTGGGAGGGAAACTAAGTTAGACCCTGACCCTTTAAAAACCCCTCTAGAGGCAAGAGCGCTACAGTATTTTTATTAGTGTGTAGTTGTTGTCCTTTTGTTTTACAGTCTGTTTAGTTTTCAGGTGTCTGGGGAAGGCTGGAGACAGCAATATCTCAGATGTATAAGGTGTTAAAGATCCATGGTATTTTGAGCAATCAAGTTTCAACAGAATTGCAACGAAACAAGAGTTCTCAGAAGTGGCACGAGCAGCGCAGACTTCCTTAGAAGCAGTTAAGGAAGAATTGGTGTCTGCAAGTTCTTCAGACAATCTCCAATCGTTTCCAGCATCACAAGTGTTCACTATTAGTTAGACTTCATGGGAGGAGTCAGTGTCCTAAACTTTCAATCATACTAAACCTGTTTTTGAACTATTGCTTATTTGTCTGTGGGTCTGTTCTGGCCAAGTGCAAGGCACCTGATTTTAGTTTGCTTGAGGAACAGAACACTGCTCTTGGCCCCCTACAGTCGCAACCAGAAGCCTCCCTCATCTCGGGAGAACTCCCAGCCCATGGGGAGGTTGGTAATCCTTGATGGAATGGGACCCCCATGACTAAGCCAGGCTCTCTGGAGCGCCGGTGGAGAAAAGATTGCATTTGTGTCTGGCTGCTGGGCGCGGGGGGGGGGGGATGTCTCACTGTGTTGTTTTTCTGACCTACTGGGGGGAGGGGGAGTAGTGCTCCTTTCCCAGTGGCGGGATCCAATAATTTTAGTAACAGGTTCCCATGGTGGTGGGATTCAAACAGTGGCGGAGCGCCAATGGGGCTGGGCTGGGCACGACGGGGGCGTGGCCGGGCATTCCGGGGGCGGGGCATCAATAATTTCTCTGTTACTGTAAAAAACTCTTACTGTAAAAAAAAAGGTCCTAATTTCCAGCTGGTATCTTTCTGTCCATAATTTAAACTCATTCTAGCAAGTCCTATCGTCTACTGCCAACAGAAACAACTACTTCTCCTCTAATTGACTGTCTGTCAAATACTTAATACTTTCAAATAATTTTGTTTCTAGAAATCAAAAGAAGGATACTTTCCTTAAACAAGGAACTTTACCATATTGCTAAAACATGTTTTTAAAACAGCCCAACAGGGAGAATTATCCCATTTTCTACCTTCGCTAACCAGCCACATAGGAAACAACAGAACTTTATGATTTTTGGACCTAATGGAATTTCTAACGGAAAAGCAGACCCAATTAGTAACCCCCTCTCGGCACACACAAATAATTAGTAACCCACTCTTGGGAACTGGTGAGAAACTGCTGGATCCCACCTTTGCCCTTTCCCCCTTGCACTGCAGCCCCAGATCCAAATTTGGCCCCTGGCAGCGCCTGGAAGGTTAGTTTCCAGCAACTGCCAGCTGATCAAGCAGAGTGAATGTTGGGTCAAGGGATTCATAATTCAATTCATTTCAAAAATGTAACATGGGCTCATGCTGCACATGCAGAATAATGCACTTTCAAATTGCTTTCAGTGCTCTTTGAAGCTGTGCGGAATAGCAAAATCCACTTGCAAACAGTTGTGAAAGTGGTTTGAAAACGCATTATTTTGTGTGTGCGGAAGGGGCCATGGAGTTTGGCCTTGCAGTGGCATAATCTATGGCCGTGTGTGTGTGTGTATGTGTGTGTGTGTGTGTGTGGTGTGTGTGGTGAGCCTATGTCTGTTCCCAGATAATAAAACAGAGCTGCAGTTTACTAAGAGGATTTTAACAACAGCCTTCTTTACAGTTAAAGAAAAGGAAAAGGTATGCTGTTCATTTCAGCAAACACAGAGGTGGGGATAACCTGATCCCTCCAGATGCCGTGGTCTTGGCATTGGGGTTCGCCCCGCTCTGTGTGCATCATCAGAACATAACAGAACCTCCGCAGCACCTGAGCAATCTGGAGGTGGACAAAGAGGGGCCACCGTTCATCTTGTGCTCGTCATCCCGGCAAATTAACAGTTTCCCCAAAGTTCGGGGAAACTATTTGACGAGATCTGTGGTCAGGTGCTTTGTGAGCCAATGTGGGGAAAACAAGGCGTCCACCGAAGGAAGGGAAAAGAGACATACTCGTTTTTGGTGGGCCAGAGGTCTTTGCTGTGGCCTGAGACCAGGTAGTCCGCGTTGATCTGCAGCTTCAGAGACTGCCGGCATTTCATATGGCTGATAAACTTGCGGTGTTTGGCTTGTGGATTGATGTCAGTCCCTGGGGGATGCAGACAAAAACATTAAGAATTCATCAGGGCTGCCAGCTTGAATCACCTTAGCTGGTAGATCAATCAACCCGTGATGAACGGAAAGAATTCCCATGTGCCAGATGGAGAAAAAAGCGGAACGCCCATTGGTTTTTTTTGAAAATATTTTGCCTCTAAAAGGCATGTATGGACATATGGCAATTCCAGTCACCCAATCACAAGAAACTTCCATGAAGCATGCCAGCCCTACTTCCAGCCTCAACAATGTGATATCACCAGATCATTGTTTGCAGATCAAACTGATACTAAAAGGACACCTCCCCTCCCTTGCATGCCACCCCTCCCTCCCTCCCTCCTCCTCCCCCTCAGACAGCACTCTCCTCCCCTCTTCCCCCCTCCCTTGCATGCCACCCCCCCCTCCCTCCCTCCCTCCCTCCCCTCCCTCCCCTCCCTCCCCTTGCATGCCACCCCTCTCTCCCTCCCTCCCCTTCCCTTGCATGCCACCCCTCCCTCCCCTTCCTTTGCATGCCACCCCTCCCTCCCTCCCCTCCCTCCCCTTCCCTTGCATGCCACCCCTCCCCCTTCCTCAGCTAGGGTGGGTGGGACATGTCCAGATGCCGGGCCACTCCCTCCCCTTCCTTGCATGCCACCCCTCCCCCTTCCTCAGCTAGGGTGGGTGGGACATGTCCAGATGCCGGGCCACTCCCTCCCCTTCCTTGCATGCCACCCCTCCCCCTTCCTCAGCTAGGGTGGGCGGGAAATGTCCAGATGCTGCCACACTCCCCCCCTTCCTTGCATGCCACCCTCCCTTCCCTCAGCTAGGTGGGTGGACATGTCCAGATGCTGTGGCCACACTCCTCCACCTTCCTTGCATGCCACCCTCCCCCCCCTTCCCCTCAGCTAGGTGGGTGGGACATGTCCAGATGTTGGGCCATACCTTTCCATGTGCCACCCTCCCCTTCCCTCAGCTAGGTGTAGGGAAATGTCCAGATGCTGCCACAAGAGAAAACTAGAGAGAGGCTTGTTTTGAAACACATGCTTGTTGGGAAGTTTTTAAAAGCCCCCCCGATCATCGGGGAGGGCAGAAGCAGAGTGGGGGAGGTGAGGTGGAGCCAAAAAGAGACCTTGCTTGTACAGTTCCTTGGAAAAGCCGTCTCTGTTGTTATTATATTGAGATATTGATATCTCAATATCAACATTTAGAGAAGCAGAAGGAATTGTGTGGGAGGAGAGTGATAGCAACATGGCATTGTGTGGGTGAGGCGAGTGAGGGGAAGGCGTGGACGGCACAGTGTGAAGGAGTGGACAGACTGGCTGTGGGTGGAGGGAAGATGTCTGGGGCAAAGCTGTGCTCATTGGCAAATGTCCGGGGCAAAGCTGTGCTCTGGCAGAGAAGCAAATTAAACGTCTTGCTACAAGTGGTCTCGCTTGCCACAGAGAGAACAGAAAGTGAAAGCGGGGGTGTGGAGAAATGGCTCCTTCCCCCCTCCTTTCTTTTTCTTTCCTCCCCTCCTCCCATTAGGTATCATAGATTTGGAGGACTTTAGAGATTCCAGATGAACCCAGGAAGTGACCTAGGGGGAAAAGATATCTTGATCCAGCCTGACCAGGTCAAAGGAGGGTGGGGTCTGGCAGGACGGGCAAGGATGGGGCTGGCGGCTCGGCTCGTGGAGCCACAGTGCAAGGGCAGAAGAGCCGCATGTGGCTCTCGAGCCGCAGGTTCCCTACCCCTGCGCTATCTAAATAGGAGGGGGAGGAAGGCTGCATAGCTTTTCCTCCAGGACCTCATCTGCCCTGTGGAACCCCAGAGAGGGGGGACCAAGGGAAATTGAGGCAGAGGCCTCACAGTTGGAAAGGAAGCTGGGAAATCCTCATCTTCCCCAGTGGGCAGTCCTGAAATGATCAGGTGGTGGCAGCAGTTTACCCAGAGAGAAAGCTAGCCCTCCCCAGGAAAAGTTGGCAACCCCTGGGAGAGGCTTGGGAGTGGAATAGGGCCTGCCCGGCAAAGCAAGTCTGTTTCTCCACAGGGGCTCCAGAGAATAGTCCTGTACGAGAAATCTTGCCGCGACGGATATTCGCCCCCATTGTGCACCTTGTGCACCATCGGCCTCTGCTATGAAACTCAGGGCTCCAACAGATGTGATGCAATCTATTGCAGCCACACGCAGCAGTGCACCAAAATGTACACTCCACCTTTCTATCCAAACAGGGCAACCAAGGCAGCTAACGTTTTAAAACAGCGCACACATAAAAACAAAATAATGAAATGCATATTTAAAAGCAACATACGATGCACACATAAAACCAAACCACCACAGTCAAAACAGGGGGCAGGAAGGAGATGGTTTTAAGAGCAAGGTTTTAAGAGCAAGAGCAGCAGTGGCGTAGTGGCTAAGAGCAGTGGCTAAGAGCAGGTGCACTCTGATCTGGAGGAACCGGGTTTGATTCCCAACTCTGCCGCTTGAGTTGTGGAGACCATCTGGGGAATTCAGATTAGCCTGTGCACTCCCACACACGCCAGCTGGGTGACCTTGGGCTAGTCACAGCTTCGAGCTCTCAGCCCCACCCACTTCACAGGGGTGTTTGTTGTGAGGTGGGGAAGGCAGGAGATTGTAAGTCTTTGAGTCTCCTGCAGGAGAGAAAGGGGGGGATATAAATCCAAACTCCTCCTCCTCCTCCTCCTCCTCCTCCTCCTCCCTCCTCCTCCTCCCTCCTTCTCTTCTCTCTTCTTCTTCTTCTTCTTCTTCTTCTTCTTCTTCTTCTTCTTCTTCTTCTTCTTCTTCTTCTTTTCAAATTGCAAGGGTCCCCCCCCCTCCCCACCCCACTGTTCAGGAAGGAGATTCTTACCTGCTTCTTTAATAATGAACTTCCATCATGTAGTTATCATAACCATTTTCTTCTTCAATTTGAATAAGCTTGGCCTTGTACACTTGAAAGAAAGACCCAGAACAGGCGTTAGTTCAGATACTGACCTGCTCTTGACCCAGAGACTTTCCTCCCGCCTCGTCCCCATTCCAGGGCTGTGTAAAATGCCGCCCTGTTGCAGCCAACTTATAGTGGCCTCTAGTGGAGTTTTCAAGGCAAGTGATTAAGCAGAGGTGGTTGGCTATCGCCTTCTTCTGTGGAGTCTTCCTTGGAGGTCTCACTTCCAAGTATTGACCCAGCCTAGCTTCTGAGCTCTGACTAGACCACTCCAAGGAGATTTGCAGGAGGCAGCACAGGAGAGTCGGCTGCATTGAAATCATACAGTGTGGCTCAGTGTGATAACGGAAAGCCACAGACGACTTAGGGTCACCCCGTCAGGTTTTCAAGGCAAGAGAAAAACAGAGGTGGTTTTGCCACTGCCAGCCTGTGCCAAGTGACTCTGGGCTTCCCTGATCATCTCTCATCCAAGAACTAACAAGGGCTGCCTCTGTCTAGCTGGCAACGTCTGATGAGACAGGGGCGGAATGCCCATTGGGCAAGGTGGGCAGCTGCCCAGGGCATCACCTTGTGGGGAGCATCAAAATGCTGGGTTCATTTTTGGGTATTTTAGTGGTTTTCCATTTTTGGCCTGCAGGGGGGTGCAGTTTTTACACTAGTGGCACCAAAATTTCAGCGTATCATCAGGAGACTGTTCTTATGCTACCCCCCAGGTTTGGTGAGGTTTGTTTAGGGAGTCCAAGGTTATGGACTCCCAAAGAGGGTGCCCCTATCCCCCATTGTTTCCAATGGGAGCTTTAGGGAGATGAAGGCTATACAGTTTTGAGGGTCCACAACTTTGGACCCCCCCGCCAAACTGCACCAAACCTGGAGGGTATCAGGGCAGTCTCCCGATGAGGACGCGAAAGTTTTGAGACCGTGCCTTCAAAAAATGCCCCACCCCCCCACTCCCCACCCCTGAGCCTGCAACCCCCCATTGAGCAATACGCAGAAAACTCAATGCAGAACAAAGATTCTTGGGCAAATTTCTGGGATGTTCCTGCAGGGGATGCATTTTTGGACGTATCAGCACCAAAATTTCACGATATCATCTGGAGACTGTCCTGATTTATAACGATTGCAACCAGTAGTGCGATTCAAATAATTTAACAACCAGTTCCAATGGTGGGATTCAAATAATTTAACAACTGGTTGTTTACAAGCACCATTTTAACAACCGTTTCTGCCGAAGTGGTGCGAACCTGCTGAATCCCACCACTGGTAAGAAGCATATTAATAGTAAAAGAGCTAAGAGGAAATAAATAATTAATAGTAAAAGTAAATAGTAAAAATCCAACTGCGATTACCATAATCCACTTCTGGCTTGCAGGCTTCCCGAACTCGGTACTGCAAATCAACCTGTTCATCTTCTTTGTTGTGCAAGAAACAGTTTTCTTGGGGAGGAAAGCAGAGAGAAAGACAGTGAAGGCACAGATGATCACTTAGGGAATCCCAGCAGTATTACAAACTAAACATGTGAGGAATTCCCAGCTTTTCATCCCCCAAACCCTGCATGCCCAGGCAGAGCCAACATCTGGAAGATCAAGCTGAAGTCTGGAAGAATCTGGCTAGCTTTCCAGACCTGACCTGGGCATTATACGGCCCACGGGCTAGCCATCCGCCCGGCCGATTTAGACCCTGACTGGCCCCCCTGCTTTTTTTTTTAGAAGAACCCACAGCCAAAATGGCGGCTCGGGAGAAGTGTGCGCAGATCGGGATTATGCCTTTAAAAGCCTCTCTCAGTCGATTCATACGCGCAAGACTTCCCCTTGGGAGCCCCCCGCCTTCTACGCAGGGCTGTGTCAGGAACAGATGGGAGGATCGCGAGAGAGCTCTTGGGGTGCTGGGGAAGTTCCCTCCCCACCCTCGACCCTCGCCACAGGTGGCACAAGTGCTGTGAGAGGAAAAAAGGTGGGGAGGGTGGCGATGGTGATGTAGTGACTATTGCTATGCTTAACTGCCAGCCAAGGGCAAGGAGCGGAAGAGCTGACCTGAGCAAGCCCCCTCTGGACGGGAGAGGAGAGGGCCCAGCCCTCCACAATATTTTCTGTTTCTTATGCAGCCCCATGGAAAAAATAATTGCCCACCCCTGTTCCAGACGATACCTTTCTCAGGATAAAGATGACACCCGATTTGAGAATTCATCTGCTATTTCCTGGACCGTCTTTGTCCCGAACGGAGCATTCTACAAATAAGACGGTCCAGGAAATGGTGGATGAATTCTCAAATTGGGTGTCATCTTTACCCAAAAAAAGGTACAGCACTTTGTTCAAGTCCTGCAGTTACAGTGCTTGCAAAACGGATCCTGCCCATCGCACCTTTCCTAGGGAAACACCCATTTTTAGAGGTTTAAATTAAAGCAGAATGTTTGGTGACTAGAACGGGCTGTTCGTGACCCCTGGCCAAATAGGGAGTGATGGCCTGGGGAAACACGGGGCAAAGAAAATGAAATCCTTGGTGTGGACGCAGCATTAGAGTCAGCCAGGCACTGAAGGGACATTTCTGGCTGAGCAACGGAGGGAAAGGAAGGAGACTCACCCCATGTCTTCCTCACTCCCTCATAAACACACGGTTGAATTCCACACAGCATATGACATCTTTAGGACATTATAAAAATATCTGTTTTGGGATTCTGTGTTCCCACAGCATGGGAGAACACAAGCGATGACATGCAAAACAGATACTTTTCCCAGCCTGCTGCACGGAGCTCTTGTCAGTTTCACAGGGGCACCCAACCCATCTTTGTATGTGGTGCAGAAGTTCTCGCTGAGATTCCCCAAGAGATTCTCCTCCTGGCTTTACAGCTCATGCATTCACTATTTCACTGTCAAGAGTAAATGAACAAGGTTTGTTTAGCCTAGCAATCACCTGCATGTATTGTTTTTCCTTTTTATGTTGTTTTGAGGGGGATGTCTGCAAAGCTACAGCAACACAGATATGTGCATATTACAGCTTCTGTAGTCGGGTCGCTGTAGTTTCACAGACAGCCCCCTCAAAACAAAAAATGACACGTGCATAGGATTGCTAGGCAAAACAAACTTTATTTATCTGCAAATGGATGAGCTGTAAGCAGAGGAGGCCTCCGTGGGGAATCCCCACAGAGAATCTGCTGCAGCACACAAAATGGGAAGCGCGAGTAGCGGAAACTAAAGTAAGCAGTTTGGGTGGGAGAAATAAAGTGTTTCCCAACTGCTGGCATTTGCTCAGCAGGTAGGAATCGTCCTCAATCTGGATTGGGGGAGAAAGATTGCTAGTTTAGCTACTTTTGAAAAAAAAAACCAGGTGGAGAGAAATAAAACAGAATTCATTTGCAGGAGGAAAGCTGTGCAAAGTTCTTCCCCAAAACGCTATTTATAAAAGTCCCAAAGACATTATATTTGTGCTGTGTGGAATCTACCACACTCACACACCACATACCTAGCGAACCAGACCACTAGGGGGCAGCAAACAAACAGAGGGGGACTCTTGTAGAAGGCAACTGACAATACACAATCTCAAGAAAAGAAGAGTCAGGGAGGAAAAGGTTTTCTTTGGGGGTTTTAAAGACCTGTAAGCCCATCTCTCCTGGTCTTTCCTGGCTGGTCGTGGGCAAAGGAAGGAAGGAGGGGCACCAAGAAGGCACCTTAAGACTTTGTTTAATGAACAGCTAACAGCAAAATGCAAACTAGATCTCCGTGGATCAGGAAGGCATGCTCGTAAAACTGGCCACAACATCCTGCTCATTTTAACACACCGAATAGCCAAACTGTGGATAATTTGCAAAGGTGAAAAGCGAACAACTCTGGACCGCTTTAAAGATCCCAAATATACAAGGATTTAGCCTTGTATAATGGGAGATAATATAATCTTCGGATATCTTTGGTGAGAAGAAGCAGTATTTCCTGTCCCCGCTGCCCTGCTTTACCTTCTGCACACCGACAAACATCACCATGGCAGATGGTATTGAGATGCTCGGGCTTCCCTTTGGATGGATGGTAGAACTTGGTACAGCGGTCGTCTGAAAAGAGGAACAGAAAGATGATTTCAGAAGGTATCCATGTGGGTCTGTAGCGGAATGGCTTCGTTCAAGTTCAAGTTATGGGAGGGTGAGCTTTTGAGAGGAGCGGCTTTTGTCTGCAGTGGAACACCTAGAGACACGGAGAAATTTAATAAAAACTGGGAGCTATATGTCCAACACCTGAACAAATAAGAATTACATTCATTACTAAGAAAAAAGAAGTACAGAAGACATATTTCCTCTTTATAAATGTATTTAATTTAGAATGTTAAGTAAACTATTTTCTCATCTATCTACTTTATAGTTTGCATAAGAAACAATAGCTTTATTTTCTCTTTGAAGATGTTAACTGTTATTGGAAAGAAAAATGTTAATAACTCTTTTTTACTTTGATTATTTTTTCCTCTCTGATTCTCGGATTCTCTTGATTTCGATTTCTTTTTCTTTATTGAAAAGAGATTATCATAAAATTAGAAGAAAATGAGAAATAAGTAAAATAGAGTTTGTTTTAAAATTAGTATTTAGAACTATCCTAATTTTTTTAAAAATATGTTTTTCTATTATATACAAATGTTACATTTTGTATTCAAATGTTTTCATATTAATATTAAACAAATATTTTCAGGGTACGGCTTTTCAGGAGCTTGGTCAGAGACACAGAAAGAGACACCCGTATTTCACGCCGACTGCGGACTCTCTCAATTGCTTAGGAAGAGATCCCTAAGCAATTGAGGGCCTTTGGAAGAGGCAGAGATGACCTTTCTCCCAAGAGATGCTAGTGGACGTGTCAGCCCGATTTCATGCAACGGAAATCTGTTCAGAGGGTAGGCTTTGCAGCACAAGTTTCTAAGCTTGGACAGCTCCTTTTCGTAAGAGAATTGTAACTCAACACTCCCTGCAAATAAAAAAGGGAGGGCAACCTTCTAATTCTTGCAGACCTGGAGCAATCAATCGCCTTGAGGCAGGAACATAGGAACTGTTGGGTTGCAGCAGGGCTGAAGCGCTAACGCACTCTGGGTGGGTAGCTGCCTGGGCCCTCCACTCTTGCAGAGTCTTCGCCAAACCACCTGCTGCCAGGTAAGGGGCACTTTTGGGGCACTTCTCTGCCAGAGCCTACCGGAACCTTGAGCCAGTCCTGTTTTGGTAGGTGGCACTTTGGGGCAGGTACTGTGGTGATGCCTCCTACTCCACACACACTCACCCAGACCATCTGGAAAAAAGACATACAGGTGGCAGGGCGAATGGGCAGGGAAGGAGCAACCCACAGTCAGGTGGGGATGTGGGTGGGATGAAGGCAGTCATGAGCGAGGGTCCTGAAGGGGGTCAGACCAGGAATGGAGGACCTTTGGGGCACGCTCTGCCAGAGCCTCAGCTGGGACACATAACAACAGTGGCTGCACATGTGACAGCGCTGAGCTGGTTTGCTCAGCAGGAAATTCCGTTAAGGCACAGCAAGGGAATTCCTGCGAATTTCAGATCGCCACAAACTGCGTAGAAGATCCATGGCTGGTATTATTCCAGCCACTCTTGCCTAACTCAACCGCTTTTTTTGAGGTTTTCCTTCAGCCCAACGAGAAGCTCGAATGGAAAAGGCTGAAACTGCTTTTAGCCCATTGGGATCCCAACTGGTCAGAGCTTGCAGGGACCAACTTAAGGGGGGCATCCCTTAATACTGTAAGCGATCCCAGGGGGATGGGCCCATCAAATCAAGCCTGGGGGTTAGAAGCAGCAGGCAAAAATCACCTCTTTCTTTCTTCTGACCACAGGCCTGTGCTGCTGGAGGAAGATGGAGCTATTTTGCCTCCTCCCTCAACTGCATCCCAGGAACTCAACACAGGGCCCTGGGCTCCATTTGGAAAAGGGTGGCCTATAAAGTCCAACGTGGGTGGAAAGGCGCAACATAGAAAATGTGTTCTTTTTCACCCAATCAGTAAAATACTCCATGTGGGCCCCCTAATCCCAGCAATCAATAGATTGGAAGGAACTGCGAGAGGTTGTGGGGAGCAGGGAAGGTCAGCGATCTTTGCATGAGTGGATCACTGGATCCAGCCCTTGCCTACTAACCTCAGAGGCACAGACATCGAGGCCATTTCCGCACGGTCTAAATGTCCTGGGTTGAGCAAGAAAAATATCCCTGTGGAGTGGGGAATTCCACATGGTTCCTGGTAGTAGGGCAACATCGGCCTGCCCCCCCAGTGTTGCCCTCGCCGATATTTACTCTTTAGCTCCACGCATTTTCAAAAAAAATCGCCAGTTTGGAGGCTCTTTTAAAAAAATCCCAATGTGACCATGCTTGTGCCTACCACCGTGCAAAAACCAACTGGGAGCAGGACCGTTTTATTTTTCCCACCCAGCCGCTCTGTCAGCCATTTCATTCAAGCTGCCACTCAAAAACAACAGCCAATCAGAACGAGGGACACCGGGCATGCTCAGAGAAGCTTCCAAAGTAAATTCAGAAGTCCTGTGCTCATGCAGAACAAACAGGAGCATTTCTTCCTGGTCCTAACTCTGCTCCTGGGAAGAAGCGGGGAGCCGTGCGGAAGAAGAAGGGATAAATTAGACGCGGTATGGAAGACCCTGGTTCAAACCCGGTATAATTGTGCCGTGCGGAAACAGTAGGCAATGGAGGCAATAAGAGGCTTGGAAAACTTTTGCGATGTGTTAATTCAAGGTTATTCTCGGTGAGGAGGAGCTCCTCTTACCTAGGGAATAGTAGCTGTACACTGTGACCGATCCTGGCTGAACGAGGCCAGCCTCAAAATACTTGTAAAGTTTGAATTCCAGACATTCATCCTCCAAATGAGAAACCTGGGATGGAGAAGAAAGAAAGGGGAGAGGGAGGTGATCTCAGAGCAAGCTGCCAGCTGCCCACTGGAGGGAAATCATCCCTCAGTATTTCAGTGTGTGATTCTGGGATGTGGTCTCACGGAGGTGCTCACGAAAGCAGAGCCGGCTTTTTAGGATGCTGGGGAGCCACAGGTGTGAAAGGCCTAACAGGGGTATATGTATGGCTGATGTGTCTCCCTCTATAGTGGGAAAATTCCTGCCGGCAGCCCAACCCTCACCACTGATCAGTAGTGCGGGAAATGATCCCAAAATTATTGCTGTGTCAACAGTGTGACGTCACTCCTGGGGCAAACCTGTTTATTTATTTGCTTCGTTTATACCTTTCTCCCCAATGGAAACCAAAACCGGCTACCATCCTCCTTCTTTCCTCTGTTTTATCCTCGCCATAACCCTGTGAGGTAGGACAGACTGCATGTGTGTGACTGGCCCAAATTCACCCAGCAGGTCTCCATGGCTGAGTGTGGATTTGAACCTGGGTCTCTCAGATCATAGTCCAATATTCTAACCACTGCATCACGTTGGCTCATGTATTTGGTCTGAGTCGTCTGATCATGTTCACGGACTGGGTGCTTTCCTTCTTTTGCCGTTGGGAAAGGAGTGTCGTTCACGGCCGGAGTGGAGGAATCTCTGATCCTCTTGGACTATTGATCCCACTCTATACCCAGCCCTGTCAAAACTGTGGACCCCCACTGAGCGTGACACTCCAGCCATGTCATGTGATCCACCAGATGACTGCCAGGTTCCATCTTCTGGTACGGGTCCAGAGGAGGGCAATCAAAATGGTAAAAGGTCTGGAGTCCATGCCCTATGAGGAGAGACTTAGGGAGCTGGGGATGTTTAGTTTCATGAAGAGAAGGTTGAGAGGTGACACGACAGCCCTGTTTAGATAGAAGAAGCAGCAGCAGCAGCAGCAGCAGCAGCAGCAGCTCCTGCCCCCGCTCCCTCTGCCTCAACTGGTGCTTGGGCAGCAGGCTTCCGGCCGCAGCAGGGGCTCCAACCCAGCTCACAGGGAGTGAGGGCCACCCCTTGGTTGGCTTCAGCCTGGGGAGGCTGGCGGAGATATGGCAGCAATTGCAGGGTGCCGTATCCTTCCTTGCTGGCCTGGGTTAGTGACAGCCATGCTGTACCAGGGAGAGGGATGGAGGGGTGGCCTGGGACAGTGAATCTGCCTTGGGGCAAGCTGAGTGAAGCACTGCAGGGAACCCTCCAGCACTACAGGAAAACCTCAGCTTAGATGGAAGTGGTGACAAACAGACCTCCTTTGGTGGTGGGAAGTGCTGTCAAGTCACAGCCTAGCTTATGGCAACCTCTCAGGGGTTTCAAGGAAGGAGAGGAGTTCAGAGGTGGTTTGCCATTTCTTGGGACTTCCTTGCGGGGTCTCCCATCCAAGCATTAGCCAGGGCTGACCCTGCTTAGCTTCAGAGAGCTGACAAGATCGGGCGAGCCTGGGCCATGCAGGTCCCAGAAGGACGTCTTTACCTTGTCCAAATAGATGATGAGGTTCCCCCTTTCAGATGTGTTCATGCTTCGATTTCTAGATTTCTGAGATGTATCTGTCTCAATAACCTTCAGAAAGCTGAACACAGAAGAACAAGAACACAGAAGAACAAGCTGAACAAGAAGGATATTGACACGCTGGAACAGGTCCAGAGGAGGGCAACCAACACGGTCAAAGGCCTGGAGTCCATGCCCTACGAGGAGAGACTTAGGGAGCTGTGCATGTTTAGACTGGAGATGCGAAGGTTAAGAAGTAGCCATGTTTAGATATTTGAAGGGATGTCGGTGAGGGAGCAAGCTTGTTTTCTGCTGCTCCACAGACTAGGACCAGGAGTAATGGGTTCAAGGTGAAGGAAAAGAGATTCCACCTAAACATCAAGAAAAACTTCCTGAGAGTCATTACTGTCTGACAGTGGAATTCACTGTCTTGGAGAGTGGTGGAGCCTCCTTTTTGGAGGTTTTTAAACAGAGGCTGTCAGGGAGTGCTTCTTTGATTGTGTAAGTGTTTCGGGGTAAAGGCAGGGGGCTGGACTCTGATGGGCCTTTGGGGTCTCTCTTCCAACTATGATTCTAGGTTCAGGAGGAGCAATCCCAGGAGCCTAGATACAGGGATTCACACTTCATCAGCCCCCTGCCAGCATGGCCAATTGACCATGCTGGCAGGGGCTGATGGGAATTGTAGTCCATAACATCTGGAACGCCAAAGGTTCGCCACCACGGTTCTAGGTGGTGCCACCTCTCTCCTTAAAACTTACCTTTTCTGTGAGTCCTATGTTTTAGCCCTTTCATGTCCCTTCCCAACTGCATTTAAATAGGGATCTATCTCTGCACCAGGATGTACGTTCCTTTCCTACCCGTCCAAGGAAGTCATGTTTCCCTCATGGTGCATTTCAGATTTTCAAACTAGCTTCCAATAGTTTGAAACACTAAACAATACACTAAATAGTGTATACACTAATATTTCAAAGTACACTAAAATAACACTACACTAAAATTTCAGAGTATCAATTCCAACAAGGAAGGGGCCTCTTGCCTTCGTTTCCCCCTTTATGTCACTGCTCCCAGGACCTGTGCAGCTCTCGGGCTTTGCTGAGTGGCCTGCTGAGCTTTGCTTCCCCCTCCCCCCATCCCATAGCAGTCACCACCGCTCTCTGACAGAGGAGAGGGGGGAACATGAACAGACAATGCTTTTGTTTGGGGGGGATTTAAACTCCCCAATCCATTTTTAAACCTTTTCAGATTTTTCTGGGCAGGCCCTCATGTTTGCCAAACAATCTGTTTTTAGCCAAAGTGGGCCCAATCTGCAGATTTAGGTATCCACAGATTAGGCACACTTGACCATTAGACAGAAGATATTTTCTCATGAAACACTGTCAGGGTGTCCAGCTGCACTGAACGCCTACATAAAATAAAACGATAAAGGAAATGCTGATTATGGCACTGGATGTAGTTACGCCAGCCCGCCCCTGCGAGGAACAGGCCAGGAATAGCCGTTCCCTTTTGCGCTCAGCCAGGGGACACGAATGACGGTCCCACCTACCTTCTTCAGATCTTCAGTGGCAGGTCCATAACCAGTCAGCATGGAGACATCAATGATGCTCATTGTCGCATCGACCTGACGAAGATACCTGCAATCAGAGACGGAGGGAAAATTTCCTCAAAATGGACTGCTTGATTCAAAAAGGAACGGATGGTTAGTTCCGTCTGCTTCTCATACCACCAGGGAGGCTACATGATAGGGCATAGTATTCAGCTCACATGCAGCCCCACAAGGGGTCAAAAAGCATCCCTGGGATGGGCCGATGTCCTGCTCCTTCTCCAGAACTATGGTCCCAATCCAGGCACGTAGGTGGTGGTGGTGGGGTGAGTTCACGGGTTCAAATCCCTCCCATTACTTGTCCGGCTTGCTTGAAACAATGCATGGAATGGAACAGTCGGAAAGCCCTCAGTCACCAAACCCACCCCATAAAAAATCTATACCGACATCACTGTCCCAATCCAAATAATGCTCAGCAGCACTCAGGAAATAAAGTTCCCCACAGCTGCCGTGGAAACGTGAAGAGAGTGAGTTGGCCAAACACATCAGGTGCAGGGCAAATCCATACAAGGCAAGACACTCAGAGGAAAACTCGGGCAGAACACAGCCGCTAGGCTGCTTACTGGGTCAGCCAGTATAACCCCTTATGTCCCACATAGGCCACTACGCTCGGCGGTGGCGGAACTGCTGGTGACCCCTAGCCCCGCAACGATGCGGCTGGCCTCGACCCGGGCCAGGGCCTTTACGGCTCTGGCCCCTGCCTGGTGGAATGCTCTACCTCCATCTGTCCGGGCCCTGTGGGACCTTGGTGAGTTCCGCAGGGCCTGCAAGACAGAGCTATTCCACTGGGCTTTCGGAGAGGCTGGCCCCCGCTTTACTGCCCCCCACTGAAATTGGAACTGAAATTGAGGCTGCCAGTTTCCACCTTTTGTCATCTTGGTTGGGCCTGTTGCTGATTCCATCAGGGCCCTGCCTGTTCCCTCCCTTTCTTCTTTTTCCTTTTGGCCTTTGGATCGGGCGCCTGCCCCCTTATTATTTAACATCTTCTTACATGACCTCCCCATAGCCCTGGCCCGAGTGGATGGGCACAGCCCTAAGATCGGCCCAAAGCATCAATCCCTCTCTCTGTTATTTCTTGGCGATGATGCAGCCCTTTACTTATCCCTTTCTTTTCCTCGCAGTGGGTCTCTACAAGACTCCTGGATTTTGATTCTATTGACTCTTTTGGTGTGTGAGACAAATGATCTGCAGGTGAATTATGACAAAACTAAGATCCTGGTTTTTGGAAAAAGCAGTAAAAAACAAGTCTGGAAGATAAAGGGCCACTACTGGCGATTGAGCAAGTTAAAAATTTCAAATATCTAGGATTCCTGGTTTAGCAATAACTTGTCGGTGGTCCACTCATCAAAAAAATATATATTGGCTCGGGCCCCAGTCAAACGCGATAAATGCCACTAGGAGGTTTTATCATTCTAGGGGCAACCAATATATTCCCCAGCTCTGCAAGTTTTCAAAGCAAGTGGGCAAGAGCACAACTGCTTTATGGAGCTCCATTTGGCCTAACACCCAGCACCAGTGCCATTAGATCATTCCATTCTAAATTTCTGCATACATTATTTGGCGTGCCAAACTGCGTCCCATATGCAGTCCTATGTCTAGAATCTGGCCAATACTCTATAGAGGCCACTATCTGGTTAAACATCATAAAATTTTGGCTGCATATTCACTATCAAAGCTCCGACAACTCACTGACGCAACTCACCTTGAGAGAACTCCATCACTCTAAACGGTGCACAACAGTTATAACAAAGATTGCTGAATTGGGCTATGATAGTGACTCTCTGAACATGTTAACCAGTACTGAGACATTTGCCCTCATCAAAGAGCGGCTACTAGCAATGGATTATCAACAACTGCAGAGCTTGGCCAACAAATCCTGCTCTTCGCCAAATGAACATGTAGCAATTCCATTTGTGCAGGGAAACCCAGCCTACTATATCGCAGCGCTTACCAACCCTATATATAGGAGAGCCTACATGCTGGCTAGGTTTAATATTATGCCATCCCCGCTCCATAGAGGAAGACTCAATGGTCTACCAAACTATAAGAGGCTTTGCCCCTGCAGCCCAGGGCAGTTGGATTCCATTGCACACATTCTCCTCCACTGCCCACTTTACCAGAAACCAAGATCCAGCTTATTAGTACCAATCATTGACTCTATGAAAACCCTGACAGAGCTTGATAAAGTAAATATGCTCTTAAACTGCAATGACCTTGACTGTTGTCTCGCAGTGGCAAAGTTTCTGGCTGAGGTTTGCGAGCTGAACTTATGATCCAGTGTGAAGTTTTATCTAGTAATTTTAACTGTATTTATATTGTATGTTCTGTATGCCAATAAAGGCTTATTGAAATTGAAATTGATCGGGCGCCTGTTTTAAACTGTTTTAAACAGTTTAATTCCTACTTGTTGTGAGCAACTGCTGCTTAAGTTTATAATGTGTTTAAGTTTTATGTTGTTTTGAGTTGCTGTTTGGAGAACAGCCATTTTGTGAGCCGCCTCGAGCCCTCCAGGGAAGAGGCGGCTTATAAGTTTAATATATAAATAAATTAAATAAATAACGCCAGTTCTCAGAGAATGACACTGGCTGCCAGTCGAGTTCCAGATCATTTTCAGAGTATCGGGATTGAGCTTTAAGGCGCTAAGCAGTAGTGGACCTGCATATCTCCAGGACTGCATCGCCCCATATTGCCCTACGAGGCCCCTCCGTCGGAGGGGAGCATCCTGGTGATCCCTGGCCCAAGGGATATCCGGCTGGCTTCGACAAGAGCCGGGGGTTTTACGGCCCTGGCTCCAGCCTGGTGGAACAAACTGCCTTGCGATGTCAGGGCTCTGCGTAAGACGTGGCTGTTCCACCCGGCCTTTTTAAACTAGCCAGCTGGATTGATCGTGTGAAATCTGTTGGTCTCCAAGGGGAGGAACGAAGAGTGGAAGGTGGGAGGGATAATTTATGGCCCTTTCCCCACTTACCTTAAGCCCTGCGCTACTCTCCTAAAGTAGCGCGGGGTCCAGCTGCACTCCCCACTTCAGGGGCGGCGAGAACGCAGCCGCCCCGATGCTGCCTCTCTCACGCCCCCTCAGCGTGTGTAATTCCTGGTGCCTTTTCAAATGGCGCCTTTTGATGATCCCGCGCAGAGCACGGGGTCGTGGGGAAGCCGGGGCGTGTGCCAGGAATTGCGTGCGCTGGGAATTGCATGCAGCAACCCTTGGACAAAGGTAAGTGGGGAAAGGGCCTATGTCATCTACCTCAGTGTTTTAAAAAAATTATTAATTGGTTAAAAATTGGTTAATTGGTTAGGATTTATATTTTAATATTTCTTGTTTATGGAATGTTTTTAAATATGTTGTAAATCACCCAGAGCCCTTCCGGGATGGGGCGGGATATAAATCCAACAAAACAAACAAACAAATAAATAAAAATACCCCCACCCCCACCCCCCACACACACATGCACACACACACACATCTTAAAAACTTCTGCTTCTCCCGCTTTCTGATTCGGATAAAAGAACTGAGATCTCCGTTCCAATGTGCATCGGAGGAAGGGAATTTTGGCTCTTGAAAGCTCATGCCCTGAAAATGTTGTTGGTCTCCAAGGTGGTTCTGGACTCCAATCTGGCTGTTACTCCGATATGCCCAAATACCCTTTAATGCCCACCATTCTCACCTGGCACAGATCCTGATCTTGGCGGCTCCCAAGACTCCATCGATTGGCTTACCTAGAAATGGTTTTGAGAGAGGGACAGGAATTAACCTATTTGCAGAGCACCCAGGCCCCACGAAGTAGCTAGAAAAGGAAGCTTCACAACAAAGTCCGTGAGGAAAAAGGAGGGCCCGTCCACCAGCTACGCACCCAGTTTCTGGCCTGCTCACTAAAAGACCCCTTCCACAGAAAAAAAGGTTTCATAAAATCATAGACTTGGATGGAGACCATGAGGGCCATCCAGTCCAACCCCCTGCCATGCAAGAACACACAATCAAAGCACTCCTGACAGATGGCCAGCCAGCCTCTCTTTAAAAACCTCCAAAAAAGGAGTCCTCAAAAGTCATGGATATGCACATTCTGATCCACCCCTTTATTGAAGCTGGCACTGCTCAGTTGTATATGCTTGAAGTTGGGTTCCCAACCTTTAGGTGGGGTCTGGAGATCCCCTGGGATTTCAAGTGATCCTCAGAGGTCAGCTGCCCTACCGAAAATGGCTGCTTTGCAGGGTGCGCAATTGGAATAAGCAACTTCTGTGTGCCTGGACAATGGGGGATTTCTAAAGTGTGCATTTCTAAACTGTTCTATAGTGGCACCTTTTGGAGGTTTGCTCTCTTTGTGTGGTTTGGGGAACCGCCAGTGGTGTACAGTGCAGAGAAGGGCAACAAGGATGATTGAGGGACTGGAGCACCTTCCTTATGAGGAGAGGCTGCAGCGTTTGGGGCCCTTTAGTTTGGAGAGGAGGCGTCTGAGGGGGGATATGATTGAACTCTATAAAATTATGCATGGGGTAGAAAATGTCGACAGAGAGAAATGTTTCTCTCTTTCTCACAATACTAGAACCAGGGGGCATCCATTGAAAATGCTGGGGGGAAGAATTAGGACTAATAAAAGGAAACACTTCTTCACGCAACGTGTGATTGGTGTTTGGAATAAGCTGCCACAGGAGGTGGTGATGGCCACTAACTTGGATAGCTTTAAAAGGGGCTTGGACAGATTTATGGAGGAGAAGTCGATCTATGGCTACCAAGCTTGATCCTCCTTGATCTGAGATTGCAAATGCCTTAACAGACCAGGTGCTCAGGAGCAGCAGCAGCAGAAGGCCCTTGCTTTCACATCCTGCATGTGAGCTCCCAAAGGCACCTGGTGGGCCACTGCGAGTACCAGAGTGCTGGACTAGATGGACTCTGGTCTGATCCAGCAGGCTAGTTCTTATGTACTGCTAATGGGGACATGGGGTATCTCATGTCCCCAGGCTCATGCTGTTTCGTCACCTGGGGGGGGGGCTGTGACAAAATGGCATGCACCCAAGCCACACACCGCCAAGTCCTGTCTCCCCCCCCCCCCCCCGGCCTCACTGCAGGCCAGCTCCTGCCATCCCCAGGTCCTGGGGAGGGCAAAAGCCAGCCTACAGGGAGGCCAGGGGGCAGGGCTCAGCGGAGGGGGGCCCAGGAGCTGACCTGTTGCTGCAGTGCCTGTCTGAGCCCCCCCCCCTTCCCTGGCCTCCCTGCTGGCTCCCGTAAGTGGGGCAGGTGGGTGCAGGGAACCAGAGGGGGGGGGGCAGGGAGGTTCCCATGCCCTTGTGCGTAGTTTAGCCCCAGAATCAAGCATGTGATCTGAAGCCACTTAAAATAAATGTAAGTTTCTGATTTCACATTTATCTCTTTGGGAGAGTTTCTGTACTGAACTCACACAGAACGGGCTGATCCACAAACTAACTAACTACATTGGGGATTCCATGGGATTGTACCTCTCGGCAGTCCCTCCCCAAATGCCTCCTCCCCAGACTCCACCCCCAAATCTCCAGGAGTTTCCCACCCCAGAGGCTGGAGGGGAACAGCCCTTGTGTATGCTTCTCCCAGCAGCTTGGATACAACTTGAGATGTTTTGCCCTGGCAGACAGGCAGAGGCATAGCGCCAAGGGGACAGCGGGGAGGGGGGTGCGTGATGCATCGGGCGGGTGCCCCTACAGAGGCGTTCCAGGGGCGGGGGGTGGGACGGGGTGTTCCAGGGGCTTGGAGGGGTGTGCACGCACTGGGCACACTTCCCCCTCGCTCTATCCCTGCAGACAGGGGCATAGCTAGGGAAAATGGAACCCGGGGAAGACTCTGAGTTTCCCCCTCATGGACTCCCAAGTCACCCCCCCACACCCTGCCTGGACCCTGGTGGGGTGGGGCAAGGGGGAAAGAGGAGGGGTGTGGGGTGTCTGTTCCCACCCATCCCCATGGTAGATATGCCACTGCTGGCAGAGTCTAGGCATGCTAAAGCTAAGTAACATTTCCTCCGTTCTACCTTAAGAGAATGGCAGATGTTGAATTTGCCGTTATTACGAACTACCCCCCCCCTCCCCCTCACTTTTCTTTTACACAGTCATTTAAATAGAGAACAAGAACCTACCTCAGGCCTCCCCAACTTTTTTGAGCCTGCAGGCACCTTGGAATTTGGACATGCCATGGTGGGTGCACCATAAAATGGTTGCCACAAAATGGTTGCCATAGATTAACTTCAGTCACACACTGAAGACCAGAGGTGTATCTAGGGAAAATGGAGCTCGGGGGGCAAAATCTAAATTTTCCACCCCCCACCCCCCCAGCACCCAGATCTGCCACCCAGAGCCAGCAAGGCACCCAGGTCTACCGCCTGGACACAGTGCCGGTGCCCAGATCTACTCCCTGAACTGAACAAGGCACCCAGGTCTACCACCTGGAGCTGGCGCCCAGGTCTACCGCCCGGAACTGGCAAGGCGCCCAGGTCTACCTCCTGGATCCAGAGCTGGTGCCCAGGTCTATTGCTGGGACCCAGCAAGGTGCCCAGGCCTAACACCTGGACCCAGCAAGGTACCCACATCTACCGCCCGGAGTTGGAGCCCAGGTCTACTACCCGGAGCAGGCAAGACACCCAAGTCTACCGCCCAGAGCTGGTGAGTGCAGCCCAGGCCCAGCACCCCCCATATGATTAGATGGTATGCACCCAGAGATATATGATACCCCATGTCCCTCTGGCAGATATGCTGAAGACCCTTGCGCTGTGCCAAAAGCAAACTTTTAAAAAAATCTGAACAGGCAATCAAATGTCCACTGGCCAATCAGAAACTCTGGGGCAACAGCCCCACCTGACCCCACTCACTTTCTAGCAGCACTTGGTGGGTACCAGGAGAGGTATTGCCAGGTGCCATAATGCTCACGGACACTACATTGAGTGCCACAGACATAGCCTTTCTGGCAACTCAGAGCCCGCCGTGGGGACTTACGGAGCTGGAAAGGGGTAGCGGTCACTTCCAGGTCAAAATTCTTGCAGGGAGCAGCCTCCTCTCGGAGTTTGGCGTTATACAAGGTGACCACGGTCATTGTGGCTTGGCCCTGCCCTGATGCTTTCACGGTGAAGTCCTCGTTGATCTTGGTCTGGAAAGTAACCAAGGTTCATTTGTGCCGTACTCGTTTTAAATGCTGCAGGGAGAAAAGGCCAGGAAGCTGGCAGGGGACAGGTAAGACAAATACTGAGGAGACGACGTACATCTTTTCTCATGGCCCCATTGATCAAAATCTTCCGCTGCTCAAATGCATGTTATTTTTTATTTGCAAACGTTTCTGTCCCGCCTTTCTGCCCTCACAAGGGTCATTGAAGCAGCCAACAATTTCAAGCACATGCGACACAATCACATTTTAAAACCACTAGAATTAAACCCCGCCAGTAAAACACATATCATTAAAATGATTTTTAAGAACAGAGTTAAAATATACACTAGAAACAGCAATTACAATATTGGTTAGGAAGGAGGGAGGGATGTCACTGAAATGCCCCTGCCCACTGATCGCAGGGTGGTGTAGTGGTTAAAAGAAGGGGGATCCTAAACTGGAGAACCGGGTTTGATTCTCCACTCCTCCACTTGGATAACAGAGGCTTATCTGGTGAACCAGATGCATTTCTGCACTCCTACATTCCTGCTGGGTGACCTTGGGCTAGTCACAACTCTCTCAGCCCCACCTACCTCACAAGGTATCTGTTGTTGGAAGGGAAAGGAGCTTGTAAACCACCTTGACTCTCCTTGCAGGAGACAAAAGTGGGGTATAAATCCAGACTTTTCTTCTTCTTCTTCTTAAGCATCATCCAACAATTTTGGACATAACAACGGTAAACGGTGGAATCTGGGTCTTTAAAAGCAAGTCGTCCCTGTAAGTTGCCAACCAGTTTTAAGTCTGTTCTTAGGTGCATCCGGACACAGACACCGTTTTAGGAACAGGCGACTGTTGATGTTCACTCAGCCTGGTTTGCACTGGTGTGCAGCCAGCCTTTGTGCCAACCACACAGCCACCACTGAGACCAACTGTTCAGGGATGTTGTTGTTTTTAATAATGTTTTAAACTTAAATAAATACAGCACTGAACAAGTCAAATAAACACGTAAGGGATTTGGGCACAAAAACCAAACTGAAAGGTAGACAGTTCATGCAAAGTCCAGGGAAGGGAAGAAGAGAAAAATTGTGGTTGAATCAGGAGCAAGTGCCATTTGAAGAGAGTCAGGATTTAAAACCCCTGGTTCCCGAGAACTCCAACATGGATTACCCACCCTCAGCCCTGACAAGAGGGGGAACTAGAAACGGACACTGGGTGCCGGGTGCGAAATTTCTCACAGAACATCCGTACCTCTTCTGATCTGGCGAGGAGGGCGTTCTCGAATGAAATTTTATACCTGACCGGAGCAGAGCGTCCTGGCAATAGCAGAGAAATGTCCAAGTTCATGTCTTTTTGGAGTGGGACATCCGTCTGGTATTGGGCAAGAGCTTGGAACACCATGATAGTCGACTGCAACAGCAGGGAGAAGACAGAGCAAGTAAGAAATGTGTCACACAAAACCTCTCGGCACGGCCTTCAGCCCTCAGGAAAGGAAGATCCGGCAGCACAGAGGCGGATCTCTAATCCCAAAACTCTAATTGGGATCCCAGCCAAAGTGTGGAGTCGTCCTGAATCACAAATATATATATTTTTGAGCTTTCAATTTTTATTCACATTCATATTATTACAGCAAAATCAAGCACATCACATAACAGGATGTAATCTACTACCAATAAATTGCCATTAAACTATTCTGTAATATCTAAACATCAAAACAATTATTTATTTATTTATTTATTTATTTATTTATTTAATTATTTCGACTTTTATACCGCCCTATCCCCAAGGGGCTCTGGGCAGTGCACAACAAAATCAATACAAACAAGTTAAGGGCAAACCATACAATTAAAACAACAACAGCCCATAAAAACTTCAACATTAAAACATACTAAATTTTCATTAAAACAGCGGTAATATCATAATAAAAGGCACCCGGTGAATCCTTTCCTTTAAAACCCTCCTCTAGGGAGCAACCGGACTCCTCCATAGGAGGATGATCTTGATGTAATCGAGCAACCTTATATTATATTTTTGAACAAATTCAGCTATATTATGTCTTCAGTTCAAGCAACCATTCAATAAGCATACGCTTTCACATTCAATGTCATTTCAATGTCAGTACATTTCATTTCCAATGTGTTTGCTGGTTATTACGAAATTAACTCCCTTTTGTCACCCATTTAAAGATCCTCCTTGCACTGTATAAAATCACAAATATTTTGGTGACCAGGAAAAATGGCTCCTTCTTCCCGGGTCTAAATTGGCGGATACAAACGCCATCTCTGATCCCCAAAGGCCCGACCTCTCAATTCAGGATCAAATTATTTATTTTTTAATACCCATTCTCTTTCTTTTCAGCTGGGGGAGGGGGACAGTTGGGAGAGGAAGCTTCAAGCCCCTCCTCTCCCCCACCCCCATTTCTGCTGTGAACTTCTCTAATGGAGAAACTAGCGTTTCAAGCAGATGCACTTTGGAGCCAGTTAGACTGGGGTTGCCAACTTCGGTTTGGGAAATTCCTGGAGCTTTGGAGGGTGGAGCCTTCGGGCCACAGGGTTTGGGGAGGGAGCCCAGCAGGGAAGGGATGCCGTAGAGTCCCCCCTCTGAAACAGCCATTTCCTCCAAGGTAACTATTCTCTGCCTTCTGGAGATCGGCTGTAATTGTGGGAAACGTTGACAACCGGAGGAGGTGGCAGCGGCCAATGCAAACACACGCTGTGCTATGGATGTCAGATGTCAGCAAGGGAAAGAGATCTCCCTTCTGTCATTCCGGGAGATCTCCGTGTCCCTCTTTGAAGCAGGCAACCCCAAGTTAGGCCAAGTTCTCACCAAGGTGGTAAAATTGAGCTGAGCCACTTCCATCCAAAGAGTCCCTTCCCGGCAGAAAACCAGGCAGTCGGGGAAAAGGCCAGGTGGGAACCCGTCTTGCTGACACACTAGTTTTCTCTGTGCAAGGACCCTTTTGGTGGTCAGGGAAGCATGGTGTGATGTGGCCCTCTGCCAGTGTAACCCCCATGCTCAGAATGGGTTGACCCAGTAAGGGGTGGAGACTCAAAGCAGCAAGAGGCTGCAGCAGACCTCATGTAGTTTGGAGGAGACAAGGCTACCAGACTCGGACCTTGATTTCTATAAGCCCTTAACACCTTGTTAAGGTAACTGCAATATTGTTGGTAACTACTGGGAAGGTAGTTGTTTGTTTTTGCTATGTTGTAAATATTGGAGTTTATTGTTTCAGGGTTTTTGTGGTTGTAATGGGTGAGAGTTCTCCTGGAAACCTTCACCATGTTGAATCCTGTTCATCAAGCCCTTGGAGTCTTCAGGAGCCAACTTGCAAAGAAGAATTGGACTTGGCAGTATCAGCAGACTGTAAATATAAGGACTTGAAAATGCAACCTGAACAGGACCTTGAAGTGTGATGTTAAATGTTGATGTTAGATGTTATATGTTAAGAAAGTAAACCATTTTGTTTTTAAAAATTTGTTGTTGCAAACTCATTCCAAGTTCTGCCCCACAGAACCCACAAGCTGAGGTTACTCCACCAGTCATCAGTGGCTCCGCCCAGCCGAGAGACAGCATGGCCACCTCAGAAAGTCCTAGGAGTACTGCCCAGTTTTAAGTAGTCTCCCCAGGAGACCTGACTTTGCCAACCATCGGGGGGGGGGGGGGGGTTAAATACAACTGACCTCCAGATGCAAATTAGCAGAGGGACATATGGGGACAAATGTCCCTGGGTGCAGGCAATTTAATCAACCACACCCCTCCTCCTGGGAGGGCTGAGCCAAGCGCCCCACTCCCTAAGTGGCCCCGGGCAATTCAGCAGGCCCAAGGACGGCCCCCATGGTTGACAGGGAGACCATAAGTGGGGCTGGGCAGGGAGGGCACAGGGGGAAATCAGGTCTTGCCCCCAGGCTCCATGGGGGTGCAGAAAACTCTGGTCTTGCCCCAAGAGCCATTTTCTGCCGGTACGCCTCTGGAAATCAGTTCCCTTGATGGCTGCTTTGGCAGGTGGACTGGCTGTCAGGATACCCTGCTGAGGTCCCTCCCACACAAAACCCTCCTCCTCTCTCAGTCTCCACCCCAAAATTCTAGGAATTTCCCACCCCGGAGCTGGCAACCCAAAGCTGCTCTCCATTACTGGCCAACAAAGGACACTGGAACAGCCACTCACCTGAGTGTGCCCGTATGTCCCGCCGTAATATTTCTGCTGTGTCAGCCACCTCACGATGGGACCAGCCTCATCAAACTTCCTCAGCTTCAGCAAGGCCAAAAGAGCATAGGAGGTGCTTTCAATGTTATAAGTATGAGCGTTGGCTTCTTCCCATCGATTTCGATCTAGACAGCAAGAGAGCAGTGTGGTGATGGAAAGGGTGCTCAATTCACACCCGACTTACGGCAGGTCCAGAGGGTTTGCAAGACAACAGGCGTTCAGAGGTGGCTTGCCATTGCCTGCCTCCAGGGGCGTATCACCCACAGGGACATGGGGTGTCACATGTCCCTGGGCGCTCACCATATAATCACGGGGGGGGGGGTGCCGGGCCCAGGCCACACTCACCAGCTCAGGGCAGTAAACATGGGCGCTGTCGCCAACCTGGTGCTCAGATCAGCAAATGGCTCCATCTCTCTCTCCCCCACTCCCCGTATCTAGGAAAATGTAGCCCCGGGGAGGGGGGGCAGAAAACGCAGATGTTTGCCCTGGGCTCCATTTTCCCTAGATACGCCTCTCCTTGCCTCCATGTAGCGACCCTCGACTTTCTTGCTGGTGTCCCCTCCAAATAATAACCAGGACCATCTCTGCTTAACTCATGAGCTCCCACCGAAACCCTACCTGTTTTCATTTTTTATTATTATTATTATTATTATCATCATCATCATCAATATTAATGTTAATATTATTCAATTATTATTATTATTATTCAATTTAATAGACCGCCCTACCCCCGAAGGGCTCAGGGCAGTTCACAAAACAATCAAACACTTAAATACATCAACTAGTTTCAATTAAAACAATAAACAATTTAAACATTAAAACACTAGCAGCAGTAATCTTCCACAATTAAAATAAGTAGATGATGTCCGGCATTAACCCCCCCGGAGGGGACTGGCCGATATTCAATCAGCAGATGACATATGGAGCTGTAAAGAGCAACAAAGAAGGGCGGACTCAGCGGCCAGCCTCACCAAAGGCCTGGTGGAACAGCTCGGTTTTACAGGCCCTGCGGAACTCCCCGAGGTCCCGCAGGGCCCTAACAGATGGAGGAAGGGCATTCCACCAGGCACGGGCCAGGGCCGTAAAAGCCCTGGCCCGGGTGGAGGCCAGCCGCATCATGGAGGGACAAGGGACCACCAGTAAATTTGCCTCTGCCGAATGGAGAGGTCGACTCGGGACATATGGGGTAAGGTGGTCCCAATCATCGTGCATTTTCACGCACAAGCCCAAAACCATCTGCGTGTTGCCTGCAAGTCCCACCTCAAGTGAGCTGCTGGGATTCTCTCGTGAACATTCAGATTAGAACTAGGAAAGGTCACAGAATGTGGCCTTAGGTGACATCTTCTAATGGAAGGGGAAAAGAAAGTCCATGAAGCTAAAGAGCCCCCCCAGAGATGTTTTTTTACACTGCCAGGGAGGACTTTGGAGCGCCTTGAATGGGGCAGGCAACCGAGTGGAAGCAAACAGGGGCTCTCTCGCACGCTGCTTCAGCTTGGCTTCTGCTGCTGAGACATTATCTGGGCCTCATCCATTTTAACCCACCCCCTTCAAATTAGTTTCTCATCCTGCTCCTTGAATGAACAGCAGACCCTCAGAAGCCACAACCTGCAACCAACATACCTTTTGATGCTCTCATCAGAACCTGGTCGTTGTCCAGCTTCCCCGCCAGGATTAAAGCATACGAAGTGAGGGTCACGGTGTAAGACCGTTCCAGAGTCTCATACTTTTTGGCTAGAAACTCAGCCGCTTTGGTGATGCTGTTGTCTAAACTCTGAACACAAAAGCAAAGTTCTTGGTACGCTAGAAGACTTCAGAGATCACCAGACAGCGCTTGTGAGTCCTTGTGCCTCCCTTCCAAGGGAGGATGACGAACAGGATTTTGGCTCTGTCTACTGAACTACATGTTACACCCATGCGTACTCCAACTCACTAGGTGAGTATCATTTTAACATTATCTTACTATCACAAATATACAAAAAATGTTTAGTAAGTACACCTCATTCAATGACTGACTGTGGATTTCATCAATCAGAAGTCTTCATTGGAACAAAGATTGAACCCCTGGCGTTTGCACAGCTAGTTATGACCCACTCCCCAAATGCCCATAGCCTCTAGATAAAACCTCTAGATGAGGTTTTTATTTCGGCAGTCCTTTGTCAAGCCAATAATTGTTGTACAAAGTATTCTTTTTCTTACTCCTCTAGGAGCACAACTGTTTTTTCTTACACTAGATAATTTCCAAACTGAATTTCAAATTTCACTTGAATGGCTCTTCTATAAATAGTCCTTCTCTCTGGATATCAGGATCTCATGTGATATCCAGAGAGAAGGACTATTTAAAGAAGAAAAAACAGAGGAGTAAGAAAAAAAAGATACTTTGTATTCAAATTATTGGCTAGACAAAGGATCATAAATAAAAACCTAATCTAGAGGTTTTATAGCCATACCTGATGGTGTACTTACTAAACATTTTTTGTATATTTGTGATAGTAAGATAATGTTAAAATGATACTCACTTAGTGAGTTGGAGTACGCATGGGTGTAATATTTGTGACAGTACCTGTTGTACACCTGCCTTGATTATTATACTGAACTACATGTGCATCTCAGCAGGTGCTAATGTCTGGGGTCTCTCTGGACTACTGAATCTCTCCAATCATTCTTACTTCCTCACTGTGCTTGCAGCTATAGATAACAGTGGCATCTCTGGCCTTCTCCGTGAAGGGAGGGGTGGCCAGATGGCTCTCTTATCTTTCCCTAGACCAGGGGTGGCCAGCCTTTGGTGCTCCAGATGTTCATGGACTACAATTCCAATCAGCCCCTGCCAGCATGGCCAATTAGCCATGTTGGCAGGGGCTGATGGGAACTGTAGTACATGAACATCTGGAGCACCATAAGTTGGCCACCCCTGCCCTAAACCGTGGGAATGGACTTTTGTTTTCCTCTCTACTTTTCCTGCTTTTCCTTTGTGTAGTTGGGGGCAGGAGAGGGAGTAGACAACAGAAGTAACAAAGCTATGGGCATTTGGGGAGTGGGTCATAACTAGCTGTGCAAACGCCAGGGGTTCAATCTTTGTTCCAATGAAGACTTCTGATTGATGAAATCCACAGTCAGTCATTGAATGAATCATAGACCTGACATTAAGCCAGTGCATAACCTAGATGCTACCTGGCTGTGGAATAACACACTCAGCGCCCTCTGGACACCTGTTTCCCCATCAAAGAGGCACACATGTATGCAAACCTCTTTCCAAGCATGCGAGGAAATAACAAACGGAGGGGGAATTAGATACATGCTAGCAAATTCATTCGTCCATTTTATTCGTTGATACTCCACTTTTCTCCCCTATGGGAATCCAAAGCAGATTATATTGTTTTCTCCTCTTCCATTTTACCCTCACCACAAATGTTGAGAGTGTGTGATCAGCCAATGCTCATTAAGCAAGCTTCCAACGCTGATAGGGGATTTGAGTCTGGGTCTCCCATATCCTAGTCCAGCAATCAAACCACTTCACCATTGTCAGGGGATAGTTTCTATGTGACTGAGATTCGTTCCCAACTCAATGTAACTGCTTAAAACAACAAATCAATGCTGCTCAAAAGATATATGTAACCACTGGAGCATTCTTTCCTTGATCTTTACTTTATGGTTTCACACGCTTTGTAGATAACTAGGCTTCCCCTGACACCCTGGTCCCATCAGAAAAAGAGTTACATCGTGGGGCAGGAAGCCAGGTGGCTTTCTCCAACGTTCTGCCGCCAACCTTGGGGGGCCTCAGCTCCAGGGACTGTTTTTCACAACTTCTTGGGAAAGTGGGACTTGCAATGGGATAAAGGGGATGTCAAATGCCAGGTTTGTCAGAACTTCGGTGCTTTGACGCCTCGTCAATAAATGCTACTGATCAATACCACAGAGTTCGTCTATTGGCTTAACATTCGGAGACCTAACAACCATGCTGGCTCTCTGTTAAATGTATTTCACTTCAGGAACCCCATAACCCTCAAAAACAGCAAGAGTTTAGGATTTACAGCTGGCTTACAGAGCAGGAGCCCCCAACCCTTTGGAGCCTGTGAGTGGGTGCAGTCACAAAATGGCGGCCCAGTCATGCAGTGAAGGCCCTCGTGCTGTGGTGGCAGCTGCTGCCAAAGCAGCATTTTTTTTAAAAAAAAAATCCATACAGCCAATCAGATCTCCAGTGTCAGTGTTGCTGGGCAGAAGCTCCTTCCAGTTTCTTTAAAAAAACAAAAACCCTCAGGCATCATGTTGGAGACCCCTGTTTTAGAAACTAATGAAAGCTCAACCTTAGCTGACAGAACA
Organism: Sphaerodactylus townsendi; assembly: GCF_021028975.2. Lineage (NCBI taxonomy): Eukaryota > Metazoa > Chordata > Lepidosauria > Squamata > Sphaerodactylidae > Sphaerodactylus > Sphaerodactylus townsendi. Next base: position 158,972,523 of record NC_059427.1, read on the forward strand.
CATGGAAAGGACCTCAGTACAGTTCATCTCAGACAACTAGAGGTTGTCCCCTACAGCTGTTAGGAGGGGTGGATGTCAAGTTTCAGACCTGCCATTTTAACAGGGTAGGTGTATAAAAGACACTATAACAATTGCTACACCTTGGCGTACAAAAGCTCAATACTTGAGTCATATACAAATGATTTACAGTTGTCTCAATTGATTTGTAATGGTGATAGTCCCAATCTTCACTTCTTCTAATGATACATCCAGGGATATTAAAATCCAACATGTAAAGTAACCAGAAGTATACGTAGAGGGTTTTTAGAGGCTATAAAACCTCCGGATTTGGTTTTATTTCGTATTTCTTTGTCAAGCCAATTAGATTATGTCAATAGCCTGAAATCAAAAAGTTTTTCAAATGTCTCTTATGTCAGCAGACTCAAGTATTGAACTTTTGTATGCCAACGTGTAGCAATTGTTATAAAGTTTCAGACCTGAGCAGCAAAAAGCAAAAGCTGGCCGGGGGGAGAGAGGGGAGACAGCTGGGGGTGATCGTATCCAATGCAATTCTGGGCTGTATCAATAGGAGTATAGTGCCTAGATCAAGGGATGCAATTGTACCTCTCAATTCTGCATTGAGGAGCCGCATGGTGTAGTGGTTAAGTGCTTGCACTGCCACTCACACGGTCAGGAGTTCGAGCCCCCCGAGGGTCAGATATCCTGGCAGCTGGCTCATGGTCAACTCAGCCAGCCAGCCATTTCTTGGTTGGTAAATGAGTACCTAGCTCATAGCCAGGGGGTAAAGAATAGCTGGGGAAAGCAATGGCAAACTACCCCACAAAAGAGGCTTGCCTATGAAATCACTGCTCACAGCGGTACCCCAGGGTTGGACACAACTGAAGGGGAAACTTTGCCTTTTTTTTATTCTGCATTGGTCAGAACTCACCTGGAATATTGTGTACAGTTCTGGGCACCGCAATGCAAGAAGGATATTGACAAGCTGAAACGGGTTCAGAGGAGGCAGACCAAAATGGTCAAAGATCTGGAATCCCATGCCCTACGAGGAGAGACTTAGGGAGCTTGGCATGTTTAGTTTGGTGAAGAGAAGGTTAAGAGGTGACATGATAGCCATGTTTAGATATTTGAAGGGATGTCATGTTGGCGAGGGAGCAAAGCTTGTTTTCTGCTGCTCCAGAGACTCGGACCAGTCTGGGTTCAAGGGGAAGGAAAAGTGATTCCATCTAAACATCAGGAAAAACCTCCTGACAGTAAGGGCTGTTCAACAGTAGAATGCACTACCTTGGAGTGTGGTGGAGTCTCGTTCTTTTTAAAGAGAGGCTGAATGGCCATCTGTCAGGAGGGCTTTGATTGTGTGTTCCTGCATGACAGGGAGTTGTACTTGATGGCCCTTGGGGTCTCTTCCAACTCTATGATTCTATGATTCTATCCTAGGAGGCGTTGCGCATGGACACTTACACCGATTTGATCTCCGCAGATTGCTCTGCACTCCACCAAGGCCACCAGGACAAAGGCTGTTAAGGACACCTCTGGTTCAGCCCCCTTATAGCCTCCCTAGGAAAAGAGAGAGAAAAAACTAACCATTTAATGCAGTTTTTAAAAAAACCCACAAACCTTTTAAGCCCCCAAGAACAGTGATTGTGCAGGCACTGCAAAAGAAACAGCAGTGTGGACTGTGGGTGAAAGCACATCAGAAACCCGGAAATCTTCAGCCATGGAGAAAGAGGACATATGTGCTCAGAGCAACCTCTGTCAGTTCAAGGAAGGTCTGACCATTTGTTTCCAATGTAATAAATAAATGTAATAAAAGAGATCAAATGAAATGGCTGGAACTGGCTGCCACCAGCCCAGGAGAGCCCCCCACCCTTCTTTGGCATGGCCAACTGGCAGCAGAAGCGGCAACAAGATTATATAGAACGCTTCAGCCGAAAGGAAACTGCTCACGTGAAATTGCCCTTCCCGGAGTCAGGCCTTGATCGAGATGGGGATTGTGGTGGGGATTGTCAGGACTGCAACTCCCAGCATGCACTGGCTCCCGCCTTTTCCTCCAAAAAAGGAGGAAAACAAACTGAGCAGCTACATCCCAGGGCCTTCTGCGTGCCAAGCGAGTGTTTTACCTCTGAGCCCTTCGCCATGGGGAAAAATGGGGAAATGCCCTCCCAAACTGGTGGTGGCCTGCGAGTAAAATAAAGTGCATCTCTTGTTCAGAAGACAAAAACTTCCTAAAACACAGTGGCTTTACACAGTCCAGCGCTCACTAGCATACAGCATGGCTCTGTTTGCATGTCCAGGCATAGCTATTGTGGGAGTCGTGATCTCACAATATTGTACCCACAAGGACACAGTGAAAGCTTTTCTGAACTTGCCCTTGACTGATACCTGCCTTGCACAATACCTGCCTCACACTCCCTTCCTAAAGGGATTAAGAGAAAACAACACCCCTGCATTGAAAAAAGTTCCCATCTCCAGCCCTGGACTATCCACCCTGTGAAGACAAAGGACTTATCAATGTATTTCCCCCAAGTGTTCCTGCCAGTATTTTATTAACCCAAATCCTCTTCCTCTGACTGATCCTCTCAAATGACCAGCTTATTTGCATTGCCACTGTTTTATAGTTCGGATTGGCTGAGCATTCTGCCCACCTCCGGGCACTCCCAGCGTAGCTGTAAAGGTTTCAATGGTGTTGATGGTAAGGGCAGCCGCCTAACCTTGAGTACATTCCACAGCCCGGGCGATGGGCCAGCTTCATCGGCGGAGACTTTATCTCTGCGCGGGAGATGAGGTCTCCGTTCCCATGGGAAGCAGGGAGCGGGATGGGATGGATAGAGTTATAACCTGTGCTTCTGGCGGGAAGTGTCATTCCTGCCACTGCGTGTACTTGAGCTTTCTAAGATGTCTGAATAAACGGTCTTTTTTTCACCAAAGAGCCTTTTATTTCTGCTTCTATGGAATTCCTTACATTGTGGCAGGAATCTAATTCATCTATATCCCTAGTGCAGTGGGACTCTCTGGTGTCTCGGGCATGGAGCTGAATATTACTGCGGAAGGTGCGTAGCCCCCAAAGAGGGCTCTGACCTTTCCCTTCTGGATTTGGAGGAACCGGCGGAGAACGGGCCTCGCTGGTGACTCCTTTCCGGCCCTCGTATCAGCACGTAAGTCTTCCTTTACTCCGGGCTGGAACGAGGGACGGGACGCATTTACCATGGGGACTTACATGAGAAGCTTGGGGCGCTGTCTATGGATCGAGCCTGTGGGATCGGGTCTCTACCCGTTTTCGTGATGGATTACAAACCTCAGATGCAAGCGGTCACGGAGGAGACGCGCCTGACCACCTTCCACGCGGCAACACAGGGAGTCCATTGAACGATTCCTGGACTCGTGATTTTGGGTGATGCTCCTAAAGAACCACCGCACAGCACTGGGGCCCGTCCCGAAGGATTGGGAGGGGTGTCCATCGGACCCCACCTGAGGGTGCCCCGGGGAGCCACCGGTGGCTACGGTGTCTCCCGCTTCCAGACGGCATGAAGAGTCCGAAGAAAGCCTGCACTCCAGCCGGATCTGTTCCTCTCTCCCATCGTAAAGAAACCTGGGATGAGGAAGTGGGCCGACCAGCGCAGATGCCCAAGAAGACATGGACCCGTGAACGCCAGCTATGGGAGGAGGAACGGGCCTAGCAAGAGCGTGAAAACCTGCAGAGGGACCGGGAACAGTAACGCAGAAGTCCAACTCGAGCTGGACCGCGCCAAAGATGCGCCTCCAACGATAATATGCGCAGAACCTTGTCAGTCCATGATAAGGTCCTGGGAACACTCCAGACTGGATTTTACAGCGCAACGGCGAAAGCGTTTCAGGCCTTGGCGACGCAAAGTGAGCTCACTGCAGCTATTAAACGGGATTTAACTGGCTAAATTGGAACGCAGAAAAAGCAGTCCTGCATGCGCACCAGGATGCATTGACCCGCAAGGAGAGAGAGCTGGCTGCGCTGGAGAGGGAACTGAGGAGGCAGCAGACCAGGAAGCCCTACTGAAACTGCCGGGCGCCAGAGGGCAACGCGGCTGGGTCCTGCCACCCAAACGCCAGCTGCACCGGCATTGATATCACCTCCGATTCCAACCGTGTTCAGCTTCTGCCCGCCTAAATCTGCTCAACCTGGGTGTAACCGGCCTGCCGGCCAAGAGTCATGGAAAGGGGTTACTATAGGCCCCCGATACCTGCCCGTTTTGATGGGACCGCTCTAAGCTTCCCTACTTCATTTTGTAACTCGATGCCCACATGGAGGACTATGATGATTTATACCAGTCTGAGCGCGAAAAAATACGGGACATCGCCTAAGTCCTGGATGGGGTAGCAGCCGACTGGTTTAGACCCTTTTGGATTTGCTAAGATGAAGACTCTCCTGCACGGTGCCCACTCCGCCTTCCCAAGAGCCGCCTCAAGATCCGGGCGCCGCAGAATGAGGCTATCCGCACTGGCATCAAAACTATCCAGCAAGGCAACCAAATCCGGGCTTGCAGAATTTGCCCAGCTCGACTCCTCCTGAGTGGCCTGAACGCATGAAATGCCAATACTTCTCAGATGCTGTTGATGCCTGAAACGGTGTTTTTAATTCGGGTTCCTCGCACTGTTGCTGATTGGATCCAGTTGGGATCCCAGGTGAGCCCCTCATGAACACGGCTGCGTCGAGGGCCGCCACTCGGCTCTGCCCCTAAGCGCCCACTCAAGGCAAGCCCAGCCTCCTACTTTCGAGACCACCTCTGAGCTCCGCCGCCGACTGGGATTGTGCCTTTACCGCGGAGGACCAGGTCATCTAGCCGCCAACTGTCCTAAGAAACAAAAAACCAACCGCTTCCAGCCACGCTGCACTCCCATCTGCCAAGCCACCACGTAAGTCGGGCTGGGCCCTGGCTCTTCTCTGGCGGCGCGGCTCAAGCACCTGTATAGTGTGGGAGGTTAGCAGCTGTTTGTCTTCAGCCCCCATGGATGGTCCACTTGGACACGTGAGAAGGCAAAGGCCCCATTACTGTCCAAGCTTCTGGCCAACCCTCGCTAAACATACTCTCGCATTATAGCCTCGGCCCTTGTGGATTCTGGCTGCTCCTATTGCTTAATGCGGCCCCAGGTGGCAGAGGAGCCAGGGTTCACCAAATTCCCCTGGCTACTTCCATACCATTCACCCAAATGGACGGCAGCCCTCCTCGAAAACCAAGGACCGCCCAGTCTAAATACAAACAAGTTCTCCGGTTCTCACCCATTGGGAGAAAATTAGTTTTATTTCTGGCTTGGGCCAAACACTCCATAGTTCTGGCATGCCATGGTTATTATTACATGAACCAAAGTTCATTTGGAAAGAACGGATCTTAGAATTCACTGACCCTCCTGGCGGTGAACACATGAATTGGGGAAAACTCAACTTCTCCTGACACACCCTCCCTGGCTTCATCAGCGATTGCTCCTGATTCTATTGGCATCCCACCGGCGTACCAAGATCTAGCCAGAGTTTTTCAGGTATAAGAATGCGATCAGTTGCCACCCCATAGGGACACTGACCGCAAAAAAATCGCCATAAGTTTCAGGCCTAACCGCCCAAGGGTAGAATCTACCGCATGAGTCCCAATGAGGAGAAGGAACTTCGCACTTCTTGGATGTACAGCAACCGTCGCTGGTTCATACGGCGTATACACTTCAACACACACACACTTTGCCCCCCAGCTTTGTTTGTAAAAGAAAGATGGGTCTTTACGGCTTTGCACGGATTATCGAGGTCTCAATGCAGTCTCCCTGTCCAATAAATATCCTTTGCCTTTGATCAAGGACCTTTTAGATGCACTGGGCAAAGGGCGCATCTTTACTAAATTAGACTTGAGAGAAGCTTACTACAGGGTCAGAATTGCCAGAAGGCCAAGCAACACTTTTGATCAAGCGCTTTTATGAACACAAAGTTTGGACAGTTTGAATACTTAATAATGCCACTGCTAAGTGGGGCCCCCGGGGCTTTTATGGCCCCCTATCAACGAAGTTCTTATGATTTATTGTACAAGGGAGTTGTGGTATACTTAGATGACGTTTTAATTTATTCACAAACCATAGAAGAGCATGAAGCATTGGTTCAAAGTATTGGAAACGCTTGCTCAACAACTTCTACAAACTCTCCAAATGCTGTTTCCACCAGACCTCCATTGACTATTTGGGTTACCGGATCTCGCCCGAGGGCTTAAAAATGGATCCTACTAAAATTGACGCTGGTCCTCCAATGGCTCGGCCCCCACCAACCGCAGAAGAACTCCAATCTTTTCTGGGTTTTGCTAATTTCTATCGTGACTTTATACCCCACCCGGCTGAGCTGACTCTCCTCTCACAGACCTCTTACGCACTAAGGGTAAAGATCCACTGTCCTAAGTCTGGGCCCTTTCCTGGTCTGAAGAATGTCAAACAGCCTTTCAGCTCTTAAAGTCTGCTTTTACCACCTATCCTAAAGCACCCCTGACCCAGATCTCCCCAGCTTAGGTCTTTACGTGGATGCCTCGGACAAAGCGCTTGGGGCAGCCCTGTTGCAGAAAATAGATGGTAGGCTGGTTCCGTGGTGCTTATTTATCAAAGAAATTCTCCCGTGCTGAACTCAACTGGACTGTGGGGGATAAAGTGACTGCAGCCATCAAAGTAAGAGAGTTCTCCACTGCCACTGGCTGTAGGGCTAAACACCTTTCAGGTTTGGTCGGATCACAAAAACCTGGCCGCTTCTTTCCACCCCCCCTCAAGATGTCCGCAAAACAACTCCACAATGATTTCTTTTCTCGCTTCTCTTTCACAGTCCATTTTTTCCCCGAAAAACCAATAACTGGCTGACGCACATTCCCACGCGACTGTTCTCCTCCCAGTTAGGGACTGGCTGTCACCTGATCTCAAACGTCCACTCCTCCTTCACTGCCTCTATATTCCTAGCCTCCTCTGCCTCCTTTCCTGCGGGAACTCGAGGAGGCGGGCTGCACGAGCCGCCTCCAGCGGAGGAAAGTGACTCCCAATTGCGTTTGGAGAATGGAGTTCATGGAGGGGAGTGTTGGTACGTGCCTCCCTCCGGGCAAGCAGGTTCTTGAAGCCTGCCACGCATGCCCGGCCGGCTGGACATTTTGGCTTTCTGAAAACTCTGCATTTGGCCCGTCAGTTCTGTATGCTGCAATGCGCAAGGACATTGAGGCGATAGTATTAAAGGCTGCTCTGTTTGTGCAGAAGCCAAACCATTCCTGGAAAGCCCCATGTATTGCTGTTGAAACCTCTCCCGGTGGCCTCCCACTGGGAAGTCATCTCCATGGATTTTATTACAGATTTGCCCGAAAGTCATGGCAACACGGTCTTGTGGGTGGTGGTGGACTCATTTTCTAAACAAGCCCATTTTATTCCATGTGCTTCCATCCTCCGCTTCCTAAGTTAGCACGGCTGTTCATTCAACATGTTTACTGCCTACATTCCGGCCTCTGCTTAAGGTGGTGGTCTCCCATCAGCGGCCCCCAATTCATTTTAAAGTTCTGGAAGGTGTTTTTAGTTGTTAGTCACCAAGTGTCGCCGCCCCCTACTACGCTCTTCCAAAGTGACGGTGAGTCGGAGAGAACGAACAGAACCCTAGAGCAAGATTTACGTTGTTACACCAACTACCACCAAGACAATTGGTGCTGAAGCTCATTCCGCTTGGCGGAGTATGCCTATAACAATGCGGTTCATAGCAGTACAAAGAAAACCCTTTGAAATTGTGTTCATTGCTCCTCGGGCCATGCCGCGAACTACTCAATGTTACTGCTTTGGATCCTCCAGAGTTTCAACAATGGATTTCATCCCTAGCCAGAGGGATGGAAATCGGTCCAGACCGCCTTACAACAGGCTAAGGACTCCCAAAGCTGCAAAGCGGATAAGCACTGGCCGGATTTTCCTCTGCGCTTTTGGTGTATTTGTCTACCAAAAATCTCAGAGACGTGGCATAAATTTTCCAAACTAGGTAAAAGATCTCGTGGGACCTTTTCAGATTACTAACGTGATTAATGATGTCACTGCCCGATTGATTTGCCTAACTCTCTTAGTAACATTCATCCTGTCTTCCATTCCAGTTTACTCAAGGAGGCTCCTATGCCTGAGAGAGTATCCTCACCAACTATTATTGACACAGCACTAAATTGACGCTTCATCCTGGACTCTCGCTTTAATCGCAAACGCTGCAATATTTAGTCTCTTGGGTGGGATATTCCTCTGGGTATAATCAATGGGTTTATTCCAAAATATTGACGCTTTCCGCGATAAACCCGGGGAGGGTCTTTAAGGGAGGCAGAGTGTAAAGGTGATGGTAAGGGCAGCCAGCCTAACCTTGAGTACATTCCACAGCTCCGGCGATGGGGCCAGCTTCATCAGGCGGAGACTTTGCCCCAGCTGAGATGAGGTCTCCGTTCCCATGGGAAGCAGGGAGCGGGATGGGATGGATAGAGTTATAACCTGTGCTTCTGGCGGGAAGTGTCATTCCTGCCACTGCGTGTACTTGAGCTTTCTAAGATGTCTGAATAAACGGTCTTTTTTCACCAAAGAGCCTTTTATTTCTGCTTCTATGGAATTCCTTACAGTAGCCAATCAGGCCAAGTACTCCAACCATTAGATTAACGACTCAACACCTAAGGCCTTTCCCCATAAAGGCATGATTCCCCTTTGTCCTGGGAGATTAAGGGCCACTCTGCATAACTCTAAGGGTCCATTTTTCCCTATAAGAAGCCCCCTCTCCAGTAGCCAGTGTTCAGTATCTCTGGACACCTCTCTTGTCTGTTGATATTGTCCCCGACGTGTTGTTCTTTCTTCTACCAGAGCTAGTGTGGGTTACTCAGCTCTATTCATCAGACCTTTTCACTCCAAGATTAGGTGACTATAACCCTTACTCCCAAAATTCCCTTCATCTATTCCAAGACCATCCTCTCAATACTGCTCATATCCTGAGACAGTGTGTGCATTCTGCTGCTTTTATTATTAGGTGCTTGTGTATCCCTATTATCCCTAAATAAAATGATTAAACTTTATTTTGCTGTCCTGCAGATTTCTCACAAAAGTTGACATTGATTTACATAGGTAACAAAGATCTCGAGGGTGACAGAATTTTTGCTAAATCAAGAGTCTGTTCTCGCTAATTCACCACTCTAAATGGGACAGACTTCCACCATTTCAAGTAACCCATCTGTACATGGCTGAGACCTCATGAGCTATGTTGGCTTGAGCACACAACACCATTTCTTGTGCTGCGTTTGTCAGAATCAGGAACTTGCAAAGCCCGGAATTCAACCAGGTCAAGACACAGTGCAAATCAAGCATACCACCATCTCTCCGTGGATCACTGGGGCGTCTTCTTGGAACATGCCGTCTGGTTTTTGCTTTTCCAGAATCAGCCATTTCACAGCTCCACAGATGACCTGGGCATCAATGTTGGACTCAATAGATTTAGCCATGGCAAAGACTTTTGCAACGTATGCTGTTAGCCTGAAAGAAAGGTAGTGCGTCAGTCCAGCCAGCTCCAGGCATGGCAGAGCGATCAGTGGGTGGATGGGAGCACCATTGCTTGTTCTACACCACTATACTATACTATACTATACTATACTATACTATACTATACTATACTATACTATACTATACTATACTATACTATACTATACTATACTATACTATACTATACTATATCCCTAGTATAGTGCTCAGGGGCATCACGGTACCCACCAACAACTCTCCTGTTGCCCACCATGTGGGTGGGGCCACTTGGGACTCTTGCCCAGCAGACCATGCAGATTAAAATAATGTTGTTTCAGCAGCAGAATTCGTTTTATTCTCTCATGCTTCTTTCCCAGTGTATTTTATAAAAAATTGGCCCTCTCTTCCTTGCCACTCGGGTTTAACCCTGTGTATCTGACATGACCTCCAGCCGCAGCTGTTCGGTAGTTGCCTCTGCTGTGGCAGCCATTTTCGTGGCTGCACCCAACCCCCCTGAGTCAGGATTCCAACGGTGCCTGCAGGCGCAAAAAGATTGGGGACCCCTGCTCTACACCCATCGGGAGATTGTGTCATGACCACAACTGTCATTCTAGAAAGATGAGACCAAAGAGGCAAGCTAACATTTTTCATCAAGGGGAAAGAAGACAGAAGGCTCAGAGGAACTGGGGTGGATCCTGGAAGCTTTAGGGACGTGGTTCTTTCAGGAGGTCACGACTGTACTCAGAGCCAGAAGGATCTGAAACTGAAAAGCTGGCATAGCAAAGCGGGGAAGAGGGTCGGCTGGGAATGTCCCCCGGTTCAAATCTTGCTGCTCTCAGCTAGGAGTTCCCTGAAAGTCTTTCGCCAAACTGGTAACTTCTCTTCCTCCCCTCGCTATCTTATTAAATGTATATCCCTCCCTCTCCGACCAAAGTCGGGCTCAGGGCAGCGTACAAACATTTTAAAAACAATTCTGGAAGTACATAATATTAATTAAAATATCAATTCTAAAAACACCAGATGGCGGTCAAATTAGACCCACTGCACCACCCCGACCCAGCTTGGACTGGAACCAGTGGTGGGATTCATTTGGTTCACATCACTTTGGCAGAACTGGTTGTTAAAATGGTGCTTGTAAACAACCAGTTGTTGAATTATTTGAATCCCACCAGCGGAGTTGGTTGTTAAACTATTTGAATCCCACCACTGACTGGAACGTTCATTCGAACTGATGGAACATGGGCACAGTCAGAATGATGCTAGATGCTAGCGCACTCATCATTGTAGTTGCTGTTGCTATTGTAATTGTGGTAGTTGTTGTAGTGAGGCCAGCGATGACATCACCACACACAAGTGGTCTCAGCCAAAGGCCCGGGGGAACGTCTCCATCTTATAGGCCCTGCGGAAGTGCTTAAGGTCCTGCAGGGCCCTGGTGTCATCTGACAGAAAGCTCCACTAGGCTGGAGTCAGGCCAGGGAAAGGCCTGCCTCTGGTCGAGGCCACACACATGTCCCTGGGGCCAGGGACCACACAAAGATTTTTATCGGAGGGATGGAGTGTCCTCTGTGGACAATCTGGGGTAGTGTGGTTTCACAGATACAATGGTCCCAAACCGCTCAGGGCCTTAAAAGTTATGAACCTAAATCTGATTTGGAATTCCAGCCTGTGCAGCTGCTGAACAACAGCTGTTATGTTCTCTCTCACAGATATGTACCTGTGAGGAGTCTAGTTGCAGCATCCTGGACATGGGTAAGTTTTTGAGTCAGTCTCAAGGGTAGGCCCATGCAGAGCACGTTACAGTAATCTAGCCTGGAGGTGACTGTCCCATGGATCATTGTGGCCAAATCGGGGCAGGTTAAGTAGGGGGCTGTCTAGCCTGTCGGCGATGGTAAAAGGTGATCCTTAAAGTATAGTGACTTGGGACAGGGAGAGGGAGGACTTTTAACAGACGTGGCTGGGTATGATACCACATCACCAAATGTTGGCCGCTGGAAACCCTCCCCCAGACCACATTGACCCAGCCACAGGCCCTCCATCTTCAATGAATTCAGCCTCAATCTACTCTTTTCCAACCAACCAGCTATGGCCTCGGGACACTGTGCCAAAACATCTGGGGTGGCAGCCAGCTGGCCACTCATCAACAGAACCAGTTGAGGGTCATCAGCATATTTGTGTCAACTCAGCCCAAAGCTCCGAACAAGCTTACGCCAAGGACCGCATGTAGATGTTAAGCAGCACTGGGGAGAGGATAGCCCCTTGGGGCACCCCACAAACAACTGGGTTCCTCCAAATGTCCCCCATCCCCACAACGTGTCATCTGCTGTTTCCAGTCCTGGAAAAATAAGGTCAGCCAAGTTAAGGCTGTACCCTGTATTTCAGCATCAGCATCACCCTCCGGCAATGTGTGTGTGGGGGGGTGGGGTGGGGGGAATAGACAGACGATATTGATCTACTCTGCCAGGCTGTTGTAGAGAAGTCACCTCATAACATACTGTCCCAGGTACAGAGTTGAAAGTGAGATGGGCAGACAGAAGATATGGCCTTCGTGGAGGCGACATCTTCGCTACAAATACCACGTAGTTTAAGGGAAAGTCTTGCTGAACAGCCCTTCTGTACTACAGTTGCCAACCTCCTGGTCAGGGCTGGAGATCTCCCAGAATTACCGCCGATCTCCAAAGTACAGAGATCAGTTTCCCTGGAGGAAACACTTGCTTTGAAGTGTGGACGAGGTGGCATTATATTCCTTTGAGGTCTCTTGTCTCCCCAAACTCCAACTTCTGCAGACCCAACCCCCAAATGTCCAGGAATTTTCCAACCCACAGTTGGCAATCTACAACACTGGGGGGGGGGGCGTGGAGGGGGGAGTTTGCCATGCAAAAGGTGAGAAGAGCAGGGTTTGTGAAGGTGAGCCTGTGGTCCCTCCCAACAGCATGGCACGGCTTGTTGCTACAGCTGAACTGGGCTTCATATCCTAAGAGACACCCTCACTATTTTCCTTATTTAAGCTTCACTTGTACCCTTAGTTAGAATGGGTTTAGTTCAGGGGTAGGGAACCTGCGGCTCTCCAGATGTTCAGGAACTACAATTCCCATCAGCCTCTGTCAGCATGGCCAATTGGTAGGGGCTGATGGTAGGGGCTGATGGGAATTGTAGTTCCTGAACATCTGGAGAGCCGCAGGTTCCCTACCCCTGGTTTAGTTGCTTTTTGTACAGGATTCTGTGGGAGGGAACCTTAGTTAGATCCTGTCCCTTTAAGAATCCCTCTAGAGGCAAAGCACTATAGCACTCTAAGTAGTTAGCAGTTCCTGTTTTACAGTCTGTTTAGTTTTCAGGTGTCTGGGGAAGGCTGGAGACAGCAATATCTCAGACGTTGAAGGTGTTAAAGATCCATGGTATTTGAGCAATCAAGTTTCAACCGAATTGCAAGGAAACAGAGTCCAAGTGGAGGACACCAGGAGAACTCAGAAGAAGAAGCAAGCAGCGCAGACTTGCTTAGAAGCAGTTAAGGAAGAGTTGGTGTCTGCAAGTTCTTCAAATCATCTCCAATCGTTTCCAGCATTGCAAGTTAGACTTCATGGAAGGAATCAGAGTTCTAAACTTTCAATATTAATAAACCATTTTTTTGAACTGTTGCTTATTTGTCTGTGGGTCTTACACTCTGTTCTGGCCAAGTGCAAGGCACCTGAATTTAGTTTGCTTGGGGAACAGAACAGGCCCATTGGAATGCCACTGTGCTACTGGATCGGGCATGGCCACACTTACCAAGTGCTAGATGGGCGATTGGTAAATGCAGCATAGGAGTTGTCTGCTTTCTTGTACGCCAGTTGCTGTGCGTAACCTGCAAAAGAAGGAGACAGCGAACAGCGATGACATCCCGGTCCAGTTTCTTCCAAAGCCTGTATTTCGACAGGCAGAATCAACCCTTCTCTCCCACCAAGACTGTCCCTGGAACCCAACAAGGGTTTTTTTAGAAAGTGGGTGAGGCCAGGTTGTAGTAATGCACTGCTGACCCAGCAGCACCGTGGTAGAACGTTGGGACGCCAACGGACCTACGGCCTTGCTGGTCGCACCGCACCCCCACTCCTCATCCCCCTATGAGTCACGGGTCATGAACTGTCTGGCTCAGTCACCGGGCGCAGGGACAATGGTCTTGCCCCCAGGTGAGGATTAGGTTCAGACGCTTACGCTCCTCTCCGCACGTAGCCAGGTGAGATCATGCATCACATGATGATCTCCAGGTCTCCCGGTCTCCCGCTCATCTCCCTACCCACCTCCTTTACACGCCCACAATGAAACCCTAATAAAAGGTGCTAGAGACCAGCACAGGCAGAGTTGTCAGGATCACGAAATCCCACGCTTCCTGTTGCTGACGCTCTCCACCAGATGAAACCTCCTCCGCGTCTCGCCTATTCCTTAGCGACGACCCTGCGGGGATGACTTCACCAGGTGGGTTTGATTGGCCACTGGGAGTCCGATTGGCTGTGCAGATTTTCACTTTACTCAACAACAGCAACAACTTTTATTTGGCATTTAAAAATAGGTTCTAGAGCGTTACCAGACATTTTTGAAGTACAAATCAAGAGTACATTCACAGCGCAGACAGGAAGACTGTATATAGCAGTATACATTACTTAGAAAGTTCTGTCACTTGTAAAAGAAATTTTGCTACTTTTTCCAAGAGCATGACATCTGTGTTGTTTAACAGAAGCTCCAGAACAGAACAGTCAGAGTAACTTTCAGATTTGTCTAGGGCCAGCCTGGGAGAGAAATTCCTAATGCCCACATATCTCGGACAGTCAAGAATAATGTGAGCAAGAGTCTCCACTTGGTTTTTACAGTGCGGACAAACCCGATCCTGGAGAGGGATGGATAAGTAACGACCCTTTGTAATGGCCGATGGGACGGTATTGGATCTAGCCCTTGTGATCATCCATCTCTGTTGGGGTTCAGTTAATAATTCAAGATATTAGGCTATGTGCCCCTGTTCCGGTATTATTCCGACAGAGAGGGCTATGCAGATTAAAGTAACGCTATTTCAGCAGCAGCTGCCACTGCAAGGTCAGTTTTATTTTATTTTCTTATCTCACTCTTCTTCCCCAGTGCATTTTTAAAGAGTTGTTCTTCCTGTGGCTGTTGTGGGTTTCCCAGGCTTTGGGGCAGAGGTTGGGAAGCTTTAATGGTTTTTTTAATTCGATTTAACAGGCTCCTAATGTTTTGCCCACATCTCCGGATGGCATCTTCAGAGGCATGTCGTGGTGAGATGTGTCTCTCTCTCACCTTTGGGTCCAGAGAATGGCACAGATCGTCAGGCGGCATCTCCCCAGGGGTTGGGGGAGCCACCAGCACCAGGAGCAGCGCCAGCCTCCCCAAGGGTAGGAAGCGCGTGGCCAAGCTGGCCGCCAGCCAGGCCAGATGGGTCCATGAGGCCACCGGTGGGGGAGGCAGCAGACAGCCAGTCTCAGCTGGCACACAAAGGGGCCGGCTGCACCCAGTCCCGAACAGGGCACAGCAGCTACGCCAGCCCCCACTCGGCCAGAAAGGGACTGAGCCACTCCCTCCCCTCAAGCCAGGAGGTGGGGAAAGGGGGGGCACCCACCTGCCATGGCTCAGGAAGGGCGCGGTGGGGGCAGAGAGCTGGGGGAAGCAGCCGGAAGGCCAGATGGAGTGAAAGGAGGTGTGGGGGGCAATTTTCTGCCCCCCATGTGACTAAACGGCAGCCGCCCAGGGACATTTGACCCCATGTCTCCTCCTGGGCAGTACGCCACTGCTCTCTCTGTGGCACACTATTATGAGCAAAAACTACCAGCCCACAGCCACACAGTGCAGAAAACCCACAACAACCACTTGATTCCGGCCATCGACACTACAACCCTTCTTCTCCTCCCCCACACTAGGCCTTCTCCCATGTCTGGCTCCACCTCTCCTGAGAGTCATTTTGCGGCTGGCTCTGCCTCCTACGGCCGCTAATTTATGGTTGTGCCCATCACTTTGTGTAAGTAGAGGCCCACGGACTCCACTAGGTGTGGAACCCTTGGCCTAGTCTGATGATGTGTCTTAGACAGTCCCTCGGGAACCAAGGATAGTCCACACACAGGTCTTAGCAGGCTCAGAGGTTTAATGGGCATAGAGCAAGGAATCCAGGCCAGACAAGAAACGGTAACCTGCAAACTAAACCACAACGCTGCTGCCACAAGGTAGCTCAGCTGCAACCTCTCTTTTCTAGCCAGCATCCCATTCCCTTCTCCAATAGCTTCTTGCAGCTGGGTTACTCTAGTCTGGCTCCTGAAAAAGACTGCATCTACTCTGGCTCACCCCATAGCTGCTAACCTGCTGCTGCATCTCCTTTCCTGTAAGCTAGCACAAAGTCTCCTCCTGCGTTGCTCCTGGGGCTCTGGGGATGGGGAGGGGGTGAGGGTGAGGGAGCTGTCAGGGTCCCCTCTGGCTCTCTATCAAGGGGACGAAGAGAGCTAAGCTGTTGCTAGGGAATCTCAGAGCTTGGACCTGGCTGTGGATCCGAGCCTGAATGCTCTGCCTGAGCCTGGGGACCTGGTCCTGCAGGAACTTCTGGCTGCTCAGTCTCTGCATCTACATGTAGTGCCTGAGAATCTGGAACCAGCACAGTCCCCTCTTCTCTATCTGAGTCTTCCTTCCAGGGGTTCCCATTCAGACCAGGCTGAGCCCTAACATGATGCCTCTGCTGCTTTTACCTTGCATGATCTGCTTGATTGCAACGGACCGGCGGTCCACCCCGATCTTCTCCCACTGTCCACTAGTGTCGAGATAGAGGATGGCGATGACTGATGGAGTCATGGTGATCATGTTCTGTTCCCCACAGCCAGCAGGAGTTACAATGAGATGTTTCAGGTTGGCCCCGTCAATAGAGTTTTCGACAATCTGGGCTACAGGGTTTCCTGCCCCCACAAAAAAAAAACACAACCACAAAGTGGGCATGGGACCAGAAAGGCATGGGTCGGGATTGCGTGCTTCCAGAATGCTGAGCGGCCACGGTTCTTTGTAGGACTGCCACGCTCCCTCACATAAATTTGTTTCATGACCCTCACCATCTTTGGGACATCCTGCTCTGTTGTAGTGACCTTTGGGGATCAATTTCAAGGGGATGGTTATTGGCCTACCATAGCTCAAATGAAGACAAATTAGTTCAACTGGGATTGTTATTCAGTTAACAATTATCTCAGCCTTATTGACTTCCCAGTGTGGACTCCCCAGATAAAGGGCTGCATGAGGCACACATAAGGTTGCCAGCTCTAGGTTGAGAAATCTCTGCAGATTTGGGGGTGCCGTCTGTGGAATTGTCAGGCCTGTGCCATGCTAGGCCTGGCAGCTCACACGTCCACACCAAGGTCACAGATGGCCCTGCCATTATCGTCGCTCGAGGCTAAAGTGGCCTCCCCTTGCTTGCATGTAACTAGTAAATAGAGCTTAACTGTTCATTCTTATCTGCCTTTCTCCAAAGGAGTGAACTGTCTGTCCCAAACAATGCCTCTTTTCCCACCGTCCTTTCAAATGCTGATATTATGGCAATTCGAGGGTGGGGGGATTATGGGCTGAACCTTTCTGCAACTTTCAGGTATATATGGAGGCGAGAGACCCAAACTTCAGCTTCGGCTATCTGACCCTTGGGCTGACATGGTTCCAATAAAGCTCTTGAAATCTTCTTGAGTCTCATTTGATGACCGTAGTAACTGACCCTTACAGGAATATAGTGGGAGGGGCTTTGGCAGCGTATAATTCCATACTGAAGAAGAGGAACCATTTGGATTTATACCCCACCTTTCTCTCTCCCATGAAGAGTCTCAAGGCAGCTTACAAACTTCTTTCCCTTCCTCTCCCCATAACTGATAGCTTATGAGGCAGGTGGGACTGAGAGAGTTCGGAGAGAACTGTGA
The DNA here is from genome assembly GCF_021028975.2 of Sphaerodactylus townsendi. Taxonomy (NCBI): domain Eukaryota; kingdom Metazoa; phylum Chordata; class Lepidosauria; order Squamata; family Sphaerodactylidae; genus Sphaerodactylus; species Sphaerodactylus townsendi. The sequence continues at coordinate 158,989,910 of NC_059427.1, forward strand.
CAGGCCCAAGGTCGCCCAGGAGGAATGTAGGAGCAGGGAAACAAATCTGGTTCACCAGATAAGACTCCACTGCTCATGTGGAGGAGGGGGGAAATCAAACCTCCTTCTCCAGATTGGAATCCACCTGCTCTTAACCACTACACCATGCTGGTTCTCTGGAGACTGTGCTAACCTAGGCGACAGCTTGGATGGACAGCCTGCTCCCTCTTCTTTATTTTTTATTTTATTTCATTAAACTTTCTACCTCACCCCTTCCTAGCAATAGCTGGGCTCAAGGCAACTTCTATGCATTACCTAATCACACTGAAATGTCATAAGGGGGATGTCCCAACCCCCTTCGGAGGGGAGGGGGGGGCAGCCAGAGGCCTTCTCTGCAGTGGCCCCTGCCAAGTGCCTACTCTCTTGGAGTTTCAGCGCCTGGCGAAGACCATCCTCTTGACCTGGGCAATTGGCTGACTCTTCACATTGGTAGGGGGGCCCCTAAGAAGTTCATACACTTTTCCTTCTTTTGTCAGTGGATGCAGTGGTTGTTTGATATTTCAGATTGTTTCAGGGTGTTTAGGATAGGGTTTGATTGTGATTTTACCGTTGTTGGAGATTTGTATGGTTTTTATGGTAACCCACCCTGAGTCTGTGATAAAGGGTGGGGAATAAATGGAAACAGATAAATAAATAAAATGATATACAGCTGGTTGTTGTGGGCTCTCCAGGCTGTGTGGCCGTGGTCTGGTAGATCTTGTTCCTAACATTTCGCCTGCATCTGTGGCTGGCATCTTCAGAGGTGTATCACAGAGAGAAGTGTGTTATACTTGTTCTTCTGGACACAGTGTGTAACACTTCTCTCTGTGATACACCTCTGAAAATGCCAGTCACAGATGCAGGCGAAATGTTAGGAACAAGATGTACCAGACCACGGCCACATAGCCCAGAAAGCCCACAACAACCAGTTGAGTCCGGCCGTGAAAGCCTTCGACAATACATAAAACGATATACAATTTTAAATCAATTTAAATAACAACAATATACCAAACAATTCAACATGCGAACACAATGCACAACTTCATTTCAATGGCAACCAGTCAGATGTCCATAGCGGACCCTGAAGCAGCCTAGAAAGCTACCCATCCCTGTCCCATCATAAATCTACTCTCTGTGCAGACAGGGAGGAGGGGGGCAAGGTCAGAGGGGCAGCAAGATGAGACAGACCCATAGTGGTCTCAACCAAAGGCCTGGTGGAACACTTCTGTTGGGCAGGCCCTGCAGAACTGCTTAGGATCCCACCAGGCCCTGGTGTCAAGTGACAGAGAGTTCCACCAGGCCGGAGCCTGGTCATTTCCTCCCCACTGATCCTCTGGCCCGATATCTTAAAGAACTTATCTCTTGCCTTGGATGCTAAGTTTGGTCACAGTTTCGGAGTCGGGAACTTGGTCGTCAATAACGTTGGCTTTTACCTTCTGTTCTTGGACTCCATCTGAAAAAAGGCGGGAAAGCAGAAACATCTTAAGGGACAGAACTATCCCCATCCACCCGTCTGTACAGTGTCTACATTCGTTCAAGACATTGGCCAGGGTTTCTCTTGAGCCAGTGAGGAGTCTGTGCCTGCATGGACCACCCTGAGGGGCAGGGAATACCTAGGAAGGTATCATGAAAAGGAAAGATGTCTCAGAGGAAAGTCATCAGCGGGAGGCAGGCCTGTACAATGTGTCACCCGCCAAAGGCCAGCCTAAGACATGGTATGGCCTGCCATGCTCTTGGCAAGACACTGTTTTTGCCATCCTATATGTGCAGTGACCTGACTTGGATGGCCCAGGCTAGCTGGGTCTTGTCAGATTTCAGGAGCTAACCAGGGTTGGCCTCGGTTAGGACTTGGATAGGGAACCACCAAGGCAGCCTAGGATTGCTACACAAAGGAGGAAATGGCAAACCAGCTCTAAATGTCTCTATCTGGGGGCTGAGTTGAGTCATGGGTGCCCAACCCAAGTCTTAGTCTAGTTATCAGCTCTGGGTTGGGAAATACCTAGAGCTGTGGTGGCGAACCTTTGGCACTCCAGATGTTACGGATTACAATTCCCATCAGCCCCTTCCAGCATGGCCAATTGGCCATGCTGGCAGGGGCTTGTGGGAATTGTAGTCCAAAACATCTGGAGTACCAAAGGTTCACCACCACTGACCTAGAGGTTTGGGGGCTGGGGTCAGGGGAGGGCAGAGGCTGGGTAGGGGGCTCAGCAGGGTCTAACGCCACAGAATCCACCTTCCAAATCAGCCATTTTTTTTGTAGGAGAACTGATCTGTCACCTGAAGATTTAATGTAATAGTGAGATGTCTCCAGTGATCCAGCTTGAGTCGCAGGCATTATGGCCTCGGTCTAATCCCCGTGGTCCAATTTTTGAGCAAAGATGCCAGTTAGAAATCTAGAAACGGTAGATTTCTGCATTTGGACTCTGTCCCACCACAAATCGCTTAAACTATCAGATGTTCCTTGAGAAAACCTGACCTTAGCTGCTGGTGTTAAAGTCATTTGTGACTGGAAATGGGAAAGATCCCAAATGCAGGATTGGGCAGTTCCAGAATTCTGGCACCTTTGCTCAAAAATCTGGAAGGAGAGCGGAAACATCAGATGGCAGGTAATTGTCAGGACCTCTGGTCTGGTCAAGGAAAGCATTTCCGTGTGAGCAAAAGTCTTCATTTAGAAACAGCAGTTCAGGGGAAGATCTGGCATCAGGCATTTATTGACAGAACTAGGAAACCCCAACAAACCCTCCATTCAAGTAGGAAAGAGAACTCGCCGCCCTATCCCAAGCCACACCTCCTATCCCAAAGAAACCCAACTCTTGTCAGGACTGCAACTCCCAGCATGCACTGGTTCCCGCCTTTGTCCAAAAAGAGCGGGAAAACAAACTAAGAAGCTACATCCCACCAGAGCTTCAGAACCAATGGGAGACCAGGAACTGGGAGGAGGGGAAAAGCTGATTGGTTGCTGCCTGTTTTTGTAAATAGTTTAAATACTGAAACTGAGGACAGGAACCCTCAGGTCCAGAACTCTGTACCCAGGGCGACATATATCAATAAAGTTCTTTTTTTAAGCTGCTTTGTTTGAGTGTGTTCAGCCTTACAACTCTTCCCTCTCACCAGGAAAGGAATGTGGCTGACGTCTCCTTATCACGTTTTATTCCATCCAAGACAAACACAGGAAATAACCCCAGGTGTGTAAAGGTGGAAGCCTTCAGACTAGTTAAGAATAGGCTCTTGGATATTGATTTTCATAATTTGACTCTTGCTGCCAAGACAACCTGTTCTCCAACTACATTATTAATCCCATGTGAGCGTGGAATTATGGCAGTATATCTTCGTCTGCTGATTAATCCCACCCAGAGGAGAGCCTTGGCTACTGCAAGATGTAATGTGCTGCCATCAGCTCTGCTGGAGGGAAGATTCAAGAATATGGAACGTTCTAAAAGGGTTTGTTCATGTGATATGACTACGGTTGAAACACTTGACCATTCTTTGTTTCTATGCCCTAAATACAATAAGATACGCAGGAAATACATGAATTCCATTTTCTTGCAATGTTCTCAGTGGCATGAGTGTTATAAGATACCCAATCTCCTGAACAGCTCTGATGTGCTCTTTTGTGAAACTGTTGCAAATTTTATACTGGAAATTAGTAGTTTTAACTGCATTTCTTAACCTTGTTTTGTTTTAAAATTTTGTCCTGTTTTATATGCCAATAAAGGCTTGTGTGTGTAAAAAACAACAACAACCCAGGTGTGTAACAAAAACAACAGGTTGTGGGTTCCCAGGACTGCACTGGAGGTGGGAGGGGGAAACATAAACTACCATACCCCCCTCATACCAGGAGAAGAACTATGGCCAAAGAATCGCAGAATCATAGAGTTGGAAGAGACCCCAAGGGCCATCAAGTCCAACCCCCTGCAGGAACACACAATCAAAGCACTCCTGACAGATGGCCAGCCAGCCTCTCCTTAAAAACCTCCAAAGACGGAGACTCCACCATGCTCCGAGGTAGTGCATTCCACTGTCCAACAGTCCTGACAATCTGGACGTTTTTCTTATGTTTAGGCCCAGTACATGACTGATCCTGACAGTAATGTACATAACTAAGACCACAGCCTCGCAAAACTAAAATTACAAAGTTTAGGCTTGGAGTGGGATAAAGAATTGTCGCCTGATGTGTTCATGTTTTTCTAAACTTCTGGGATAAAAGAAGCCTCATCAGAAATTTCCCAGACATGAGAATATCCACCACCTTGAAACATTAAAGCACACTGAGTGCAAATACAGGATGCTGAAAAAGATCTTCAAAGGAGTCCCCCCAAAAGAAGAAGAGTTTAGATTTATATCCTTCTTTTCTCTCCTGTAAGGAGACTCAAAGGGGCTTACCTTTCCCTTCCCGCCCACAACAAACACCCTATGAGGTGGGTGGGGCTGAGAGAGCTCCAAAGAACTGTGACTAGCCCAAGGTCACCCAGTTGGCATGTGTTGGAGTGCACAAGCTAATCAAGTTCACCAGATAAGCCTGCACAGCTCAAGTGGCAGAGCGGCGAATCAAACCCGGTTCCTCCAGATTAGAGTGCACCTGCTCTTAACCACTACACCACGCTGGCTAAAGAAGGAAGCTGTTACTCACCGACTCCTTTCGCAGCAGGGTCCAGTTCAATGACGGTCACCAGCTTTCTCTGCATACCTTCAGGCTGTTCAGGAAGGAAGCAGAAAAACCCTCTTTACCAGGATCTCCCCGCCGCTAAAACGTCAGGGTAGCAGGGATTCAGCCCAACAGACAATGTAAGCCCAGAGCGTAAGATCTCACTTCTGGTGCAAATAGTTCAGTTTCATAGTGCCTGACTACCGCATGGGAGGAAATGCTAATCAACTGCAGGACCTCCCGGCTAGGAACTGGTCCTCACCACCAGAAGTGGCACTTCAATACCCCCTGGTGCCTCCAGACAACCAGGGCTAGGTGCCTTGGAAGTTGCAGTTTACACTTCCTATTTCAATACCCCCCCCCCCGGTGCCTCCAGACAACCAGGGTTAGGTACCTTGGAAGTTGCAGTTTACACTTCCTATTTCAATACCCGGGTGCCTCCAGACCACCAGGGTTAGGTGCCTTGGAAGTTGCAGTTTACACTTCATATTTCAATCCCCCCCCCCCCGGTGCCTCCAGACAACCAGGGTTAGGTGCCTTGGAAGCTGCAGTTTACACTTCCTATTTCAATACCCCCCCCCCCGGTGCCTCCAGACAACCAGGGTTAGGTGCCTTGGAAGTTGCAGTTTACACTTCATATTTCAATACCCCCCCCCCGGTGCCTCCAGACAACCAGGGTTAGGTGCCTTGGAAGTTGCAGTTTACACTTCCTATTTCAATACCCCCCCCCGGTGCCTCCAGACAACCAGGGTTAGGTGCCTTGGAAGTTGCAGTTTACACTTCCTATTTCAATACCCCCCCTTTTTCAACACCCACCCCCCGGTCCAGACAACCAGGGTTGGGTGCCTTGGAAGTTGCAGTTTACACTTCATATTTCAATACCCCCACCCCCTTGGTGCCTCCAGACAACCAGGGTTAGGTGCCTTGGAAGTTGCAGTTTACACTTCCTATTTCAATACCCCCCACCCCGGTGCCTCCAGACAACCAGGGCTAGGTGCCTTGGAAGTTGCAGTTTACACTTCCTATTTCAATACCCCCCCCCCCCCGGTGCCTCCAGACAACCAGGGTTAGGTGCCTTGGAAGCTGCAGTTTACACTTCCTATTTCAATACCCCCCCTTTTTCAACACCCACCCCCCGGTCCAGACAACCAGGGTTGGGTGCCTTGGAAGTTGCAGTTTACACTTCATATTTCAATACCCCCCCCCCCCCGGTGCCTCCAGACAACCAGGGTTAGGTGCCTTGGAAGTTGCAGTTTACACTTCATATTTGTAAAGTTGGTGGTTAGTGTGTGTGTTTCTGCTCCGCCAACCTGACCTTGGCACATTCCTTGCTCTGGGCTCTGCGCCCAGGTTGCTTAACCTTGTTATGCTTATCGTGTGTGATTGCAGCTTGGCTCTTTGAAAACCTGCTTTTACTCTGTTGTGGGAACTGTGCTTGGGAGTTTTGGGGGAGTTTGGAGAGGGGGGCCCTCGTGTCCATAAAAGCGACATGTTGGCTCTGTGAAGTCAGAATCCGCATTCCGTGTGTGTGACCGTTGAAGTTTATGGAATAAATGAACTGAGTTGCTTTGTTTCAAGTTCTTTGAGGTTCCTTACAATATTTCAATACCCCACCCCCCGGTGCCTCCAGACAACCAGGGTTGGGTGCCTTGGAAGTTGCAGTTTACACTTCATATTTCAATACCCTGCCCCCCCGGTGCCTCCAGACAACCAGGGTTGGGTGCCTTGGAAGTTGCAGTTTACACTTCCTATTTCAATACCCCCCCCCCGGTGCCTCTAGACAACCAGGGTTGGGTGCCTTGGAAGTTGCAGTTTACACTTCCTATTTCAATACCCACCCACCCCCCGGTGCCTCCAGACAACCAGGGTTAGGTGCCTTGGAAGTTGCAGTTTACACTTCATATTTCAATCCCCCCCCCGGTGCCTCCAGACAACCAGGGTTAGGTGCCTTGGAAGTTGCAGTTTACACTTCATATTTCAATTCCCCCCCCCCGGGTGCCTCCAGACAACCAGGGTTAGGTGCCTTGGAAGTTGCAGTTTACACTTCATATTTCAATCCCCCCCCCCCCCGGTGCCTCCAGACAACCAGGGTTAGGTGCCTTGGAAGTTGCAGTTTATAGCATAGCTGTTAGATCCTGGCCCAAAACGGACTCTGGCTTTTGAAACCAGAAGTCTTTATTGAGTTGCCCACAGGTACTTTTTTAAAGGCAGAAAGCCACTTCTGTGGGACATGGCTTTTGCAGTAGAACAGATTCCTTGCTGCCCTCCTCACCTCACCTCACCCCATCCCACCCCACCCCACCCCACCCCACCACATCCCATCTTATCATGGAATGTGGGAACAACGAGGTGTGAAAGATATTGTTTTGGAAAGCTCCCTTCTTCCAGAGCGCAGAGCAGGGAGGTTTCTAGTTAACTGTGTTGCTAAGCGCATTGACACTGAACAAAAATTCCATTAACATATGACAGGTATTGATGCGGAGAAGGTCAGCCGCCACCACACCACCCCCAGAGAACAGATCTCCTCAGCCCAGGTGTGCCCCTTGGTGCCTTGTGGTCTGAAGTTGGGGGGTGGCAGGCGCCACTCCTGATCTTGGTGTGAGAAAGAAAGGGCCTAGCAAGAAGACTGTAGGCCTGCCAACCTCCTGGTGGGGCCTGGAGATCTCCCAGCGTTACAAGGGATCTCCAAGTAACATGCGAGTGCCCCAGTGAATCCAAGCCCCAGAGAATCCAAGTCCCCATCTTTCCAAGCTGGCATCTCCTGCAGCATCAACCCAGGCCCTCTGTAATAGCTTCTCCAGTCACGGCCACCTTGGCGAGCTCTCACCAGAGCCATGGTGGTGAACCTTTGGAACTCCAGATGTTACGGACTACAATTCCCATCAGCCCCTTCCAGCATGGCCAATTGGCTGATGGGGCTGATGGGAATTGTAGTCCATAACAAGGGGCTGATGGGAATTGTAGTCCATAACATCTCTAGTGCCAAAGGTTCACCACCACTGCACCAGAGCAACACCAGAGTCATAGGTGTCAAACTCGCGCCCCTCCAGATGTTATAGACTACAGTTCCCATCATCCCCTGCCAGCATCATGCTGGCAGGGGATGATGGGAACTGTAGTCCATAACATCTGGAGAGCCACGAGTTTGACACCTGTGCTGTAAGTGATCTCCAGAATTCTCCTCTGGAGAAAATGGCCTCTTTGGAAGGTGGACTCTATGGCATTATACCTGGTTTCTCTCCTCCTCAAACCCTGTCTTCCTCCAGGCTCTGCTCCCAAAATCACCAAGTATGTTATAATTTATGATATTATTGAGTTGACATAAGGGTAACCATTTTCTTTGCCTTTTGAACCTAAAATGTCTTGTCTGTTTCATTTTTTTTTAGCAAATGCAGCTGTGAAAGAGATTGGCTTTTATCCATCAAGGTCACAAAAAACGGTTAAAGAAGTTAATTGGAGTAGCATTCCTTTTAGTTTCTGTAACTGCTTCCACCTGGGAACCTTTTTACGCAAAAGCTTTTGCTATGGTTCAATTAGTGCAGTAATCCCATTGGTTCAGCAAGTACCACATGGGGCAGTCCTTTCCTATATAGTTTTAGTACGGTGTATTGGAGGTATCTTTTTCTGGCTATCCTGTGATGCTGTTACATGAGTCAAACTCATTATGAGGGTCAGATGTGACATAAATGGGACTTGGTCAGGCTGGGCAATGGTGGGAGGGGGAGCGGCTGCCTTGGCTGGCCCCAGAATGGCACGGGAGGAGGGGTGCCCGGACTGGTAAGCCTTCAGTGGGGTGGGGTGGTTTATCAGGCCCACAAGCCTGCTGAGGTACCCCCCCACCCCCCGGCTCTTGATCTGGATCTGGGGGCCAATAAGCTCCCTCAAGGGACTGGACCCCAGGCTGCTTATTTGACACCCCTGTTTGAGAAGCTGACTTATTTCAGCCGTTCTTTCCCCAAGAGGCCCTGGAGACCCTGACTTCATACATACCACCACTTTCAGCTTCTTCTTGACCCCATCTGACACATACTGGTCCCAGACAGCTGCTTTGACCTCAATGTCGTGGAGTCCCCGCTGGAGTGGGACAATCACAAACGGCACGGCCTTGGAGGACAGGCCTTTGATTCTGAATATCTGTGTGTATCTTTTCTTGGCAGTTGAAGCGCTGCAGAAAGCTGGGTTGTGGACCAGCTCTACCCGCACCTGCAGAGAAAGACGGGGAAGTGGAAATATGGGAGAATGGAGCACTGTAAACACTTCACTTCCCCCTTAATGTTACAACAAACTACATCGTGGGTTAAGCCAGACAATGCATTTTTCCTGCGGTCATGGCAGGTTCTTTCCTTGTAAACTGAACCCACCTGTTGGTAAACCTGTTAGCTCATTGCAAATGGAACACTTGCCTCAGAATTCTTCTCTGTGCAGCGGGCTTGCAGAGGGCTCTCCTCGCATTTCTCTGTTTACATGTGAAGCAGCACTCCCTCCTTTCCCTAGAGTTTTTCTGCAGAGAGCTTCCCAGGCCTGGTTCTCTTAACTCCACCCATCTAGTGATTCTTAAAGGCGCATATCTCATGACACCTGGTAGTCAAGACTGCTGGCTTGTTATTTTCATGCTCTCTTTATATTAATATCTCAAAATATCAATAGAATTAAAGGTCGGTGTTGCGTGAGTGAGTTCCTTTTCTGTTACTTGAAGCAGCCAGCGACAACATGGAAGGGAGGGCGAGGGGGGAAGGCATGCAGAGCAGCACGAGGAAGAGGGAAGGGTGGCTGGGGGCCGAGGGAAGATCTCCAGGACAAAGCTGTGCTCACTGGCAAATCTGTCCCGCTCTGGCGGCAAAGCAAATTAAAAGGCACGCTAGGAGTGATCATGCTTGCCACGGAGAGAATGGAAAGTGAAAACGCAGCTTGAGAAAACAGGTCTGTAGAAGAAATCTTGCTGCGATGGACATTCAAGGGTCTGTGTCACTTGGTAAGCACATTAGGCATAATTGGCCATATGCTTTTCTGTGCATTGAAAGTTTGATCAAGTCAGTCAGTCCCTCCATCTTGCTTCCGCTCTTGTAATCAGGCAGGCTGCCAAACTATTTTCCGCATCCCCTTTATGTTACCACATTTTTCTCCAAAAGTCCTTCTTTCAGGAGTTGGAGAGGAAGTTAGCTGGTGATGTTGTGGATACTGGCCAATAGGCACCTATCCCAGCTGTTATGCAATCAGCTTCAGGTTTTCCAAGGGAAAGGACCCAACTGTGGCTAATGTTAGAAGGAGCCTGTAGCTCAGATACATCATCCCTGGGGTTTAGTTTGGGACTCCTTGTCATACCTCTGAAGACAGTGTCATGATACAGCTCTTGTTCTGAATTCAGTATTTAAGAGGAGTGCCCAGAATGGAGCAGAATCCCTAGAACGAGGAATGGGTTATGAACTCCCTGCCAAAATCCCAAAGCTCACCGTGATGTCTTGTTCTCGATAGTTGTAAAGGACAGCCCGAATTTCCACTTGCTCATTTCTCACTACTGAGTAAGGCACCCGCAGGTCAACGAAGAAGTCTTTTCTCACTGTGATCTCATACGGGTCAGCCACGCAGACCCCTGGAACGAGGGGGAGGGGGGAAAGAATCAAATGGGGGTTATGCCTCCACTGTCTCCTTTGCATCCTCTGTATTTTCCAAGCCAGGCTGTGAGGTCACTACTGTTTGCTCAGCCACACCCCACCACAGGTAGCACACAAAATTCCTTACCTTTAGTATCCGAAATGCCAACAGCCAGCACTTCCCAGGTGGTGATGGAATCTTTCAGGAAAACAGACACTGTCTTGGATGAGATCCTGGACATAAAGCGAAGGGGCCGTGTCATGCCTGACCAAAGCACAAATGTATACAACAGCTGGAAAGGGACACGAAGCTGCTGCAGAAAATGGGAGGAAGAAGAAGAAGAAGAAGAAGAAGAAGAAGAAGAAGAAGAAGAAGAAGAAGAAGAAGAAGAAGAAGAAGAAGAAGAAGAAGAAGAAGAAGAAGAAGAAGAAGAAGAAGAAGAAAAAGAAAAAGAAAAAGGAGGAGGAGGAGGATTTATATCCCCCTTCCTCTCCTGTAAGGAGAATCAAAGGGGCTTACAATCTCCTTGCCCTTCCCCCCTCACAACAAACACCCTGTGAGGTAGGTGGGGCTGAGAGAGCTCAGGAGAGCTGTGACTAGCCCAAGGCTCAGGAGAGCTATGACTAGCCCGTGCGTTGGAATGCCCAGGCTAATCTGAATTCCCCAGATAAGCTTCCACAGCTCAAGAGGCAGAGCAGGGAATCAAACCCGGTTCCTCCATTTTAGAGTACACCTGCTCTTAACCACTATACAACTGCTGCTCCTATTGCGGGTTTCCCTGCCTTCGTATCTCACTGCCACCCACACCCAACAGTGTAGGGTGTGGTCAAGAAATGCACAACTTTGTAGTGCCAGAGGACACATCCCAGAGGGAAAAAATTGTGTGGGCTTGCTTTCAGCAGCAGTGGTGTGTTTGATGTACTTTTCCAACCTAACTCCACTTGTTTCAGAGTCTTTCTATGGGCAGTTGGGGGGGATAGCTTCCCCCAAAGAATCCTGCCCACTGGAGCTTAAGAGAGGCTGCTGAAGTCCCCAGCCTGCCCCTCCCACACACACTGCAGTGATCCACATTCTGTGTGGACGGGGAACGTCAGTGCAACAGGTTCAAATGAAACGCTGCTGCCGCATTGCAGAAGAGAAAGAACAGCAGGTACCCTTGATCATTCGGAGGTGCAGTCAGACGTTCCACTTGCCACAACCAACTCTCGGGAAACTCCGTTCGGGAGACAATCTCATCATCGGCTAAGAAAGCATCATCGACATCACCTGGGAAATTAAGAGACACAGGCTTAGCTGGGGGAAGGGGGTCTTATTTACAGGGTGGTTTTCTCACGGAGGAGGGGGAAGGCTGAAATGTTGAAGTCATAGGACTGTCTGTCAGGCATGACTCTTGCCTGTCTGGCATCACTCCATCCAAGGCTTGGGGCAGCTTGTTGTTCTACTAATCTGTGAGAAGATGGGGGCGGGGAGTGTTCAAGTGGGAAAAATATGGGAATAAATGTGTTTGCAGGAGCCAGGATCCCCAGATCTGGCTTCCTGCTTCTAGAGTCCTTCTAGAGCTGACAACACAATAAAGACTTCTGATTTCATATCCAGAGTCAAATTTATTGACTGTTGCTCCAAGAACTAATATTAAGCCAGATCTGCTGGATCCCCACACTTATGCCCATACCTACACCTATGGCTGGGTCAAAGGGTAACGTCCAACAGTGGTTCGGACACCAATGATGGGGCTGGACCAACGGACTGACCCAGGGTTGTGGCCCCAAAGACAAACTCATGGATGCGGCCACAACCCTGACACCAGACTGTGGCCTAGAGACCTTGGCTGGGGTCTGTGACTGGGAGCGAGGTTACTGCACTCCGGGGCTCTGGGAGTCATGGCTGGCAGCTACCCCAAGATTCCAAGGCTGGGATTTCAAGGACGGCCTCCTCCTGGGATATGACTGGTGGAAGCTCCTGCAGTTCGAGCATGGACCAACGCGAGAGGCCGACCGATGGCGCCGCAAGACGGACGAACCCCACCAAGAATGGGAAGACATCTTCTGGGAACGGGACAATTCAATTCAATAAGCCTTTATTGGCATATATGATAGTATAAAAATATATACATGATAGTATACACGATAGTATCAAAATACAGTTCCAGTTAAAAAGTGAATAGTAAAAAACTTCACGTTTGTCATACATTCAGTTTACAAACTTCTGATAAAAACTTTGCCACTATAAAACAACAATGAAAATCCTGACCATTTAAAAGCGTAACTACTTTATCTGATTCAGTATAATCAATCATAGAGTCTATATAGCTTGGGATAACAGGCTGGATCGGAGTTCTTGGTATAATAAGCAGTTTAGGAGAATGTGTGGGATGGAATCCAGCTGTTCTTTGCTACAGGAACAGAACCTCTTATTGCTTGGAAGACCTTTAAGTCTTCCTCTATGTAGCGGAGATGGCATGATGTTAAATCTAGCCAGCATATAGGCTCTCCTGGGTATGGGATTTGTGAGCAGGGAATGGGACAAGATATGCCACGAACTGCGTGCCCTCCAATGCCAGATGGCTGGCCTGCTGGCAGCACCAGCACCACAGGGAGCAAGAACACTGAACCAAGAAGCTCAGGGGGCTGCACTGGACGGTGGCACTGCTGCTGAGCAGAGGGGACTAGAACCTCCAGCCCCGAGACCGAAGAGGAGACAAGATCTAAAAGCTACATTTGATGGGGAACCCGAAAAGCTCCCCTACTTCCTGGTGCAGGCGGGTGCCTACATGCAGATGATGCAAGAACATAAGAACATAAGAACATAAGAACAAGCCAGCTGGATCAGACCAGAGTCCATCTAGTCCAGCTCTCTGCTACTCGCAGTGGCCCACCAGGTGCCTTTGGGAGCTCTTCTGCGGCTGTTGCTCCCAAGCACCTGGTCTGCTAAGGCATTTGCAATCTCAGATCAAAGAGGATCAAGGTTGGTAACCATCAATCGACTTCTCCTCCATAAATCTGTCCAAGCCCCTTTTAAAGCTATCCAGGTTAGTGGCCATCACCACCTCCTGTGGCAGCATATTCCAAACACCAATCACACGTTGCGTGAAGAAGTGTTTCCTTTTATTAGTCCTAATTCTTCCCCCCAGCATTTTCAATGGATGCCCCCTGGTTCTAGTATTGTGAGAAAGAGAGAAAAAATTCTCTCTGTCAACATTTTCTACCCCATGCATAATTGTATAGACTTCAATCATATCCCCCCTCAGACGTCTCCTCTCCAAACTAAAGAGTCCCAAACACTGCAGCCTCTCCTCATAAGTAAGGTGCTCCAGTCCCTCAATCATCCTCATTGCTCTTCTCTGCACTTTTTCTATCTCTTCAATATCCTTTTTGAGATGTGGCGACCAGAACTGAACACAGTACTCCAAGTGCGGTTGCAAGACGAGCATCAGAACGATGCCAAGAGAATGTACGAGATTGGTGCCCTCCTGGAGGGATAGGCAGGGGCATGACTGGTGGACTTATTCGAGGAGGATGCCCCCAAGCTGAACGACTTCAACCGGTTTGTGATGTCTCTGTGTCGCCATTTCAAGGGCCCCTTCCTTGAAGAGAAAGCCTGAGCCTGTCTGCAACACCTGAAGCAGGGCTCTCGGTCTGTGGCCAACTATGTGGCCAAATTCCGCCGCCTGACCAGTCACCTGCAGGACTGGCCCGAACAAATCTTTATTCATATGATTAAAGATGGCCTGGACCCAGAAGTGCTGCAATGGGTCCTTGTTGCAGGTGACCCAAACACCCTGATGGGGTGGATTTGCCTGGCTGGAGATGTGGAAGGCCGCCTCAAAGAAGTCCATGCCCACCAACGAGGGGCCCCCACACCACGACCATCTGGACTCCGACCAGGGACCAAGAAAGCCTGCTCCGGGCCCACCAAGAGACTGGAGAAATGGTCTAGGCTGGAGATGCCGACTGGGCCTCTGTCTCCACTGTGGTGACGGGTGTTACCTGATTGCTAATTACCCAGAGAAGTGTGGACGGACTCCATCCAGTCCACCAAAGGGAGCCATGGCGGGCAAGAAGGCCAGCAAGAAAGGACCCAACCATCGCCCTGCAACCAGTGCCAGCTTAGCCCTGGAAACCATGGACTTGGAAAATGAGGAGTCCACGGTTGAGGCCTTGGGCAGCGAAGCAAGCAGTGAGCTGTCAGGAAACGACAACGACCTGGCCTAAATAGTGCCAATGGCCAAATCGAACAGTGAGGCGCCAACAGCCGGGTGAGTGGCCGTTCATCTCCCTTGGTCCTCCCTCTCTCCGTTACCAACTGCAAAAAAAGGACCAAAATGACTTTGGGGCGTTCATTGAATTAGGGTGCTCGAAATGCTTAATGCCTCCCCCCCTCCTTCCCTCCTGTAAGGAGACTCAAAGGGGCTTACAATCTCCTTTCCCTTTCCCCCCATCCCCACAACAAACACCCTGTGAAGTGGGTGGGGCCGAGAGAGCTCCAAAGAGCTGTGACTAGCCCAAGGTCACCCAGCTGGCATGTGTTGGAGTGCACAAGCTAATCCAGCTCACCAGATAAGCCTCCACAGCTCAAGTGGCAGAGCGGGGAATCAAACCCGGTTCTGCAGATTAGAGTGCACCTGCTCTTAACCACTATGCCACTGCTGCTCCTGGGCTCTGTTCTCTCTCCTCCTCACCTCTATACCTTCCTCACTGATGTTTATAGCTTTGACACCATATATCGATAAGTAAGCAAATGACCCTGAAAAGCTTCCCAGCCTCGGACAACAGGATGTCCATTGGACCGCAGAGGGGGAGGCTTAATAGGTGGCATATCTTCACTCTCTTGCGTCCTCAAGGTGCCTATGCCGCCTAAACAACTCTTTTCACCTTCCATGATGGCGGAAGGGCTGGGCTTCAGATTTAAGCGACTGAAAAACCCCATGTATTTCGAGCAAATGGACGGTAGCATCCTGTGCGGAGGGCCTCGCCACCCACAAAACCAAGGGCGTGCTAGTCAAGTGTGGGCCTCACTGAGAGAAATTGAAATTCATAGTGGTGAGGCTGGGCAAATACCCCATAATGTTGGGAATGCCCTGGCTGACCCAGCACGACCCGAACATTCAGTGGAGGGACAGGGTGGTTCAGTTCACCAACCCCCGTGGTGGGATTCAGCCGGTTCGCACCACTTCAGCAGAACCGGTTGTTAACATGGTGCTTGTAAACAACCAGTTGTTAAATTATTTAAATCCCACCACCGGAACCGGTTGTTAAATTATTTGAATCCCACCACTGACCAACCCCCCCCCCATGTGGGGATCATGCCGGAGCACAAGAGGAGGGCCGTAGAGCAGCACCTCCTCCCACCCGGGAGGGCGGGAGACCGCTGTCAGCCCGCGGGGAAGCGGCCACCGCCATTCCCCCTCCGTATCAGGACTTGAAAAAGTGTTTCAGGAGGCAACTGCCATCCTTTCTAGGGTTTGCCAACTTCTACTGTGTTTTCATAAGTGACTTCGCCAAAATCACCCTCCCCTTGACTCAGACCTGGGCATTATACGGCCCGGGGGCCACATCCGGCCTGCTGGATGACCCTGACTGGCCCCCCTGCCATGCTGGGGAGCGAGGTGTCTTTGAAAGCCCCGCAGAAGCCGGTTGCCTTGGCTGCTGGCTTCTGCGGGGCTTTCAAAAGCGCCTCGCCCCCCTGCCTTGATGGGGAGCAAGGCGCCTTTGAAAGCCCCGCAGAAGCCGGTTGCCTTGGCTGCCGGCTTCTGCAGGGCTTTCAAAAGCGCCTCGCCCCCCTGCCTTTTGGCCCGGCCCTCCACGATATTTTCTGTTTCTTATGCGGCCCCATTGAAAAAATAATTGCCCACCCCTGCCTTGACTAATCTTTTTCAAATCAAAGGGAAAGGGCCGGGGGGAGGGAAACAGGGAGCCAAACTGGAATGGAGTGAACAATGCCAGCAGGCATCCAAAAGCCACAAGCAGGCTTTCGTGTCAGGATATTGAAAATTGCAAGGTGGTCATATGCTGGTCTAGAATGACTGGAATGTAACAGTCAGCAGAATTGTAAAGGTCGGAGCCTCTCTGTCTGGGTCTGCAGTGATTGGCATGTAACAGTCAGCAGAATTGTAAAGGTCGGAGCCTCTCTGTCTGGGTCTGCAGTGATTGGCATGTAACAGTCAGCAGAATTGTAAAGGTCACAGGCCAGGATGATTAGATCATCTAGCTAATGATTTGCTGGACAAAACTATATAAGAAGACCGCATACCCAATTCAGTACCTCTCCTTCACCTTCAGGTTCGGGCTCAGATTGTTGTCAGAGTAGAGAGTGGATAGTTATTGTTATTTTTGTTCCTTTGAGAAACAAGAGATAAAGTATTCCTGTTGGAACTAAATCTACTGTCTGAGTGTTTCTTATACTGCAAGCAGTTACCTCCTGTTCTAGCAAGGGTGAGTTGGCACCTAGTCCTTCCGCTGTGCACTAGGCCAACAATTTGGTTATGGGCCCAGT
Source organism: Sphaerodactylus townsendi (assembly GCF_021028975.2). NCBI lineage: Eukaryota > Metazoa > Chordata > Lepidosauria > Squamata > Sphaerodactylidae > Sphaerodactylus > Sphaerodactylus townsendi. The sequence continues at coordinate 159,006,657 of NC_059427.1, forward strand.
ATCCTAACCACTGAAGCTAGAGAGTAATGGGAGCAGTGTGACCGCGATGACATCCACCATGTGCAGTTTGCCTTTGAGCGGCTGACTGCGGGAACTACTCAGCATGGAGTGTGAAAATGCAGAGCTTTCTCATCGCATTGAAGATTTATGGGCTGTAGTCGAGACCCCGCAGACCCAGGCACAGCAGCAGAGCAGAGGGCAGATGCCAGAACCAAAGCGTCCATAATGTTGGCTGTGGAAAACTCCCAGCTCATCTATTCACGGGCTGCTGAGAAGGCTTCGACTGCTGGAAGGTGAAAGGACCTGTACCAGGCGCCAGACTGCTGGTTCCAAGGTAATCTTGACCAGACGTTTATACAATTTGAAGCTGAAAGGAGGTGAAAATGTGGCCAACCATGTCCAACAGCTCGTGCACTATTGATAGAGGCGCTGCAGAAGACAGAGGCATGACTTTCACTGAACAGCATAGGGCCTATATTGTACTATCTTCCTGAGATGACAGCTGGGACAATTTTGTCTATAGTATGCAGAGCATAAAGGAAGATGATTTGACTCTGTAGACTATGTGACTGCGGCTGGAGCTCCAGAAACAAAGGTGTTGCCTTGAAGCCACAGCCAGAGAGAAGCCTGCTGTTTCCAGAGGCAAAAGTGAGCCAACTTTCCTGAACTGTCAAGGTCATATGCAGTTCGGCGTTGTTTCCGTTGTGGCTCTACTAATCATCTTCTCGAGAATGCCTGAAGAAGGGGAGAAGAAGGGCCAGCTAAAGGACAACGAGGGAAGAGAAGGAGCACTACTTGGCATTGCTGAGAACCGATGTCCAGAGAAACCAACCCATCTGGCTCTTTGGACTCTGCCTGCTCAGAGCATATCGTAAATGCTCATCACCTATTGACTGAGGAGTCAAGGCAAGTGAAGCATGTCAGCTAGGCCGATGGATCACCAGCAGCTGATACGCTGCAAGGAACTGCCTACATACCATGCCGAGGTAAAAAGGTGCAAAATGTGTTGTATGTTCCTGGACTGGATTTTTTGTTTTGTTGAAGCGTCCCAAGTTTGAAGCTGAACAAGGGTACAAAACTATATTTGATAGACAGGGTTGTACAGTATGGCAGAATGACATAGAGTGTGCAAAAGGTACACTCTGCGACAAAATGTATGTTATGACTGATAAAGGGCAAAATGAAAATGTAATGAATGTTTCAAGTCTAGCTAATAAGCCTGTACTTTGATTGTGTGCACTATCTTCACAGAGTCACTAGGACATTAAAGTTTTGCCACCATCAAGCAGTTGGCAAAAGTATGTGATTTGAGTGTAAACCTTGCAAAGCATTCCTAGACTGTTCAGTCTGTTGTGGGGTTAAGGTGAAATCCTATCCAATCCCCAAAAGAGCTACAGACAAAATGGAAAGACCATTTGAACTAGTCCATGCGAACTTAGCTGGTCCTTTCAATCAAGCGAAGGGGAGTGCACGATATATATATTTCTGCTGATTGATGATTATAGCAGATATTCTTGCACGCTGTTGAAATCTAAGGATGAAAGCCTTTACAAGGTTTAAGGAATGGGTCTCAATGATTGAGCGGAGGTTCCCTCACAAGGTGGCTTGCCTGCAATCTGACAGAGGCGGTGAGTTCATGGGGAACAAATTCCAAACATGGCTGACACAGAAAGGTATTAGCCACAGGAGAACAAATCCGTTCAGCCCGGCTGAAAATGGCGTGGCTGAGAGGAGACTAATTCTTCAAACAATGCGGATTGCATGATAAATGATGCCAAGGTTCCATTCCATTTCTGGGGAGAGGCTGTCTTAGCTGCCACACATGTAATAAACAGGTTATTGGAGTTCAAGTATCAATGAAACACCATTTTTCAGAATGTTTGGCAAAAGGCCTTCCCTGAAACACCTTAGAATATTTGGGAGTTTTGCTAACGTCCTGATTCCCAGACAGCGACGGAAGAAAGGACAAAAGAAATGGCAGAGAGACTTCGCGTTTTGTAGGATATAGCGCAGAATACCAAAGGCTATAGACTTTCGTTGGGTCATCGAAGAATTGAGATCCCACGGAGTGCCACCTTTGAAAAGCATCCTGGTGGGGAACATGTGCATCAAAACTCTGAAGTGTTCTTACCACCAGTAAGCCATGACACAGTACCTAGTGACAGCACACAACACCCACTCCTGTTCAAGGTCACACATCTGCTCCGAGCCTTAAGCAACAACAGAACAGTGATAGTGATCAGGAAGGAAGCCAGAGAGGAGGGGCTGAGCAAAACTGGAGAAATAGCTATACCACGCAGATCAGAAAGAGCAAATAAAGGCATGCCACCAAAAAGGTTTATGGTACAAGAAGTGAGAGTGTTGCCAATTAGGGACAGAACCACAAGGTTTCCATGATATGTTGAAATGTCCACCTGAGGAACAGGGAAAAAATGGAATCAGGCTATGGACAATGAGTTTTGAATCCTTGGTGAACTTAAAAGTGTTTAACATTGTTGATAAACCTACTGATAAGCGATCATAGGTGCAAGATGGGTATACGAAGTAAACCTATGCCCGATGGGACTTACTGTAAATATAAAGCAAGATTAGTCGCACAAGGCTTCTCTCAAACAAAGTTTGACAGTTATGATCAGACTTATGCACCCACTGCAAAGGCAGAATCCATGAGATTAGTGATTGCTCTGAAAGCTGAACGAGAGACTTTTAAAATGAGGCACTTTGATTTTGAAACGAAAGCTTATTGAAATGCAGATTTGCGAGAGACCATATACATGAAGCACGCCCGCGGTTATGAGCATGAACAAGTTGATAAAGTTTATAAGCTCAACAAAGCTTTGTACCACGGGCTGAAACAGTCAGCCAGATGTTGGAACAGGTGCATACACAAAGCATTATGTGAAATGAAATTTGACCAAAGTGTGGCCGATGCCTGTATATATACCAGAGGTACTGGTGATGAATGTATCATTTTGATGATTTATGTTGATGATCTCTGTGTGGTTGCAAAAACAGACAACCAAATCAAACAACTTTACACTGAGTTGAGTAAACACTTTAAGCTGAAAGACTTGGGGTATCTAAAGCAATACCTGGGTATTCAAGTCAGTAAATCTGAAGAAGGGGATGTGTTTCTGACACAAAAACAAAAGATAGAGGGTGTCATACAAAAAGCTGGTCTGCAAGATGCCAAAGTGGCACAAACCCCAATGGTGGCTGATTTTTGTAAGCAAGATAACAGCAAAGCATTTGAAAGGCAAGACCTATATCGTTCCTTAATTGGCAGCCTGCTGCACATTGCTAACTAGGCCAACATTTCGCTACTGAACCAATTCTGAAGCATGCGGACCCGAACAATTTGTTCGTAGTCCACGTGGACGCCTCGGATGCAGCTATGGGCGCTACCCTCCTCCAGCTGGGAGAGGACGGAAGGCTCCACACATGTGCAGACCTCTCCAAGAAATTTAGTGGCTCAGAATTGAATTGGACAGTTGGAGATAAAGAAATGGGGGCCATAAAAAAGGCCCCGAAGGCTTGGTGTCATTGGTTAGTGGGGGGCAAAACACCCCTTTGAGGTCTGGACAGACCACAAAAATTTAGTGGCACTCAAAATGCTGAGCAAACTGAACACCAAGCAACTACGTTGGACAGACTTCTTTGCAAGGTTTAACTTCACCTTGCATTTTTTCCCAGGAAAACGTTACTGCCTAGCAGACGTCCTCTCTCACCTACCCAAGTGTGGGGGTGGGGGCGAGGAAAGGCCAATGCGCACCATCTTCACTCCAACCCGGTTGGGCTTAACGGTTTTAAGTCGCAGCAAAGCAAAACTGGGGGAGCAGGCCGCACCTAAAACGACCCTCCAAAAGTCATTGGAGGACAAGTTCTGGGCACACAGCTTGTCGGTCCCTGAAACAGGAAAATCAGGGGAGGATTTCCAAGAGAGGAGGGGGTTATGGTGGAAAGGGGGTAAATTGTACGTGCCTCCTGGCCTCCGAGCTAGGGTGTTGGGAGGTTGCCACAAAGTGAAATCTGCAGGGCACTTTGGGTTTGTGAAAACTTTGCACCTAGCGAACAGGCAATTCTGGTGGTGAATGGATTAACTATGGTGGCCTGGATTAACTATGCCCCTGGCTTCAACGAATGAGTGGACCACACCCATGTACGAGCTCCCAGACTGGTCAATGCATTCCATCGGGCTTACCCCGAGCGGCCCCGGTGGGGGGGAGGCCTTAGGAGAGGCAGAATGTCTCCGTCCAAGGCTCGGGGACGCACCTGGACAGGGGAAGCATTCCTTCATATATGTGTATTAGTTATATGTTAATGGACCTATGGTTCTTAATCACTGTGCTTAGTAACACAGTTAAGTAGGCGACCTCGCCAGGGGCCTCCGGGGAAGGGAGGAGGAAGGAGGCTTCAGGGGAAGACTGTCGCTCGGCCTTGAGCCACTCCAAGTTCCATATCAAAGCTCTTTCATACCTTGTTGTTCTACTAATCTGTGAGAAGATTGGGGGGGGGGGTGTTCGAGTGGGAAAAATACGAGAATAAATGTGTTTGCAGGAGCCAGGATCCCCAGATCTGGCTTCTTGCTTCTAGAGTCCTTGCTGACAACACAATAAAGGCTTCTGATTTCATATCCAGAGTCAAATTTATTGACCAAGACCTAACACTACCATCTCTCCACACATGACTGGTGATCAGAGGCGTAGCTAGGGGAAATGGAGCCTAGTGCAAAATCAGAGTTTTGCTCCCCCCCATGTCCGTTTGTGTTTTTTGTATTTTTAAGTGTTTTTTCCGTTTTTGGCCTGCAGAGGGTGTAGTTTTTAGACTAGCAGCATCAAAATTTCAGGGTATCTTTAGGGGACTATCCTGATGATACCACTTAAGTATAGTGAAGTTTGGTTCAGGGGGTCCAAAGTTATGGAACCTCAAAAGGTAGCCCCATCTACTATTAGCTCCCATTGGAAACAATGGGGATGGGGGTACCTTCTTGGGGGGTCCATAACTTTGAACCCCCTGAACCAAACTTCACCAAACTTGGCTGGTATCAGCAGGAGTGTCGCCAGACATTATCCTGAAAATTTGGTGCCACTATCCTAAAACCTGCACCTCCTGCCATCCGACAAAGTAAAAACACTACAAATATCAAAAATACATTTTTGCTGCCCCCCAGGCACGCACCTGGTGCGACACACACACCCCTTTCCCGTGGTAGCTACGCCACTGCTGGTGATTCCACAGAGCTAATAGGAAATAAATCTAATGGTTGCTTTTATTCTCAACACAGATTTCACCAGCCTGCAGGGTAGATGGTTTGCACTGAGGCTGGAAGTCTGAAATATACCCGCCAAATATTCCACCCGTGTCTAGGGTTGCCAACTTCCATGTGGGGCTTGGGGCTCTCCCAATATTACTGCTAAGGTTCAGACAAGAGAGAGCAGTTTCCCTGGAAAAAATGGCTGTGATTTGACATGATAACCCACTGAAGTCTCTCCATTCCATTCCATTCCACTCCACTCCCCTAACCCCTCCACTAACCCCAAACCCTGCCCTCCCTGGGATCCACCCCATATCTCCAGGAATATGCCAACTCAGCTGTGCCCTTGCTGTAGCTCCAAAAAGAAACAAAACTCCTCTACTTGCTTCTTGATAGGACCAGCTCTTCCTCCCGCGCACTCTCATCGCGGATGTTCCTGATGTACTGGCAACATTCAAGGAAGACAGATTTGCACTCGTTTCCCTCGAGGATGTACTCTGCCCGCTTCTCGCAGCTGTGGCCCATGGGGTTGTCCTGCATGCCGTCTTCACAGCACTTCCTCAGGGTCCGGTCCTGATACTGGCCCACTGAAACACACAAGCCTCAGTGAAACATGAGGAAAAGTCCCTCCTCTACACCCTTTTCTCCCTGCTGTTCAAAACAGGAGACAGTCAAGATTCAGAAGTACCCCAAAGAAATCGAGTTACCTTTTCTGGGTTATCAGTATCCAGAATTACACAAGCTTAAGGCTGACAATGAAGAAATTGTTAAAGACTGTTTATTCCTTGGCTCCACCATGGCTAGTAGCCACTGAAAGACCTGCCCTCCATGCATCAGTCTAATCCCATTTTAAGGACGTCTATGCTTGTAGCCGTCACTATTGTTGTTGTTGTTGTTGTTGATGATGATGATGATGATGATACAAAACAGTTATACGCAGCAAACAAGATCACTATCCTGTATTTTGTATTAAATCACACGTCGGACACTTCACACTTCACATTATTATTATTATTATTATTATTGTAGATTTCACAGCTGCCAGATCTTTTGCTGGTGGTGGCCCTCATTACAATTTGAGCCTCACCCAGAGGCCTAGGAAGTTGTAATGAATCGGCGTAGTATTCGTGCGGATCCCAGCAGGGCTGCCTTCTGAATTTGACAAGATGTTAATTTTGTCAATTCGAAGATGTTTCAAGTGCTGCCCTAGTGTTTTTGGGATGGCGCCCAGCGTGCCGATTACCACTGGGATGACCTCAGCTGGTTTGTGCCATAGACGCTGAAGCTCCTTTTTCAAATCACCCCTCTTTATTGCCACAGTAGCGCACTTTTCCAGGCCAAACTCCATTGAAACGTCTGTGCTGAATATTCGGACTGTGTTTACTAGTGACAGGATTTCTGTGTCTGATTTCCCATACAGCTTCAAATCATCCATGTACAACAAATGTGAGATTTTTTCTGAGTCTTTGGCCATTTGATAGCCCAACTTTGTTTTCTTTAAAATTACTGTTAGTGGGATCATGGCAATGATAAACATCATCATCATCATCATCATCATCATCATCATCATCATCATTATCATCATCATCATCATCTATAATTAATATTATTATAATATATATTATTAATATATGATGATGATGATGATGATGATGATAATTCGATTTCTTAACCGCTCTATCCCCGAAGGGCTCAGAGTGGTGTACATGTAAACAAAAGAATAAAACAATGAAACCCAGTGCACAAAGACAATCGAACAATCATTAAAAACCATGGAATCCATCAATTAAAATATCAGGGAGGGGACCAGCAGATGGTACATGGGCAAATACTCAGAGAAATAATCGAGAAGGGGCAAATACTCAGCCTCTGGCAGCAAATTCCACATTTTAATCACACGCATCAAGGAAATATTTCTGAATGTTCTGCCCATCAGCTTCACAGGGTGCACTCCGATGCAAGCCAGCAGGGATGCACGCATTCTTCCAGTCTGACAGCCCTTTCATGCCATCATGCATCACATCGGGACCTACTGGGGTAGTCTGCCGGGGTGGGGGGGCTTCTTCTCCCGTACCTTTGCTGGCTTTGGAGTCCAGAAGCTGCAGAGAGCGACGTCGACGTCGACATCTTGCGGGTTGCGGACACTTTGGATCTGGGGCAGAAGGGAGACAAGAACAGGAAATGATTGCAGCGGCTTGAAGTAAAGAAAATCTGCTAAATTCTGGCTCTTGGGCACAGGGATCCTGTTACTGTTTTCCTAGAAGCAAACCCTGCCAAGCTGAACAGGATTTGCTTCCATGGAGGAAAGAATCGGTTTGCACCCTGAGGTCCTGCTGACACATGACCTCCCCAGGCATGGAATGGTCCCTCCAAGGGCTGCTGTTTCAAAGGTCTCTTCATAGGTTCTATCTCCTCCTGCCATTTTCCAGTTGACAACTGGAAGCCCCAAAATTGCTGTTCTCCTTGGGAAAGAGAGAATTATACAGCCCAAACTACCTCTCAGGGTTGTTGTGAGATTACAGTGAGGCCGTGAGTTCTTTGGATGAGTTATTTTCTCCTTGGAGGACTCTACTTGGAAAGAGCAGCCATTGGGGTTTCATGGCCCCTGTGTCCATACAATACTATAGCTCAGGGGTTCCTAACCTTTCTGAGCCTGGGGGCACCCTTGACATTCTAAAGAATGATGGCTGCAGTTTGCTTTCAGTCACACAGTGAAGATCCTGGTGCTTTGAGAGCAGCTGCTGCCAAAGTGACATTGCTGAAAATCTGAACCGCTAATGGACGCTCCAACGGCCAATCAGAAGACTAGCTGGGCAAAAGCCCCACCTGGCCTCACCCACTTTTTAGAAACACTTGATGGGTACCAGGAAAAGTATCCACAGGGACTGTGGCGCCTGCTCTAACTGCAGGCATGGTTGCCTACAACCCAGAAGGGCATCTCAGCATCTTCCAACTGGGATTCTGGGAGACAGCTACGATGGTGTGGTGATAGCATTTGTGGGCAGAAAAATAGCTTAGGACCATCCTAGGGTGCTCATAGGGGGTTGCAGAATCTCAAAGGCACAAGCTTCAGGTACCAACTGCAAATGAGCATAATCATCAGCTGCGCGGACATGGACCTTCTCCGTTGTGGCCCTTGCCTTGTGGGACAGCCTGCCTGAGGAGGTCATGAAGGCTCCCACTGTCCTGACATTCCTCAAATTATGCAAAAGTGAATTATTCAAGAGAGTTTTTCTATGCAGGCAGTAGGGTAACCTTGTACTAAATGATTCACAAAACTACTTGGATAAATTATAGGGACAGTGGTCTTTACTGCTCCATCTAGCTGGCTGAATCTCAGATCCTACCATGCAATTTTTGCATCATTTAATGTGCTGTGTTAAAGCTTTTGCTTTGCTTCAGTTCTGTTTTTAGACTTCTGGTTGGTTCCACAATCCTAATCCTATGGCACTGTTTATTGAATATCCCATTCTGCCAATTGTACTGACACACTCCATAAAATCCGCCTTATGGCCAAGTGAGAAAGACTATGAATAAGGCAGGCAGGCAGGCAGGCAGGCAGGCAGGCAGGCAGGCAGGCAAAATACCTGATCTTTGGGGTGTGGAAATCTGATTGCTAGTCTCCAGGGCCAGTCCAGCATCTGCAAACACACCCACGTGGTTACTGCCGCTGCCAGCCGTGCATCCAATGTCGCTCTTCTCTACAGTATCCCATATCTGCCAGGCAAAAGAAACAAATGGAGGACCAGACAGAGCAGACCCAGCCCATGCCAAGGTTAGACACAATCAGCACTGGAGGTACCTGCCACAGTAAACCAGGGGTGTAGTGAGGGAAAACTGCATCCTGGGCGCTCGCCCTGCACCACTGCCACAACGCCACCAGCCCCCAATGCGCCCCGGAACACCCTGGCCACTCCCCGCCCTGGGGTGTGCCTGAGGAATCGTGCCCTCCCCCGCCCCGTAGGCGCTACACCTCTGCAGTAAACGCCCCGCCTCACCTTTGATTGGGTCAACTTGTATTTTTTGTTGAGGACGTAGACTCCTTTGTCGACAGCCACAAGGCCAACATAAGCATTCGCATCGCCTTCCAGTTTGATCTTCATTCTCGTTCCTGGGGTGTGAACTTCGTTATCTGCCTCGGTTGCCCCTGTCACGACCAGCTGTTGAGCAAAAGTGACAGTGAGGGTCAGGTCTGAGACAGAAAAAGCACCGAGTTGAAAGTCTTTCTGAGAAAGAAGCATGGCTCATGATCTTGGATCAAACTTTTTTTAAAAAATAGTTTATTTATGAATTTGCAATAAAACACACAAACAGACAGAACATACATAACATACAATATTAAGCAGATCATCAATTCGTTAAATAATAACCATTTTAAGTTTCTGGGTAAATATTATTGATCTGATCTTTAATATATATAACACTAGTCATATTTTATCTTAATGAAAATTCATGATGTAATAGACACAAAACATATAAGGTGACTTCCCTCCATCTTCAAAAATTGATTCAAAGAAAGTTATAATATGGCAAACATACAAAGTCTAGGCTCACTTTTATACATTTCAATCATGTTAATATGTAAATAGCATTATTAGGGAAGGTGGTTAAACGGCATTGGTTCCATATCTATCTATCGTCCGTCAGTTCGGCCTGCCTCATTCGTCTGTCTGGCTGTCACAGTCTCACCACACCGTCTCACCATTCGTCTGGCCGCCTGCCCGGCCTCAGTCTGGTCTCACCTCGTTTCACACTGTCTGGTCTGGCCCGTCCGTCTGTCTGTCCATCTCCCTCCCTCCCTCCCTCCCTCCCTCCCTCCCTCCCTGCCTGCCTGCCAGCCAGCCAGCAAATTCACTTGCCGTTCCCATGCAGGTATCTTTCACGTCCACCCAGACCGAGTCAGCCACCACTTCCTTGCTCCCTATTTGAAAATAAGCCACGATTCGGAAAGAGGGGATGAGATCCGGGGTGATGGGCAGAGACATCGTCACCAGATTCTGTCCATGTGCCTTGAGCTGCCTCCCAGTTTTGAAGATCTTTCCTTTGGTCATGATCTGGTGGAGAACAAGAGACAGAGGGGTGGCAAGACGAAAGAGGTGGCCACACAGGGGCCTGGAAAACACTGGTGTCACACCACTCATAGCTAGGAAAGCCAGTGGAGAATTCTTCTTCTTCTTATAAATGCCACGTGATGTGGCAGTAGGGCAGTTTTGTGGCCTCTCCACAGAGGGCCTCTAGCCCAAGTGTAACCGATGCCATTTTAGGATTTTTGTTTTGTTTGAATCTTAGAGCCCAGGGGATAAGAGTTCACTGAACATGTGCAGTTGGTAAGCTTGCTCACTTATTACCAACTGCAAGAGCTCCACCCCCCTCAGTTGATCTGGCCTGCAGTAGGAAGGCCTACAGTTCAATTGAGAGGATTACTTGCTTTTTTACAGGCCCAAACTGAGGAAAGACCTGCAGCAGCTACATCAGATGCAGAAGGCCAGAAGAGAGAAAGAGGCCCTGCTTGATTAATAGTTTGGACTTTCTTGCTATTTTTTCATTATTGGACACTGTTAGTGGTGGCAACTGTTCTGAGTGTTTTTTTTCCTTTAAAAAGCACTGAAGATTTTGTACAATTGAGTTGTGCTGTGTATATATATATACTCACCATATGTTCACTATTGTTTATCCTTAAATGATAGAAAGTCGTGTTAAGATTAAAGGTTTGTCAATTTGTTCAAGCAATTTCATATTGGTTTGTTAAGCCACAGGGTGCTGTCATATATTATTTCCTAGGTGTCCAATGGAACATAAGAACATAAGAACATAAGAACAAGCCAGCTGGATCAGACCAGAGTCCATCTAGTCCAGCTCTCTGCTACTCGCAGTGGCCCACCAGCTGCCTTTGGGAGCTCACAAGCAGGATGTGAAAGCAATGGACTTCTGCAGCTGTTGCTCCCGAGCACCTGGTCTGTTAAGGCATTTGCAATCTCAGATCAAGGAGGATCAAGCTTGGTAGCCATAAATCGACTTCTCCATAAATCTGTCCAAGCCCCTTTTAAAGCTATCCAGGTAAGTGGCCATCTCCACCTCCTGTGGCAGCATATTCCAAACACCAATCACATGTTGCGTGAAGAAGTGTTTCCTTTTATTAGTCCTAATTCTTCCCCCCAGCATTTTCAATGGATGCCCCCTGGTTCTAGTATTGTGAGAAAGAGAGAAACATTTCTCTCTGGCAACATTTTCTACCCTATGCATAATTTTGTAGACTTCAATCATATCCCCCCTCAGACGTCTCCTCTCCAAACTAAAGAGTCCCAAACACTGCAGCCTCTCCTCATAAGGAAGGTGCTCCAGTCCCTCAATCATCCTCGTTGCCCTTCTCTGCACTTTTTCTATCTCCTCGATATCCTTTTTGAGATGTGGCGGCCAGAACTGAACATAGTACTCCAAGTGCGGTCACACCACTGCTTTATATAAGGGCATGACAATCCTTGCAGTTTTATTATCAACTCCTTACCTAATGATCCCCAGCGTAGAGTTTGCCTTTTTCACAGCTGCCATGCACTGAGTTGACATTCCCATGGAACTATCAACTAAGACGCCCAAAGCCCTTTCCTGGTCTGTGACTGATAGCACTGACCCTTGGAGATTGATGTGGTCAAAGATAAGTAGGCTACATAAGCACTGAAAACCCGAGTGTGGGCCACAGAAGAAATTCCTCGTTCCTGCTTTTCCAGGAGGCCAAGGCACAGGTCCCTGGTTGGGTTGCCAGCTCCAGGTTGGGAAAGAGCTGGAGATTTGGGGGCGGAGTCTGGGGAGGCGGGGTTTGATGAGGGGAGGGTCTTCACGTGGGACATAACCCCACCGAGTCTAACTTCCAAAGTGGCTGTTTTCGCCAACTGATCTCTTTTGCCTGAAGATCAGCTGTAATCCCAGGAGATCTCCAGCCACCACCTGGAGGTTGGCAAAACTAGTCCCTGGAGATTTATCCAATTAATGAACTACCTTTTGATCAGCTGGACTCCAGAGGAATTACAAAATATTAGAATAATACAAGAAACGTGACTCTGATGAGCTGCCATTCACTCTCTCTGGCAGAATTTGGATGCAGGAAAAAGAACCACGACCGATATTGTTACGTAGCAATTGTTGCAATTTAATCTTAAATACATCTCTAAGGACAGGTACACCTGCTCCCTAACCCTACAGGGGGAATTGAAGCTGGGAAGGAAAGTTCAGTGGAAAACAGGCTGCAGGGAAAGGGTTCTGCACCCCTCCCTGCCTGGTCTTTCACTGGTGCAAACAGGCAGAAACAGAAAACATGGGGCTGCTGTGTTACATGTAGTTCGGCCCTTAGCCAATGCATTGCCATCTCCCTCCCTTCCTTAGGACGAGGCTTCAGCTAGGCCAGTGGTGGCGAACCTTTGGCACTCCAGATGTTATGGACTACAATTCCCATCAGCCCCTGCCAGCACTGAACACTGAACTACATGTGCATCTCAGCAGGTGCTAATGTCTGGGGTCTCTCTGGACTACTGAATCTCTCCAATCATTCTTACTTCCTCACTGTGCTTGCAACTATAGATAACAGTGGCATCTCTGGCCTTCTCTGTGAAGGGAGGGGTGGCCAGATGGCTCTCTTATCTTTCCCTCAGGACCAGGGTGGCCAGTTTTTGAGTGCTCCAGATACCATGGTTACCTTCGTCAGCCCTGGTTTGCTTCACGGGCCAATTGGCCATGCTGGCAGGGGCTGATGGGAATCTGCAGTCCATGAACATCTGGAGTGCCAAAGGTATTCCATACCACGGAGCTAGGGCCGTATTTCCATACACAGAGGTGGGTGGCCTTGCCAGCCCTACCAGCAAAGTATCAATTCAAAAGGATAAGGGGACCTTGCCCTTGGATTCCCCCCTGCACTTACTATGTAGGTGAAATAATGGATCTGGTCCATGAGGTTTGGATTGCTGGTCTTCACGTTGAAATTGATGGGCAAATTATCTCCTGCCCGGAGCTCTCTTGCTGTGACTGCCAAATGGAGGTAGTTTCCAGACTGTCCTTGGGTTTGGTAGGCGTTGGCCGATATGGTATTTCTGGCTTGTGCGTTGTCCTGCAGTTTGTTGTGTCTGGTTTTGACCTAAACGAGAGAGAATCACGAGCAGCCAGATTGCAAAGAACTGGCTTTGTAGATCAGGAATCCTGTGGTGCTTCAGATACCAGGAATACACCCCATCAGTTTGCTAGCATGGCCAATTGGCCATGCTGGTAGGGCTGATGGGAATTGTAGTTCCTGAACATCTGAGAGTCGCGAGGTTCTACCCCTGGTAGATGGTGGCCATTACCAACCACAACTCCACCGCAGAGAAACTCACCCGACTTGAGCTGTTGTGCAAGCTCTGGTGTGTTCAGGATCAGCTTTAGCAGTTCTGGCCATTCTGGTGGACTGCCTCTGGGCTGCTTATGGCGCCTCTGATGCCACGGGATGTTTCATGCTGGGGAGCCATCCTGGTTGGTGACAAAGACCCAGAGAAACCAGAAGAGTACCGCTGAAGCTGCGGCACAAGATAGAAACTCCCTCTGCTGAGCCCCGGCCAGCTTGTCTCGCTGTTCGCTGAAATATCATCACCTCATATAAATATATATATATAAACCTTTATTAGGCATAGAATCCATATAACAGCCAACACTGTCCAAACAAGTATCCCATACATGAGAACCATCACAGGTAATCATTTCAAAGTTTCTATAAGGAGCCTAGCTACAAAGTTAAAATCTTGGAGGTGGAATTGTTAAGTAGAAGTTCGCACTCTTCCCTACAGCAGAGAGTATTCATTAAAGATTACAGGACAAAGAGCAAAAAAGTCTGGTCCTTAGATCCCTCAGATTTGGGGTAGCTCGAGCAATATATGTTCCATGGTTTGAATCGCTGTGATACAATGAGGACATTTCCGCTCTTGCATCACCATATAACTTCACTGCTGCTTACGGCTCTCGCTCTCGTTTTAAAATAGCTTTAACTGATCCTGTGGGCTCAACCAGATGATACACAGATTCACAGTGTTAGTCCACCCATTGCAAACTGCAGGCTGAAGCTACCTCGCCATTTGCCTCTGTGGCTGTGCATAGGGAAGAGGTTTAACCCTTCAACAGGGCTGGATCTCCGGGGGGGGGGGGGCAGGGGAAGCTGCTGCCAAAGGTGTGCCAAACTCTTCTTCAAGTGGCTCCCAGCAAGGCTTGCCTGGATGGCAGAGGAGGGCCGCTCCGAAGCCCACAGAGCAGTGACTTTGGCCCGTGCTCTCACCTCTGAGCCCCAGCTTGTGCTGGCAGCCACCCTCCCACTGTTCCTTAGCTTTATTTGGTTCTGGCATGTGGGATGTCACTCTGCAGGAAGGCGTTCGCACAAAGGGAAGCTAGGCAAGTGCTTCAGCCGCTTCCTTGGCAGCACCACATGCGGGGCCCACCAGAGCAAAAAATGGCGGCCCCTGGTCATTTTCCCACTTACCATCTGCTCGCGAAGCTAATGCAATTAAAGCAGCGTGGGTCCCCCGCACTTCCCACTACAGGGCGTATGCGATAACCCGCAAGAGTCACCATCTCGCTGCCGCCTAGCTCCCTCGTCCATTCCTGGCCTCTCAAAACAGCCAGCGCCTTTTGATTACCCTGCGCTCTGGTCATGGGGAAGCCTGGGAGCACGCCAGAAATGATGCACGCTGAGAGTCGCGCGCAGCAAAGGGTGGTCATGGTAAGTGGGGAAAAGACCACTCTTTTGTGTGGTGAACAAGGATCCCTTGTTGGCTGACTCCTGGCGCCAAGGAGGGAGGCAGGGCATGGCAAGGACCAGGACACTGGCCCAGACAGCCCTTCCTTTGGGCAGAGGGGCCCTGCCCCGGGTGGGGAAGAGACAAGCCCTGCTTTCAACCTGCACCAATTCCATCGCGGGTAGGAAGGCAGGTCATTGGGAGGCCGTGACTTTCACCGACCAGGCTTCACTTTTGTAGATACTCTTCTGCCTGTCTTACCAGCATAAGTCATTCTTAAAAGATTCAGACTAAACAGGAACCATGTTACACATAATGTGGTGCCTTGGACATGCTCCTAAGGACTGCAGTGGAGTGAATCCTTTGGCACTCCAGATGTTATGGGACTGTTAATTCTAATAGGCCACCAATTGGCCATGCTGGCAGGGGCTGATGGGAATTGTAGTCCATAACATTTGGAGTGCCAAAGGTTTGCCACCACTGCCCTAAGATAAGGAAATTCTGGAAGGGAATACACAATAAGGTAATTCAGATACTGAATATTTCAATTGATTTTACTCCAGAATTATACTATCTTCCAGGGATAGTGGGACTAAAAAAAGATCCCTAAGATGAATGTGGAACTCTTTTGCTACATGACCACTGCAGCCAAAATCAAAATTGCTAAAAACTGGAAAAGCATACAATCATTTGTTACAAAAGCAAACAAGTGAGGACTGGCTGATGACATTGTCAGAAGATATGCAGTTAGACAAGCTCTCAGTCATTGTAAAGGACCTACAATGGAGTAAATTTCAGAACACTTGGAAAGCATATTTATTGTTTTTGGAAAAGAAATGTATAAATTCAATAGTAAGCAAATTTGTGCTAATGGAAAATTAATATATATATGAAAATTAAATATAAACAGATATATTTGAGGTTATATTAGAAATATTATTAGAGGAGTATTACCTATGTTAAGACTGTTACTTGTTTAATATATGTTTGTTTTTTAATTCTCCAGATTCAGCTAACTCGATGGGGAAGTTCGATACTTGAATACTATATTATTTGGAAAGGGAAACTTTAGAAAGAATTAATTTTATTAAACATTATTAAACCAAATAGAATAATATAGAAATGTTAGTGAATTGGTTAAATGGTATATGAAATGTTTATTTCACTGACATTGGTGGATTGTTTCTTACTGTGTAATATACAATAAATCATTTAATTTCTAAATTTAAAAAAGAAGAAGAAAAGATTCAGACTAAACCAAAGGCTGGTATAGGTTCTTCAGGGTTGCCAACAGGTCTATGGAAGGGTGTCCTTAATGTGCGCAAACGGGCAGCCAAATCTCCTCATGGCACATAGATAAACAACATCTCCTGGTAAATAACATCCTATTAAGTAGCTAATAAAGGGACAGGGCATTGTCTCACTCCACATAGTCAGCCTGGTTCTAAATCACATCGTTTTGTGACCGCTTTGTTTCTTAAAACTGTTATCCCATATAACAATACAACACTAGTATCCTTGCTGTGTGGTTTTCAGTAGCTGCATTTCTGATGGGGTGTGTCACAAAATTGGACCAGATAGAGGTTCAAGAAAAAAGAGTATTCCTATTCTAGATACCGCAAGTTAAGCAAAATTAATGTTTTATCATTTTGGTAACGTTACCCTGCCATTTTAGCTTTTAGCATCTAAACCAAAGAAGGGCAAAGTAAAGTTCTGAATTCAAGGAGGACACGGTCAAGTCCCCATGACGACCCCCCCCCCGTCCCCTTCACCTCATCCTGTTGGTTAATATTAAGTCATCCATTCTCATTAGGGGAGTCACCTACTCCACTGTTCGTCTCTCTTTTAAAACTATTGTTGAAAATATATGTGAAATAATACACATGGAATATGTAGACACATATAAAGGAAAATATGTATACAATATAGGGGAGCATAATTTTGCAATTTTGTCCCTCCCCCCTCCCAAAAATGTGGATCTATCTCTTCCCTTCATCTTCACTTCAGTTTTGCTCTTTGGCTTTTTCTGCACAAGAAAATGTTTTCAGAATGTGGGGGGGGGGGAAGCATTTTGGGGTGGAATCCTGCACAGTTCTTTCCTGAAAGTGTTTTGAAAATGTTTCATTTGTGGTCAAAACAGATTTTTTTAATTAAAAAAAAAACACTAAACTAGGTGTCTTTTTTCCTGAGATGTTTTGAGAACATTTCCAGCTCACTGTGCAGAAAGCAGGAAACATTTTGTTTCTCCCACCCTACTTTTCAACTTCCCCTTTCATTTTCTGCACAGCTTGCATCTGCCTTTTTCTGATGCTTTAGGGATCCTGTGTGCCACCTACCACTTGCAGAGAGTTTCCTATGGATGTTTCCTCAGTGGGCATTGTGGCCACCTGCTATTTCAATGTTTAAAGTACATGAATAAACTGAGCTTTACCACGTAATTACAAGAATGTGTCATTTTCCCCTTTTCTTTGTTTTCAAAGATGTGTCTTTGAAGTTAAGGGCGGTCACGATGCCAGCTGAGGAAACATCTGTGGGAAACACCCAGCAAATGGTGGAGGCACCGAAAATCCCTGAAGTGGCAGAAAATGTCGGAAAAAGGAACTGGGTTCATTAGAAATGCTTTATTTTTTGGCAATATGCAGACAAAAAAAGTGAAAACTGTTCTTTTTATAACGCCAGCAAGGGGTTTTATTTGTGCTGTGCAGAAAAAGCCTTTGAAATGGGCTCCCCCATTCAATTAGCTTTTCAAGGAAAAAATGTTTCTGTTTCCGTTAAAGAGTACACAACCTAAGTACACATTTCTTTCCCTATCTCGGCCCTGAGGCAGCAATTGGGAGGCATTCATTGTATGGGCAGACCAAAGATGTGTGTTCTTGATTTCCCTTAGCATCACAGAGAAATTAGAATCACAGGAATCAGAGGCGTTCACTCTCCCATTATTGGGCCAAAGTGGGCAGTTGCCTTGGGCGCATGCCCTCCTTGTGTGGGGAAGCTTGGGTCTGCTTTGTGGGATTTTTTTTTGTATTTTCTCAGTGTTTTTTTCCATTTCTGGCCTGCAGGGGAGCAGTTTATAGCAGACCTTCTGCTTGCAGCACCAAAATTCTCAGGGATTCTTCAGGAAGACTCCTCCTGATGATATCACTCTACGAGTTTGGTGAGGGTTTTAGGTTCAGGAGGGTCCAAAGTTGCTATATGGACTCCCAAAGGGAGTGCTCCCCATCCTCCATTGTTTCCAATGGGGGAGCTAATAGGAGATGAGGGCTACACCTTTGAGGGTGGGTCCATAATTTGGGACCCCTGAGACCAAACTCTCACCAAAGCCTGGGTGGCTGGTCATCAGTAAGGTCTCACCAAGATATCTGTGAGATTTTGGTGCTTGCTATGTGCTAATAATTGCACCCCTGACAGCAGGCACCCCTAAATTTCCCTCTAGATTCTCCTTTTAAATCCACCCCCCTTCCTTAAGCAATGTTTGTTTTCTTTAATTTATTCTCTCTCAATGCCCTAATAAAGGGTTATTATTATTATTATTAATGATCCATCCCCTTCAGCATAGATTTTAAAGGGAGAAGTCTAGCAGGGTCCCCTAGTTTAAAACATTTGAAAGGTGACAAGCTGTTTTCCAGGGTCGAGGAGAGATTCCACCCAAAATAGCATCACTTTCAATGTCGCTTAGGTCAACTAGGGGACCCCAGATTTCTCAACACAAGATTAAGGTACTCTAAAAGGGAGAATCTGGGCTCCCTAGTTTAAAACACCATTGAAAAATAATGTTGTTTGGGGGGTGGATCTCCAGCATCACTTGTTTAAACTAGGAGTCCAGATTCTCCTTTTTAAAATCCCACCTTAAAGGAGGAGAATCTGGGGTCCCCAGTTGAAAATAACATTGAAAGTTGATGCTGTTTTCCCCCAATAATAATTGGGGGATTGGATGTACAACACCATAAAATGTTTTCATAGCAGCGTGAATACAAAACATTTCAAAAAGCATTTTGAAAATGTTTTCAAAAAAATATTTCTGCTGTGTTCCAGATTTGTGAGTTGGGGCATGATCTATAATGTGATGGTGACTTTGAAACAACCTGGTGGAAAAAAATCATTGTTTGGTTACCGTTGGGGAGAGGGTTGGGTCACCTGGGGTGTGGGCAGCTCAAACTTGTGGGTTTTGCCCAGGGCTCCAGTTTTGCCCTAGATAATGCCCCTGCACAGAAGAATCATAGAGGTTGCAAGAGACCCCCCCAAGGAGCCATCGCTGTCCAACCGGCCGGCAGTGCAGGGAACACATAATCAAACACTACACTGACAGATGGGCTACTGGCACTCCCTTTAAAAAACCTCCAACATGGGAGGACTCCACCACACCACATCACACCACATTTCATCTGTTTCAACGCCAAGACTGGGCCACAAGAAGAAACAAGACTTTAATCAATATTACTGTACCGTCAGCTCGTAGGGCATCCCTGGTTTGGGGAAGTACTTGGGGTTTTTTGTGAAGTGAATTTCCATAGGGAGATGTCATACGCTGAAATCTTAATGCCACTTTGTTCGGCCACCACCATATCATTGCCTGCAAAAGCAAGAAAAAGATGCAGATAAGAAAGTGAAACCCCAGTTCTTGGGGAGGAGAGTGTACAATTTTAAAACCAGTTTCATTTGCCCCAATTCATGGACCGCCAGTAGACATAGTTTTCAGATCTCTATCTTCAGATAACCTTTTCACATCTGTCCATCTGCTGAGACATCCTTGTACATTGGCCCCTGGTTGGCCACAGTATGAGGCAGGATGCTGGACTAGTTGGACCATCACTGGTCTTACCCAGCAGGGCTCTTCTGTTCTTATCACAGAAAGGCCTCAGTTTCTATGCCCTGTTGCTGGACCTCCAGAGAAACTGGGTGGCCACTGTGTGAGGCAGGATGCTGGACTAGATGGACCCTCACTGGTCTGATCCAGCAGGGTTCTTCTGATGTTCTTATCACGGAAAGGCCTTGGCCTCTATGCCCTGTTGCTGGCCCTCCAGAGGAACTGGTTGGCCACTGTGTGAGGCAGGATGCTGGACTAGATGGACCCTCATTGGTCTGATCCAGCAGGGTTCTTCTGATGTTCTTATCACGGAAAGGCCTTGGCCTCTATGCCCTGTTGCTGGCCCTCCAGAGGAACTGGTTGGCCACTGTGTGGCAGAGCAGGGATGCTGGGACTAGAATAGAACCCTCATTGGTTACCTGATCCAGCAGGGTTCTTCTGATGTTTCTTAATACTATCTGGAAAGCGCCTTGGCCTCTATGCCCTGTTGCTGGCCCTCCAGAGGAACTGGTTGGCCACTGTGTGAGGCAGGATGCTGGACTAGATGGACCCTCACTGGTCTGATCCAGCAGGGTTCTTCTCTGATGTTCCTTATCCACCCCGGAAAGGCCTTTGGCCTCTATATGCCCCTGTTTGGCTGGAGACTTCCAGAGGGAACTGGTTGAAAGCCACTGTGTGTGAGGCAAGATGTTGGACTAGATGGAGTCCTACTGGTCCTGACCCCAGCAGGGGCTCTTCTGATGTTCGCCTTGCTTATCACGGGGAGAAGGCTCCTAGCACTCTATGCCCTATTGTTGGCCCTCAAGGGAAACTGGATGACCACTGTGTGAAGAGACAGGATGCTGGACTTAAGGATGGACTTCTGATCTGATCCAGCAGATTCTGAGGAATCACTTCATTCCTATGAGCTCTGCATGTGAGGAGAATAGGAGGCAGGAAACAGGGGAAGCACAGAACAGGGAAATGGTATTTTATATTAAGCACGAGGTCAACGCTCCTTTGCACACATCTCTGTGCTTTGAAACAACCATAAGCCATGCTTGAAGCAGGAGTTCCACGCTTAAGGTTTTCTGAGGAAAAAATCATGTAGGCCTTAATCAAGCTTTCTAGAAAAAGATTCTGAGTAAAGAAAAATACAAGCTTTAAAGTCCATTGCACAGAGAATCATGTGCAAAAGTGTCCTTTGTTAAGAGAAAGCATTCCAATGTTCCTGCATTCCCAGAAAAAGATACTTTTATAGCTTGTGTGACAGAGACAAAGCTCATGAAAAATAATATCTTCAACTAAAGCATATCTAAAAGCAATAGACCCAGAAATTAGAAAATAGAAATAAAGCGTTTTAAACATTTCCCAGCTAAAACATACATATATATGTAACTTAAGTAAGACTCTTTTTTTTGAGCACTATTTTAATATTAAAAATTCACACTTGCTTTAAAAATATATATGTGCAAAGACACTTTGCTTTCTAAAACAGCCCTATATTGTTTCTTCCCACAATCCAAAGAAAAAGATACTTTCACTCCTCAGCAACTAGCTAAAAAAGTGTGTGTGTAAAGAAGAGAACTTGGTCCCAGCAGAATTAAAAGCAAAGTGTGAGTCAAGCCATGTGAGAAACCATATTCTTAAGAATGCTATTTAACAGTGTATCGCCATGATTAACAATGATGAGAATATTGAAACGTCATGAACTGATAGGATTTAGCTTTGCAACATTTATGGTGCATCAGCTGTTTTTATCCTATAAGAACTGTGACATTTGTATAATCAGCGCGACTCCTCTGATTCTAAACAGACCATCTGTGGGTTTGGAATAAAAATTATTTAATTATTCCTTGTTGGCTCAAGCTTATTAGCCAACTCTTATTACACACGTTACCCCGTTGGTAACAATACAAATACAATAAATAAGCCGATGAGGCCTGGACCCAGGAGGACTTTGTGTTTCTTGCAGGGGGATACTTCTAAATACTGGATACTTCTCTTTCCACAAATGACCCACCCGCCATTTCACCAGAACCTAAAGCCTTTTTTTCACCTGATTCTGTCATCACAGTCACAGAAATGTAGAGGAAATGCCCAAGAAGATCCCTCAACTCCCCAGGTTTGGCAAATTGTTTCTGTAGCTTCTGTTTTGAGAGCACGGCATCTCTTTCCCCTTCGCCATTGATAATCTGAAACAAAAGAAAAGAAGTAACACCGTTTGCCAGCCCCAGAGGGAACCAGCAACATGCATTCACACATAGGGGTATCTGAGCCTGGTCTAACCTACCGGAATTCTGTCCAGCGAGTCTGGGATG
Source organism: Sphaerodactylus townsendi (assembly GCF_021028975.2). Taxonomy (NCBI): domain Eukaryota; kingdom Metazoa; phylum Chordata; class Lepidosauria; order Squamata; family Sphaerodactylidae; genus Sphaerodactylus; species Sphaerodactylus townsendi. The sequence continues at coordinate 159,028,758 of NC_059427.1, forward strand.
GAGAGCTTCTTACCATCTACAATCACTCCAAAGAGGACCAAGGCCATGCCTTCCACTTTCTTCCCATAGAGGAACCTATGGAATGAAGACACGGAATGGCAAAGATGGATCACGCCGCAGCAGCAGCCGTATTTCTACTCACATATAAAGCTGGTGTGTTTGGGTGCCATCAAGTGGCAGCCAACATCTGTTGGCCCCAGAAAGGGGCTTTCAAGGCAAGTAAGTGGCTGGTGGCCGGGGGTGGGTGGGTGGGGGCAGGGCTGGCAGCCCTCGCTTCTATGACCATTCAGATAGCCACAGCTGCTTTCTACATTGCATTTCTGCAGTAGAGAAAGAGGAATTATTCTGAACACTCCTTGTGAAAATGTCTCCTGCGTGATGGCACTGCAACTTTTATGCCTGAGGCCGTCCCTTCGGAGACTTGGACATGTGAAGCTGTCGACTGGCTTGGACATGTTGAACTGAGTAGTTGACAGAGATGCTGATTGGAAAAATCTGTCTTGGGTGGTCCCGTAGGTTTAAAACAACAGCCATGCCGTGTCAAGATTGTTGGAATTTCCAGCCTTGCTTGAATGCGGCAGCAGCAAGAGCAGCAGGGAATTCTGGGAAGCTGCACGAACATTCTAAAGGTGACAGTTAAATCCACTGGTCGTGTTCTGTTCCCTCATCACACACTAGGAGACTGCCTGACTGACTAATATAAGTGAAAGATGTGCTCTGTATACTACTTAGTAAACCAAATAATATATAGAAAGTGCTCTGACTATGACTATGAGATATTGTAACTGTAACAAACCATGTGCCGTGCATGTAACTATTATTGGTGGTACTTTGTTAATGTATATTTCAGTAGGAGTGACTTATAGGGATTCATAATTCCCACTGTACCTCTGCCAATTGGCTACATGCTATAGGCTGATGGGAATTGTAGTCCATAACATCTGGAGTGCCAAAGGTTCGCCACCACTGGACTATATACTGTATGTTTTCTCTCTCAGCTTAAGTAAAGTTCTGCTCATGTTTTCATGAACTGCTGAGGTAAAACGGCTGGCCTTTTAAGAGATAAGCCGTTCTAATTTGATGTGCCGCACAATCCACCTTTCTGTTGACAGGATTATATATACTAAATATACCTATTGCCCTTCAAAGATAACGTCATAAGGAAGTCATTTTCATGAGAGCACTTCAGGGCAACGAAACTGTCTCAAACCCAGGCATTTCATATAGACCTGGTGCCACAGCATGAGAAATGGATGCGTGACTCTCTTCGCCCTGATTTTAAAGGGCTGCAGGTGCTTTCGTCCTGTGGATGATCGGTCATGATGCCTGGGCTTCATTCCCAAGTAAAGACGGAGCAGATGTGCACAGATATTTGATTATAAAACAATCTGATGTCACACAGAGGATAGCCAGTATCAGATGAAACCTTCTTCACCTTCTGAGTAGCACACACCCACCTTGCAGTGATAGACACTCTGAAATCATCGTCTCTATCAATATTATAAAACATCTCATGGGGGAGCACCATGACCTCAAAGCTTGGAAGCACTGCAAGGAAAACAGAGAAAGAGAAGATGGCAAACGTTTGTGAAAGGAAAAACGAGGCTCACTGAACCTTCAACCAACCTCTGGGGTTCCCAGTCTTTTTGAGCCTGTACGTTTGGAGCTCTGGGAAAGCAAAGTGGCTGCCACAGAAAGTGGCTGCCACACAAAATGGCTGCCACAGAAAGTGGAAGAAACCACAAAATGGCGATTGCTGTTCACTTCAGTCACAGAGGGGAGACTGTTGTGTCGTGATGGCAGCTTCTGCCAAAGGAACCTTTCTTACTAATCTGTACAGCCAATCAAATCTCCAATGGCCAGTCAGAAGCCCTGCTGTTGGGGGAAAGCCCCACTTGTCCCCACCTACTTTCTAAAAACACGTGGTGGACTTCCGAGAAGGTGTTAGCGGGCTCCTTGGCGCCCACAGGAGACACCCTGGGGACCCCAGCTCTAGTGCCATGCCAGGGATGCCAAGAACATGGCCAAAACTTCAATCCACATTCACAGTTCCCCCGCTGAAAATACCCAGTTTTTGTCAAGTCAAAGGTCTCTTTTGATAACCTCAAAGATTTGCTTGCAATCAAAGTGAACTGTGTTGTGAGCAGCAAAGCTCTGTCCCCTCCCAGCTCCGGCCCCTAGTAAACACCATTGAAAATGATGCTGTCTGGGGGTGGATTCCAGCATCACTTGTTTAAACTAGGGAGCCCAGATTCTCCTTTATTTATCCATGTTTCAGATATCCAGCACTCCCATCAGTCAGCATGGCCAATTGGCCATGCTGGTAGGGGCTGATGGGAATTGTAGTTCCTGAACATCTGGAGAGCCGCAGGTTCCCTACCCCTGTTTTAAATCCACCTTAAAGGGAGAATCTGGGGTCCCCAGTTGAAATAACATTGAAAGTGATGCTGTTTCCCCCAACTGGGGGGACTGGATACAACACCATAAAATGTTTTCATAGCAGTAATAACACATTTTGAAAGCATTTTGAAAATGTTTTCCAAAAATTATTTCTGCTGTGTGGCATGGCCCATTGCTGTGTTCAGATTTGTGAGTTGGGGCATGTTCTATAATGTGATGGTGACTTTGAAATGACCTGGTGGAAAAAAATCATTGTTTGGTCACGGTGGGGTGGCCGCCCATTGTGGGGGGGGGGGCATCAAACTCAGATTTTGCCCAGGGCTCCCGTTTGCCTAGGTATGCCTCTAGCGCAATCGCATCCTACTTTCCTGCCTCCGCCCATCCCTGGCTCGGCCACTGCTTCCGCTTCCAGTGATTAAAAGAGAATGAGTAATGTTTAACATTTTGAGATGAGGTTTAGCACGTTGGAGGGTGCGTGCCTTGTGACAGAGCCATCGGGTGTCTGTCAGTGCTGCTGAACTGTCCTGGTGTGTCATTTTGTGCACAAGGATCACAGTGCATCATGGGAACTGCAGACCCCCTGCATCCATGGAAAAAACATAGCATCATAGAGTGGGAAGAGACCCCAAGGGCCATCATGTCCAACCCCCCGCAATGCAGGAACACACAATCAAAGCACTCCTGACAGATGGCCATCCAGCCTCTCTTTGAAAGCCTCCAAAAAAGGAGTCTGTATCATCTCCAAAGCAGCATATTCAGTGGTGGGATCCAAAAATTTCAGTAACAGGTTCCCATGGTGGTGGGATTCAAACTGTATGTGAGCCAATGGCTGGGCAGGGCACGGCAGGGCGCAAGGACATTCTGGGGTGGGTGCATTCCTGGTGGCTGTGGCAAGGGGACGTGAGCCGGGCCAAGTGCTTGGTCCCAAGGGAACGGTCAGCATGGTAAGGCCAGGCTGCCATGCACGCCGGTGCACCTCCTGCTAAACTGCTTCAAGTTCTGCGCGCTACTGCTGAGAGGAGGGGCGTAACTAAGGCAAAAATCACGTGGCAAAATCACCAATTAGTAACCCCCTCTCGGCACACACAAATAATTATTAAACTACTCTCGGGAACCCGTGAGAACCTGCTGGATCCCACCTCTGAGCATATTCCCTGTCCAACAGCCCTGACAGCCAGGAATGTCTTCCTAATGAAATTGATGCATATTTGTTTTGTTGTACTGGTCGTTGACTGTAAATAAATGATTGATATGTCTTCCTAATGTTTAGGTGGAATCTCTTTTCACGCACTTGGAATCCATTACTTTTTGTTAAAGTCAAAAATTATTCTTTGGTACTTGAGACAGATGGGGATGGGGAATGCAATTTTGAAGGTTTTTGAATGTTCAAAAATCACACACAAACACACACGAAGTGTTCAAGAGCACTGATCACAGTTTGCTTGCACATGCGTGTGCAGACCAGAGGTGACCAAGCATCTATTGACAGCGCACGCCACTTGCCACGTGAAAGGCTCAGAGAAGATTCGCCAAGGGACTGATGTCTTTTGAGACAAGGCAGCCAAGAAGCTCAGCCGGAATAGCCATCCTTACCATATTCCTTGACTTCAAATTGTGTGGTGAAAGTTTCCTGCGGGGAGTCTGCATACTTGGCCACAACTTTCCATGTCCCAAAACTAGAGGAGAAACAGTTCAGGAAAAAATGTAAGTGCTTCTGAGGACAAAAAAAAATTAGCGCTTCTGTTTGGCTCTGTAACAATAAGCATTGGCCCCAGATTTCTTTCCATCTGGAATGGTATGACTATGCGTATTCAGGCGGGAATGTTCTATGTAAGTTTTGGTGTTCAGAACACGGAAAACAGATTTAACCTTAGAATGGGACTGAATATGCCCAGGACATGTAAGACCTATTTGTGACGGGGTTTAACCTGCCTCTTCAAACACTTGTGAGTGTCGCCAGGTGGCTTCAGGCATGACCATTATTAAAATATGATGCCTTGTCTTTTATACAGACCACGGCAGTTCCGTTTTTAAAGCCACAGTTTCAGCAACGTTCACATCAATTTAGACACTAAAAATAGAAAAGAGAGAGGATGAGAAACGCCACAGCATTCAAAATCAGAAGGCCGACAAACAGTGGCGTACTGGGCGTAAATGTCACCCGGGGGCATGACCACCTCCCTGCACCCTCCCCTGGCTCCCCACACCCCCCCTTATGGGAGCCAGCAGGGGCTCGGGGTGGCTCAGATGGGCCTGGGGAAGAAGAAGGCTGAAGAAGAAGAAGATAGATAGATAGAAGGAGAAGATAGAAGAAGATAGAAGGAGAAGAAGAAGAAGCAGAAGAAGAAGAAGAAGAAGAAGAAGAAGAAGAAGAAGAAGAAGAAGAAGAAGAAGAAGAAGAAGAGGAGGAGGAGGAGGGGGGGGAGGGGGGGGGGGGGAGGGAGGAGGAGGAGGAGGAGGAGGAGGAGGAGGAGTTTGGATTTATATCCCCCCTTTCTCTCCTGCAGGAGACTCAGTGGGCTTCACGACCTCCTTGCCCTTCCCCCCCCCTCACAACAAACACCCTGTGCGGTAGTAGTGGGCTGAGGAGAGCTCCAAGAAGCTGTGACTAGCCCAAGGTCACCAGCTGGCGTGTGTGGGAGTGTACAGGCTAACCTGAATTCCCCAGATCAGCCTCCACAGCTCAGGCGGCAGAGCTGGGAATCAAACCCGGTTCCTCCAGATTAGATACACGAGCTCTTAACCTCCTACGCCACTGCTGCTCCCGGGGGGGGGGGGCAGGAGCTGGCCTGCAAAAAGGCCGGGAGGGTAGGGCACTGCGGCAGGCGCCGTGGCTGCCCGCCACCAAGCACCGCCCCCCAGGAGGCGGGTGTGACTTGGCAATGAACAGCTCAGGCATATGCCATTTTGTCACGTAGGGGGTGCCCAGCACCTCCACCCACCCCATGATGAAACCGTGGGAGCAGAGGGCTGCTGTAGGGTCAGGGTGGGCTTGCTCATTGGCTGCTTTGTAAGGCAGGATGTCTTTTGTAAGGAAAAGCAGCAGTATTCTCCTCGCTGTGTGTGTGGGGGGAGCCAAAGCAAAGGGCCCCCTCACCGTTGCTTTGCGAGATTTTTTAAAGAGGAAAAGCAGCAACTCTCTCCTCACTGTTGCTTTTCATGTGCAGGAAACCTCATACCAAGAAAGTATCAGCAGAGTATAAAGCAGAGTCTGGCAAGATGAGAAGTCTTCTTGTGCTCACTGCAACCTCCTACCATATTTGGAAAAGAATACTCTCCACACAAGATGTTCTTTCCATAGGAAGGCATTTACTTTAGCAGTTGCAAGGTTACACAAGTCTATTCTATACAAGACTATTGTACTATACAGAACTCTTCAGCACGAACAAAGTTCAACACACACAGAACTGAACTCAGTCTCAACTCTCTATATCTCAACTCAGCATATACAAATGCATACATCAGGGATACTTTCCCCCGCCCACACAACAGCCTCTCATTGGTCTAGAATTACAGTTGAATTCACCAATCATGTTAAAGGTTAATCTTTGCTACTTTTGCCCCTAGACTGACTGTCTCCGTCCTTTGGGTTCGCAAACCTTCTGCTAACTTGAAATGACCCTTTCTGTGAACTTTTCACTCTTTTTAATATATCATGACAGAAAGCGTTGTGTGTTCACATGTGTGTGTTAGACATGGGGCACCAGGGTCATGGCCTGGGAGCGGGGGGGGGTAGGGGGTAGGGGGCATAGCCTGAAGAAGCTTGGGAACCACTAGCCTAGATCCTTATCTTACAGAAAAGCACGCTGTTAATACATCAGTTTACCGGAGTTTTTAATGATGTACAAGTTGCAGGCATTTTACCAGGTTTTCTTAGGATAGGAAGGGGAGATAGTGGGGGTGGGGTGGGGGGTTGTCAGTAGGTGTTTTAATTGTGTACTATTAGCTCCCTTGAGTCACAGAGAGGGACAGTGTTGTATAGCTATTAAGAGTGTCAGACAAAATCTAGAGAACTGGGTTCAATTCCCCACTCCTCCACATCAGCAGCAGACTCCAATCTGGTGAACCAGGTTTCTTTCCCCCACTCCTACACATGAAGCCTGCTGGGTGACCTTGGGTCAGCTGCAGTTCTCTGAGAACTGTCTCAGCCCCACCTGCCTCACAAGGTGTCTGTCGTGGGGAGAAAAAGGGGTTGTGATCATAGGCCACTTTGAACTCCGTAAGGTAGAAAAAAGGGTTTTTTAAAAAAACTAACCTGCCTCTTTTCTGATCTTCAGGTTATAAATGTTGTAATAAATAAAAACACACAATAAAAAATAGGTTTCATTGGTGAGAAATGTCTTTGGTTGCAGATGTTTCATTTGTCTCACTAACCTACCTCATAGGGTCATTGTGAGGATAAAATAGGATACCTCCCCCCAAAGTATTCTGCCCTGAACTCCTGGAAGAAAGAAAGGATCCATAGGCGTAGCTGCCACAGGGTCATCTGGGGACAAACGCCTGGGACGCCCCTGTGGTAGTCACGTGGGGGACAGAAAAATCACCCCCACACACACACACACTTCCAGGAAAGAGGAGGCTGGGCCTCGGCGCGATGTGTGCTTGCTTCCCGGGCCAAGGCCTGCCTCAGGGGCCCCCCGGAGCCCCCCCGGTGCCCTCCCCACCCCCATGCCCCCCACGCTCCATCCCCCACGCTTACCTGAGTTCAGTCAGCTGCAGCAGCCAGCTTAAAAAGTAGCCTAGTGGGAAATGAACTTCCCAGGATGTTCACATCATTAAGCTGTATTGGTTCACACCAGCAGTGGCGTAGGAGGTTAAGAGCTCGTGTATCTAATCTGGAGGAACCGGGTTTGATTCCCAGCTCTGCTGCCTGAGCTGTGGAGGCTTCTCTGGGGAATTCAGATTAGCCTGTACACTCCCACACACGCCAGCTGGGTGACCTTGGGCTAGTCACAGCTTCTCGGAGCTCTCTCAGCCCCACCTACCTCACAGGGTGTTTGTTGTGAGGGGGGAAAGGGCAAGGAGATTGTAAGCCCCTTTGAGTCTCCTGCAGGAGAGGAAGGGGGGATATAAATCCAAACTCTTCTTCTCTTCTATGTTGTTGGGGATTGTCTATATTTGTTTCAACATTTAATGCATGTTCATTTAAAATGTCCTTAAAATTTCATGTTTTTCTCTTTGTGTCAGTCATGCAAATTTTGATCAGGTAGATTGTTCTTTTTTTTTGCTAAGGAAGAAAGGATGCCAGAGATCGGTGTACGTGTGTGAGTATGAGAATGGAAGTGAGAGAGAGAAACATTATTTAAGCATCTGGAGGCTCAGGGGATTCCTAGTTTAACCTGAAACCGGAGGAGAAACGCAGAAGGTAATGGTGCTGATTTCATCCTCAGCTAATGTTTCAGTTTGCCTTCCGAACAGACTGTAATACGGTAATACTCGTAGAATTCATAGCGAATTACCTCACAATTTCAGGTAAGTTGAAAGGCTGGATGTTGGATGAAACAGAGGTAATGGAAGCGTGGTGGACCACAATGTCCTCTGGGGTCTGAAACAGAAGACAAGGTCATCATGGAGAGGGAGAAAAAGTACACACAACACACAAACAATTTTTAAAATGTATTTATCTATTGCCATCAAGTCACATCCTTGGGAGTTTTCAAGGCAAAAGACATGCAGAGGTGGTTTGCCGTTGTCTGCTTCTGCCCAGCAACTTTGGACCTCATTAGGGATCTCCCATCCAACTACTGGCCACAGGCAGCACTGTGTAGCTTCCCAGATGTGATGAGATCAAGGACGTAGGTAAGGGGGCGTTCCCGGGTTCAACCCTCCCATTACATGTCCAAAGCTCCACTCCCCGTTTGTGGTTTTTTGTATTTTTAGTGTTTTTTTCCATTTTCGGCCAGCAGGGGGCGCAGCTTTTAGGCTAGCACAGGGGTAGGGAACCTGCGGCTCTCCAGATGTTCAGGAACTACAATTCCCATCAGCCCCTATCAGCATGGCTAATTGGCCATGCTGGCAGGGGCTGATGGGAATTGTAGTTCCTGAACATCTGGAGAGCCGCAGGTTCCCTACCCCTGAGCTAGCAGCACCACAATTTCAGAGATTTTTCGAGAGCCTCTCCTGATGATACCACCCAGGTTTCGTGAGGTTTGATTCAGGGGATCCAAAGTTATGGACTCCCAAAGGGGGTGCCCCCATCCCCCATTGTTTCCAATGGGAGCTGATAGAAGATGGGGCTACACCTTTGAAGCCTTCAAAAAAGAGTTGCTGAGACCCTTTTCATGATCCTGCTCCCCACCATTTGCACAAACAAACACATTCATTGCATCTCTTACCAGAAACTCCACAATCACGTTTTTCTCCACAGGCTCCAGGTGGTAGCCCACAGGGAAGACTCGATAGCGCACTGAGGAAGAATACAACATGACAACATAGAGTGAAGATGCTGGTACAGTGGCGTAGCTACCATAGGACAGAGTGGGGACAACTGCCCCGGGCGGGCCCCCGTTTGGTCACATGGGGGTAGAAAATCGCCCTCCACACCGCTCCCCCTTCCCCCTTGGCCAGGGTTGGCCCCACCAGGCCACTCCTTCAGTCACCAAGGGCTGAAGGTGTGTCCTAGCAGGGCTGTTGCAGGGCGCCCCTCAGCCCCGCCCCGCCAACCCCACCAGGCCCTGCCGGGCAGTCTGGGACCACTGCCAGCTCAGGTAAGTGGGGCGTGGGGGGCATAGCTCCACAGGGCATGGGGATGCTGTGGGGGTGCCATTTTGCTCCGGGAACCATTTCCCCACGCTACGCCTCTTTATCCTAGAGCAGTGGTGGCGAACCTAAGACACTCCAGATGTTCATGGACTACAATTTCCATCAGCCCCTGCCAGCATGGCCAATTGGAATTGTAGTCCTGAACATCTGGAGTGCCATAGGTTCACCACCACAGTCCTAGAGCCTGAAGGGTCAGGCTACAAAATAACATCCTTGAATTTCCAGAAATTTTTTTTCTCATACTCAAAAAGCAACCCAGAGGGGGCAAATGAGGACAGTTGCCATCTCTGGGTTGGGAAATACCTGGAGATTTGGGCATGGAGTCTGAAGAGGGCAGGATTTGGCGAGGGGCTTCATTGGGGTATCATGGCAGAGAGACCAACGTCCAAGGCAGTTATTTTCCACAAGTGACCTGATCTCTGTCACCTGGAAATTGGTTTTCTCTTTGGCACTCCAGATGTTCATGGACTACAATTCCAATTGGCCAGGCTGGCAGGGGCTGATGGGAATTGTAGTCCATGAAATTGGTTCTCTCTTTCTCACAATACTAGAACCAAGGGGCATACATTGAAAATGCTGGGGGGAAGAATTAGGACTAATAAAAGGAAACACTTCTTCACGCAACGTGTGATTGGTGTTTGGAATATGCTGCCACAGGAGGTGGTGATGGCCACTAACCTGGATAGCTTTAAAAGGGGCTTGGACAGATTTATGGAGGAGAAGTCGATCTCTGGCTACCAATCTTGATTCTCTTTGATATGAGATTGCAAATGCCTTAACAGTCCAGGTGCTCGGGAGCAACAGCCGCAGAAGGCCATTGCTTTCACATCCTGCATGTGAGCTCCCAAAGGCACCTGGTGGGCCACTGCGAGTAGCAGAGAGCTGGACTAGATGGACTCTGGTCTGATCCAGCTGGCTTGTTCTTATGTTCTTATGTTTTCATCCCAGGAGTTCTCCAGGAGCAACCTAGAGGTTGGCAACCCGACTTCTTTATGTTGGAAGAGTGGAGACTGAAATCTTTGTTCTCCCAAACACCACCCACCCACCCCACCCCTGCTCACACCATTTCACCATCCCTTTCAAATCAAGGATAATCTTATCAGGGTCAGGATTGGGTTGCCAACCCTTGCTTGGGAAATTCCTGGAGATTTGGGGGGGCAGATAGAGCCTGAGGAGGAGGGTGAGGTTTGGGGTGGAGAGGGATTTCAGCAGGGAATGATTCTGTCGAGCCCACCCTCCAAAGTGGCTATTTTCCCCCAGGGGACCTTATCTCTGTAGTCAGGAGGGGGATCAATTGTGATCCCAGCAGGATGGCAACCCTGTCCCAATAGGCTTGCCAATTCTGTATTGGGAAATCCCCGGAGATTTGGGGGTGAACCCTAGGGAGTGGGGGGGGGGGAGACTTCAGTGGGTAGACTACTGATCGCTGTAGTCTACAGATCAGTTGTAATTCCAGATCTTCTAGGATCATCTGGAGATCTCCTTGGATCATGGGGAGGCTGGCTACCCTAGCCGTTGGTATTGTTCTGCTCATCCAGCCTGCGTGACCATTCAGTGCTGGTTTGTTAAGGTTAGAGCAGCCTGTATTTTGTTTGGATTTCCTTTGTAGATCAGCAGTCTAGGATCTCAGGAGGCTTCAGCCACCACCAGCTGCCCCACCTTGAAACCGGTTGAGATTCGCAGTGCCTTTGGTCAAGGAATGCCAGCTTCTTTTCATTGGCTCTCTCCCACAAATAACCGTCTCTCTTCAACCCCACTGGTAAGAGAGGCATCTAAAGAAAGGTCTGGACCAGGAGCGGATCTGCCGGCGAGTGGGAGAATCCAAGGTACCTGCACTTCCAGGTGTGTAGATGGTCTTATCTGTTTGGATGAAGATGTAGCCGCTTTGGAAGGAGACCAAAACCACCTTCTCCAGCTGGAACTGGGCACTGCTGGCTTGGACAATCACATACTGGCTGAGCTTGGAATCTTTCTTCATGTCTTTGGCTGGAACCTGTTTGACGGAGATGGAGAGCCAGATAATTGGGTGTTTGCTGGTGGGGTAAACTACACTACTGCTAGAAGGGTGTGTGGAGAGCTCCAAGAGATGGGTGGCTTCTTGTGGCAGGCAGACCCCCTACTAGGCCTCTAGAAGCAGTTCCTGGAATTTTTAGAAGAAGAGTTTGGATTTATACTCCACCTTTCTCTCCTGTAAGGACACTCAGGGTGGCTTACAAGCTCCTTTCGCTTCCTCTCCCCACAACAGACACCTTGTGAGGCAGGTGGGGCTGAGAGAGTTCTGAGACAAGGTCACCCAGCAGGAATGTAAGAGTGCAGGAACATATCTGGTTCACCAGATAAGACTCTGCCACTCAAAGGAACTCTCTTCCGCAATTTCTACAATCCTCCATCTCGTTGATTGAACATCCCACTTTGTTGATTGCCCTGTCTCTGTGTAATCCTCCTCCAGAAAGGCAGACTATAAACAACATAAGTAAACTTTTAAATGTATAAATGTGCAATCAATACTTTAAACGATGTTTTGAAAAGGTCACTTGAAGCATGCAGGTAGGGCGAAGATGAGTAACTAAATGAATATTTGATTCAGAAGCAAAAGCACGGTCATTTATAATCCGAAGACACCATGAAGCCGATCTCTCACCATGCAGGAGAACAATCATCCCAACCTCACGTTTGCACCTGCATTTGTGCAAATTTCCGTATGACTGCTAATGGGCTGGGTACCTTATCAGCTCTCAAGGAAAGCCAGAAACACAAGCATGGCTCAGAAAACACTTCAGGATATAGGTGCTAGAAAGAGCCTTCCGGACATCAAAGAGGCTCTATACCAGTGGTGGCGAACCTATGGCATGGGTGCCAGAGGTGGCACTCAGAGCCCTCTCTGTGGGCATGCGCAAACAGAGTCCCCCCCCCCCACACACACACACACATCTAGGCTGGTCTGGGCTGCTGGGCTTGATTATTAGCATTAAACCTAAGACCTAGTTTTGGGGAAGCAGTGTAGATAACCCTGTTAAGCGCTGTTAAACCCCACTGATTTTCATGCGAAGAACTAAAGCACGATCCTTTACCTGGGAGTAAGCTCAGTTGCTGGCAATAGGGCTTGCTTCTGAGTAAACCCTTCTAGGGTCGTGATTCACCCGTTGGAAGAGTTGCACGGTTGCTTCAAAGCAAAGCTAATGCCTACCACCAAGCTTACTCCCAAGCAACGCACGCCTCAGAGCCAACCATTTTTTCTAAACTAAAACCTCAGTATTCAGGTTAAATTGCCGGGTTGGCACTTTGCGATAAATAAGTGGGTTTTGGGTTGCAATTTGGGCACTCGGTCTCAAAAAGGTTCGCCATCACTGCTCTATACTCTGTTATGTTAATGGGCCTTTCTTTCTTTCTACTCTGCTCTCAGTTTCCCACATTCCCTTGATTTGCAACATGTAACAAACTAAGAGCACCCACGTCCCTGTGCCTGGCGCTATCTCTTTCCACCGGCCTTTTGATCCTAATGGCTGTAACATTTCTGTCTCGTTTCATTCTGCTTTTGATATGGGGTGTGAAAGTTGGGGTGGGGGGGAGAAATTCAGAGATAAAAGGTTGTACCCAAGACCTGTTCTTTAGAACTGGCTTCTTTAGCCATACCAACGTCTGTCAATAAAGGCTTCTGGTGGGAAATCTAGCCTCATATGTGGGTCTACTGATCTGGGGCTTGAAAATAAAGTTGCCAACCTCCAGATAGAAGCAGGAGATTCCCAGACAACAGAGGTCGGTACTCCTGGTCAAAATGGCTGCTACCGTGTTTCTCCGAAAATAAGACTGTCTTATATTAATGTTTGCTCCCAAAGATGCGCTATGTCTTATTTTCAGGGGATGTCTTATTTTTCCGCTCCACAGCTGCATGCTCTGGTGTTCTGTTCGACGGGCATGCTTCCAAACAAAAACTTTGCCACGTCTTACTTTTGGGGGATGCTTTATATTTAGCACTTCAGCAAAACCTCTACTGCGTCTTATTCTCAGGGGATGTCTTATTTTTGGAGAAACAGGGTATGGAGGGTGGACTCAAGAGCACTATATCTGAGACCCTGCTCTCTCTCCAGACTCTACCCACAAAATCTCTGGCCGTTTCCCAAACTGTAACTGGCAATCCGATCGACGGGAAGTCAAGCACCGGCAGTCTGAGAGATTTAGAGCAAGGCTGCAAATGGCTCCTTCCTGTCAGGGCATTATTTTGCTCCGCTGGGAAATGTTGGGTTTCTAATCCCAGGATATGCACAAACTAACTCTCTGCCAGTACAAACCAGCAGAGGGCAACAACGGTAGATCTGGGCCCGAAGATACTCATATGTGCACATGAACAACGATCGAAGCTGCCTTGCGTGGAATCAGACCCCTGCTCCATCAAGGTCAGCGCGGTCTGCTCAACTGGCAGCCGCCGCTCTCCAGAGATCCAGGCAGAGGTCCTTCCCATCACTGCTGCCAGCGTGGTGTAGCGGTTAAGAGCAGGTGGATTCTAATCTGGAGAACCGGGTCTGATTCCCCACTCCTCCACCTGAGTGGCTGAGACTCATCTGGTGAACCAGATGTGTTTCCACACTCTTAACACATGCCAGCTGGGTGACCTTGGGCTAGTCACAGTTCACTCGGAACTCTCTTGGCCCCCTGCCACACAAGGTGTCTGTTGTGGGGAGAGGAAGGGAAAGGAGCTTGTAAGCCACCCTGAGTCTCCTTACAGGACAGAAAGGTGGGGTATACATCCTAACTCTCCCTCATAACCCTTTCAACTGGAAATGCCGGGACTAAGCTTGGGACCTTCTGCAGCTGCTCCACCCCAAACCAGCTTCTGCACAAGGACACAAGTACTAAATTGGATCGTCCACAAATATCCTCTCTGTGATCTGGCCACAGCTTCTCTGCCTGGATTACCGTCACTCCTATCCTATCATTGCGGTCACCAAGGACTTAAATGGAGACAGTCATGATCATTGTGTTGGTGCCCTCTGTGACGAGCGAGACAGGAAGGACTCTGACATTTGCAAACTGTCCAGGAGCTGCTGCTCGTCTGCTAGCCACACTTTACAGGTTTGATGCCTGCAGTCCAGCCATGTGGACACTGAAGTGCCTGGAATTGCTCAGGATTGTGCCCACTGAAACCACTGGCATCCCTTTCTGGTGGAAGAAGCAGCCTCATTCTCAAACTGGACTACTCTGGAGCCTACAACTGTCTGGATTGCCAGCATCTTATACCTAATATTCTAGCCATTGTTGTGCTCCATTTTGGCCCTTTCCGCATGAGCCAATTATCCTGGGGTGGGATTAAACCCAGTTTGGGCGGGAACTTCGCTTGGTTCCCGCCCCTAAACTGGGTCAATCCCGCTTTAAATCCCCCAAGGCAGGATATTGGAGAATCGCACTATTCTTTTCAAGTATCCCACCGTGGAACCGGGTCCGAGCAAATGGTCCCAGCAGGGAGGCGGGTTGACGGCGACTGCACTGTCCCCTTTCCTCCCCTGCCATTGCGACACCAGCCTGTGAGGGGAAGGGTACCCGAGGTGCAGGGAGGTGGGGCGCAGGCGGCAGCTGTGGCTCTCTGAAAACCACGGTGGCAACCTGCTGCAGCATTGCGAGCTGCTGCCCCAGGCCGTTCGCAGTCCCAGGGCCATTTATCTCGGCTACCCCCTGGGATAAATGGCCCGTCCGGAAAGGGTCTTTGAGCTCCCAATTGTTGCGCTTGACTACTCTGGTGTATTTCTGACTGATTTTTGAATGTTTGTGGATGTTGTTATGTACAAATAAGAAACTAGGAAGAGTGTGAATATAAGCAAAACAACTGAATAGATAAGACTTAACTGTGTTGATCAGAGCATTGCATGGATTACAGTGTAGTAACTTATATATCGGTTCTGTTTATGGAATACAATTTTGTTGCTTTACTATTTGGCAAGATGCCTATAAATTTTGAAATTGCCACTCAATTTAATAGAGTGTGAACACATTCTTGGTACCCTGTTGCTATGTACAACCATCCCCACATACCCACCTTTACACTGGGGGTCACCATCATCCCATTTTCTTGGTTCAGAGTATCTTTGACCAGGTACAAGGCCTTCTTCTTCTGTGGGAAGTCAAAGACCGTGACCGTCACTTCCGTCAGCGCCCCCAGGCCGTGAGCCTCCACGATGATCTTCTCTTCACTCTCCACCCGCAGGACATTGGGAGTTATGAGGCTGTACCTGTGGAGAAGAATGTATCTGTGCATCGAGTTTGTGGGATCAAGATGATAGGATATATCTCCCTATGCCAGCGATGGCGAACCTTTTCGAGACTGAGTGCCCAAATTGCAACCCAAAACCCACTTATTTATCGCAAAGTGCCAACATGGCAATTTAACCTGAATACTGAGGTTTTAGTTTAGAAAAAACGGTTGGCTCCAAGGCATGCGTTACTCAGGAGTTAGCTTAGTGAAGCAACCGTGCGTGAATCACGATCCTAGGAGGGTTTACTCAGAAGCAAGCCCCATTGCCAGCAACCGAGCTTATTCCCAGGTAAAGGATCATGCCCAGGCCAGCCTAGATATGTGTTTGTGGGGAGTGATTTTCCACCCCCCTCCCACATGATGAACTCTGTACGCGAGTGCCCACAGAGAGGGCTCTGAGTGCCACCTCTGGCACCCGTGCCATAGGTTCGCCACCACTGCCCCACTCCTTGTTTTGAAACAGTCAAGAAGAAACAGCAGCAGGAGAGATGACTCTTATGGTCACTCGTATCGATCCCAGCCAAAGAGCAAGGACGGTCAAGAGGAGAAGGCTCAGATGACGACACATTTCAAAGAGTCCATGTCATCGCTTCTCTATAAACAGAGACACAGCTCGAGAAGGTGATTTTACCAGGTATGATTTGAAAGGTTAGCCGCCTTGCTGGCTTTTGGGAAGGCAGAAAGGTGGGATACAAATTTTGTAAATAAAAAGAAAAGAAAAGCTATTGTGTACAAATGCGGGGCCATAATGGCACTTTGCGGAAGATGACTGTAACTTGAGGAGCTAGCGGCGAGCCACAGATTTCTCCATCTGTGTCCAAGATGCCCACTGGTGCTAAAGACATCCTTTCTGTAGACATATCTTTTTCTTCTTAATATTCATTTGCCTTGGTTGTTTATGAGCTTGGACTAAGGCGCCTGGTACTGGAATGCAGGGAGCTTCAGGTACCAGACGCAGGCTGCCTAGCACAGTTTATCAGTTGGCCCTGGGATGAATAACTCCCCTTAATGCAGCAGGAACACACACAGGCAGACAATCGTTTAGAATAGTGTATAAGTTCCTGAATCTCGGCTCAGGCTGGACTGCGGAGAAGTTTGGAGTGGAGACATCTGAGGGGGGATATGATTGAAGTCTATAAAATTATGCATAGGGTAGAAAATGTCGACAGAGAGAAAATTTTCCCTCTTTCTCACAATACTAGAACCAAGGAGCATACATTGAAAATGCTGGGGGAGGGGGGAATTAGGACTAATAAAAGGAAACATTTCTTCACGCAACGTGTGATTGGTGTTTGGGATATGCTGCCACAGGAGGTGGTGATGGCCTGGATAGCTTTAAAAGGGGCTTGGACAGATTTATGGAGGAGAAGTCGATCTATGGCTACCAATCTTGATCCTCCTTGGCCTGAGATTGCAAATGCCTTAGCAGACCAGGTGCTCGGGAGCAGCAGCAGCAGCAGAAGGCCATTGCTTTCACAGCCTGCCTGTGAGCTCCCAAAGGCACCTGGTGGGCCACTGCGAGTAGCAGAGTGCTGGACTAGATGGACTCTGGTCTGATCCAGCAGGCTCTTCCTTGTGTTCTTAAGCACTAGGCGTGTCAGCCAACTCTTGGAGTTTGCCTGCTGTCATTCTTGGGTGTCCTGTAGCACAAGGAGTGGGGGTATAATCTCTAAGTTATTCTCTGTTTACGCTAGTGACTTTTTGACATCTCATCACTAGACATTTCAATAAAACTGTTTTCCTTCGCCGTTGCTGGAGTGCTTCTTACCAGCTGGTAATGAGATCCTAAGCGTTGCTCAGAATTCAGCCTCACATTGTGTGACAGGATTCAAGGTTGGATTTGCACCAGTAACTGCCCAGTTTAAAAAACAGGTGCCAAGACCCCACATGACTGCTGTTGCCCCACAAACATCATGTTTAAATCCAGCCTTACTTCTCACCAGAGGAATATCTAGGGCAGGGGTAGGGAACCTGCGGCTCTCCAGATGTTCAGGAACTACAATTCCCATCAGCCCCTACCAGCATGGCCAATTGGCCATGCTGACAGAGGCTGATGGGAATTGTAGTTCCTGAACATCTGGAGAGCCGCAGGTTCCCTACCCCTGATCTAGGGGAAGTGTAGCCTGGTGCAAAATCTGAGCTTTTTTGCACACACACACCCTTTTATGGGCAGCCGCCTCCCCCCACCACCACCACCAGTGTATAGAGTCAGTGTATGGGCCCAGGGGGGAGGAGGAGGGGGATGGGGCAATTTTCTGCCCCCCATATGGCTAAATGGCCTCAGGTCGGGGACGTTTGACCCCATATGTCACCCTAGACGATACGCCCCTGCTTCTCACAAAGAGGTAATAACATTACAGTAGCAACTCAGTTTCAAGCATTTGAGCATTTTCAGTTGGGAAGAACGCTGGGGAGAGTCATTATTTTATTATTTGTTGGATTGTGGCACAGACTGGAATTCAGGACAGCCGCTTAAGCTGTCTGGCCGTGGAGAATTCTACCAAAGGTTATCAGCCCTTGATATCTGAATGGAGCCCCTCTGTTTAGAAGTACCTTGGAGAATCAGATACTGGGGTGGGTGGGCACCTTCCCATCTCGTGCTGATGTCATCCACCTGAACAATGCAGGTGGGGCCACACCTGCTCGCACCCCAGTCTCACTGGACTCCCAGGAGCAGACATCAGGATGTGCCCTGATTTGGCCAGTTCCCGGAGCTTCAGGCAGAGGATCCTGGGGCCGGCAGGGGTTGAGGGAGGAGAGACTTCAGTGAGGCCCAACGCCACGGGATCCCCCCTTCAAAGCAGCCGTTTCTTCCAAGGAAACGGATCTCTGGCATCGGGAGATCCATTGTTATTCCGGGAATCTCCTAGAGGTTGGCATTCCTCCCTTGAGCTCCACGGCCTCCTCCGTTGCTTCACTTGACCACTGGAGTCCAGAAATGACACTCACGTCGGAAGGGTTGCGTTGGTGTGAGCAAATCACAGCCGACTCACAATCACCCCATCAGGTTTTGAAGGCAAGTGGTTAAGCAGAGGTGGTTTGCCACTGCCTGCCCGTGCAGAGTCTTTCTTGGTGGTCTCCCATCCAACTGCAGACCCTGCTTAGCTTCCCACACCTGACAAGACTGGGCTGTACTGTACCATTCCACATCCCTCCGTAGAAGAAGAGTCTGGATTTATTACACACACACACACCCTTCTCTCCTGTAGGGGACTTACAATCTCCTTTCCCTTCCCCACCCCCACAACAAACACCCTGTGAGGTGGGTGGGGCTGAGAGAGCTCCAAAGAATTGTGACTAGACCAAGGTCACCCAGCTGGCATGTGTTGGAGCGCACAAGCTGATCTGGTTCACCAGATAAGCCTTTACAGCTCAAGTGGCAGATAGGGGAATCAAACCCGGTTCCCCAGAGTAGAGTGCACCTGCTCTTAACCACTACACAATGCTGGCTCTACTATGGCTCTACGCCACGCTGACTCTACCAGTACATGCTGGACTGGAGAAATCCATCCCAAAATCAACTGGTTGTCATGGGCTTTCCGGGCTGTGTGGCTGTAGTCTGGTAGATAGAAGCAGTAGTGGTGTAGGAGGTTAAGAGCTCGTGTATCTAATCTGGAGGAACCGGGTTTGATTCCCAGCTCTGCCGCCTGAACTGTGGAGGCTTATCTGGGGAATTCAGATTAGCCTGTACACTCCCACACACGCCAGCTGGGTGACCTTGGGCTAGTCACAGCTTCTCGGAGCTCTCTCAGCCCCACCTACCTCACAGGGTGTTTGCTGTGAGGGGGGAAGGGCAAGGAGATTGTCAGCCCCTTTGAGTCTCCTATAGGAGAGAAAGGGGGGATATAAATCCAAACTCTTCTTCTTCTTCTTCTAGATTTTGTTCCTAACGTTTCGCCTGCATCTGTGGCTGGCATCATATAGCAATTCAGCCACAGATGCAGGTGAAACGTTAGGAACAAGATCTACCGGACCACAGCAACACAACCCGGAAAGCCCACAACGACCAGTAGAGCCTTTGACAATACATCCCAAAATCACAGATAGCGGAGACTTGAATTCAACAAATCTCCTCAGTGCCTAACTACAGACCTGGGAAGAAGTATGTGGAGCGGGCCTCCCTTATTTGGCAGAGGATGGCTGCCTTGCTTTGGATGGGGCGGGGGGGGGGGGGGGGGATTAAAACCCATCTTGTACTTACAGCTCACTGTGAGACGAAGCGGCGAAGCAGACCACCAGGGCAGCCAGCAGGCAGAGAGGAGATCCCCCCATGGTGTTCTGGGTCAGGAAGAGCCGTTTGCAAAGCTGAGTATTTATCCTGGGAGCCCCCTCAAGGCCGAACCTTGGGCAACGCTCAGTGGTTAATCAGTGCTTGTGGGGAGGAGTTTGAGCAACCTGGGAATTTTGGAGGAAACCAGCCCAGCCGCCCCAAATCCAATGTTTGTCCTTTTGCTAAGCAGCCACAAAAAAAAAAGTACACCAGAATGAGGAAGCGAGTCAAATCCACTTCTTTGATTCCTCCACCAGTCAGAAGGGCTGCCAATTTTGGTGGGCGTGATCTGCTATTGATAGTTGTGCCAGCAGGTAGCATGGTCTGGGACTATTTTGCAGGTGGTGGAAATTCTGTCAGGGGGATAGTATTTTATGTGATTTGAGATGCGTTCCTAAATCAATGCAATTGCTTAAACAACAAATCAATGCCGCTACCAGATACCCTGTTTCCCCGAATATAAGACATCCCCTGAAAATAAGACGTAGCAGAGGTTTTGCTGAAGTGCAAAATATAAGGCATCCCCCGAAAGTAAGACTTAGCAAAGTTTTTGTTTGGAAGCACACCCGACGAACAGAACACAGAGAAATAAGACATCCCCTGAAAATAAGACATAGCGTATCTTTGGGAGCAAAAATTAATATAAGACACTGTCTTATTTTCGGGGAAACACGGTATATGTAACCAGCTTGCTATATGTAAACACTGCCATCTGGAGCATTCTTTCCTTGATCTTTACCTCATGGCTTCCCCTGACACCCTGGTCCCATGAGAAAAAGAGTTACATCCGTTATCTCATGGGGCAGGAAGCCAGGTGGCTCTCTCCTACTATCTGCCGCCAACCATGGGGCACCACAGCTCCTGGGACTGTTTTGTACAACTTCTTGGAAAAGCAGGAGGGGGGACTTGCAATGGGGATAAAGGGGATGGCAAATGCCAGGTTTGTCAGAACTGGCTTTGCCAATCTTTGGTGCTTCGATGCGTCGTCAATAAATGCTACGGATCAATACCTCAGAGTCTGTTTATTGACTTCAGGTTCTGAGACCAAACAAAGTGCCACCAAGTCGCTGCCGACTTACGACCAATCTTGTAGGGGTTTCAAGGTAAGATACTTTCAGAGCTGGTTTGCCATCACCTGCCTCTGCCTAGCAACCCTGGACTTCCTTTGTGGTCTCCCATCCAAATACTGACCAGGGCCACCCCTGCTTAGCATCCAAGATTAGACAAGATCAGGTTAGCCTTGGCCACCCAGGTCAAGGCAAGAGATGAACAGAGGTGGTTTGCCATTGCCTGCCTAGCAGTTATGACCCTGGGCTTCTCTTATAGTCTCTGATAAGGGAGCAGCAGTGGCGTAGTGGTTAAGAGCAAGTGTTCGCTAATCTGGAGAACTGGGTTTGATTTCCCGCTCTTCTGCTTGACCTGTGGAGGCTTATCTGGTGAACTAGATTAGCTTGTGCACTCCAACACACACCAGCTGGGTGACCTTGGGCAAATCACAGCTCTTCTGGGTTCCCTCAGCCCCACCCACCTCACAGGGTGTTTGTTGTGTGTGGGGGGGGGGGGAGGGAAATGAGATTGTAACCACCTTTGTGTAAAGGTTTCAATGGTGTTGATGGTAAGGGCCTTTATATGAGAGTACATTCCACAGCCGAGGCGATGGGCCCAGCTTCATCGTGGGAGACTTTATCTCTTGCTTGAGAGATGAGGTCTCTCCCGTTCCCATAGGAAGCAGGGAGAGGGGATGGGATGAATAGAGTTATAACCTGTGCTTCTGGCGGGAAGTGTCATTCCTGCCACTGCGTGTACTTGAGCTTTCTAAGATGTCTGAATAAACGGTCTTTTTTCACCAAAGAGCCTTTTATTTCTGCTTCTATGGAATTCCTTACACTTTGAGCCTCCTTACAGGAGAGAAGGTGGGGGGTTATAAATCCAAATACTTCTCTTCTTCTCTTCTATGTAAACACTAGCCAAGGTTGACCAGACTCAGCTTCCAAGACCAGACAGGATGGGCTTACCCTTTGCCATCCAAAAGACATCTCGAGGTCGTTTGTCACTACTTGTCTCGTCATAGCAGCCCTATGCTTACTAGTTTCCCATCCAAATGCTAACATCAAATGGCCCTGATTTGTGTCCATGATCTAACAGGATCAAGCTAGCCTGGGTCATCCAAGTCAGGGGTGGGGCCATTTTAGCAGACGCAACACCATCAGCCAGTATTGTGGTGTAGCTTCCTTTTCAGCTGCTTCCTCAGACAGTGAAACCCCACTGTGATCAGCTGAGAAGGGTGAAGTTGATTCCCAGTTAAGTATTTTCTGTTCCTGGTTTCACGACCTCCAGTCTAACCACAAATATCCTTTCACTTTAAATATCATGTGTTCTGCTATTGCTGATTTTTGCTGATAAACCAACCTGGACACCGAATATTATTTGAAAACACAGAAATTCTGGACCACTCTGACAACCACTACGTCAGACTGCACAGAGAAGCCATTGAAATCCACAAGCCCATGGACAATTTCAACAGAAAGGAAGAGACCATGAAAATGAACAAAACTTGGCTACCAGTGTTGAAAAACACTAGAGTCAAGGCAGTGACTAACCAGCTCCACACAAACACAGGATGACTATAGACAGTAAACAATCTAAGGGAACAAAGGCCAGGCTACTTCTATTCAGATGTCCTCACCTATTGACCTTGCTATCTTCATATACTTCATTGTTACTCACATGTCAGGCTACTTCTATTCAGACGCCCTCACCTATTGACCTTGCTTTCTTCATTGTTACTCACAGGTATATATACTTCACTTGCATTCCTACCATCAGATCCTCTGAAGATGCCAGCCGCAGATGCAGGCAAAACGTGAGGAGAGAATGCTGCTAGAACACGGCCATACAGCCCGGAAACCACACAGCACCCCAGTGATTCCAATTGTGAAAGCCTTCGACAATACAATAATAATAATGTTTTATGTGCAGAGCACTTGAGAGGAAAAGGATAATCACGTGTGCTGAACAATAATAGGGTTGATCCCACCAATTTCTAGGAACCCTTCCTCCATCTTGTGGCTGTTCCCCCCAATGGGAATGCTACTAGAGAAAGGTACTTATTTAAGAGCCAGCCTGGCACAGCAGTCAGGGTGCTGGATTCTGGGAGAGTCAGGTTCATGAAATGAGCAGAGGTGTTTGCCATTGGCTGCCTCTGCATAGCAACCCTGCTCTTCTTTGGTGGTTCTCCCATCCATGTAGTAACTAGTGCTGACCCTGCTTAGCTTCTGAGAGCTGAAGAAATCAGACTAGCCGGAGCCATCCAGTCAAGACAGGAGATGGACAGAGGTGGTTTGCCTCTGCATAGTGATCCTAGACTTCCTTG
The DNA here is from genome assembly GCF_021028975.2 of Sphaerodactylus townsendi. Lineage (NCBI taxonomy): Eukaryota > Metazoa > Chordata > Lepidosauria > Squamata > Sphaerodactylidae > Sphaerodactylus > Sphaerodactylus townsendi. Next base: position 159,051,807 of record NC_059427.1, read on the forward strand.
GTGGTCTCCCATCCAAGTAGTAACCAGTACTGACCCTGCTTAGTTTCTGAGATCTGAAGAGACCAGGTTAGCTAGGCCATCCAGATCAAGTCAGGGGTTTAGAAGAGATGGTTTGCCATCGGCTGCCTCTGCATAGCAACCCTGGACTTCCTTGGTGGTTTGTCATCCAAATATTAACTAGTGCTGACCCTGCTTGGCTTCTGAGATCTGAGGAAACCAGACTAGCCTGGACCATCCAGTCAAGGCAGGAGATGAACAGAGGTGGTTTTCTATTGGCTGCCTCTGCATAGCAACCCTGGACTTCCTTGGTGGTCCCCCATCCAAGTGTTACCCAAAATGCTGGGGTCTGCCCTTTTTAGTGTGGGGAAATTAGCGAAGAACGGACCTGGCTTAGCACGGTGTTGCCCGAGCTTGGAACCTTGGTGGTCAACTTTTATGGAAAGTTGCTTTCGTAAGAAATCTGCAGGAGAACTTGTGTAGAAGTTTAACAGGTTTTATTAAAAGAAAATAATAAAAATACAAGCGCGCAATAATTACAAAGCTGATGACACAAGGCTGAAAGGGGAAGGAAAGACAGGAGTCTATGATCCCCTGGCAATATTGGCAGAACTATACCAGCAGAGTAGAGCGGAGCTACCCATAGTAGACATGGAGGTCTAGTAGTCCAACATTATACACTCAGCAGCCTCCCATCTTCTTGCAATAAGACACACTGCACACAAGACGTTCTTTCTACAGGAAGGCCTGATAGTTGCACTATACAAACACTATACAAAGTTCTTAAGCTACACAGGATGAAGCACTCAGATAAGTAAGAAGCCGAAAGATACATACAGAGTTCTATACGCTGCCTTTACAATGTTCAAGCTAGCACTTTGCCCCGCAACAGTCTTCTATAGGAACAGAGTCACAGCCTCTTGCACCAATCACGTTAAAGGTCGGCTATTACAAGTTGCTCCAGGCTTTCTTTGTTGCTATAGTCTGAGGAAGTTTTGGGTAAAATTTCTATCTTGGATATCTTGGAAACCCAAATCATATCTACTCACAAGAAAGACCTGTGTCTTTGTGAGAAAAAGGTATATTCTCTTGAGTTTCCATTTTTTCATTGGAAATGGAAACAATGATGTCACTTCCAGAAGTGATGTCATTACATTATTACATCACCAACAGTGTGGAAGACACTCTCCTATTTGGCCAAAAACTCTATGGTAGAAGCTGTTTTTACCAGGGAGTGTTGCCTAAATACCAGAGTGCCCGTGTCATTGTTGGTGCCATGATGCCCTTTCTAAAAGTGATGCCATTGTGCCAAGAGGGATGAGGAAGGAGAAGGAAGGGTGGAAAAACAGGAGAGCTCAGTCTTTGTGCTAAGTTGTTGCCGGCATGAAGAGCATTGTCCTTAGTAGACAAGGCAGATCTTAAACATGTGGAAGGTGGTTGCCCTTAAGGAAATGGGTGTCAAAATGGATTTTAATTTCTTTCAAGTGTGCTGAATTCAAACATCAAGGATTCCAAATTTTATGTTGCAGGATCCTGGAAAATGGCTGCTTTTCCCAGAAACCACTGCGGCAGTTGGTAGAGCACTCAACTCTGAAACTGGGAATTGCTGAAAATTTCGGAGTGTTGCCTGGGGGAGGGGGGCACTACTTTGAAAGGTAGACCGTGTCTGTGTAACAATATGCCCTCCCCTCACAAAAACCCCATCCTCCTCAGATTCCACCACCCAAATCTCCAAGAGTTCCCCAACATGCAAATAGCAACCCAAGTCACAGATAATTTCTCATTCACACAGAAACACGGCATTTGCTTTTGAATCAGTGTTCCCGAAAGCTTGGCCTGAGATAAATACACCGATGTTGCAACTGACTGAATGTCTCTGGGCTTCGTCCAAGCTCTATTTCTATCCAAGTGTTCTTGCTGAGACAACAAACCCTGTTACTGGAAACCAGCTGATAACCAGCTCTCTCTGATTAACTCTTTGCTGGTGTTTGGAGTGGGCTGACCTAATTTATAAATTCCTCTTTGAATGGCCTGTCTCGATCCCAGCAAAAAGACACGGGGCGTTTTCCCACTTACCTTCTGCCCCGCGCTACTGTAGGCAAGTAGCACAGGGTCCCCCGGCACTCCCCACTACAGGGGCGGCGACAATGCAGCCGCCCCGAGGCTGCCGCTGTCGCACCCCCTCAGCGCGCGTCATTCCTAGCGCTCTTCCAAACAGCGTCTTTTGATGACCCCGCGCTCTGCGTGGGGAAGCCCGGGCGCGTGCCAGAAATGACGAGCGCTGAGAGCAGCGCACGGCATACGGGGGTCGTGGCAAGTGGGGAAATGCCCACAGTTCACACCACATACCTCCACATGCATTCTTAACCACACCTAGAGCAGTTGCTGGAATTCAGAGAAAGATTCTGATCTTGGGATCAGTTTTTAGCAGTCCATTTTGTGCATGCAGAAACTTAAATGGTTGGTCCTAAGCCTATTCTCTTATCTTATATAATGTTTTATTGTTTTCCAACATTTATTAAACACACAAGAAAAAAAAGAGAGGCTGGATGAACATATGTCAGAAGTGCTTTGATTGTATGTTCCTGCATGGCAGGGGATTGGATTTGATGGCCCTAGGGGTCTCTTCCAACTCTAGAATTCTACAATTCTATGTACATAAATTATTTTAGAATTAATTTACATAGATGGTTGATATTGTTGGTTTTAAACTTACTTGTAAGCCCCCTGACTTTTGCTGGGAATTGGGCAGGGGATGAATTAAATAAAACTGAACAATTACTATTACTGAACAATTACTATTATTATTAAGATTATTAATGAACATCAATGTGAATTTTTACCTCAAAGACAGTTAAAGGACAGTGTTAATAACTATACTGAACAGTCTGGGCTATTTTAAAAAACATCATGAAAAGCAAACCACTTTGATTTTTCTAAATGAAGAGAAAGTGTTTGATAATTTGAACTGGTCTTTTTTTATTTAAGATTTTAGAAAATGTTAACTTTGGAGAAAATTTTGTAGAGTGAGTTCAATCAATTATTACATTGAGATCTATATAAACAATAGTTAATGGAGATTTAATGAATCCATGCAATATACAGAAGGGAACAGGATAATTTGGAGTACAAAAATTAGGAAAGAATCCTACAAATTAAGAGCATTTGCTGATGATTTGATGGCAGTTTCAGAAAATGTCTTAAAGGGAGCTGAATTTTTAATGTTGAAACTGAAGGACTCTGATGCATTAGCACAGGGGTGGGCAATTATTTTTTCCATGGGGCTGCATAAGAAACAGAAAATATCGTGGAGGGCCGGGCCAAAAGGCAGAGTGGCTTTTGAAAGCCCACTTGAAGCCGGCAGCCAAGGCAACTGGCTTCTGCGGGAGAGAAACTCAAAAGCCTAAACTCTATGAGGGCCAGTCAGGGTCATCAGCCGGAGCGGATAACATTATGAGCGTATAATGCTTGGTCTGCATTAGCAGGATTTAAAATTAAAAAAGAAAACAAAGGTTCTAACAGATATATGAAAACACAAGATCAAATATGAGTAAAACAGGTTTTAAGGTTTAAAAAGGTGAAATATCTGGGTGTTATGTTGATACATATGACTTGTACATTATTTCAGAATAAATATGTTAAAACATGGAGTTAAGTTTAAAAAGATTTGTCAAGGAAGAATAAACTCAAGCTATTATTGCTAGGGAGAATTTCTGCCAGCTTGATGTAGCGGTTAAGAGAGGTGGACTCTAATGTGGAGAACCGGGTTTGATTCCCCACTCCTCCACATGAATAGTGGACTCTCATGAACTTGAATTGTTTCCCTGCTCCTATACATGAAGCCTGCTGGGTGACCTTGGGCCAGTCATGGTTCTCTCAGAACTCCCTTTTATCATTTTGATTGCCAGCATGGTGTAATGGTTAAGAGGGGTGGACTCTAATCTGGAGGACTGGGTTTGATCCCCCACTCCTCCGCATGAGTGGTGGACTCTTATCTGGTGAACTGTATTTGTTTCCCTGCTCCTACACATGAAGCCTGCTGGGTGACCTTGGGCTAGTCACAGTTCTGAAGAAGAAGAAGAAGAAGAAGAAGAAGAAGAAGAAGAAGAAGAAGAAGAAGAAGAAGAAGAAGAAGAAGAAGAGGAGGAGGAGGAGGAGGAGGAGGAGGAGGAGGAAGAGGAGGAGGAGTTTGGATTTATATCCCCCCTTTCTCTCCTGCAGGAGACTCAAAGGGGCTTACAATCTCCTTGCCCTTCCCCCTTCACAACAAACACCCTGTGAGGTAGGTGGGGCTGAGAGAGCTCCAAGAAGCTGTGACTAGCCCAAGGTCACCCAGCTGGCGTGTGTGGGAGTGTACAGGCTAATCTGAATTCCCCAGAGAAGCCTCCACAGCTCAGGTGGCAGAGCGGGGAATCAAACCCGGTTCCTCCAGATTAGATACACAAGCTCTTAACCTCCTACACCACTGTTGCTCCTTTAGAGCTCTCTCAGTTCCACCTACCTCACAAGGAGTCTCTTATGGAGGGAGGATGGGAAGGAGTTTGTAGGCTGCTTTGAGACCTCTTACAAGAGAGAAAAGTGGAGTATAAATCCAAATTCTTCTTCTTCCTTTTGTCAACATCCTTCTTGAATTGTGGTGCCCAAAACTGGACACAGGATTCCAGGTATTCCTGTTGGGATCCCTTCCTTCCTCAAGCCACTCTACCCCCAAACCTCCAGAAATTTCACAGCCTGAGTTGGTAACCCTCTCTCCAGACTAGAGGCATCAGTTCCATTGGAGGAAATGACAGCTGTCCTCCCCAAACTTTGTCCTCCCAAAGCTCTGCCCCCAAATCTCCAGGAATTTCCCAACCCAGAGATGGCGACCACAACTAGAACGGCACTGGAGTGTGCAGGGCTACTCCTGTGCAGCCAAACAGGCCTGTTGGGGTACACAAAAAAGCACATTCTGCATTGGTGCACCATAAGAGTAACTGGCCAAGAGCCTATCGCTACTGAATGGGCCTCTCATTCCTCCCAGACTTCTGCAGCCAAGTTGGGCGGGCTGGTTTGTGCTGCTTGCACCAAAGGGAGCCTTTCTCCAGCATTCCTGGAACTGGGCCATGAACTGGGAGCATTAACCTCTCCTTTCTGATCCTCCTGGGGTATCAGGAACAGATCCAAGGTTCCTGCTCACTGGCAGACTCATAAATGATACTCACAGGCAGTGTGACCAGTGATACCCCAAAGGGTTTAGAGAGGAAAGAGGAGAAATTGGGCAACAAATTCCCATACTTCACAACAGGGGAACACTTGAACAAATCACAGCACCTGGGGGAGAACCCCTCCTCTTCCTACAGAGGGAACCGGTCAAGGCCGTCACCTTTCGGACTGGATGCAGGTTGGGTAACTCACATGTTTATCCCTTTATTTACTTTCGGTCCCAACAGCTGAGATCTCAACAATTTTTGTTGAAAAACAGAAATAAAAGAAATAAAACTTAAATGCATGGAGGTTGCTCAACTGGATACATTCCTTTTGGTCCTTTGTCCCCATTCCGGGAACCCATGGCCCAGAGATGCTCACATCTCAAGATGGAATTCAAAAACCTTTGTTTTCCCCCTGTAGTAATGCACTGCTGACCCAGCAGCGCCGTGGTAGAACGTTGGGACGCCAACGGACCTACGGCCTTCTGGTCGCACCGCACCCCCACTCCTCATCCCCCTATGAGTCACGGGTCATGAACTGTCTGGCTCAGTCACAGGGCGCAGGGACAATGGTCTTGCCCCCAGGTGAGGATTAGGCTCAGACGCTTACGCTCCTCTCCGCACGTAGCCAGGTGAGATCATGCATCACATGATGATCTCCAGGTCTCCCGGTCTCCCGCTCATCTCCCTACCCACCTCCTTTACACGCCCACAATGAAACCCTAATAAAAGGTGCCAGAGACCAGCACAGGGAGAGTTGTCAGGATCACGAAATCCCGCGCTTCCTGTTGCTGACGCTCTCCACCAGATGAAACCTCCTCCGCGTCTCGCCTATTCCTTAGCGACGACCCTGCGGGGATGACTACACCCCCTCTCAGGAAAACTCTGTTCAGGCCATGAGGTAACTTAGGCCTAGCACCTCTGCATAGTTTCCTGTCCTCCCTCCAGGAGATCAAAAGGCAAAGATGCTTTTCACAGTCATATGTGATTTCCCTTTACTGTAGCGATAGCATCATTCCATGACACCTGCCTTATGTTCACATGACTGTCACACCAATCAAATAAGCTCCTTTTGTGGGTACAAATGAGGGAGACTTTGGGGTGGGGGGCAGCTCCACTATTACGGAACAGCCTCCCCAACAAACTGATCCCAGCCTCCTCACTCTGAACCAGAGGGGTATCCAGGGAAAATGTAGCAATTTTCCTTTCCCCCACGTGACTAAATGGTTGCAGCCCCAGGACATTTGACCCCCATATGTCCCCCTGAGCGGTACGCCCCTGCTCTGAACCTTTAGGGAGCAGATGAAGGCTGCCATACTCAGTACTGAATTTGCTTAAGGCAGTCCTGGGCTGTAATTCCACTGCTGAGTTTTTAATGCATTTTAATGAAGTCGTTACGACGACGCAATGAAGAGACGAGACGCAGCGATATCAGGAAACCGGTGGAGAGAAGCCAGCGGCTAATCTAGCTGATCTGGCTAGTCTGCCGAGCTGGGGTCCCTGGCACCTTTATTAAGGGTTTGGGAAGGCGGGAGAGCGGGAGAAAGTTGCACAATTCATGACTCAGCGGAAGGCTGCGTACGTGCAGCGAGAAATGTTCCTGTCTGCGTCGAATCCACATTCAGGTATCTTGTGACCCGGGTGTCTGGGAGATCTCATGATGTGCGTACGTGTGAGCTCAGGAGGGGACAGATGGCGCAGGCATTCCTGTGCACTTTCTGAAGCTCTACTGGGTTCGCTAACGCACCCCTACATTTTAAGTATACTATTTTGTGGATTTTAGCTCTGTTGTAAGCTGTCTTGAACGCCATAAGGAAGAAAGGTGGCTAATAAATGTTTTGAAAAAATTAAAATCTGGTCATTTGCATATGAATGTCATCATCAGTTTACTTCCATGCTGGTAGTTGGCTTGCCGGTGGCTCAACTCCACGGCAGTTGGTTAGGTTACACACCTTCTTTACTACTGTGGCTACCTTGTACCCACATCTCAGCATATGGCTGTCCCTTTGGGCACTGCCAATTCACACTGCCTGATATGCCCCTGCAGCCCATTTTTCTGCAGCCCTTTGTCCAAGCTCAGTGCCTATTTCAGCTCCCAGAAGGGAGCAGCAGTGGCGTAGGAGGTTAAGAGCTCGTGTATCTAATCTGGAGGAACCGGGTTTGATTCCCAGCTCTGCCGCCTGAGCTGTGGAGGCTTCTCTGGGGAATTCAGATTAGCCTGTACACTCCCACACACGCCAGCTGGGTGACCTTGGGCTAGTCACAGCTTCTCGGAGCTCTCTCAGCCCCACCTTGTGTTTGTTGTGAGGGGGGAAGGGCAAGGAGATTGTAAGCCCCTTTGAGTCTCCTGCAGGAGAGAAAGGGGGGATATAAATCCAAACTCCTCCTCCTCCTCCTCCTCCTCCTCCTCCTCCTCCTCCTCCTCCTTCTTCTTCTTCTTCTTCTTCTTCTTCAGAAGGGTGCTGCCCAGTGGTGGGATTCAGCCGGTTCGCACCACTTCGACAGAACCGGTTGTTAAAATGGTGCTTGTAAACAACCAGTTGTTAAATTATTTGAATCCCACCACCAGAACCGGATGTTAAATTATTTGAATCCCACCACTGGTGCTGCCTCTTCCCCTGTAAGACCCGTCTCCAGTTTCTCATTTTGAATAGAACTGTTTGTTTAACTCTTCTGTAGAATAGGCTTAGCCTTCGTCTCTGCAATTTCGTAAGGACCCAAATCTTCTTGGCCGGCTTCCATGAATGGCAGGGAAAGTCCCTGGCTCTTTGCTGGCCTGGAGAGAACAAGGGAGTGAGTTTCCTGTTCAGGACAGTCTGAGGCCCTTTGAACCTCTGCAGCCAGGCAAGGTCCTTTCTCGGAAACAGCATTGCTACGCAGTTAGGGGGGAAATTGCATTTTGTTTTAGGTAGATACATACAAAGTCATTTCGTCACTTCTCTGCATCTAAGCGCCCCTGTCCGCTCACAGGTTTGATAGGGATTCCGGGTAACCCCCGTGCACACTGTGAACTCATCAACCCTTCTGAATCTTACGTTTTCCCATCGATGTTGATCAATGAGTCACCAGTGAGAGCCTGTGGATGGATGGCACCGTTCTTCTTCGTCTTTACCTTTCCCGATATCAGATGAAAGAAGCCAGGGGATGGCTTTTGATTTCTTTCTCCCCTGCAGTTCCAGAAAAGTTGACTCCTGGGGTTACAAGCAGTGGTGGGATTCAGCCGGTATGCACCACTTCGGCAGAACCAATTGCTAAAATGGTGCTTGTAAACAACCAGTTGTTAAATTATTTGAATCCCACCACCGGAACTGGTTGTCAAATTATTTGAGTCCCACCACCAGAACTGGTTGTTAAATTATTTGAATCCCACCACTGGAACGTACAAGCCCATGGGAAGTGACAGCCACGTGGTTCAGTGACTATAGTGAGAAAGAGGAAGGGAACGTCACCCACCCTTTACCATCAGCAGAAATGCACTGATAGAATAGAGCAGAACGGATGTTTTTTTTTAAGCCCTGTGATGCATGTCATTCTAAAACTGGGCTGACAGTAGTGCACCGCGCAACTGCTGGGGAGTGCTCAGTGTCTTTCAGAGGACACAATCCGGAGATCACAGGGAAGAAGAAGAAGAGGAAAAAGTAGTAGTAGTAGTAGTAGTAGTAGTAGTAGTAGTAGTAGTAGTAGTAGTAGTAGTAGTAGTAGTTTGGATTTATATCCCCCCTTTCTGTCCTGTAAGGAGACTCAAAGCGGCTTACAATCTCCTTTCCTTTCCCCCCTCACAACAAACACCCTGTGAGGTAGGTGGGGCTGAGAGAGCTCTGAAGAACTGTGACTAGTTCAAGGACATGAGTTGGAGTGCACTAGCTAATCTAGTTCACCAGATAAGCCTCCACAGCTCAAGTGGCAGAGTGGGGAATCAAACCCGGTAGAGTGCACCTGTTCTTAACTACTGCACCACGCTGACTGGGAGCTGAGCACTGCTATCAATCTCCATCCTGCACAGCTGGATGGACTAAATAGCGGCATTGGTCCAATCCAAAAAGAAAAGTTATGTATGTATTATATTTGCCTAGCTCAAATCGTGCCAGGTAAAGCTAGTGCTCTCAAGTAGCATTTTGGTCATCAGCAGAGTATAAAGCGGAGTCACTCTGGTAAGATGAGAAGTCTTTAGTCTTCTTGCACTGACTGCAACCTTCTACCACTCTTGGAAAAGAATACTCTCACTCAAGATGTTCTTTCCATAGGAAGGTTTTTACTTTAGCAGTTGCAAGGTTACACAAGTCTATCTATACAAGACTACTATACTATACAGAACACTTCAGCTATAACAAAGTTCAACACACACAGAACTTAACTCAGACTCAACTCAATTCAGCATATACAAATGCACACATCAGGGATACTTTTCCCCGCCCAGGCCACAGCCTCTTATTGGTCTAGAATTACTGTTGAATTCACCAATCATGTTAAAGGTTAAACTTTGCTACTTTTGCCCCTAGACTGACTGTCTCCGTCCTTTGGGTTCGCAAACCTGCTGCTAACTTGAAATGACCTTTTATGTGAACTTTTCACTCTTTTGTATATATCATGACAGTCCTCTGGGATGAAGGGCAAAAACAGAAGCATCCAAATTAAAACAGAAGCACCAGGAGATGATTAAATAATGTCTCTCACACCATGCAAGGGCCTTTAACAGCTGAGACCAGAGAGCAGATGTGGCGTTCATTATATGACTGTTGCATCTTAAGTGCTGTCCGGTTGCTTCTGACTAATGGCAAACCTATGAATCACCGTCCTCCAAAACATCCTATTGATAGCAGCCTTGCTCAGGTCTGAGGGTCGTGGCTTCCTTTTTAGAGTCAGCCCATCTCATGTTGGGTGTTAGGTCTCGGACCTCCAACCAGTAAACAGACTCCGGATTCTTGATCAGTAGCATTTATTGAAAGGCAAGAAAGTACCCAGCTTGAGAAAGCCAATTCTGCCTGACCTGGCTTTCACTGACCCCTTTATCCCCAAGAGTCCCCCCTCCTGCTTTCCCAAAGAATGTGTGAAAAGAGTTATTTTGGAGTTAGGCGCCCCAAGGTTGGAAAGATACAGTTCTTCCGAGCTCTCTCAGCCCCACCCACCTCGAGTGTTTGTTGTGAGGGAGGAAGAGAAAGGAGCTTGTAAGCCCCTTTGAGTTTCCTTACAGGAGAGAAAGGGGGGATATAAATTCAAAGTCGTTGTCACCACCGTCCTCTTCTTCTCCTCCTCCTCCCCCCCCCCCCCCCGACTTGTCTTGCTGGCCATCAACAGGGTCTGTAAAACTCTCCTCCAGCACATTTCGAATGGAACAACTTTCTCTCAGCTTTCTTTATTGTCCAATGTTTACTCCTCTATATAATAATGGGAAATAGTACACTGTTGCATTAGCTTGATCTTGATTGTCAGTGACACGCCTTTACACTACAGGATTATTTCTAGCTCTTTCAGCACAGCCCCTCCAAGGAACGTGTCAACGTGAGCCAAACTGGCAAGGTGACTTCGTGTTTTCCTCCAAGAAATGTGTGCATGCTCCTCTCCCCACAGAAATCTCACTCCTTCCAACACCCCCACACAAACTTGGCATTAGCCTGGAGGCGCAGAAATGTCTCTGAGTTCTGATGCAGCACAGAGAATGCATAAGGAAGCTTCTGGGGAAAATCAGTTCACTCTAAAAGGCAGTGATGGAGCTACAAGGCGGGGGGCGCGTTGCACCGGGCGCGTGCCTGGGGGAAACGAAAATCACCCCGATCACCTTCCCCCCTCGCCCTGCCCCACCAGGCCTGGCCCGTTTTCAGCCAGTAGAAAGCTGTTTTCTGCCGACTGGAAAAGGTAAGGGGGGGCACGCGGGGAAAGGAGGCAGGGCCACAGGAGGGCGGAAAACATGGAGTGCACCCCGGGTGCACTCCTGCCCTGCTACGCTTCTGCTAAAAGGTAGAGGTTTCTTCAAACACAAGGGACAACATGGTGCCCACGGACACCATGCTGGGGACTCCTGAGTTACTCTGTCTCCTGCCTCAGCTACTTGCAAGCACGTTCGAGAAGAAGGAGGAGGAGGAGGAGGAGGAGGAGGAGGAGGAGGAGGAGAATAAGAAGGAGGAGGAGCAGGAGAAGGAGGAGAAGAAGGAGAAGGAGAAGGAGAAGGAGAAGAAGAGGAGGAGGAGGAGGAGAGTTTGGATTTATATCCCCCCTTTCTCTTCTGTAGGAGACTCAAAGGGGCTGACAATCTCCTTGCCCTTCCCCCTTCACAACAAACACCCTGTGAGGTAGGTGGGGCTGAGAGAGCTCCAAGAAGCTGTGACTAGCCCAAGGTCACCCAGCTGGCGTGTGTGGGAGTGTACAGGCTAATCTGAATTCCCCAGATAAGTCTCCAGAGGAATCAAACCCGGCTCCTCCAGACTGGATCTCTCATCTGCCCTGACCCTGCAGAGTTTTCTTCTTGTGGCTGCAGTTCCTTCATTTTCTTCTTTGCTGCTGCAACAATAATACAGTAATTTCATTTATGGCTTTCCTCCTTTAGTGAGACTGGGGTGGAAGGGCTCTTCTGGTAGAAAAGGAAGTCTACTTCAAAGATGGTGGAATCCACTCCATCACTAGCAACTCTCTTTTATTTTCCCAGTCAGAGCAACACTTTTCATGATGGAATTTCTTGTCTAGAGAGTGGCAGTGGCGGCGGGGGTAAGAACAGGTGCACTCTAATCTGGAGAACCGCGTTTGATTGCCCGTTCTGCCACTTGAGCTGTGGAGGCTTCTCTGGGGAATCAGATTAGCTTGTGCACTCCAACACATGCCAGCTGGGTGACCTTGGGCGAGTCACAGTTCTTCGGAGCTCTCTCAGCCCCACCCACCTCACAGGGTGTTTGTTGTGTGTGTGGGGGGGCGGGGGGAATGGGAAAGGAGATTGTAAGCCCCTTTGAATCTCCTTACAGGAGAGAAAGCGGGGGGAGGGGGGATATAAATCCAAACTCTTCTCTTCTTCCATTGTGAATCTTCACCAGGGAAAAAAAAGCAGGGTTTGCATAGGAGAATGCTTCCCTCCAGCAGTGAACCTCTTGTAGGGTTGGTGTGTCCAGTTCTACGGCCCAAGCAGCTGATGACAGAATCCAACTTACCATGAAGCATTTGCAACCCTCATGTTAAGAACATAAGAACAAGCCAGCTGGATCAGACCAGAGTCCATCTAGTCCAGCTCTCTGCTACTCGCAGTGGCCCACCAGGTGCCTTTGGGAGCTCACCTGCAGGATGTGAAAGCAATGGCCTTCTGTGGCTGTTGCTCCCGAGCACCTGGACTGTTAAGGCATTTGCAATCCCAGATCAAAGAGGATCAAGATTGGTAGCCATAAATCGACTTCTCCTCCATAAATCTGTCCAAGCCCCTTTTAAAGCTATCCAGGTTAGCGGCCATCACCACCACATGTTGCAAAAATATGTTTCTTTGAACAAAGTTTAAAGCATCTATTTGTAAGATGTTCTACCTGAATGCAACTGGGATTGGCAATAGGTCTGAATAGTTTCAGAGTGCAGCCACGTTGTTCTGCGGTAAGATTGGACTAAGAAAATCTTTGCTGCCATCTGCTGTTTCTTCTCGTAGTATTGTTAATTGCCGACTGTTAATTTATCAATAGTTAACTACATTAAACAATGTGGGCTTTTAAAAATTATTAAAAACTATATCTTCTATATTTTATATATATTTGAGGCTTCAATAATGAACAAATATATATCAATATTTACTAACTGTAAAGTTCACGATTAAGGTAGGGATTGTTTATATGAAATTAAAGTAGATTATGTGGTTAGATGGAAAAATTGTATAAAGTGTTTAAACAGAGGAAAACCCCCAAGAAAATAGAGAAAGATGATATCAGGAACGAGAGGGGCAAAGAAAGAATACAGCTCAGAAAATACAGATATAATGAGAAGATAACATCTCACAACAAATTAAAGCCCTTTCAATAGACAAGGAAATAAAAATGTTTCAACTCAATTATAGCAAAGAAAATAGCACAAAATATTATTGATGAAATAAAATAAGAAAATAAAAACCTACCTACAGCAGAAAAAAGGAACAGAAGATAATATTATGGAGACAGGGAGCTGGGTATGTTTAGTTTGGTGAAGAGAAGGTGAAGAGGTGACATGACAGCCATGTTTAGATATTTGAAGGGATGTCATGTTGGTGAGGGAGCAAGCTTGTTTTCTGCTGCTCCAGAGACTAGACCAGGAGATGAAGGAGGGTTCAAGGTGAAGGGAAAGAGATTTGACCTAAACATCAGGAAAAACTTCCTGACAGTAAAGGCTTTTCAACTGTGGAATTCACTGCCTCGGAGTGTGGTGGAGTCTCCTTCTTTGGAGTTTTTTAAAGAGAGACTGGATGGCTGTCAGCCAGGAGTGCTTTGATTACACCTTCAAGATCTCCAACTGGTACTTAGATAGTGAAACTATTGAACAGGTCAAGTTCTATAAATACCTGGGCATTCATCTCCATCACAAAGCCAGCTGGACCAAGCATAGGGAAACTGTTGTTAACGGCTGCCAAATTACTTCCGCAGCCGTGGAAAGGTTTTTTTTTCTCCAAGGGTGGTAAGTTTATTCTGGATGCCCTAAGGGTATTTAACGCTAAGGTGTCCCAACAACTTCTCTATGGGGTTCCCCTGTGGATTGAAGCTTGGCATATATCTCTGGAGCGAATTCAATCCAAATTTCTATACAAGCTTTTCAGGGTCCCCCACTGTGTACCCTACACGGCCCTCTGCCTAGAGGCAGGACAACACCTCTTGGAAACAAGGGCATGGTGGATCACCCTTAAATTCTGGATCCGGCTTTGTTTTTTCAGTGATCCTAACAGCCTCATTCACTGCTCCCTCCCCAAACTCCAGTCATCTGCCTGGTGGGCCCACATCAAGCTTAAGATCTCCTCCCTGGGTTTCACTTGGGACCAGCTTCTTATGCTTCCCCCCAGTGATCTGGGTCACCGTATTAAGGAACGGCTATTTGACCAGGAACATCAACTCCTAGTTAGCAAAGCAAGGAGCCTGTTTTCCCCCCTTCACTTTGAAGTCATGCCCGGGAACTGCAGGACAGCTGCTTACCTAAACATCTTCCTCTACCCCAAGTCTAGGTCAGTGATGGCGAACCTTTTCAAGACCGAGTGCCCAAATTGCAACCCAAAACCCACTTATTTAATTACTGTGCCGACACAGTAATTTAACCTGAATACTGAGGTTTTCGTTTAGAAAAAACAGTTGGCTCCGAGGTGTGCGTTACTCAGGAGTAAGCTTGGTGGTAGTAGATGGCTTTGCTTTGAAACAACCGTGCAACTCTTCCAACGGGTGAATCACGACCCTAGGAGGGTTTACTCAGAAGCAAGCCCCATTTCCAGCAACTGAGCTTACTCCCAGATATTGTGCTTTAGTTTAACAGTGCTTAACAGGGTTACCTACACTACTTCCTCAAAACTAGGTCTTGTGAAATCGATATTGTGAAATAAGTTTCTGGCTCTCCTTTTATTTACTTATTTTCTTGAAGTTTGTACTGTATGAACTATGAGCAGTTTTACCCCGTCAAACTCTGGATCATACTACTGCACAGTTTTATCTGTATTTTCTCTTGATGCCTAATAAAGGTCTTTGAAGTTTGAGTGCTTTGATTGAGTATTCCTGCATTGCAGGGGGTTGGACTTGATGACCCTTCAGGTCTCTTCCAACTCTATAATTCTGTGATTCTGAGGCTGGTAAAATGAGTACTCAGCTTGCTGGGGACAAAGTATGGATGAACTGGGGAAGGCCATGACAAACCACCCCGTAAACATAGTCTGTCTAGTAAATGTTGTGATCTGACATCACCCCATGATCACTAATGACCTGATTCTTCCACAGGGGACTACCCTCACTTTCTTTAAAAAAGAAGACCTACAAAAAAGAAGGAGGAGGAGGAGGAGGAGGAGGAGGAGGAGGAGGAGAGTTTGGATTTATATCCCCCCTTTCTCTCCTGCAGGAGACTCCAAGGGGCTGACAATCTCCTTGCCCTTCCCCCCTCACAACAAACACCCTGTGAGGTAGGTGGGGCTGAGAGAGCTCCAAGAAGCTGTGACTAGCCCAAGGTCACCCAGCTGGCGTGTGTGGGAGTGTACAGGCTAATCTGAATTCCCCAGAGAAGCCTCCACAGCTCAGGCGGCAGAGCGGGGAATCAAACCCGGTTCCTCCAGATTAGATACACGAGCTCTTAACCTCCTACACCACTGCTGCTTCTATCTACCAGACTACAGCCACACAGCCCGGAAAGCCCATGACAACCAGTTGATTTTGGGATGGATTTCTCCAGTCCAGCATGTACTGGTAGAGTCAGCGTGGCGTAGAGCCATAGTAGAGCCAGCATTGTGTAGTGGTTAAGAGCAGGTGCACTCTACTCTGGGGAACCGGGTTTGATTCCCCGATCTGCCACTTGAGCTGTAAAGGCTTATCTGGTGAACCAGATCAGCTTGTGCGCTCCAACACATGCCAGCTGGGTGACCTTGGTCTAGTCACAATTCCTCGGAGCTCTCTCAGCCCCACCCACCTCACAGGGTGTTTGTTGTGGGGGTGGGGAAGGGACTGCCAGAAATGAGCAAAAAAAATTTCAAGAAAATAAGTTGGATAGTCAAGTCAAGTCAAGTATTTATTGTTTGAGCTATTGGCTATAACAATACAGAGATACATGCAGTTAAAACATTTAAATTAAAACAATAACTTAGTTTTACATTAAAATATAAATTATTTGTATTCGCAATCTCTAAATTAAAATGCCCCATCGAATACTTTCCACGTCAGATGTTTTTGCAGCTTCTTCAGCTAGTCTTAGTTAACCTCCAGTACTGTGGAACATCAGTTCAAACAGCGCTCATAAGTTCCTAGCCGCCAGGGCAAAGAGAGCCATCTTGTAAGAAACATAGGAATCAATATCAGATAGTAAGAAAATCAGTTTCTCATCATCGGACAAAAAAACTGTCTGTCAGAACCCCCAGTAAAAGACAAACTCGTGTTGTAAAAACAGCAGTTTTATTTTAAGATGGATCTGCAAACAGCAAAGCTGAGAATGACGAACTCCAATTCACACAGCACTTAAAAGCACCCAGGCCAGCCCTTCCCCCCCTGGGAATGAGAGCTCCACAGAGAATGCATGTAGATAGCAAGGGAGAAGCGCAGGCCGTGACCTTGAAGACACCTGCGATTTGTAGACTTCCCAGAGAAGCTAGAAAAGACAGTTAAAAACAGCATTAACCCTTTAACCCCCTCCCCACAGCGAAATGTAAGGCAGCAAAAGCAAACCCTAAATATAGGCCTCCTGACATACTGCCTCCTTTAAGGCTTCCCTCCCGGCTTGTTTAGGCAATGTTGATGAAACCTTTTGATAAGGCCAGGAGCTTTTACATTGTTAGCGAAGATCCATTGATTCTGCCCAGGCAAACAACCTTTCCAGGAGACCAAATACTGCAAGCGGTTACGATAGATGCGAGAGTCAAGAATATCAGACAGTTCATAATGCTTGGAACCATCAATCAGAATCGGAGGAGGCACTTTCATCTCTGGATGCCAGACATCCGGGGAACTTGTTTTCTTCAGCAGGCTGCAATGAAACACAGGGTGAATTTTACTTAAGGCTTTAGGCAAGTCCAGTTCAGCGGTTACTTTGTTAATGACCCTGATAATTCTAAAGGGGCCCACATATTTTGCACTCAGCTTGGAGGGTCGGTGCAGGCTGCGCAAATTCTTAGTGGACAAATAGACCATGTCTCCCACCACCAACGGGAAATCACGCCTGTGCTTATTGGCTTGACGCTTGTAGGCCTCCCTAGCCTTCGTAAGGGCACGAAGGATCCCTGGCCATTGCTGAGCCACAGATTGAATCCAATCCTGAAGTTCAGGTGCGGGTGAAGCAACTGACAGCAGCAAATGAGGCAGGGGGGGTGCTGACTGGCCATGAACCACCTCAAATGGAGTCTTGCCTGTACTACTATGAACAGAGTTATTATAGGCGTATTCAGCATAGGGCAACAGGTCAACCCAATTATCTTGCTGATAATTGGCATAACACCGGAGGTATTGTTCCAATGTCTGTTGGGATCTCTCGGTCTCGCCATCGGTCTGTGGATGAAAAGCAGATGAGACCCCCTGCTCCACCCCCAACAATTTGAGCAAGGCCCTCCAGAAACGAGACACAAACATACTCCCGCGGTCGGAAATTAACTTCTTCGGGAACGAATGTAAACGATAGATATGCAACATGAACAGTTCAGCCAATTTCTGGGCAGTGGGAATAGAAGCACATGGAATAAAGTGGGCTTGTTTCGAGAATAAATCTACCACAGTCCAAATCACCGTTTTGCCATGACTCAGAGGCAGGTCAGTAATGAAATCCATGGAAATCACTTGCCAGGGGGCACTAGGTAAAGCAATGTCCTGCAACAGACCCTGAGCCTTTGCAGGGATCGTCTTGGCCATGGCACACACAGGACATCCTTTGATGTAATCCTCAATATCCTTACGCATGGTTCTCCACCAAAACTGCCTCCTTAACAAGTGTAGAGTTTTCACAAAGCCGAAATGGCCTGCAGTTTTAACATCATGTCCCTGGTGGAGAATTTGAGAACGCAGTGAGGGTGGAACAAACAGCAGAGATCCATGATACCAGAGACCATTCTGTAAGATCAGCCCATCACCCCCCTCCTCCTTTGCAACCGGAGACTTGCCAGCCTCCAAGAACCCAGAGAGGAGGTGGTCTGGTGGAGCCAGGCCAGGCGAGCCCTGAGCCTGCATGCGAGAGCGGGTGACCACTAGGCCCAAATGGGAGGGAGAGAGGATCGTACGGGGAAGAGCAGACGTAGGCGAGGGCTCCCCCTCCACCGGCAACCTAGAGAGCGCATCTGCCAAACGATTGGTCTTGCCAGGAAAAAAATGAACAGTGAATCGGAATCTAGCAAAGAAATCAGCCCACCGCAGCTGCTTAGCTGTCAGACGACCTGGGGTGCATAACGCAGCCAGATTCTTATGGTCAGTCCAAACTTCAAAAGGCTGTTCAGCTCCCTCTAAGAAATGCCTCCAAACAGACAGGGCAGCTTTTATAGCACAAGTTTCCTTATCTCCCACAGTCCAATTCAGCTCAGCCCCGGAAAATTTGCGGGAGAGGTAGGCGCAGGGGTGGAGGCGACCAGCGGCGTCTCTCTGGAGGAGGGCAGTGCCGAGAGCTTTGTCAGAGGAATCCACGTGCAACACAAAGGGCCGGGAGGGGTCAGGGTGAGCCAGGACAGGCTCAGATGTGAATGCAGCCTTCAGGTTGTCAAAGGCTGCCTGGCAGGAAGAGTCCCAGGGCAAACTGGCTCCAGGACGGGCTGCAGCAGAACCCCGAGTCTTCGTACGCAATAGGTCAGTAAGGGGCAGAGCCAGGGAGGAAAAATTCGGAATAAAGTCATGGTAGAAATTAGCAAAGCCCAGAAAGGACTGGAGCTGTTTACGGGAGCGGGGGGACTGCCAGGCCAGCACATCGGCTACTTTGGCAGGGTCCATTTGTAATCCAGCAGCAGAAATACGATAACCCAAAAAGTCCAGCTGAGATTTATGAAATTCACACTTGGAAAGCTTCACATATAAGGAGTTAGCAAGAAGCCGCGACAAGACCTCTCTGACCAAGGCAACATGAGAGGCCTCATCCTGGGTATAAATTAACACATCATCCAAGTAGACCACCAGCCCCTTGAACAATAAGTCATTCAGAATACCGTTGATAAGACTTTGAAACACCGAGGGCGCCCCCGTGAGGCCGAACGGCATGACGCAGTACTCGAATTGACCATATCTAGTGTTGAAAGCAGTTAAGTGCTCGTGGCCAGGAGCCATGCGGACTCGGTAGTACGCCTCTCCCAAGTCCAATTTTGTGAAAACCTTACCAGAGCCCAAGTTGGACAACAAATCCTTGATTAACGGGAGGGGGTATTTATTAGAGCTGGAAACAGCGTTTAAACCTCTATAATCCGTACAAAGGCGAAGCGAGCCATCTTTCTTCTTCACAAACAAGACAGGGGCAGCATAAGCACTGCGGGCCTTTTGAATAAACCCCTGAGCCAAATTCTTGTCCAGAAAAGCCCTCAATTCAGCATCCTCAAGGGGACTCATTGGATAGATCCTGCCCTTGGGAAGTTTCGCTCCTGGAATCAGTTCAATCTTACAGTCCGTCTCCCGATGGGGAGGTAGTACATTACACTCAGTTTCCTCAAAGACACGTTGTAAATCCCGGTAAGGGGCAGGAACAGCAGGATCAACGGGGGCCGGCCTAAGGCTGCACGCCATGCCTTTAGGCGCACTTAACAAGTGGCTGGGGGGTTCAGCTTGCATGTGGTCCCCACAGGGGGGGTCAGTAAAAGTCAATGCTCTGCGAGACCAACGCACGTTAGGGTCATGATCAGTGAGCCAGGAGAGCCCCAAGATTACCGGGTATTGGGAAATGGGAGCAATAATGAAACTGCAGCATTCCCAATGTTCCTTACAACCAACCAGAATTTTTGGAGTGCGGGACGTGATGGGGCCGCCCCCCATAGGGGAACCATCCATCTGATCGAACCGAATAGTCTCAGTCAAAAGTACTGGTTGTAGGTGCAAAGCTTCCACCAAACGTGGGTGGATCAAACAATGAGAGCAGCCCGTGTCCACTAGGGCCTGCACTAGGAATTTAGGGCAACCCGGTCCCATAGTCAGAACAAGGGGCAACAGGATAGGATCACTCACCCGTTCAGCTTGCGGGGGCTCCCAGGGGATCGGCTGCTCCACACCCTCAGAGAGACCCGTGGCAGCACGGGCCCCTCCCTTTTGAGAAGGTTTTCCAGATTTAGTCGACTTAGCCACGGGAGTAGAGGAGGCGGAGGGGGCTCCTTTCTTGACAGGACAGGCAGAGGCAAAGTGGCCCCCCTCCCCACAATAGAGACAGAGGTTTAACCGACGACGGCGAGCATTTTCTTCTGGGGTTAGCTGGCGACAGGACTGCTTAGAGCCTGCCGGCTTTGGGCTGGAAACCACTTTCCGAGATGGAAGCGTTGGGGTTTTCCCGAGTGACACTCCCAGGGTGGCTGCTTCACGCATTCTAGCATCTGCAGTACCAGCCAGGATAATCCATTCCATCAGGGTTTGAGGGTTATCTCGAATGAGGCACCAGTTAAGCAAGTCAGGGTGCAAGGCCTTTTTGAAGGCAAAGACTTTGACAGGATCGTCCCAGTCAGGAATCTGGCTAGCTACTGTACGGAAAGTCTCAACGAATTCCACAAAGGGAGTCTTGCCCTGACGCATGTCCATGAGTTCCTGTTTAGCCTGCTCCCCTACGAAGGGGCTTTCAAAACGGCGGCGGAGAGCCATCATAAATTCCTGAAAGTTGTACAGCTCCGGAGCTTGGCGCTGGAAGAGGCCCACATACCAATTCCCCGCGGGCCCATCCAGATTCGAGCCAACTTCATACACACATTCAAAGTCACTCAGGTACTGCCTCAGCTTAATGTCAGAACCCCCAGTAAAAGACAAACTCGTGTTGTAAAAACAGCAGTTTTATTTTAAGATGGATCTGCAAACAGCAAAGCTGAGAATGACGAACTCCAATTCACACAGCACTTAAAAGCACCCAGGCCAGCCCTTCCCCCCCTGGGAATGAGAGCTCCACAGAGAATGCATGTAGATAGCAAGGGAGAAGCGCAGGCCGTGACCTTGAAGACACCTGCGATTTGTAGACTTCCCAGAGAAGCTAGAAAAGACAGTTAAAAACAGCATTAACCCTTTAACCCCCTCCCCACAGTGAAACGTAAGGCAGCAAAAGCAAACCCTAAATATAGGCCTCCTGACACTGTCCTAGGTAGTATTGGCTCCAAAAACCTTTTCCTTATTTCTGAATATAAAGGACAGGAGAGTATATAATGAAAGAGATCCTCAGGCTCTTGTTTTCCACAGATACAAAAGCGCTGAGAAAATGGTATTCGTGTGTATCTGCCACTAAGCACTGCTGAAGGCATTGATTGAAATCTAATAGAAGTATAAGCTATTCTTAGGTTTCTTGTTAGTGTAGTGGTCAGATATGTAGCTCTAATATGATCTCTTGGATAGTCAAGAAATCTAAACGAAACAAAAAAAAGAAATCAAAGATAAACAAAATTAAATGTATGGACTTAAGTCCGTTTTGGGCTATGTGGGCTTTTGAGACAGCTGGGGGGTTTCTTATCTTCGCTGTCTCCCCACTCTGCCTAGAAGCCCTCTGGATTGGGCTGTATGTACAAGATCTACAAGAAAGTTGTTTATCAGCGGCAAATCTAAGGATTCAAGTCCTGGAATCAAACTTCAGAAGCAACCATTTTCATTTTTGCAGAATCCCCGAAGAATTTGGAGAGTTGGACTTAGAGAACGGATTTTTAAAAATTAGCAGATTTCCCATACACTGAACAAATTTTTAAAACCAATTCAAAATACGCAACCCAGAATAAGCTAATACATGATTGATGAGTCAGCTTTACTAAAAAAAAGGGAAGATACAATCTTAGTGCAACATAGAAAAAAGACACAATAGAGCAGCAAAAAAAATCCAAATTTTACTTCCTAGCACAGTGATGGCATACATGTGTCGAAGGTGACATGCCATGACATTTTGGGTGACATGCCAGCATTCACCAGCACCTAAAAACAACTATTTTCCCTGTTTCAGTTTGAATTATTTTTATCATTATTTGACATTTCTTTATGTAATGCTTGGGCTGTATTTTTTTTAAAAAAAATAATAAATGAATATTTCTCTTTTGTTTGTGGGGGATGGGGTGGGGGTAACATACCAGCCGAGTCAAGTTAGGCATTTTCAGACTTTTTGACATGCTGAACCCAAAAGGTTTGCCATTACTGCCCAGCGTAATGAAAAAGGAATGAACTTGGAAACTTAGGTAAATGCTGCAAGAGAAGCAAAATAAAGCATCGTTGGAAAGTTCCCAAGTGGCTTTAGAAATATTTTTGCCAAAAGGCAGAAAAATAATTACAATATCTGAACAAGCTGAACCACTTTTGCAAAAATTGTCAGCAGAAGATAAGAGTCCAAGGCTGATTCCGCATGGGCCAAAAACAGCAGTGTGAAAACAGTGTAAAAGGGTTTAAAACAGTGTAAAAGGGTTTATACTGTTTCCACACCGTTTTCACAGCGCTGTTTTTGGCCCATGTGGAATCAGCCCAAGGCTTGGAAGATGCAGGACAATGTCTCCGGGCACCATTTACCTCCGGTACGCCTCTGGTTGGGGTATACATCTTGTCCACCTCACGGGGGGGGGGGGATACATTTGCACATGGGTGGATGGAGTTCGCTTATATTGCTGTTCCATTTGTAATCAATGCAATGCAATGAACAATGAAATTCAATGAACAATGCAGTGCATTGCAATGCAATGAACAAATACATGATACATAGAATTGGATTTGTTCCTAAGGTTGCCAACTGTGGCTAGGGGAAATTCCTGGAGATTTGGGGGTAGAGGCTGGCCCACATTGGAGTATGATGCCATAGCCCCCACTGGGCCATGTTCCCTGCCACATCTGAGCTCTATAGGTCGGAGCTGAGTTGTAATTCCTGGAGAAGCCCAGCCCCCAAATCTCCAGGAATGCCCTGGCTCAGAGTTGGCAACTCAGGCTTTGGAGTTTTCCTCCAGCCTTCTTTCAAGGGAGGCTGGAGTGGTTAAGAGCAGATGCATGCACTCTAACCTGGAGAACCGGGTTTGATGCCCCGCTCTGCCACTTGATCTGTGGAACCAGATTAGCCTGTACACTCCAACACACGCCAGTGGGGTGACCTTGGGCTAGTCGCAGTTCTCTCTGCGCTCTCTCAGCCCCACCCACCTCACAGGGTGTTTGTTGTGGGGGGGGGGGGAAGGGCAAGGAGATTGTAAGCCCCTTTGAGCCTCCTTACAAGAGAGAAAGGGGGGATATAAATCCAATTCTTCTTCTTCTTCTATGGCAGAGAGTGCAAGAAGAAGGCCTGTCGGGGAGCACAAAGAAGGGCCTGCAGTGGAGGGTTGGCAACTTCGGCAACTTTGGCTTGGGGAGTTCCTGGAGATTGTGGACGGATGGAGCCTGGGGTGGGTTCGCCGCCGCCCTTCGCAGTTGCCCTTTTCCGGGGGGGGGGGGGCGAAGGGGTCTCGGCCGGCCGGGGCTCCGTGCGTATCCGGGGAGATCCGCAGGAGCCCCAGCCCTGCCGCGTCAGTGCGTTGCTTCCGCAGCTGGAGGCTCCGCCGGGCGGCCGAGCTCCGCGCCTCCTCCTCCTCCTCCGTGCCAGCTGCGCGCATCCGGGCTCCGCACGGGGAAGGCGGAGTCGCCGGCTGGACTACAAGGCCCAGCCTCCTCCGGCACGGGTGGCCACCACGGCCGGGTGGGTCACCTTGCTTGCCGGGAAGGGAAGGGAGGAAGGGTCCGTGCGCCGCCGCCGCCGCCGCCGCCGCGCTCCACCTGCGTCCAGGTATGCGTCCGATGGCGCGCCGCGCTGCGGGGTCCGCGTGCCAACTCTGGGACGGGAAAGCCCTGGAGGGTTTGGTGGGGGAGGGATCGGGGGAGTGCGGGGCGTGGGGAGGAGCAGGACCCACCGGAGTCTGCATTCCTGCAGAGTAAGGGGTTTCGCTCTAGTCTGGGGAGCAGGTGAGATCCTATCCTCCCCGCCGACCCCTGGAGGTTGGCATCCTCCGCCCAAAATGCTCCTCGTTTTAAGCCATGGGTGGGGTGGGGTGGGGTGGGGTGGGGTGGGGTGGGGTGGGGTGGGTGAGCCCCCCTCCCCCTCCCCCCTCCCCCCTCCCCCCTCCGTTTGACCCAAGAGCCCCGGAAGGGTTTTGCCCAGCCTGCTTCTTAAATCCCCCCTCCCCTCCCCCAGAGATGAGCTGTGCAAATCCCCGGCCCTGCGGAGCTGATTATCTCTGCTGGTTGAGAGTTCATCCTGTCTGGGTTCAAGGGGACTTAAGTGCCCCTTCAGCCCTGCACAGCTGGAACCCAGCCGTAGCCAGGTAAGCGGAGGGGGGCTATAGGACAGGAGGAGACACCTGCACAGGTGAAGCCCAGCCTCCAACTCTTCAGGAATACCCTTGCTCAGAGGTTGGGACCTGCTGGGAGGCCAAGTCTTGCCCACCCCCAGCGACTCTGCAGAGACAGGTTTTCCTACCGTGTTTCCCCGAAAATAAGACAGAGTCTTCTATTAATTTTTGCTCCAAAAGATGCATTAGGGCTTATTTTCAGGGGGTGTCTTATTTTTCCCCCATGATTTTGCGCCCCCCCACATGACCAGATCAGCTGCGCCAGGGAATCTGTAACTAGGGCTTATTTTTGGAGTAGGGCTTATATTTCAAGCATCCTCCAAAAAATCCCGAAAAATCATGCTAGGGCTTATTTTCGGGGTAGGTCTTATTTTCGGGGAAACAGGGTAGCATTAGGACAAAACTGTTTTAGGGAAAAGCTTTGTCTCTTGAATCGAAGTGCTCAAGGCAGGGAGTCTAGGACCCAACCTTGGCCCTCCAAGATTATTGCAGTGCACTTTTGGACCGTGCTCAGAAACTGCCACTTGAGAGACATAAAGCTTGAAGGACCTCAAGGATCATCTAGTCCAGCCCCCTGCACATTGCACGAAATTCACAGCTACTTCCCCCACCCACCCACCCATCACCCCTTCTGTGTGTCCAGTGGAAGGTAAAAGCTCTCAAGGATCTTTCCAGATCCCAGAGTGGCAATCGGCATTACCCTGGGCACGTGCGAAAGGGCCGGGAGAGCTAAACTCTGGCACATCCCTGAGACTGGCCCCTTCCGCACACGCAAAATAATGCGCTTTCAAACCACTTTCACAACTGTTTGCAAGTGGATTTTGCTATTCCGCACAGCTTCAAAGAGCACTGAAAGCAGTTTGAAAGTGCATTATTCTGCATGTGCGGAATGAGCCACTGACTGCTAAGCCAAAGACAGTTTGGTTCGTGAACTTGTCGTGCTGTGTTAGCGTGTAAGCTAAATGAAATAAATAAATCACAGCATCAATCAGTCAAACAGTCAAAGGCCAGAAATGATTAAATACAGAGCATAAAGCCACAATATACAATTTCCAAATAAAATTAGAGAACATTATTTAAACTGCGAAAATTTTGCAAACGCAGAACGTTGAAACCATAAGATAAAATCAGAGCTCAAAACTGCTAGCACAAGTGATATATAAAATTGATCCTTCCAGACCCCAGACTGGCAATCGGCATTACCCAGGGCACGTGCGAAAGGGCCGGGAGAGCTAAACACTGGCACGTCCCTGAGACTGACAATTTCCAAATAAAATTTGAGAACATTATTTAAACTGTGAAAATTTTACGAACGCAGAATGTTAAAACCATAAGATAAAATCAGAGCTCAAAACTGATAGCACAAGTGATGTATAAAACTGAGATATAAAATTGATCGTCCAAATAGCCTACCACTGATTTGGGTTTAAATAACACAGATGCTTGTGCTGGGCCAAAACAACCTTTTGCAAAATCTTCACCGCCAATCAGAAGTCCTGCTGAGCAAAAGCTCTACCTGGTCCCACCTGCTTCCTAAAAACATTTGGCAGGTGCAAGAAAAGGTGTCAGAAAGTGTCAGGGCACACACAGTTGAGGTGAGTGACCATACCCACATTTCGGGTTCACATTTAGGCTAGTGCTATTTTAAAAATCCTGTTCAGCGTTTTGTTCTAGAATGTTCCACTCGGGTCCTCGTGCCTTGGGGACAGGACTACAAGTCAAATCATTTGCTGACATAGATGGTCCCTGAACTCCAGAGTTCTTATGATTTTGCTTCTCCCCTTCCCCCTGGACAGCATATTTCTGCCTCTCTCCAAGAGCCAGGAGGATCCTTGGCTACACTTATTGAGAACCGTGGCAGCCCGCTCATTTCTTGTCTTTCTTACTTGTAATGATGTTAGCAGCACTGGGGAAATGGCCACTCTTGTCCTATCCTGTGCTGTGCAAATAGCTCGTTGGTCTACTGTTCTGTTTATCCTAGCCCTAGCATGGTGTAGTGCAGTGGTGGCGAACCTATGGCACGCGTGCCAGAGGTGGCACTCAGAGCCCTCTCTGTGAGCACGCATGCACAGAGTTCGTCATGTAGGTGGAGCAGAAAATCACACCCACACACACATCTAGGCTGGCCTTGCTTCTGAGTAAACCCTCCTAGGGCTGTGATTCACTCATTCAAAGCATTGCACGGTTGCTTCACCAAGCTTACTCCTGAGTAATGCACGCCTCGGATCAAACCGTTTTTTCTAAACTAAAACCTCAGTATTTAGATTAAATTGCCATGTTGGCACTTTGCAATAAATAAGTGGGTTTTGGGTTGCAGTTTGGGCACTCGGTCTCAAAAAGGTTTGCCATCACTGGTGTAGTGGTTAGGAGCAGGTACACTCTAATTCCCCGCTCTGCCACTTGATCTGTGGAGGCTTATCTGGTGAACCAGATTAGCTTGTGCACTCCAGCACATGCCAGCTGGGTGCCCTTGGGCTAGTCACAGTTCTTTAGAGCTCTCTCAGCCCCACCTACCTCACAGGGTTCTTGTTGTTGGGGATGGGGGGAAAGAGATTATAAACCCCCTTGAGTGTCCTTACAGGAGAGAAGGGAGGATATAAATCCAACTCCTTTTCCTTCTCCTTCTAATCTCTCAATGTCGTCGTCGTCTTCTTCTCCTCCTCCTTCTTCTTCTCCTCCTCCTCCTCCTCCTCCTCCTCCTCCTCCTCACTCAATGTCTGAAATGGTAGATTAGCAGACTTAGAGATGCTCCCAAGAAATAACCACAGCAGGTTGTCACATACCGCTGTCCTTAGAAGTTCATTACTTTACAGAGCCCTACGGGGATGGGGCGGTATAATAAATCGAAAAAATAAATAAATAAAAATAAAAAAAATGTTCCAGCTCAACCTGAGGTGGAACACTGAGGTGGAACACCACAGCTTTCTCCGATGTTACCTGTGAAGGGCTGAGGAAGCCACAAGGGCTGTATGCGCCTCAGAAACCTGCCCCTGCCCAGAAAGTGATAGTGGTAGGGAAAGGATCATAGAGTTGGAAGAGACCCCAAGGGCCATCAAGTCCAACCCCCTGCAATGTAGAAAAACACAATCAAAGCACTCCTGACAGATGGCCATCCAGCCTCTCTTTAAAAACCTCCAAAGAAGGAGACTCCACCACACTCCGAGGCAGTGAATTCCACTGTCCAACAGCCCTTACTGTCAGGATGATTTTCCTGATGTTCAGGTGGAATCTCTTTTCCTTCACATCGAACCCATCATTCCTGGTCCTGCTATCTGAAGCAGCAGGAAACAAGCTTGCTCCCTCACCAACATTTTTGGTGTTATTTATTTATTCATTCATGGTTTTAGCACATTGTTATTGGTTTTATCTGTGAAGTTTTTAATGTGTATATTGTACACCGCCCAGAGCCCTTCGGGGGTGGGCGGTAGAATGAATGAATGAATGAATGAATGAATGAATGAATGAATGAATGAACATGACATCCCTTCAGATATCTAAACATGGCTATCATGTCACCTCTCAACCTTCTCTTCACCAAACTGAACATACCCAACTCCCTAAGTAGGACATGGATTCCAGACTTTTTCCCATTTTGGTTGCCCTCCTCTGGACCCCTTCCAGCTTGTCAATATTCCTTCCTGAATTGCAGTGCCCAGAACTGTACATAATATTCCAGGTGAGGTCTAACCAATGCAGAACAGAGCCAAGCCAAGAGACAAACAGAAGTGGAATGCCATTGGCTGCTTCTTCAGAGCAACCTTGGATTTTCTTGGTGATCCCCATCCAGCTACTAACCGGGGCTGACCTTGCATGGTTAGGCCAGCCTTGGCCGTCCAGACCCGGGCGCCCA
Source organism: Sphaerodactylus townsendi (assembly GCF_021028975.2). Lineage (NCBI taxonomy): Eukaryota > Metazoa > Chordata > Lepidosauria > Squamata > Sphaerodactylidae > Sphaerodactylus > Sphaerodactylus townsendi. Next base: position 159,079,912 of record NC_059427.1, read on the forward strand.
GAACATACATGCAGCGATATTGTGGAGCGCGGCGGAAATGGAGATTATGGCTTATTCTCTGCAGAGCGTTCTGCTTTTTTCCCTCCTCCCCTCTCAAGCTGCTTGCTATGTTTACGAGGAGCTTGAGGCCTTTGGTAGGATCATGGAATTTGAAATGCTGATCTTGTACTGTATTTTACATCTCCCTGTCTCTCTTGAATTTCTGTGTAAAGGCAGCTGACTTTGTGTCATTCAGGTGCCATCTGTGTGTGTGGTGTGTGTATATGTGTTTTGTTTTGCTTATTCCCTGGTCTAGTATTACTGCCCTGGAAGGCAAAATTGTCTGTCTCTGCTTGCTGCGGAGGAAAATTCCCAGACCTACCTCCCTTGATGTTTTCTTCCCATAGTACTAACACACACTGTGTGTTTATTTAGTGCTGAAAACGCTTCACGTATGTTCACTCAGTCTTATTGTCCTCCTAGTTCCAGATAGCTCCATAAGGTTTAAGAGTGAGTGACTTTCCTGGGGCTGCCTCCTGAGGGGGGGGGGCAAGATTAACCCTGGGGGCTTCCTTATTTACAGCTGTGCTTCTTTGCCATGTTGCTACGTCGGCTGTCATCATGGTAAGCTGCACTCTGTCGAGCCTCCATCCTGGCTCTTCTGGGGGATTCCTCTCACTGTTCGTTTCCCTACCAGCGTGGTGTAGTGGTTAAGAGCAGGTGCACTTTAATCTGGAGGAACTGGGTTTGATTCCCCACTCTGCCGCTTGAACTGTGGAGGCTTGCAAATTGGGCTTGTAAATTTCGTTGTGCGTGCACAATGACAATAAAATGCTTATGCTTATCTGGTGAACTAGATTAGCTTGTGCACTCCAACCCATGCCAATTGGGTGACCTTGGGCTAGTCCCAGTTCTTCGGAGCTCTCTCGGCCCCACCCACCTCACAGGGTGTTTGTTGTGGGGGTGGGGAGGGAAAGGAGATTGTAAGCCCCATTAAAGGAGAGAAAGGGGAAATATAAATCCAAACTCTTCTTCTTCTTCCCTTGCTCGGGTGCAGAATGGCTGCCCGGAACGTGCTGCTGACCGGCTGCTCCTCTGGCATTGGACGAGCCTTGGCAGTGCGCCTGGCCAAAGATGAGCTGAAGCGCTTCCGAGGTAAGCAGGGGCTACTCAGAGGTAGCACGGGCCCCATGGGAGTGTGGTGCCTTGGGAGAAGCAGAACGGCAGCCCCAAGGCTCCTGTTGCATTAAATCCTCATACATCTCTGTGCCTGCATAGTACCCCATCATTCAGATGAGATACTGTAAAGGTGGCTGTAATGTAAACATTAAGAACATCCGAAGATTCTTGCCAGATCAGAGCAGTGGTCCATTTAGTCCAGCATCCTGTCTCACACAGTGGCCAACCAGTTCCTCTGGAGGGCCACCAACAGGGCATAGAGGCCGAGGCCTTCCCCTGGTGAGAACATCAGAAGGGCCCTGCTGGATCAGACCAATGAGGGTCCATCTAGTCCAGCATCCCGTCTCACACAGTGACCAACCAGTTTCTCTGGAGGGCCACCATCAGGGCATAGAGGCCGAGGCCTTTCCCTGGTTAGAACATTTTGGTTGTCCTCCTCTGAACCCGTTCCAGCTTGTCCAGGTCAGTCTGATGGCTACCTTTGGTGTTCTGGGCAGAGGACCCTTGCCATACCCCCTTGGCTAGAGTAGAGAAGCTTGATGTGACAATCCCCGGCTTTTCCTTTCTCTCTTTAGTTATTGCCACTATGAGGAATCTGGAGAAGAAAGAAGCCCTAGAGAAAGAGGCCGGGCCTGTCCTGGAAGAGACACTAGAAATCAAGGAGTTGGATGTGGGCAGTGAGGACTCGATCCGCCGCTGCCTAGATAGCATCCCCCAGCGCAGGGTGGACGTCCTTGGTACGAAAGCCTCTCTTCTCCTTCTGTGTCTTCAAGAATCCCCACCCACTTCGTTCCTGGACGAGCAACCTTTGTCTTCTTCCCAATCCTGGCAGTCTCTGAAAGTCCATCGCTGGACTCAGCCCAGAATCTGATTTGCCAGCCCCTGGATTAAGCCACCATGGCATATAAAGGCAATTGAGCAGAAATTGGGAAGACAGTGTGGTTTAGTGGTTAGAGTGTGCACACAAGCCTTTATTGGCATACAAAACAGGACAAAATTTTAAAGCCAAACAAGGTTAAGAAATAGTTAAAATTACTAATTTCCAGTATAAAATTTCACAAAAGACCACATCGGAGCTGTTCAGGAGATTGGGTATCTTATAACACTCTTGCCACTGAGAACATTGCAAGAAAATGGAATTCATGTATTTCATGTGTATCTTATCATATTTAGGGTATACAAACAGAGAATGGCCAAGTGTTTCAACCGTAATCAGATCACATGAGCAAACCCTTTTAGAATGTTCCATATTCTTGAATCTTCCCTCCAGCAGAGCTGATGGCAGCACATTACATCTTGCAGTAGCCAAGGCTCTCCTCTGGGTGGGATTAATCAGCAGACGAAGATATGCTGCCATAATTCCACGCTCGCATGGGATGAATAATGTAGTCGGAGAACAGGTTGTCTTGGCAGCACAAGTCAAATTATGAAAAGATCCAAGAGCCTATTCTTAACTAGTCTGAAGGCTTCCACCTTTGTGACCATAAGGAGTGATTCCAAAGGGAAACCAATAGCTTCAACCTTTCTAAAGATCAAAGTATACCATTCTGAAATAAAGTGATCTGATAACAGAGAGGGAATATAACTATTGGATCCCACTAGACAATGTATATGCAGCCAATATTTTATGGCCCTTATCCATGCCAAGGTTTCTAGAGTTGTTTGGCCCATCTCTATGCACAACGCAGCATAAGGCACACATCTAGGGAGCCCCATTAGTGGTTAGAGTGTCAGCCTAGGCTCTGGGAGACCCAGGTTCGAATTCCCAGTCTGCCATGGACGCTTCCTGGGGGAACTTGGACCAGACACACATGCTCAGCCTAACATACCCCACAGCGTATTGTTGAAGGCTTTCAGAGCATGGTTGTTGTAAGGATACCCTTCCCCCCACACCTGAACCTTCCCACCAGGGTGGGTGGGGGATGACCAGATGACAGACCCCCTCATCACTTCCTCCCCCTTCCACCAGGGTGAATGTGTCATGACCATATGATGGACCCCATCCCCCTTCCTTGTTGCCAGGGTGGGTGGGCCACAACCAGGTGATAAAGAAGAAGAGTTGGATTTATATCCCCCCGTTTCTCTCCTGTAGGGAGACTCAAAGGGCCTTACAATCTCCTTTCCCTTCCCCCCCCCCACCCCAAACAAACCCCCTGTGAGGTAGGTGGGGCTGAGAGAGCTCCGAAGAACTGTGGCTAGCCCAAGGTCCTGCAGCTGGCGTGTGTTGAGGTGCACAAGCTAATCTATTTCACCAGGTAAGCTTCCACAGCTCATGTGGCAGAGCAGGGAATCAAACCCGGTTCTCCAGATTAGAGTGCGCCTGCTCTTAACCACTCCACCACGCTGGCACCATGATGGGCCATGACCAGGGTGGGTGGGCCATGACCAGATGACACCCCCTTCCCCCCCTCCCCCTTGATGGACCAACCGTCTGACTCCATAAAAGACAGATTCACGTCTACGTGTGTGTGTTTACCTGATCGTGCATCTCTCTGTCAAGAGGTAAGAGGTGAACATTGGGGAGAAGGGGGGGGAGGGATGATGAACAAAGTTAATAAAGTTTTAGAGTTCAGACTGAATTGTTGCAACTCTTCTGAGTTTGAGCGGAACCGGTCTGGTTTCTGTTTTCCTTCGGCCACTCTGTGAGTGTTTCCCCACAAGCAGACTGTGAATCTCCACCACTTTGAAAGTTTTCACAGTGGCCAGTTTGGTCCTGTGGGCTGATGCTCTGCTGGAGGCAGGTTGCCTTTTGGAGGCGCATCCGGAACTACCACTTACTTACTTACACATACACACACACACACACACACACACACACACACACACACACACACACACACACACCCCGCCCTCCCCCGGAGGGCTCAGGGTGGTGAACATGGACATATAAATAGAGCACAAAATAAAACCAATGAATCTCAAGTAATTAAATAAATCATAAAGAAATGGCTCTATACGCATTAAAACCCCATTAAAAGCAGCGTATTGGTACCGAAGCGTGCACGCGTGCAAGCTTGTTGCCCAGTCATACTTGACGCGGTGGAACGTGTGCGTGTGTGGAAGCTGCAGGCGGGACCCCTCTCTGTCATGGTGCTGACCGGTGGGGACCTTTACTTAAGAACATAAGCAAGAGCCTGCTGGATCAGACCAGAGTCCACCTAGTCCAGCACTCTGCTACTCGCAGTAGCCCACCAGGTGCCTTTGGGAGCTCACATGCAGGATGTGAAAGCAATGGCCTTCTGCTGCTGCTGCTCCCGAGCACCTGGACTGTTAAGGCATTTGCAATCTCAGATCAAGGAGGATCAAGGTTGGTGGCCATAGATCAACTTCTCCATAAATCTGTCCAAGCCCCTTTTAAAGCTATCCAGGTTAGTGGCCATCACCACCTCCATATTCTAAACACCAATCACACGTTGCGTGAAGACGAAGAGTCCGAATGAAGCGTCCGGTGAACGCCATGCTCAGACCAAGCTCTCCCATCGAGTGAGGACTGGGATGAGGAAGTGGGACGACTGCAAGCAGCTTCCAAGCTGCATGGAACCGCGGAACGCCAGCTAAGTGGGAGGAGTGAGCGGGCACAGTTGCAGCAAGAGCTAAAAACCTGCAGAGGGACCGGGAACAGCAACGCAAAGAAACTAGCCTCGAAGTTGGACCGTACCAAAGACGCGCTCCAACGGCATAATGAAACGGGTAGTCCATCAGCCCGCTGATGCCCCGGTACACTCCAGACTGGATTTACAACGGCAACGCTTAAAGCTGCTCAGGTTCTGGCGCATCGCCAAGTGAGCTTCACTGAAGCCCTTTAAACGGGACCTTAATCCGGCTAAATTGGAACGCAGAAAAGGCTGCTTTGCACGCGCATCTCAGGATGCATTGGCACCGCTAGGCGAGAGGTGGATCTGGCTGCGTTGGAGAGGGAACTAAGGAGGCAGCAGACCGGGAAGCCCCAAGTTGGAGTCTATGCTGTTACTGATCATGTCGGGCGCCAGGGGGGCCACGCATCGTCCTGCCACCCAAACGCCAGCGGCAGACCGCCAGCTCGATTCCGGCTCCTCGCATAACAACAGCTGCTCGCCCAACCCGCTCAACCCGCGCAACCACCTTCCCAGCAGGCACCAAGAGTCAGCCGAACGGGGCTACTTCATCGCCGATACCAGCCCGCTTTGATGGGGACCCGCCTTCCAAACTTCCTTACTTCATCTTGCAACTCAATGCCCACTTGGAAGACTATGATGATCTATACCGGGTTCTGAACGCTGAAAACATGGACATCGGCTCAGTCCTGGATGGGGCAGCAGCCGACTGGTTCGTGACTCTTCTGCATTCGCAGGATGAGGTCTTTCGCACAGTGCCCGTATTCCTCCAAGCCTTAAGAGCGCGCTCTCCAAGATCCAGGTGGCCGGTGAGAATGAAGCTATCCGCACTCATCAAAACCATCTAGCAAGGCAACCTACCGCTTGCAGAATTTTGTCCGCGGAATTTCGCAAGCGGCTGCCGCTCTAATTTCCCTCCTGAGTGGCCTGAATCCATGAAATGCGAATTCTCGATGCTGTGGACAGCAAGCTACGTGAAACGGTGTTTTTAATTCGGGTTCCTTCGCATCATTGCGGATTGGATCCAGTTGGGGTCTCGCGTGGCGCCTCGCTTGGAATACGCTCGCCAAGGAGGCCGCCCACTCCCTAAAACCACTACTGTGTCCACCAAGCCAAGCTTCCAGCCGCTCCTACCGAAACCACCGCCGATCACCGTCAGCTTTACTTGGGTTGTGTCTTTACCGCGGAGGGCCAGGTCATCTAGCCGCCAACTGTCCTGGGCAAGAAGCAAAAAAAAAAAACCAATCCACTTGAAGCCCCGCCAAGACCGCCTGCCAAACCACCACGCAGATATCAGGTCCGCCTCCCACTGGCTCGCCCAAAGCGGTGACCGGCTACACTCCAGAGGAGGGGGAAGCAGTTGTTTGCCTTTCTTCAGCCCCCCCCTACGGACATGGGGTCCGACTCCTGACGCTGTGAGTGAAGGCAGCCCCATTACTGTTCAAGCATTTCTGGCCAACCCTCAAGTAAAACACACTGCGACAGTATAGCCTCGGCCCTTGTGGATTCCGGCTGCTCCCACTGCTTAACGCGGCCCCAGGTGGCAGAGGAGTTGGCCTGGACCGAATTCCACTGGCTAAGCCCATACCATCTACTCCAAATGGACGGTAGCTCCCTCGGAAACCAAGGACCCGCCCAGTTCAAAACACAGCCGGCTCCTCTCCTCATACCGCCGACCATTGGGAGAAAATTAGCTTCATTTCACGCCAGTGGCCAAACACTCCATAGTTTTGGGCATGCCTTGGTTGTTGTTACATGAACCGTTCATTTGGAAAGAAAGGATCCTAGAATTCACTGACCCTCCCTGCGGTGAACACATGACTCAGGAAGAAAACCCAACGCCTTCCTGACACACCCCTCTGGCTTCCTCAGTGACAAGTTCTCGATTCTATTGGCATCCCACCCGCATACCAAAGATCTAGCCAGAGTTTTTCAGGAGCAGGAATGTGATCAGTTGCCACCCCACAGAGACACTCGACTGTAAAAATTGTCATACAACCAGGGGCTTAAATTCACCCAAGGGTAGAATTCCACCGCATGAGTCCCAATGAGGAGAAGGAACTTCGCGGCCTTCTTAGACAAGAACCTTGCTCATGGTTTCATAATGGCGGGCTACCAAACACACACACGCCAGTTCCCCGCTTTGTTTGTCAAAAAAGAAAGATGGGTCTTTAAGGCTTTGCACAGATTACCGAGGTCTCAATGCTGTCTCCATGTCCAATAAATATCCTTTTGCCTTTGATCAAGGACCTTTTAGATGCACTCGGCAAAGGACGCATTTTTACTAAATTGGACTTGAGAGAAGCTTACTACAGAGTCAGAATTGCTGAAGGATATGAACACCTGACTGCGTTTAACACAAAGTTTGGACAGTTTGAATACTTAATAATGCCATTCGGGTTAAGTGGGGCCCCCGGGGCTTTCATGGCCCTTATTAATGAAGTTCTCCATGATTTACTGTACAAGGGAGTTGTTGTATACTTAGATGACGTTTTAATTTACTCGCAAACGATAGAAGAGCATGAAATATTGGTTCGAGAGGTGCTAAAACGCTTGCTTGACAACTCTCTCTTTGCCAAACTCTCCAAATGCTGTTTTCATCAGACCTCCATTGACTATTTGGGTTACCGGATCTCGCCCGAGGGCTTAAAAATGGATCCTGCTAAAATTGACGCAGTCCTCCAATGGCCTGCCCCCACCAACCGCAAAGAACTCCAGTCGTTTCTTGGTTTTGCTAATTTCTATCGTGATTTTATACCCCAATTTGCTGAACTGACTCTCCCTCTCACAGACCTCTTACGCACTAAGGGTAAGGATCCTCTGTCCGCCAAGCCCGGGGCCCCCCTTTTCTGGTCTGAAAAATGTCAAACAGCCTTTGAACTATTAAAATCTGCGTTTACCACCGAACCTATCCTAAAGCACCCTGACCCGGATCTCCCGTTTGTGGTTCACGTGGACGCCTCGGACAAAGCACTTGGGGCAGCCCTGTTGCAGAAAAATAAAGATGGTAAACTGGTTCCGTGTGCTTATTTGTCAAAAAAATTCTCTGGTGCCGAGCTCAACTGGACTGTAGGTGACAAAGAGACTGCGGCCATCAAAGCAGCACTCTCCACTTGGCGCCACTGGCTGGAGGGAGCTAAACATCCCTTTCAAGTTTGGTCGGATCATAAAAACCTGGCAGCTCTTTCCACCCCCCTCAAGATGTCCGCAAAACAACTTCGTTGGGCCGACTTCTTTTCTCGTTTCTCTTTTACAGTCCATTTTTTCCCTGGGAAAACCAACAAACTGGCTGACGCGCTCTCGCGCCTACCCGGGGAGGGGGGTGGAGCTGCCTTACGAGACATTCCACGCACTGTTCTTTCCCCCTCCCAGTTGGGGTTGGCTGTCACTCGATCTCAAACGTCCACTTCTCCTCCGCCCCCCGTTCCCAGTCTCGTCTCTCCTTTCCTGCGGGAATTGGAGGAGGCGGGGCTGCACGAGCCTCCAGCGGCCGAAGGGGACTCCCAATTGCGTTTGGAGAATGGAGTTTGGCGGAGGGGGGAATGTTGGTACGTGCCTCCCCCCCTCCGCAAGCAGGTTCTTGAAGCTTGCCACGATGCCCGTTCGGCTGGGCATTTTGGCTTTTTGAAAACTCTACACTTGGCCCGCCGGCAGTTCTGGTGGCGCGCAATGCGCAAAGACATTGAGGCATACATTAAAGGCTGCTCGGTTTGTGCAGAAGCCAAAACCATCCCGGGAAAGCCCCATGGACTATTGCAACCTCTCCCGGTAGCTTCCCGGCCTTGGGAAGTCATCTCCATGGATTTCATTACAGATTTGCCCGAAAGTCATGGCAACACGGTTTTATGGGTGGTGGTAGACTTATTCTCTAAGCAAGCCCATTTTATTCCATGTGCTTCCATCCCCTCCGCTCCTAAGTTGGCACGGCTGTTTATTCAACATGTTTACCGTCTCCATTCCGCCCCCGTTAAGGTGGTCTCAGACCGCGGCCCCCAATTCATCTCAAAGTTCTGGAAAGCGTTTTTGGGGTTGTTGGGGGCCGCCCCGGCCGTCGCCGCCCCCTACCACGTTCAAAGTGACGGCGAGACGGAGAGAACGAACAGAACCCTAGAGCAGTATTTACGTTGTTACACCAACTACCACCAAGACAATTGGTGCGAGCTTATTCCGTTTGCGGAGTACGCCTACAACAATGCGGTTCATAGTAGTACAAAGAAAACCCCCTTTGAAATTGTGTCTGGTCGCTCCTTCCCGCCGTTACCACAACTACCCGCAGCAGCGTTGGACCCCCCAGAATTCCAACAATGGATTTCATCCCTAGCCGAGGGATGGAAGTCGGTCCAGACCGCCTTACAGCAAGCAAAGGACTCCCAAAAACTGCAAGCGGATAAACACCGCTCAGATTTCCCTCTGCGTGTGGGCTCCTGGGTGTATTTATCTACAAAAAATCTCAGAGACGTGCATAAATTTTCCAAACTTGGCAAGAGATTTGTGGGACCTTTTCAAATTACTAAAGTGATTAATGATGTCACTGCCCGCTTAGATTTGCCTAACTCTCTTAGTAACATCCATCCTGTCTTCCATTCCAGCTTGCTCAAGGAGGCTCCCGCTTCCGATGCCTGGCACGACCCGCCGGAGAGGCCCCCACCGACTATTATTGATGGCCACAAGCACTACGAAATTGACGCTATCCTGGACTCTCGCTTTAATCGCAAACGCTTGCAATATTTAGTTTCTTGGGTGGGATATTCCTCTGGGTATAATCAATGGGTCTATTCCGAAAACATTGAAGCCCCCACCCTTATTGCTGCTTTCCACCGCGCCTTTCCGCACAAACCTGGGGGGAAGGGGTCTTCTTTAGGGGAGGCAGAGTGTAAAGGATTCAATAGTGTTGATGGTGAAGTAACCTTGAGTGCATTCCACAGCCCGGGCGATGGGCCAGATGCATCGGCGGAGACTTTATCTCTGCGCGGGAGATGAAGCCTCTGTTCCCATGGGAAGCAGGAAGGGGGGATGGGGTGACTGGTATTATAACCTGTGCTTCTGGCGGGAAGTGTCATTCCTGCCACTGCGTGTACTTGAGCTTTCTAAGATGTCTTAATAAATGGACTTTTACTCCCAAAGCCTTTTATTTCTGCGTCTATGGAATTCCTTACAGTTTCCTTTTATTAGTCCTAATTCTTCTCCCCTGCGCTTTCTCGCAAGCAGCCGTATCTCATCCTCTGCTTTCTTTGCAGTGAACAACGCCGGGGTGGGCATGATTGGCCCGGTGGAGAGCCACAGCGTAGCCTCTGCCCAGCGCCTCTTTGACACCAACTTCTTCGGGGTGGTGCGCCTGATCCGGGAAGTCTTCCCTGACATGAAACGGCGGCGCCAAGGACACATTGTGGTGATGAGCAGCGTCTTGGGACTGCAAGGTGAGGGGGTGTGGGGGGAGGGACTCTTGGGAGGGGGCAGACGCTGAATGGGAGGGAGAGGAAAGGAGGCAGCGAAAGGCTTTGGTCGCAACATCTCCCTGTAGTTCCTGCCGGGGAATTACAGGGATAAGCCCTCTGGACTGACCTACTGATCAAAAGTCATTCAGTGGGCAAACAAGAGGGCTTTTTCACTGGCAGCCCCACAGTTGTGGCACCTGCCAGCTTGGTGTAGTGGTTAAGAGCAGGTGGATTCTAATCTGGAGAACCGGGTTTGATTCCCCACTCCTCCACCTGAGTGGCAGGGGCTTATCTGGTGAACCAGATGTGTTTCCCCACTCCTACATTCCTGCTGGGTGACCTTGGTCTAGTCACAGTTCCCTCTGAACTCTCTCAGCCCCACCTGCCTCACAAGGTGTGCTTGTTGTGGGGAGAGGAAGGTAGGGAGTTGTAAGCTGCCTGGAGAGAAAGGTGGGGTATAAATCCAAGACTCCTCTTTTCCTTCTCTTCTTCTCCCCCTTTCAATCTTTAGGGGTCATAGTCAAGTCCAGTAGCCGCTTATAGACCACAGATGTCAAACTTGCGGCCCTCCAGATGTTATGGACAACAGTTCCCATCATCCCCTGGCAGCATCATGCTGGCAGGGGATGATCAGGGCTAACCAGTCCATAACATTCGGAAGACCACAAAGATTGTTTACCTATGTTATAGACTAACAAACAGATAGCCTGGCAAGCCATGAAACAATTTTTTAGGAGGCAACTGAAGACACTTTTGTTAACTTTTGTTTTGTTCAAAGCTCTTTTGTTTTCTTTGGTCGAAGCTCTCTCAGCCCCACCCACCTCACAGGGTGTTTGTTGTGAGGGGGGGAAGGGCAAGGAGCTTGTAAGCCCCTTTGAGTCTCCTGCAGGAGAGAAAGGGGGGATATAAATCCAAACTCTTCTTCTTCTTCTAACAGACAAAGGATTTGCACTAAATATAGCCTCACCTGTAATGCATTCAGGAAAAGTGTGTTATGATGATATATAAAACCCAACAATAGGCACCACTGTGATTGTAGTGACAAAAATGATAATGGAATGCCATTTCAAATACACACTTCGTGTTATCCAACAACATACAATGGAGCAATGATAACAAAAAAACCACAAAGCTACTTGATCCTCCAGATAAAACCCAACCTCGAATCCAGACTTCAAAGGCTTGTGGTTATGTCAGATGAATATTCTTGTAGAAAGTCATATAACATAATTGTTTCACATAAAGTTTCAAGCAAAGCGTTCCTCAAACGGGTCACGCATAAGAACATAAGAACAAGCCAGCTGGATCAGACCAGAGTCCATTGGGAGCTCACATGCAGGATGTGAAAGCAATGGCCTTCTGCGGCTGTTGCTCCCGAGCACCTGGTCTGTTAAGGCATTTGCAATCTCAGATCAAAGAGGATCAAGATTGGTAGCCATAAATCGACTTCTCCTCCATAAATCTGTCCAAGCCCTTTTTAAAGCTATCCAGGTTAGTGGCCATCACCACCTCCTGTGGCAGCATATTCCAAACACCAATCACACGTTTCGTGAAGAAGTGTTTCCTTTTATTAGTCCTAATTCTTCCCCCCAGCATTTTCAATGGATGCCCCCTGGTTCTAGTATTGTGAGAAAGAGAGAAAAATTTCTCTCTGTCAACATTTTCTACCCCATGCATAATTTTATAGACTTCAATCATATCCCCCCTCAGCCGTCTCCTCTCCAAACTGAAGAGTCCCAAACGCTGCAGCCTCTCCTCACAAGGAAGGTGCTCCAGTCCCTCAATCATCCTTGTTGCCCTTCTCTGCACTTTTTCTATCTCCTCAATATCCTTTTTGAGATGTGGCGACCAGAACTGGACACAGTACTCCAAGTGCGGTCGCACCACGGCTTTATATAAGGGCATGACAATCCTTGCAGTTTTATTATCAATTCCTTTCCTAATGATCCCCAGCCTTTTTCACAACGCAAGTTGTCCTTCTGTCATTTTTTGTTATTATCATTCCAATGTATACCTCTGGTATTGGGCCTGGATTCCCTACATGGTTAGAAACAGAACTGTTAAAGCTCATTGTGTGAGTAATGGGGAAGCGGCCTTTGTTGGGCACCCAAAAAAATTAAATTTTGCAGGGTTCCAGAATGCACTTTTTGAAAGGTTGTTGTGCAGTTTGTCCTGTTGTTTTGGTTGTTCCGAGGGAGAGGCAGGGTGTTGGAGTGGGTGCTGAAGTCCTGACCACTGGCACCTGCATTCAGCAGGTTTTCTTTGACTTCTGCCAAGCCTTGCTACCAGTCTGCTTCCGAATATATCCAATGTATCTCTATGGCTGATTCTTCCCCTGCAGGTCTCTTCTTCAATGACTTCTACTGTGCCTCCAAATTCGCTGTAGAGGGATTCTGCGAGAGCCTGGCTTTGCAAGCCTTGAAGTTCGGGGTTAAGTGAGTTGGTTTGAGGAGGGAGGGGCTTTGCAGTGGCATAGCTACAATGGGGACATCCGGGTACCATTGTAGGTCACATGGCCCCCCACATAGCCATGCCCCCTGCCAAGCCGGGCACTCAGACACCCAGACTACACAAAGGCCCACTGGCTCTGTGGCTAAAAAGGTCGTCTTTTAAGTTACGGCGAGCATTTTTTAAATTATGATTATGATTTTTAACTGTAATTTAGGTTTAACATGTTTATGCCACCCTGAGCTCTTCTGTGATGGGCAGGATATGAAACTAAAAATAAAAATGAATTAATTTTTTAAAAATAGTATAGCCATGAGCCTTTGCCAAATATGCATGGCAGGGGGTGTGGCCTCATGGGAGCATGGCCTCACGGGGGCGCAGCAGTCAGGCTTGGGTGCCATTTTGCCCCGGGCTCTGTTTCCCCTCCCTACGCCTCTGGGTCCTTGGCACTGGGGTGTGCCTAAATCCTCCAATCCTTCATCCATCCTATGTATGTGCTGCGTCCCCATCACCTCTGTGACTTTTCTCTTGGCCCTCTGTGCTTCTCAAAAAGCTGTTAGCCCTAACTTTTTTTTCCACACTGGGCGCAAGGCAGCAAGCAGTGCTGTAGGGATTGGTACTGTCATGGCAGGAGTCTTGCTCAGGTACCGTCAATCCACTTTTACACCCAAAAGGCACTTGTCCCAAGACAATGATGATTTTCAGATCTTTATAACGCAGTGTAATCAAAACAGGATTGCCCAAGCCACAATATGGTGGGTGGTTGATGATTAACAAATGTGTAAGTTGTTATGAATTTTTGTTTAAACAACTAAAATGATTTCTGGGCATTGTAAACATTGTGGTCTTTTGTAAGTCCGAATGATTTATATTGGTGAAAGATTAGGGAAGCATTGCTGTATCGATATTGCATTATAAAGATTTGAAAATGATCATGGTCTTGGGACAAGTGCATTTGCCTTTTGGGTGTAAAAGGGGATTGACTGTACTGATATAGTCCACCCACCCCATAATAATATTTTGGTTATGGAGGAGTCTTGCTCAGCCTGTCCCCAAACCGAAGGCTTCTTTTCATTCCCTGGTTCCTCTCCAGTGGCGTATCTGCCTAGGGACAAGAGGTACCCCTTGTCCCTAGGCGCCACTTTTCTGGTCACGGGGGGGGGGGGGTGCAAAATCAAGGCACACAAAAACGACGAGGCAGCAGGACTTCCTGCTGCCTCCAAGCGCCCTCAACCCCACCCTGGACTGCCCCCTCCCTTCCGCCCCCCCTCCGGCAGGGCTCCCAGCTGGCAGCCTGCAGTCTCTTCTGACCTTCCCTCTGGGTAGGCCAGAAGAGACTGCATTCCCGGCCTCGGAAACTTTGTTCTATAAGCACTGAGGCCAGGGTGGGGGGTGGGGGGGGGGGGGGGTGGGGGGGGGGGGGGGCGGGGGGGGGGGGTGGGTGGGGGGGGCGGGGGGGGGGGCGGTTGGGCGGGGTGGGGGGGGGGGGGGCTGATGGGAATTGTAGTCCATGAACATCTGGAGTGCCATAGGTTCACCACCACTGTTATAGTCCCTCAAATCTAACTGGCACCTTTAATGCCTACCAATCAAATGTTTCAAAAAGCCAGTGTGAACATTCCCAGTTTGCACTTCTCACATGCAACGCAGTGATTAATGGAAGGAAACACTTGCCTTGATTTCGGGACGTTAGATTCTAGAAGCGAAAAGCTAGACTTCGCCATGGAGAGGAACAGAAACGTACCAGGGGTAAATGGCGCCCGGAGACAAATTGTCTCCAGGACACCCCCAGGCTCTGCCGCCCCCCAGGCTCTGCCCCCCACCCTGGCTCCGCCCCCTGATGCCCCCAGGCTCCACCCCACTGCCCTCGACTCCGCCCATGTCACCATGGACATGGGCAAGGTCTAGGGTGCCCACCTCCCCCCCTACTCCCCCTGCCGGCTGGGCTCCCATCCGGCAGCCTGCAGTCTCTCCTCACCTCCCCTCCGGGCAGGCCTGAAGAGACTGCAGTCCCATCCTCGGAGACCTTCTTGTATAAGAACTGAGGCCAGGGGGTGGGGCTTGGGGAGCAGGAAGGGGTAGGACTTCGGGGGGGGGGGGTGGGGGGGGGGGGGGGTGGGGGGGGGGGGGGGTGGGGGGGGGGGGGGGTGGGGGGGGGGGGGGGTGGGGGGGGGGGGGGGTGGGGGGGGGGGGGGGTGGGGGGGGGGGGGGGTGGGGGGGGGGGGGGGTGGGGGGGGGGGGGGGTGGGGGGGGGGGGGGGTGGGGGGGGGGGGGGGTGGGGGGGGGGGGGGGTGGGGGGGGGGGGGGGTGGGGGGGGGGGGGGGTGGGGGGGGGGGGGGGGGGGGGGGTGGGGGGGTCGGCGGGGGGGGCGGGGGGGGGGGGGGGGTGGGGGGGGTGTGGGGGTGGTGGGGGGGGGGGGGGGGGGGGGGCCGGGGGGGGGGGGGGGGGGGGGTGGTGGGGTGGGTGGGGGGGGGGGGGGGTGGATTAGTTGCAGCAAACAGAGCAATCCTCAGACATGCTCATAGGACAGTAGAAGAGTTTAATAAAGAGAGAAGCCTGGAGACACAAAGTCTCTGAGCATAGACAGAGAACAAGAACTACAACTACCAGCTCACGATAATGTATCAGCAAGGTACATATGCTTCACTGAAGCATACACTGCATTGAGCTGATCTCTTGGGTCAGTCAGGTTTTTTTTTTTAAAGACTCTGGGCCAAGCTGTGAAAGCCAGCATGGTGTAGTGGTTGATTCCTCTCTCTGCCACTTGAGCTGTGGAAGCTTATCTGATGAACCAGATTAGCTTGTGCACTCCAACAGCTGGGTGACCTTGGGCTAGTCACAGTTCTTCAGAGCTCTCTCCGCCCCACTCACCTCACAGGATGTTTGTTGTGAGGGGGGAAGGGAAAGAAGTTTGTAAGCCCCTTTGAGTCTCCTTCATGAGAGGAAGGGGGGTATAAATCCAAACTCATTGTGGGTTACATGTGATGCTGAACTGGATCAGACACACAGTGCTTGGGGGGTGGGGGAGTTGTGAACTCTTTCACCTCAAAATAAAACTCCCCTCCAAAGCTTCGGTTTGCACCAGTGTGGGGGGGAACTGGCAAATTAAATTACCTTTAGCACCACGGTGCCAATCCCGTTCCACTTGCACACATACGCAATGTTGTTTTTAAGGCCAATTAAAGAGACATTGGGGTGCTGTGTGGTTTCCGGGCTTTATGGCCGTGTTCTAGCAGCATTCTCTCCTGACGTTTCACCTGCATCTGTGGCTGGCATCTTCAGAGGATCCTCAGATGCAGGCGAAACGTCAGGAGAGAATGCTGCTAGAACACGGCCATACAGCCCGGAAACCACACAGCACCTCAGTGATTCCGGCCGTGAAAGCCTTCGACAATGTAAACAGACATTGTCTGGTCTGGCCTGTAGAACGCCATCCATTCTAGCAGCATCATAAAGATGTCATGTGAAGGGTTTAGCATTTCCAGTTGAGATTCAATCCAGCTTCGCTTTCACTCCAGAACGCTTCCTTTACATAAGGGCTGGCCCAACGTTTTCCTTCAAGCCTGCCCAAGCCAAGCGTACGCTCATGGGGGCGGGGAGGGAGAGTTGTGAATTTGTATTGTCGAAGGCTTTCACGGCCGGAATCACTGGGGTGCTGTGTGGTTTCCAGGCTGCATGGCCGTGTTCTAGCAGCATTCTCTCCTGACGTTTCGCCTGCATCTGTGGCTGGCATCTTCAGAGGATCTGATAGTAGGAATGGAAAGCAAGTGGAGTATATATACTGTGAAAACACAGAAATTCTGGACCACTCTGACAACCACTACGTCAGACTACACAGAGAAGCCATTGAAATTCACAAGCACATGGACAACTTCAACTGGAAGGAAGAAACCATGAAAATGAACAGAATTTGGCTGCCAGTGTTGAAAAACTCTAGAATCGAGACAGTGACAAATCAGCTACACACAAACATAGGACAACTATAGACAATATCAATCAAAGGAAACAAAGACCAGGATACTTCTATTCAGATGCATTCACCTATTGACCTTGCTATCTTCATTGTTACTCCCAGGCTACAGACTTCTTTGTGACTCACATACCAGGCTACTCTATTCAGAGGGCCTCACCTTTTGACCTCACAGTATATATACTCCACTTGCTTTCCATTCCTACTATCAGATCCTCTGAAGATGCCAGTCACAGATGCAGGCGAAACGTCAGGAGAGAATGCTGCTAGAACACGGCCACACAGCCCGGAAACCACACAGCACCCCAGTTGTGAATTGGCTGTGTTGTGCTGTGGGTTTACTAGATGGTCCTTGAGGTCCCTTCTGACCTGTTGTTTCTACATTTGTGCACAGTATGCAGACAACTCCCCTGTCCACCCCTCTGTTGTGTTTAGTATGCCTGGGATAGAACGGAGGGACTGGTAAGGTCCCCTCCAAGCAATGCCAGAGGCTCATATTCAAGTTCCTTGTGCTGTGGTGGCAGCTGCTGCCAAAACTATGTTTTAAGACATTTGCATAGCCAATCACAACTCCAAGGGCCAATCAGAAGCCTTGCTGGGCAAAAGGCCCACCCTGAGCCACCCAGAACCTGAGAACACTTGGTGGGCACCGGGAAAGTTATCAGCCCATGGGCCCCACAGGAGGGAACCCTGCCATAGAATCTGCCCTCCAAAGTCACCATTTCCCCTGTCTGGAGAGCAGCTGGAACTCCAGTGAAAAACCCAGGGCCCACCTGAAGTTTGGCGGTCATGTCTGCTCCCTCCAGTGTGGTGTAGTGGTTAAGAGCAGGTGCGCTCTAATCAGGAGAACCGGGTTTGATTCCCCGCTCTGCCACTTGAGCTGTGGAGGCTTCTCTGGGGAACCAGATTAGCTTGTGCACTCCAACACACGCCAGCTGGGTGACCTTGGGCTAGTCACAGTTCTTTGGGGCTCTCTCAGCCCCACCCACCTCACAGGGTGTTTGTTGTGGGGGAGGGGAGAAGGGAAATGAGATTGTGAGTCCCTTTGAGTCTCCTTACAGGAGAGAAACAGGGGGTTATAAATCCAAACTCTTCTTCTTCTTCTCCTTTGTCTAATGCCTCAGCATCAGCTTAATTGAACCAGGACCAGTTACGTCAGAGTTTGAAAGGAAGCTCTATGAAGGGGTAGACAACATGGATCTTTCTGGGGTGGATAAAGAGACTCAGGATCTATTCCGGGGCCTCTACATGGACTACTCCAGGGACGTCTTCACGGCACTGGGACAGTCTCCGGAAGAGGTGGCGGAGGTAAATCTTGACCCTGATCCATTTGCACATGGGGAAAACTGGCCTCGTTTGGGGGATACAAGTCACGGTCTCACATACCAGTCAAAGGATATGTCACAACCCCAGGCCTGATCAATGAAGGAATCTAGAAACAAGATCACTTAGCTGAAAAAAACAACACAATTCTCGGTTATTGTTGCCAAGCATAGAAAAGCTGTTGACTTATATTGTCAGAACTGAGTACATTAAAACAGACAAAGCATTATATCCTGCAGTATATGGTCCAGAACAGACCTTTGCCTCTTCCTCTGGCCCCTTCTCTTCCTCCGTCCCAAATTCACCTGAACTGGTTCTTCTGTTGAGGCCCAGGAGGTTATTTCTTTGAGCGGTTTTCATCTCATGCCTTCTCCTCCTCAGCGTGGCGTAGTGGTTAAGAGCAGGTGCACTCTAGTCTGGAGAACCGGATTTGATTCCCTGCTCTGCTGCCTGAATTGAGGAGACTTATCTGGTGAACCAGATTAGCTTGTGCACTCCAACACATGCCAGCTGGGTGGCCTTGGGCTACTCACAGTTTTTTGGAGCTCTCTCAGTGCCACCCACCTCACAGGGTGTTTGTTGTGAGAAGGGGGGAAGGGAAAGGAGATTGAAAGACCCTTTGAGTCTCCTTACAGGAGAGAAAGGGGGGATATAAATCCAGTTCTTCCTCTTCCTCCGTCCCGAATTCATCTGAACTGGTTCTTCTGTTGAGGCCCAGGAGGTTATTTCTTTGAGCGGTTTTCATCTCAGGCCTTCTCCTCCTCAGCGTGGCGTAGTGGTTAAGAGCAGGTGCACTCTTGTCTGGAGAACCGGATTTGATTCCCTGCTCTGCTGCCTGAATTGAGGAGACTTATCTGGTGAACCAGATTAGCTTGTGCACTCCAACACATGCCAGCTGGGTGGCCTTGGGCTACTCACAGTTTTTCAGAGCTCTCTCAGTGCCACCCACCTCACAGGGTGTTTGTTGTGAGAAGGGGGGAAGGGCAAGGAGATTGTAAGCCCCTTTGAGTCTCCTTACAGGAGAGAAAGGGGGGATATAAATCCAATTCTTCCTCTTCCTCCGTCCCGAAGTAATCTGAACTGGTGCTTCTGTTGAGGCCCAGGAGGTTATTCCTTCAAACGGTTTTAATGTCATGCCTTTTCCTCCTACTCCCGGCAGCACGCCATGAGGATCATCGCGTCCGAGAATCCACCCTTCCGGTACCAGACCAACAGCTTCTACACGCCCATCACCACCCTCAAGCATGCTGACCCCAGCGGGATCCTGCCCCTCAACGCCTTCCACCAGATGATCTTCCAGCACGACCGCCTCTTCAAAGCCAGCCTCAGCCTCCTGAAAATGCTCCAGTGGAGGAAGAGGCGGGACTTGGACCACAGCCGGGGCCCCTCAGAAGGGGAAGCCGGGTCCCCGCGTTGAGCTGTGTAGTCGCCACCTAGGACACTTTTCAAGCTTCCTAGAGAATTTTGCCTTGAGTTTAGCCCCCTCCTCTCAGGCTGTATATACATTCCAGATGACGAAGAGCACACACCCCGCCCTGCGCCCCATGGTGAGAAGAGGAGGCAAATTTTGAGCATCTTGGAAAGGGGCAGGCAGCTATAACCTGTGGGGTGCCAACTTCCCCTTGGAAGCCAACTGTGCCCCACGGAAGATGATGTGTGGATTTTCATCCTTCAAAACTTGGATGTTCGGGTCCAACCGAATGCTGCTGAGATGTCAGAGGCCTGAAAACCTGTGGGACCAAGCCACTTGAGTTCTACACACCCTCTACCATCTGGAATTGAGACCAGCCATAGCATCGCTTACTGTCTGGATGTTTTAAGGAATCTCATTATGAAAAGCACAGGTTCTAACCCAGGCAAGGTGCAAAACATTGTTAGATGTATCTCCTTCCCTTGGCTTGATTTAGGGATCGGAAGATGTGGAGGAATAGGCATTTTCAGGCCCTTGAATAACTTGGAAAAGGACCAGTCCTAGTTCTTCCATAGTTGCCCGCTGCGAGTGGGGGCATATTTTTGAATACTCCTTTCGTGTGCACTGAACCAGGACACGACAGAGGGAAGTTTAGTGTAGCTCTCTCTATTGACTTGCTACCTTAGTACATGCAGAGAGTTTTATTTTTATTTAAGAAATATCTCACCTGTCACACAAAGAGGGTTAAAAAAAAACCCCAAGACATCTAGTTTAAAAAATAAGATAGTAATGCTTGGACCAGATTTAGAACATAAGAACATAAGAAAGAGCCTACTGGATCAGACCAGAGTCCATCTAGTCCAGCTCTCTGCTACTCGCAGTGGCCCACCAGGTGCCTTTGGGAGCTCACATGCAGGATGTGAAAGCAAGGGCCTTCTGCAGCTGTTGCTCCCGAGCACCTGGTCTGCTAAGGCATTTGCAATCTCAGATCAAAGAGGATCAAGATTGGTAGCCATAAATCGACTTCTCCTCCATAAATCTGTCCAAGCCCCTTTTAAAGCTATCCAGGTTAGTGGCCATCACCACCTCCTGTGGCAGCCTATTCCAAACACCAATCACACGTTGCGTGAAAAAGTGTTTCCTTTTATTAGTCCTAATTCTTCCCCCCAGCATTTTCAATGAATGCCCCCTGGTTCTGGTATTGTGAGAAAGAGAGAAAAATTTCTCTCTGTCAACATTTTCTATCCCATGCATAATTTTATAGACTTCAATCATATCCCCCCTCATTTAGGGGGATTTAAAATCAGATGGGTTAGCAACCTATTACAACTTAAAACACACATACAGAAAGATAACATACATATAATCACAGCTAAACAAACCCATAAATCTCAAAGCATCAGCATATGTTGAATCTACAGAAGATAAAAACTGCGCAATCTCCGACCAACATATAACACCATACCCAAGGACCTTCTTGAGGAAGTGAAGCTTTCTGGCCACAGTGAAAGATTCACAAGGCAGGTGATTGGAAGGGTGGAGCAGCATTGACCAGGTGACCCCCCTGATCCTGGGCGGAGCCGTACAGAGGAAGATCTCTCTGGCTACTTTGGGTCCAAGTTCATTCAGTGTTTTCAAGGTTAAAACCAGCACTGTGGATTGTGCCCCCAGAGACAAATGGGCACATCATTGGACTTCAGTGCCAGTTAGCATTCCAAGTTCCTCCCTTTTGGCTCCGATTGACATTTCCAAACTATCTTTGATAACAGACCCACCTGAAGCATGGAGCCACCCAGTTTGGATGGTCCCAGGGCTGCTTTGTCTGGGCCCAAAACAACGGCTAGTGAGCCAGTCTGAACAGGTAAGAGTGCCCCTGACTACCTCTGTCCCCCGTTTTATTTATTTAATATATTTATTTTCCTTACTTATATTGGGGGACAGTGAGAAGTCAAGGATCTCCGCTCTAGCTGTTGTCTCTGCTGCTTCGTTGTTTGCAACGTTGCCCGCTGCCTCTTCCTAGTGGGAGAGGCTCTCTGGACCGGTGCTCCTCATCGCCCAGGTGGCTTCTTGATTTCTGTGGCCAGCAACAACTCTCTGCAGGCTTCCAGCCACGCTGAAGGTTTAAATCCTTCCAGAACTGTCAGGAAGCTCTCTGGCGCCATGTGTCCTTCTGGACGCGGACCTTTAAAAACTGATAAGAACATAAGAACAAGCCAGCTGGATCAGACCAGAGTCCATCTAGTCCAGCTCTCTGCTACTCGCAGTGGCCCACCAAGTGCCTTTGGGAGCTCACATGCAGGCTGTGAACGCAATGGCCTTTTGCGGCTGTTGCTCCCGAGCACCTGGACTGTTAAGGCATTTGCAATCTCAGATCAAAGAGGATCAAGATTGGTAGCCATAAATCGACTTCTCCTCCATAAATCTGTCCAAGCCCCTTTTAAAGCTATCCAGGTTAGTGGCCATCACCACCTCCTGTGGCAGCCTATTCCAAACACCAATCACACGTTGCGTGAAGAAGTGTTTCCTTTTATTAGTCCTAATTCTTCCCCCCAGCATTTTCAATGAATGCCCCCTGGTTCTGGTATTGTGAGAAAGAGAGAAAAATTTCTCTCTGTCAACATTTTCTACCCCATGCATAATTTTATAGACTTCAATCATGATCTTTATCTTTGTAAGAGAGCGGCGGAACCCCACTAGATCAGTGTTTCCCAACCTTTTCAACATCACGGTACCCTTGACCTCACTCTTCATATCTCACGGTACCCCTGCCATCCCCCCACCTTCCCCTCCCAGTGCTCCTGCTTGCCACCCCCCCCCCACCTTCCCCTCCTAGGGTGAAGGGAAGCATCCGGGGGGGGGGGGGATTGGCTGCTGACCTTGCGGTAGGCCCTGCCTCCTAGGCCAGCTCCATGTCCTTGCTGGTGCCAGCGGGAGACACCACAAAAGTGAGGGGGGCCGGTAGTGTTGCCGCGGTACCCCTGTGACATGCTCACCCTGGTTGGGAATCACTGCCCTAGATACCTTTCCACACCCTTATTATAACTTGCCCATCAGCAGATGGAAGATATCCTGATTCGGAGGTAATCCCAGCGTCGCCACGGGAGGTATGAAGCCCTGAGTCAGCCCTGAAGGTGAAGTTTCAGCCCTCCAGAGCTTAAAAAATCCTGTGGATTTCTAGTGCTCAGATCAGGAGGCCATTTGGTGCTGGGATGAAGTCCAACTTGCATTATCCGTGCTTGAAAGCTCACTTATTTAAAACATTTTTTATGCTGCCTTTTTACCCAGATATAAAGTCCCTCCGGCAAACCTATAAACATTAAAGCTGCATTTAAATAAGGTGGGGGAAATAATTAAATAAAGACCTATGCACACAAAACCAGGGAGGAGGGCCAATAACCATTATTGGGGGTGTGCCGAGCATAACCAAAAAGCAGGTCTTCACCGGCTGATGGAAGACACCAAAAGAGGGAGGCAGACGAGGAAGTTCCAAAGTTTTGGAAGTTCCACAACTAAAAAGGCCCTTTCTCAGATCATAGAATAGAATCATAGGCTCATTCCGCACATGCAGAATAATACACTTTCAAACTGCTTTCAGTGCTCTTTGAAGCTGTGTGGAATAGCAAAATCCACTTGCAAACAGTTGTGAAAGTGGTTTGAAGACGCATTATTTTGCGTGTGTGGAAGGGGCCATAGAGTTGGAAGAGACCCCAAGGGCTGTCAAGTCCAACCCCCTGCAACACAGGAACACACAAAGCACTCCTGACAGATGGCCATCCAGCCTCTCTTTAAAAACCTCCAACAAAGGAGACTCCACCACGCGCCGAGGTAGTGCATTCCACTATCAAACAGCTCTGACTGTCAGGAAGTTTTTCCTGATCGCTACCCATATAAGCCTCAGTTGGCGGGGGCACCCGAAGAAGAGCCTCTGAAGTTGACTGGAATGGACATGGGGGGGGGGGGGGGATTCACATAGGAGAAGCCTTCTGATTAAGATATCAAGTAAGGGAGAAGGTATCATGATAGGCTGGAGTTAGCTTCACTTGCTGTGCCTGGGGGATGTAACCTTAATATCCCTTTTCTAATGCTGGCTCCTGCATTTAGGGTTGCAACCCAAGCTCCCTGCCGTCATCAGAAATGCCTGCCAAGTTGGTATATTTATCCAGGATTAAAACTGGCATGGCTGGGTGGTTATTTTTTCCTGAATCATAACCTGGTGATTAAAAGCAGGATATGAAATGCCACGGGCTTCTTGACCTGACATCTGGAATCCTCTCACTTGGGAAGAGGTTCGAAGGAAGAAGAAGAGTTGGATTTATATCCCCCTTTCTCTCCTATAGGAGACTCAAAGGGGCTTACAATCGCCTTTCCCTTCCCTCCCCCCCCCCCCACAACAAACACCCTGTGAAGCAGGTGGATGCAAAGGGATGCAATCCTATTACTGTCCTTCCCTCTTGATTTGCCGGCAGTGTAAAATGAGCGCTGCTCCCAACCATCTCCCAAACATTTCATAATTTGAACCTAAAAACGAGATAGCTCACCTTAAAAAAAAAAAAGATCACACCAATCCTACCGCAACAATCTGTTTCACTGAATTCTAGCCCTGGGTTCTAGTCTCTCCAACACCAAACGCTCCATTCTTGCCCCTCTTTGGCAACCCCAAAGGGGGAGAGATGCCCCTTTTGTGCTGCCAGGGGCGAGAGAAAATACCAGCCCTTGAAAGCAGTGACTGAATAGCCCAGCAACTGAGTATTGTTTTCCTAATTCCAGGGTTTGGGAAGATGTACCAGTTGGTCCTCCATTAGACCTGGGGCAGCAAATAGGGAGGAATTCCAAGGTTCTCAAAAGCACTCCCCAACCCTGGAGGCAGAGGCATACCGGGGGGGGGGGGGGGATGGGACCTGCAACGCCTGCTCTAGGCACCTCCCCGCACCCCACTTACCTTAGCTGGCGGCGGCAGTCCTGGGCAGACTGATGGGTACCTTCAGCCAGTGGAGCAGGAGCAGCCTGGCGGACCTGCCCCATCAGGCTGCCTGGGACTGCCACCGCCTGCTAAGGTAAGTGGGGCACGGGAGCTGGGCGCCCCTCGACCCGGCCCCACCAGGCTGCTCTTTCAGCCAGCGGAGCCAGGCCAAGGGGCAGCCTGCAGCAGGCCCCAGGTATGGTTGCTGAGTGGGGACAGCAGAGGAAGGAGGGGGTGGGGGCGATTTTGCACCCCCCACATAACTGACCGGCCCCATGGCTGGCACAGCCCTGCCTGGGGGTGTTTGGGGCAAAGTCTGACTGTGGGCTTCTGTGCAGTGGTGGGATCCAAAAATTTTAGTAACAGGTTCCCATGGTGGTGGGATTCAAACTGTGGCGTACCGCCAATGGGGCTGGGCGGGGCATGACGGGGGCGTGGCCGGGCATTCCTGGGCGTGGCTGCGGCTAGGACGCAGCTGCTGCGCCGGTCCTTGGGCGGGAAACGAATGCACGCAGGCGCAGGCTGCCACCCATGCTGGTGCACCTCCTGCTAGACTGCTTCAAGTTCTGCGCACTACTGCTGAGAGGAGGGGGCGTAACTAAGGCACAAATCATGTGGCAAAATCACCAATTAGTAACCCCCTCTCGGCACACACAAATAATTAGTAACCTACTCTCGGGAACCTGTGAGAACCTGCCGGATCCCACCTCTGGTTCTGTGGTGTGGTTCAGCCTTCCCTGCCGTCTAGAGCCTTCTGGCACCGGCTGCGGCCGAGCTGCAAGGTTCAAATTTTTCAAGGATCACCGTTTTTGCCAGGCTGAGAGGAATTAGTCACGAGGAGAGGAAAGAAGCTGCTCCTTTGGTTTCGTAAAAAGCAGAAGCCAGCAGTCGGGGGTGAGATGGGGGGGTGGCAGAGGCAACAAAGAAAAGGCTGTGAGTTGAAGAGAGAGAATCCGACAGCAGGAAACAAACAATCAGCTGCCGGTTGAGTCTGAAGTTGCCAGAGACTCTCGACTTGCTCAGGTTACCAGATTTGAGGGCGGACTCTGGGGGAGGATGGGGTTTGGAGAGGGGAGAGGCCTTGGCAGGGTATTATTTTATTTATTTATAATTAAATTTATATACCAGCCCTCCCCCGAAGGGCTCTGGGCGGTGCACAACAAACCAACAAAGAAGAAGAAGAGTTTTGGATTTATATCCCTCCTTTCTCTCCTGCAGGAGACTCAAAGGGGCTTACAATCTCCTTTCCCTTCCCCCCTCACAACAAACACCCTGTGAGGTAGGTGGGGCTGAGAGAGCTCCCAGAAGCTGTGACTAGCCCAAGGTCACCCAGCTGGCGTGTGTGGGAGTGCACAGGCTAATCTGAATTCCCCAGATAAGCCTCCACAGCTCAGACGGCAGAGCTGGGAATCAAACCCGGTTCCTCCAGATTAGATACACGAGCTCTTAACCTCCTACCCCACAAAATATAAATTAAATGTTAACTATAAAATAAAACCCTTTAAAACACAGCGTACAGTGCAGAATTATCGGCGTCCATTAATGCCACAGGGTCCACCCTCCAAAGGAGTCTTTTCCTTCAGGGGAATCGATCTCTGTTGTCTCGAGATCAGCTGTAATTCCGGAGAATCTCCACACCCCCACATGAAGGTCCGCAACCTTGTCTCATAGAGTTGGAAGAGACCACCGGGACCATCGAGTCCAACCCCCTGCCAAGCAGGAAAACTCAACCCGAGCGCTCCCGACGGATGGCCGTCGATCAGCCTCTGTTCAAAAACACTGCCTCTCATCTTGACCCTTAGCACAAGAGGAGGGTTGAAGAGCTAGACCAGAATGGGCCAAATTCAGACCACCATTCCCCCATGAAGGGCGCTGAGAGGCTTCGAGTCAGCTACTGTCTCTGCCTGCCCTACCTCGGAGCATTGGCGTGTGGGAGAAGCGTTCAAAACCTGAGGACTTGGAGAAAGAGATGAAAATATAATAAAGTGAATTGGGCTGATCTTCAGTGCGACAATCTTTTCTTTTTCTGTGTGCCTGTCTTGAGTTCTTTCCTCGTTTCCCTTTATTGCCGGTGGGACGGGGATTGAAACCTAATAGAAAAGTGGGACTTTTTCCAAAGGGAAACACTTGTTGGGGGGGGGGGTTTACAAGAGGGAGGTGTTTGTTGTCAGATCCAAGAGTGTTTTCATTTGGACCCAGGTTGCGCGAACAGAAATGCAAGGAAAAGGTCTTGCTCTTGTGTGACGTCTTATTGTGTTCCCACTCGTACGCGATCTTCTGCGGGTATTATATAGGGAAGAGTGTTGCACAAGTAGAGCTGCGATAAGACCTATATGTCTGTGGCAGGGGCCAAACTCTGGACTGGTTTTGGTGAGAAGCTGCCTTTGCTATTTGGTCGTAGGTTCCAGAAATCCTTCCCTCAGACCTCCGGTGGGTTTGTTAAGATTTTTATTTTTTTTAACAAAAAGTTTTATTATTACATTATTGCATTAAACATTACAGATTAGACATTCTAATAATAAACATTCAAACACAAGCAAATCATATATCACATTGCACATTATACATTACACCCTACTAATTCGACAATAAATCACCGTGGACATTCAAAATTACCCCACAAATATACCCCCTCTTAAAATATACCCTGTCCCCCTTATCATGTATACCTTCTCTCCACCCTTACCAATTCTTTACCCTATTTTCTATAACATTTAATCTCTTATCACTAATCCCCTTCCTTATTTCCCCAGTCCTTTACCCCTAGTATAATTCCCTTTATTTCACTCTTATGTTCTTATTCTAATTTACCCTTTGTTTATACTTGTACTATTATTGATTTTCTCTGAATATTTCACCTACCCCTTTTGTGCTTGGTTTTCCCTAAATATTTCACCTACCCCTTTTGTGCTTGGTTTTCCCTAAATATTTCACCTACCCCTTTTGTGCTTGGTTTGGGCTTCCCCCTGATTCTTCCCTTATCTGATGTATAATTATACAAAATGAAGGTATGTCTTTATTCCTTTACTAGCTATTCTAGTTTCAGTAACATCTCTCAGTGCAAAATCAATTTCAATTTTATTGTTTTACATAATTTTGAATAATTCTGTTTTTACTGTCTCTTTCTATGTATTGGATATATTGTGTCCATGTGTCCATAAACCTTTTCCACTACAAGTCTTTTAAGATGGTTGAAAGCTTGAAAAGCTGAATTGGACTTTGGGAGGAAGATGTGTTTTGTGTGGCAGCGTATGCAAACGGGTAGCCATTTTGACCAAGTCTTGAAATTAGTATTAGA
The DNA here is from genome assembly GCF_021028975.2 of Sphaerodactylus townsendi. Lineage (NCBI taxonomy): Eukaryota > Metazoa > Chordata > Lepidosauria > Squamata > Sphaerodactylidae > Sphaerodactylus > Sphaerodactylus townsendi. The sequence goes on from NC_059427.1 coordinate 159,107,508, forward strand.
TCTGTGAGGAGCAAAATCGCCGCTGCCTGTAGAGAAAATACACAGCTCGGTTCTTGATCTGGTGCCTGACTGGCTCAACCTGGAGACAATCTCTCCTTTGCAGAAGTTTGCTGCCTTGTCAAATGATTAAGCAAATGCCTCAGGCAGGTAAAGGGCAGCGCGTGGATGGGGAGGCCCAAGTTCGAAAGCTCCTCTCGGCCTGGAAGAACTACCTTGAATGACCTTAGCCGAGTTGTAATTGTTCAGCCTCCCAAGGATATTGTTTTGATAAAATGGGAAACATTTCTCCGCACCGCCACATTTATCCTGAGCTCTTTGCTGACTCAGTGGTATAAAGATGTTGGTAAATTTCACAGGATCACAGAGTTGGAAGAGACCCCGAGGGCCATCAAGTCCAACCCCCTGCAGTGCAGGAACACACAACCAAAGCACTCCTGGCATATGATCATCCAGCCTCTGTTTAAAAACCTCCAAAGAAGGAGACTTCGCCACACTCCAAGGTAGCGCATTCCTCTGTCGAACAGCCCTGACAGCCAGAAAGTTCTTCCTAATGTTTAGGTGGAATCTCTTTTCCTTCACCTTGAACCCGTTACTCCTGGTCCTAGTCTCTGGAGCAGCAGAAAACAAGCTTGCTTCCTCGCCAACATGACATCCCTTCAAATATCTAAACGTGGCTATCATGTCACCTCTTAACCTTCTCTTCACCAAACGAAACATCCCCAGCTCCCTCTCCTTGTAGGGCATGGAACCCAGAACCTTTGACCATTTTGGTTGCCCTCCTCTGGACATGTTCCAGCTTGTCAATATCCTTCTTGAATTACGGTGCCCGGAACTGTACACAATATTCCAGGTGAGGTCTGACCAATGCAGAATAGAGAGGTACAATTACCTCCGTCCATCTTGACACTACTATTGATGCAGCCCAGAATCGCATTGGCTTTCTTGGCTGCCGCATCTTGCTAAAGGGTGAAGACTGTTTTTATCTAGATGCTTTCATTGATTTATGTAACTTCATTTATACCCCACCTTCCTCCCCAGTGTGCGCCCAAAGTGGCTTACAGCCCCGTTCCCCTCTCTTCCATTTTATTAATTTAAAACATTTCTTAGCTTCCTTTCTACCGTACGCAACTCAAGATGGCTTACAATGTAAATAAAACAACAACAATAAAAACCACAATTTAAAACCACCATTTAAGAATTCCTCCAAATTAATCTAATGCGGTGCTAAATTTTACCCCCACGACAGCCCTGTGAGGTAGGTTAGTCCCAAGGTTACCCAGCAAGCAGAGTGGAGCTCTGAACCCAGAACAGGCATGTGGTATGTGTCATTGGGGAGGCACAGGGGCTCATCAGAGGGACCCGGCATGGACCCAGCTGCCAGGGATGCAGGCTTAACAAGGGGGGGGGGGGACCTGGATTGGGGAGACAAAATACTTTGCATTGTCCCTGTTCATTGTGTGGACACAAGGCACAATGTGTGTGCACAATGACATTAAAGTTATTCAAGAACATAAGAACAAGCCAGCTGGATCAGACCAGAGTCCATCTAGTCCAGCTCTCTGCTACTCGCAGTGGCCCACCAGGTGCCTTTGGGAGCTCACATGCAGGATGTGAAAGCAAGGGCCTTCTGCGGCTGTTGCTCCTGAGCATCTGGTCTGTTAAGGCATTTGCAATCTCAGATCAAGGAGGATCAAGATAGGTAGCCATAAATCGACTTCTCCTCCATAAATCTGTCCAAGCCCCTTTTAAAGCTATCCAGGTTCGTGGCCATCACCACCTCCTGTGGCAGCATATTCCAAACACCAATCACACGTTGCGTGAAAAAGTGTTTCCTTTTATTAGTCCTAATTCTTCCCCCCAGCATTTTCAATGGATGCCCCCTGGTTCTAGTATTGTGAGAGAGAAAAAATTCTCTCTGTCAACATGTTCTACCCCATGCATAATTTTATAGACTTCGATCATATCCCCCCTCAGACGTCTCCTCTCCAAACTAAAGAGTCCCAATCGCTGCAGCCTCTCCTCATAGGGAAGGTACTCCAGTCCCTCAATCATCCTCGTTGCCCTTCTCTGCACTTTTTCTATCTCCTCAATTCTATTCTATTCTCACCTAGCATGTGTCTCAGATGGTGTTTTTTTTTTTTTGGCTTACAAATGATGGGGAGGAAAGTGCCGTTTGGTCCACAAAAAAATCCCAAAAAGAAACAATTTGTGGGATCGTTAGGACCGGACGAAGCGTCTCTGAACTCAGCCAGTTTTCAAGTTCTTCAGAATTGTTTCCGGGCAAAAAGCCTCAAACATCAGATCCAATGTAGCTGCTGACAGAGCATGGAAGGCGGGGGGGGGGGGGGACCGTTTCACAGTCATCTACTTTCATGTGTGACATTTAATGGCGAATCAAAGCCCGCAGACCAGAGAAATGAAGTCACCCCCTCTCGAGGCACCCCAGCAGCCCTTTTCAGATGCTGCTTGTAGCCGGGAGATCCTTGACCGAGCAACCTAGAAAGGTTGATCAAAGGTCAGCTTTCGGAACACAGGAAGAAGCCGTTTGGAACTCCTTTTTTTAAGTTTTACTTGGAGAGGAGACGCCTGTACAGGGGGGGATATGATTGAAGTCTATAAAATTATGCATGGGGTAGAAAATGTTGACAGAGAGAAATTTTTCTCTCTTTCCCACAATACTAGAACCAAGGGGCATTCATTGAAAGTGCTGGGGGGAAGAATTAGGACTAATAAAAGGAAACACTTCTTCACGCAACATGTGATGGGTGTTTGGAATATGCTGCCACAGGAGGTGGTGATGGCCACTAACCTGGATAGCTTTAAAAGGGGCTTGGACAGATTTATGGAGAAGTCGATCTATGGCTACCAATCTTGATCCTCTTTGATCTGAGATTGCAAATGCCTTAACAGACCAGGTGCTTGGAAGCAACAGCCGCAAAAGGCCCTTGCTTTCACATCCTGCATGTGAGCTCCCAAAGGCACCTGGTGGGCCACTGCGAGTAGCAGAGAGCTGGACTAGATGGACTCTGGTCTGATCCAGCTGGCTTGTTCTTATGCAGGAATGAACCCAGAGAAGGTGCCGGTGGTGAGTCCTCCTCAGCCTTCTTCTTCCTATCGTTGTCCCACGAATGCAGGGTCCACTGCTCGGATTTTTAAACGCCACTTCTCTCGATCGAGCGCGATGTCTGGTTGCAGGCCTGTTACTTTCAGATCCGCATTGTGTCAGGCTCTCGAGCATAGAAATAACAGAGACCGTGAAAAGGTTCTACAGCGTTTATTCTAGATACGAAGAGTAACATACTAAAGTTGGATCTGAGCAGGACGCTCAGATCTCGCTACTTTATTTCACTAGCCCCCCTCCCCCGTTGCAGGCCACACCAAATGGTCACTGCGACAATACTACAAAACATCAAAGGACTTGGGAACCTTTCGCACCTCTTTGAAGAGGTAGACCGGTGCCCGGAGGTTGTTGAGAGGAAGGAAGAGAGGGACATTGCAATAGCAATAACATTTGCATTTCACTCACAGAAAACATCAAACATAGTCAGCATAATCCTGACACATTGATGGTCTCTTGCCATCACTGATTTGCCTGTCCGCGTGGCTGCTCACCAGTAGCCTCAGTGTGACAGCCGATGCTGGCGACAGTGTCCGGGGCTGCTAGTTGGACATGGTCGAACCGGCCTCTCAAGCAACTGCTGCAGGGCTTTTGAAGATGACCAAAGTGAGCAGGTGGGTTCATAAAGGAGAAGGCAATCCTGAAGGCATTTTGGCATCCAGTCATGTGAGCCCCAAAGTGCAGTCCGAAGTGGTTTGTTTCCCTGCTCCTCCACATGAAGCCTGCTGGGTGACTTTGGGCCAGTCATAGTTCTCTTCGAACTCTGCCAGCCCCACCTGCCTCACAAGGATTGTGGATTGCGAAGAGCTCCAAGCGGACCTTGATAAATTAGGTGAGTGGGCTAAGAAATGGCAAATGCAGTTCAATGTAGCAAAATGCAAAGTAATGCACATGGGGCAAAAAATCTAAACTTCACATACAAGCTACAAGGGTCAGTGCTATCAGTCACAGACCAGGAAAGGGATTTGGAAAGTCGATTTATGGCTACCAGTCTTGATCCTCTTTGATCTGAGATTGCAAATGCCTTAGCAGACCAGGTGCTTGGGAGCAACAGCCGCAGAAGGCCCTTGCTTTCACATCCTGCATGTGAGCTCCCAAAGGCACCTGGTGGGCCACTGCGAGTAGCAGAGTGCTGGACTAGACGGACTCTGGTCTGAACCAGCTGGCTTGTTCTTATGTTCTTATGTTCTTAAGGTGCTTGATGTAAGGAGAGGAAGGGAAAGGAGTTTGTAAGCTGCTTTGACACTCCTTACAGGAGGGAAAGGTGGGGTATAAATCCAAACTCCTCTTCTTATAATCCAGGTACCCATTTGCTTCCTCGTTGCTGACCATGTTTATGTTTTCCAGGAATAAAACTCAGGCATGGGAGGGGCAGTGGCTGAGAGGTAAAGCCCCCACTTTGCACGCAGAAGATCCCAGAAGATGACCTTGGCATCCCCAGTTAAAATGGGCTCAGGGTCAGTGATATTAACTCTGCCTGTGGGAACGGTCTGTGGGTTGACTCAGCAGAAGTCGTGTGTTCATTCTCACAATGCAGCACTGCAGGAAATACGGCTGTAGTTCCCAAGATGTGACGTGCTTTCCTGGGAAGCACCCTCCTCTGGTTTGGTGTGACTTTTGTGAGCTGGAAGTGTGCCAGGCAGGAGGAAACTGGAAGGCTGCCAGAGAGGCTTCTAGGTGTAAAGGATTCAATGGTGTTGATGCTGAAGTAACCTTGAGTGCATTCCACAGCCCGGGCGATGGGCCAGATGCATCGGCGGAGACTTTATCTTTGCGCGGGAGATGAAGTCTCCGTTCCCATGGGAATCAGGAAGGGAGGATGGGGTGACTGGTATTATAACCTGTGCTTCTGGCGGAGATGTATTCCCTGCCACTTGCGTGTGCCAGAGCTTTCTAAAGATGTGTTAAGCCGTGAGCTTTCACTACTTTCAAAACCTTTTTATTTCTAGCGTCTATGGAATCTCCTTACATTGTGGCGGGAATCCTAATTCATCCTATATTCTTGTGCAGTGGACCTCTTTGTTCTTGCGATGGAGAGGTTAGATATGTTACTACCGGAGATGCGCGGTAGCCCCAAAGAACTCCGATGCTTTCCCTTCTGGATCTAGAAGAAACCGGCGGGAAGCGAGGGCCTCGCTTTGGGTGGCTCTTTCCCGTCCTACATTATCAGCTTACGAGTCTTCCTTTACTCCCGTTGGAGCGTAGGGACGTGGCAACGGCGATAAGGGATGACTTCCATGGAGTGCGTTTGGGCTGTCCCATGGATCGGCCTGTGAGCGGATCTCTACCGTTCTGTGTGGATTACAAACCTCGGATGCAACTACAATAAGCGGAGACGGGCTTGACCACCTTTCAATCACGGCAGCAGGAATCCGGTGAGCGATTCCCTGGACTTCATTATTTTGGTGATGCTCCCCAGGAACCACCATTGGCACAGCACTGGGAACCCGATCCAAAGGACACGGGGACTCAACCTGGAATTGGGAGGGTATCGTGCATCGCTGTCCCCAATCGACTCCCCCCCCCCATCGGTCCGGCACGACCGCTGCAAGGGCCTACCTGCGGGGGGAGCCACCGGTGGCTTCATTTCTGGTGTCTCCGGATTTCAGCTTCCTGATAGCCGAAGAGTCTGAAGAAAGCCTACATTCCCAGCCGGACCGGTTTCCTCTCCCATCGAGAGAAGACTGGGATGAGGAAGTAGAGGCGACTTCGGAGATGCCCAAGCGGCATGGAACCGTGAACGCATAGCTATGGGGAGGAGGAGCGGGCACAGTTACAGCAACAGGCGAAACCCTGCAGAGGGACCCGGGAACAACAGCAACGCAAAGAGAGTCCAGGCCTTCGAGTTGGACCGTGCTAAAGAGCAGCCATCCAGCGACAGTATGCTAGAATCATCAGTCTGCATGATAAAGAGTCCTGGAACAGTCCAGACTGGATTTACAGCGGCATGGCCGTTCAGACTCTCAGCCTTGGCGCAACGCAGTGAACTCACTGAAGCCTCTTTAAGCGGGACGAACTGCTTAAATTAGAATGCAGAAAGCTTTGCTTTTGCATCGCACCAGATGCCATTAACTGGCTCGCATTGGGGCGAGGAGGGAGAGCTGGCTGCCTTTGGAGAGGGGAACTAAGGCGGAGGCAGCAGACCAAGAGGGCGCAGAAGTTGGAACCTATGCTGTTACTGATCATGCCGGTGCCAGGGGGGCCCGCGTGCCTGGGTCCTGCCGCCCAAATGCCAGCCCGGCACCGGGCCAACCCCGGATTCCAGCCTGGCCTGTACAACAGCCGCCTCGCCCAACCTGCTCAATAGCCAGCGAAAACCACCTCCCAGCGAAGCCATTAAGAGCCGTCGGCGGGACTACTTCGACCCCGATACCAGCCCGTTTGATGGGGACCGGCTGTAAACCCTACTTCATCTTGCAACTCAAATGCCCACTTGGAAGACTATGATGATCTCTACCGGTCTGAACGCCGAAAAAATCTTGGGACCTCATCGGCTCAGTCCTAGATAAGGTGACATACGACTGGTTCATTGACTGTTTTAGATTTACGGGATGAGGGACTTCCTAAGCGACAGTGCCCGGGTGATTCCTCAGAAAGCTTTGAGGCTGGCGCTTTCAAGATCGAAGTTTGGTGAGAATGAAGCTATCAGCGACCATCAAAACCATCCAGCAAGGCAACCGCCCGTTTGCAGAATTTGTCCGTGGAATTCCGTTGCAGCGGCTGCTCATTTCCTCTATGAGTGGCCTTGAACGCATTAGAGATCACGAATACTTCTCCGGATACTGTGGATAGCAAGCTTCACGATGAAACTGTGTTTTTAATCGGGTTCCGTTACCGTACGGGTGGATCAGTTGGGGTCTCAGAGTGGTCCAGTTTACAGAGCTCGCAGCTCGTCTAAAGACGCCATTGGGCGACGCCGCCACCAAAACCACTACCGCGGGTGTTCCACCAAGTCAAAGCCCAGCCGCTTCTACGAAAACCGCCTCCTGGAACGTACCGCCCGTGCATGGAGCTTGGGTTGAAAGTAATCTTTACTCGCGGGAGAGCCCAGGTCATCTAGCATCCAACTATCCCAAGAAGGCAAAACCAACCGCTTCCAGCTCCGCTGCATTACTGGCCTGTCTTAAACCCCGCGCGCAGGTCGGGACTGATCGCCTTCCCACTGGCTCGTCTTAAAGCTGCGGACCGGCTAGCCGAAGGCGTGAAGGAAGCAACTATTGTCTGTCTTTCTTCAGCCCCTCATGGACATGAATTTGACTCTCAATTCTGACGGTGAGTGAAGGCAAGCTCCCATTACTGTTCAAGCATTTCTGGCCAACCCCGCTAAACACACTTTCGCATTATAGCCTCGGCCTTGTGGATTCCGGCTGCTCCCACTGCTTCACGCGCCCCAGGTGGTGTGAGGAGCTAGGTCTGGACCAGATTCCCCTGGCTAAGCCTGTTACCATTCACCCAAAATGAATGGCAGCCCTCGGAAGCGAAGGATCGGCCCAATTCAAAACACACACCCGGTTCTCCTCCGTTCGCGTTTCGACCATTGGGGAGAAAATTAGTTTCATTTAAGCTACCAGTGTCCAAACACTTCCATAGTTTGGGCAGTACCTTGGTTATTGTTACATGAACCAAAATTCATTTGGAAAGAAAGGATCCTAGAATTCACTGACCCTCCCCTGCTAAGGTGAACACATGGAGTGGGAAGAAAATCCAACGTCTCAGCCTCCCCCCCCCTCTGCTTCCCTCGCGTGATTGCTCCGATTCTATTGACATCCCACCTGCATATCAGGATCTAGCCAGAGTTTTTTCAGGAGCAGGAATGCGATCAATTGCCACCCCACAGAGACACTGGATTGCAAAATTGTCATACAACCAGAAACAACTACCCAAAGGGTAGAATCTACCGTGATGAGTCCCAATGAGGAGAAGGAACCCGTGCTTTCTTAGACAAGAACCTTTTGCTCGCCCGGTTTCATCTGACGGGCTACCAAACATCACCTGCGCTGCTCCACGTTTTGTTTGTCAAAAAAAAGAAAGATGGAATGCTACGGCTTTGCACTGGAATTATCGAGGTCTCAATGCGGTCTCCCTGTCTGATAAATATCCTTTGCCTTTGATCGGGACCTTTTAGATGCACTTTCGGCAAGGTTATTTTACCAAATTCAGACTTTGAGAGAAGCTTACTACAGAGTCAGAATTGCTGAAGGATATGAACTATTCCGTTTTAATACAAAGTTTGGACAGTTTGAATGTGTTAATAATACCATTCGGGTTAAGGTGGAGACCCCAGGAGCTTTCATGGCCACTTATCAGCGAAGTTCTCCATGATTTACACTGTACAAGGGGAGTTGTTGTGAGCATATTTAGATGGCCGTTTTAATTTCACTGCAAACTATAGAAGAGCATGAAATGTTGGTCCGAGAGGTATTGAAGCGCTTTTGCTTGAACAACTTCCTCTTTGCCAAACTCTCCAAATGCTGTTTTCATCAGACCTCCATTGACTATTTGGGTTACCGGATCTAGCCTTCGAGGGCTTAAAAAATGGATCCTACTTCAAGAGAATTGATTACGAGTCCTCCAAATGGCCTACCCATACCAACCATAAGAAGAACTCCAGTCGTTTCTTTGGTTTGCTAATTTCTATCGTGCGGATTTTATACCCCAATTTACTGAACTGACTCTCCCTCTCACAGACCTCTACGCACTAAGGGTAAAGATTCACTGGTCCGGCCAAGCCGGAGCCCCCCCTTCTCTGGTCTGAGGAATGTCAAGCAACCTTTCAACTATTAAAATCTCGCGTTTACCACGAATCCTATCTAAAACACCCGACCCAGATCTCCGTTTGTGGTTCACGTGCGGCCTTCTCGGACAAAGCACTCGGGGGTAACCTGTTGCAGAAAAATAAAGATGAGCGGAACTGGTTCCGTGTGCTTATTTGTCTAAAAAAAATTCTCTGGTGCGAACTCAACTCGGGACTGTGGAACATGTAAGGGCTCAGCTGCATTACATCGTAAAGCAGCACTCTCACCCGGCGCCACTAGCTGGAGAGACTAAGCACCCTTTTCAAGTTTGGTCGGATCATAAAAACAGGCAGCTCTTTCCACCCCCCTCAAGATGTTCCATGAAAACAACTGGCGTTGGGCCGATTTCTTTTCGTTCTCATTTACAGTCCATTTTTTTCTGGAAAACCAACAAACTGGCTGGCCAGCGGCTCGCGCCTACCGAGGAGGGGGGGTGGAGCTGCCTTGCATTAACATCTCCGGACGACCGCTTCTTTCCCCCCCCCTCCCAGTTGGGGTTGGCTGTCACCCGATCTCAAGCGTCGCCTCCCTCCACCCCCGTTCCCCAGTCTCGTCTCTCCTTTCCTGCGTGGAATTGGAGGAGGCGAGGCTGCACATGGTAGCCCCTGCGCTGAAGGGGACTCCCAGTGCGTTTGGAGAATGGAGTTTGGCGGAGTGGGGAATGTTGTGCACGATGCCCCTCCCTCCGCAAGCAAGTTCTTGAAGCTTGCCCGCGATGGATCTGACTCGGGCTGACATTTTGGCTTTTGAAAATCTCTGCACTTAGCCGCCCGGCCAGTTCTGGTGGCCGCCAATGTAAAGACATTGAGACTTACATTAAAGGCTGCTTCGGTTTGTGCAGAAGCCAAAACCATCGGAAAGCCCCATGGACTGTTGAAACCTCTCCCCGTTAGCTTCCATGCCAGGAAGTCATCTCCATGGATTTCATTACAGATTTTGCCAGAAAGTCCTTGTATGCGGTTTTATGGGTGGTGGTAGACTTATTCTCTAAACAAACTCCACTTTTTTTATTCCATGTGCTACCATCCTCTGCTCCCTAAGTTGGCGGCTGTTTATTCAACATGTTTACCGTCTCCATTCCGCCCGTTAAGGTACAGGAAGTCTCACGCCGACCATGACTAATTCATCCTCGAAGTTCTGGAAAGCGTTTTGGGATTGTTTAGGGATCAGCCACATGTCGGTCGCCACTCTTACCACGTTCAAAGTGGCGGCGTAGAACGGAGAGAGCGAACAGAACCTCTAAGAGCAGTATTTTACGCTTGTTACACCAACTACCACCAAGACAGATGATGCGAGCTTATTCCGTGGCGAGTCTTGATGCATACAATAATGCGGTTCATAGTAGTACAAAGAAACCCCTTTGAAATTGGCCAGGTCTGAGTCATCCTTCCTTGCCAATTACCACAATCTACCAAGCAGCGTTGGACCTCTAGAATTCCAAATGTAATGGATTTCATCCTTAGCCGAGGGATGGAAGTCGATCCAGACATGCCCACGGCAAGCAAAGGACTCCCAAAAACCTGGTAAGCGGATAAACTACGCTTCAGATTTCCCTCTCGTGTGGGCTCCCTGAGTTGTATTTATCTACAAAAATCTCAGAGGCGTGCATAAATTCCTTCCAAACTCTGGCAAAGAGATTTGTGGACCTTTTCAAATTACTAAAGTGATTAATGATGTCACTGCCAGCTTTAGATTTGCCTAACTCTCTTTAGTAACATCCATCCTGTCTTCCATTCCAGCTTGCTCAAGGAGGCTCCCTTCCTCGGGATATAGCGCGTATTCCAGCTACCGGAGGGGCCCTCCGACTCATTATTGATATTACAAGCACTACGGTAAATTGACGCTTATCCCTGGACTCTCGCTTTTAATCGCATAGCCGCTTGCAATATTTAGTTTCTTGGGTGGGATATTCCTCTGGGTATAATCAATGGGTTTATTCCGAAAACATTGAAGCCCCCACCATATATTTCTGCTTTCCACCGCGCCTTTCCGCATAAACCTGGGGGAAGGGTCTTCTTTAGGGGAGGCAGAGTGTAAAGGATTCAATGGTGTTGGATGCTGAAGTAACCTTTGAGTGCATTCCACAGCCAGGCGATGGAGCCAGATGCATCGGCCGGAGACTTTATCTTTAGCGCTGAGATGGGGGGGTCTCCGTTCCCATGCGAATCAGGAAGGGAGGATGGTGTCACTGGTATTATAACCTGTGCTTCTGGCATGGAAGCAAGTCATTCCCACTGGCGCAGGTAAGTGTGCCAGGCTTTCTAAGATGTCTTAATAAATGGACTTTCACTACCAAAGCCTTTTATTTCTGCGTCTATGGAATTCCTTACACTAGGCTCTATGCCCAGCTAGCCGCCGTCCCAAAAGGTACAGGTGCAAAATTATCCAACGTCTGTATCTTTCCAAAATGAAGCGTTTGCTAGGGGGTGAATGCTTTCATGCTCCCTGTGCGGGAAACCAGAAGTCAGCAACCTATTATAACCACAGGGACAAATGATGTCAAAAGTGAGAAAAAGAGCTGGTATAAGAAAGCCTACCTGCTTGCATAACCAGAAATACACCACTGAACATTACTGATAATTGACGCACTGATTAACAGTAGTCTACAGCATCTCTACAGCCCAAACACAGGTTGCGGCAGGTCCTTTATGAGCAAGTGGCACACCTGAGTTCTCACAAAAAGTAACAAATAGACGCAGAAGTCCCCTGCATGGTGGTAGAAGAAGAAGAAGAAGAAGAAGGAGGAGGAGGAGGAGGAGGAGGAGGAGGAGGAGGAGGAGGAGGAGGAGCAGGAGCAGGAGCAGGAGCAGGAGCAGGAGCAGGAGCAGGAGCAGGAGGAGGAGGAGGAGTTGTTTGGATTTATATCCCCCCTTTCTCTCCTGCAGGAGACTCAAAGGGGCTTACAATCTCCTTGCCCTTCCCCCCTCACAACAAACACCCTGTGAGGTAGGTGGGGCTGAGAGAGCTCCCAGAAGCTGTGACTAGCCCAAGGTCACCCAGCTGGCGTGTGTGGGAGTGTACAGGCTAATCTGAATTCCCCAGATAAGCCTCCACAGCTCAGACGGCAGAGCTGGGAATCAAACCCGGTTCCTCCAGATTAGGTACACAAGCTCTTAACCTCCTACGCTACTGCTGCTCCCTGGTTGGTACTGGTTTGTACTTCGATAACTAGCAATTCTTCCTTGGTACTGTAACCTACTTATCCTTGGCCACATCAATCTCCATTGGAGACCTAGGAAAAAATAAGTTAATATAATGACAGCACCCTTGACTTGACAAACAAATATGAAATTGCTTGAAGAAATTAACAAACCTTTAATTTAAAAACACAACAACTTTCTATCATTTAGGGATAAATAATCGTGAACTTATACATGTGTTACCGCGCTGCCTGGGTAACTTTTATTCTCCCAGATCTGCCAGCTCTCGGCAGCGCGGAGGAACAGAAACAGGACCCAACACAGCGAGAATATTGAAAATAAAAATGAGTTTATTGAGGTGCTGACCTATGTGTCAGCACCTCCGCACCACGGCAACTGCAGCTGCCTAGCAGTTTTACGACAACTTTTATACACAGTCTCCTGCCCGGGAATCCGGGAGGGTACGGGGCAACCTACAATCATTCATTCACAAAATACACAGGAACCAATCATTCATCTACAAATACAAAGGAACCAATTAGAGTCCAGAGGGCCTTCCCTTCTTGAATTTCGCAGCCGAAGCAGGGCGAGGCAATAACGTAGGCACAGGCGGGAAAAACAAAAGAGTCCTTTGGGTGCTTGGGGCCAGGAAACAAAACCTAACAACGACGGCACCCTTATCTGCCTGCTGGTGGGATTAAGGCAGATGGAGGCGCTTCTTCCGGGGTCCCTTTTGTCAAACGTCTATTCATGGTTTTTGCAAATGAAGGGGTCGTGCCCAGGTGGAGCAGGGGTGGATTCCTGCCTTGGGCAAAGGAGGTTCCATACAGATACTAATATAGAATACAACTTTAATTCCTACATTCTACCGAATACACCTTGTTCCTATCTAACTTATAAAGAAATAAAACACAATTAAACAGCAAGATCAGAAATGGAATAATTCATTTCTGACTCCGCTATCACATGTAACTATATACAGCACAACTCAATTATACAAAATCTTCAGTGCTTTTTAAGAAAAGCACTCAAAACAGTTGCAACTACTAACAGTGCCCAATAAATCAAGGACGGCAAGAAAGTCCAAACTATTAATTAAGCAGAGCTTCTTTCTCTCATCTGTTCTTCTGCATAGGATGTAGCTGCTGCAGGTCTTTCTTCAACTTGGGCCTGTTTAAAAAAAAAGTAATTCCCTCAATTGAGCAATTTGAGCTATGGGTCTGCCTTCTCCTACTGCAGGCCAGATCAACTGAGGAGGGTGGGGCTCTTGCAGTTGGTAATAAGTAAGCAAGTTTACCAACGGCACATGCTCAGTGAACTCTTGTACCCTCGGCTCTAAGATCCAAACAAAACACAAATACTAAAATGGCATGGGCAGGGGCGCAGCAGGGGCGGCCCTGGGCGAGCCTGTAAGCCCTAGGCAAGAAACCACCAGAGTTGGATTGCCCATGAAGCCCTCCATGACCAAAAAATGTTTTTGCACCAGGACATTGAATTGCCTGCAGAATGATTTTAGACATATCCCAGCACTGAGAATTTCAGCATATCATTAGGAGACTGTCCTTATGCTACTCCCCACGTTTGGTGGGGTTTGGTTCAAGGAGTCCAAAGTTATGGACTCCCAAAGGGGGTGCCCCATCCCCCATTGTTTCCAATGGGAGCTAATAGGAGATGGGGGCTACAGTTTTGAGGGTCCATTGCTTTGGCCCCAGAACCAAACTGCATAAGCTTAGAATTACCATCATCTCCAGATGATACCCTGAAATTTTGGTGCCGATTCCCATCCAAAAATACACCCCCTGCAGGAGGCTATCCTAGAAATTTGCACAAGAATCTTTGTTCTGCATTGAGTTTTCTGCATTGCTGTCAATGGGGGTTGCAGGCTGTGGGGGGCACATTTCTGAAGGCACAGTCTCAAAACTTTCAGGGTCTCATCAGGAGACCGCCCTAATATTACCCCCCAAGTTTTGTGCAGTTTGGTTCAGGGGGGCCAAAGTTATGGACCCTCAAAACTGTAGCCCCCATCTCCTATTAGCTCCCATTGGAACCAATGGGGGATAGGGGCACCCCCTTTGGGAGGCCATAACTTTGGACTCCCTGAACCAAACCTCACCAAACCTGGGGGGTAGCATAAGGACAGTCTCCTGATGATATGCTGAAATTTAGGTGCCGCTAGCCTAAAAACTGCGCCCCCTGCAGGCCAAAAATGGAAAACCACTAAAATACCCAAAAACAAACCCAGTATTTTGATGCCCCCCACAAGGTGATGCCCTGGGCAGCTGCCCACCTTGCCCAATGGGCATTACGCCAGTGGGCATGGGTTACAGTACAGTAAACAGTAAACCTTTATTATGCATAAATAGTTCTGCATACAGTATGTTCGTATCATAAACAACAATACAGCTACAAAAATCCCAAGACACAAAGTTAAGATAAACTATATATACAGACTTTTGGTAGACCTATTTTAATATCCAGATGTTAATTAAAGTCGGTTTAAGTAACTTCTCATGTTTGTCACAATGGATTTAAGCCTCAGAAATTACATCAATATGGTTAAATATTTGAATAGATTGAAAATCACATTTTAATATCGTCTTTGAGATATTACATCAGCTAAATATATTGCAACCTTAGAGGTTATCTCAGAAGATGCATCATTTAATAAATAATTCACTATATAGACTGAAGGCAGATTAGTTTTGACTTTAAGGATTGGGGTTATATAGTGGCTACGTAGTGGGTTATAGTCAGAGGTGGGATCCAGCAGGTTCTCACCAGTTCCCGAGAGTGGGTTACTAATTATTTGTGTGTGCTGAGAGGGGGTTACTAATTGGGTCTGCTTTTCCGTTAGAAATTCCATTAGGTCCAAAAATCATAAAGTCCTGTTGTTTCCTATGTGGCTGGTTAGCAAAGGCAGAAAACGGGATGATTCTCCCTGTTGGGCTGTTTTAAAAACATGTTTTAGAACTATGGTAAAGTTCCTTGTTTAAGGAAAGTATCCTTCTTTTGATTTCTAGAAACAAAATTAAGTATTTGAAAGTATTAAGTATTGGACAGGCAGTCAATTAGAGGAGAAGTAGTTGTTTCTGTTGGCAGTAAACGATAGGACTTGCTAGAATGAGTTTAAATTATGGACAGAAAGATACCAGCTGGAAATTAGGAACTTTTTTTTTCCACAAACACTTTTTTTTACAGTAAGAGTTTTTTACAGTAACAGAGAAATTATTAATGCCCCGCCCCCGGAATGCCCGGCCACGCCCCCGTCGTGCCCCACCCAGCCCCATTGGTGCTACGCCACTGTTTGAATCCCACCACCATGGGAACCTAAAATTTTTGGATCCCACCATTGGTTATAGTACCATTTCCCTTTATTTAAGAAGCCCTTTAGGGCCATAAGTATTTACGTATTAGTTATTAAAGAACCCCACAGCATTTCCCCACATAACTTTGCGTGCATTAATATGGAGTTTCCATTTCCCCATTTTTTTCTGTACCTGCAAGGATGTAGCATGTGCAGAGACAGAAAGGACCACCTTGAACTGCTAATGGATGCTAAGGAGGCAGCAAATTTGACCTGGATGGCCCAGTCTAGCCCAATCTTGGAAGCTAAGGAGGGTCAGGCCCAGTTAGTGCTTGGATGAGAGACCACCACAGATGTCTACGGGTGCGCCACATAGGCAGGCAATGGCAAACTACCTCTGTGTGTCTCTTGCCTTTAAAACTTCATGAGTGTTGCCATAAATTGGCTGTGACCTGGTGTCACTTTCCACCCCCAAGGAGTAAGTCTGTGGTAGCTGCTCTGGAATACGAAGTCCTTGGAGCAAATAAGCCTCTCCAGGCGCTGAAGTTACCCTTTCCAGTCTAGCTTCAGGAAAGGCTGTTAGATAGAGACGGCTCTGTTAGATAGAGGAGCAGCAATGGCGTAGGAGGTGAAGAGCTCGTGTATCTAATCTGGAGGAACCGGGTTTGATTCCCCACTCTGCCGCCTGAGCTGTGGAGGCTTATCTGGGGAATTCAGATTAGCCTGTGCACTCCCACACAGGCCAGCTGGGTGACCTTGGGCTAGTCACAGCTTCTCGGAGCTCTCTCAGCCCCACCTACCTCACAGGGTGTTTGTTGTGAGGGGGGAAGGGCAAGGAGATTGTAAGCCCCTTTGAGTCTCCTGCAGGAGAGAAAGGGGGGGGGGTATAAATCCAAACTCCTCTTCTTCTTCTCTTGGGGACTTTAGCTGATGACGTCTGTCTAAATGTACAATGGATGACCTTTATCTAAATGTATAATGGATCTTTGTATAATGGACGTGCTTTAGCACCGGGTCCTGGCAGAAATGCTTTGGTCTAGCAGATGGATTTGTGCCTGCTTAAAAAAAGATTCATTTGTATAAACACAAGCCTTGAAGAATATCAAGGTTCCGTCTTGAATCCAGCCGACGGGCTAGCTTATGTTGCTTATGTTAAGTGTTTGGTCTTTGTGTTAATGTACTTAGCCTGCATTGCTTTGGTTAAAGCAAAAGTGATAAAAAGCATTATTTTTCGTTTTTATTCAAGACGCTCACATCCCCGTATCATCAGCCTTTTTTGGAGCTGTAGGCTCAAGGTTGTTGTAGTACAATTCTTGCCAATTCATTTGTCAATTAGGAGCAGCCGTGGTGTAGTGGTTAAGAGCGGGCATACTCTAACCTGGAGGAACCAGGTTTGATTCCCCGCTCTGCAGCCTGAGCTATGGAAGCTTATCTGGGGAACTAGATTAGCCTGTACACTCCAACACATATCAGCTGGGTGGCCTTGGGCTAGTCACAGTTCTTCAGAGCTTTCTCAGCTCCACCCACCTCACAGGGCGTTTGTTGTGGGTGGGAGGGGGAAGGGAAAGGAGTATGTAAGCCCCTTTGAGTCTCCTTACAGGAGAGAAAGGGGGGATATAAATTAGGCTGACCAGACGTCCCGCTTTGGCAGGACAGTCCCGCCTTCAAACAATTTGTCCCGCGTCCCATGGGTTATTTCAATTGTCCCAATTTTGGAAGGCTGCTGCACTGCCTTCACAGGAGCAAAGACAGTCTGACAGCCTCCCGTCTTGTAGCGGCCACAGGAACACAACCTTCTGAAATTGCCGTTTCCCGCCCTGTGACAGGGCGAGAAACGGCAGTGGCGCTAAGAAACAATATAGGCTGCATGCACATCTTGGCGATGTGCGATGCAACCGCCCATGCTACCATACCCATGCGTCCCGGTTCACAAAGGTGACCATCTGGTCACCTTAATAAAAATCCAATTTTTTTCTTCTTCTTCTAAATGCAGACATTATTGACAGCTCGATAAATAATGTTATTTATTT
Organism: Sphaerodactylus townsendi; assembly: GCF_021028975.2. Taxonomy (NCBI): domain Eukaryota; kingdom Metazoa; phylum Chordata; class Lepidosauria; order Squamata; family Sphaerodactylidae; genus Sphaerodactylus; species Sphaerodactylus townsendi. Next base: position 159,124,895 of record NC_059427.1, read on the forward strand.
AAATGGTTTATCTAAATTTGAATCAGAACATTTTCTGAAAAACGTTCTAGAAAACCCATGGATGAGGATGAAGAAAGGGCGAAATGGTGGTCCCAATTTGTCACCTGCAGGGCTGGGACCCCCCCCCCCGTGTTTTTTGGAAGTGGGAGGGGTGGAGCTCTGGCCCAGTTGGGCTTCTGGTTGACCCCTGAAGAGGTTGACCCCACCCAACCTGACCCCAACCTGAAGAGGTTGACCCCAGATCAACTATGCAGAGTATAAAAACATTTTGGTGGTAGCTACAGTGTGTGTTCTGTTCCCTCTCACTGTTGTTTCATTGTCCCACTTCTCTTATTGCCCCTCTTCTACCCTTGTGTTTCCTCTGTGTTTGGCTCCACTTCCTGTAGCAGCCATTTTGTGGTCAGCTCCACCTCCTGGGCTGGCTATTTTGCATTGCCCCATTCTATGTCAGAATTGCAAAAATGGCCACCAGCTCAGAACAGTGACCTGATAATTCTCATAATACGACTTCTGTTCTAGACTGGGGTTCATGTAGAGTTCCTGAGAGCATCCAAGTTGAGTCTGCAGTGTGATGTGGCAACCAAGGAAGCCAATGTGATTCTGGGCTGCATCAAGAGGAGTATAGTGTCTAGATCAAGGGAGGTAATTGTACCTCTCTATTCTGCATTGGTTAGACCTCACCTGGAGTATTGTGAACAGTTCTGGGCACCGCAGTTCAAGAAGGATATTGATAAGCTGGAACATGTCCGGAGGATGGCAACCAAAATGGTAAAAGGTTTGGAATCCATGCCCTATGACAGCGGCAGCTAACCTTTTCGAGACCGAGTGCCCAAATTGCAACCCAAAACCCACTTATTTATTGCAAAGTGCCAACACGGCAATTTAATCTGAATACTGAGGTTTTAGTTTAGAAATGCGTTACTCGGGAGTAAGTTTGGTGAAGCAACCGTGCCACACTTCAAATGGGTGAATCACGACCCTAGGAGGGTTTACTCGGAAGCAAGCCCCATTGCCAACAACCGAGCTTACTCCCAGGTAAACGATCGCACCCAGGCCAGCCTAGATGTGTGTGTGGGGTGTGTGTGTGTGTGATTTTCCACCCCTCCACATGACGGACTCTGGTCACGCGTGCCCACAGAAAGGGCTCTGAGTGCCACCTCTGGCACCCATGCCATAGGTTCACCACCGCTGCCCTATGAGGAGAAACTGAGGGAGCTGGGGATGTTTCGTTTGGTGAAGAGAAGGTTAAGAGGTGACATGATAGCCATGTTTAGATATTCAAAGGGATGTCATGTTGGTAAGGGAGCAAGCTTGTTTTCTGCTGCTCCAGAGACTAGGACCAGGAGTAACAGGTTCAAGGTGAAGGAAAAGAGATTTCACATAAACATCAGGAAAAAATTCCTGACAGTAAGGGCTGTTTGACAGTGGAATGCACTGCCTCGGAGTGTGGTGGAGTCTCCTTCTTTGGAGGTTTTTCAAGAGAGGCTGGATGGCCATCTCTTTGATTGTGTGTTCCTGCATTGCAGAGGATTGGACTTGATGCCCCTAGGGGTCTTTTCCAACTCTCTCTATATAAAAATCTAACAGTGTGTTTGTCCCTGATGGTCTCCCTCAGAAGCCGCTGGACGGATCGCCCCCAAATTTTCACAGGACATCCCTCCCTGCTGCTGGCAGGTACTCGGACCTTCAAATCGCCAAAAGTCCATACCTGAGCCAGGTAAAACGTCTTTTTCCTGGCGCACCAGGCCATGAAGCTGCCTCTGTTTGACTGTCACCCTTAGAATGTTCGTGCAGCCTGTCTGTCTGTGGCCTGAGGGCTTAGAATGTTCGTGCAGATGGCCAGAGATGAGCAGTGAAAACAGTAAATAGGTAATACTGTTAGGTAGTACGAGTGGAAGTGAAACACATACACACTTTGCCATGTGAGACCTCAGGTGGGGTTCCCCCCGTCACACGCAGGTAACTTTCACTCTCTGTGCCTCACCCACTACTACCACACAACACACATCCAGCTCATCCTCACACACCTCACTCTGCCCTCCCTCACATCCAACCACCACTTACCCACTTCCTCACCCATATTCGCCACAGCTCTCTTTTACTAAAAGCGAGTTGGAGTTTGCCTTTTTCTTCTAAGAAAATCTGCGGGGTGGGGGCGAACCAACACTACCTGCTCCGCTTCTTTTGCACTTGGCCCTTTACGAACCCAGGGAGCTGGCCTCGATCTGAGTGCCTCACCACCCTGCCTGTGCTGCCTGACTGGGATAGCCTCCTTATCCCAGTTCTGCCTTACCCAAGCCAGGACTGTGCATGGCAACCAGCCTCATGGACAGCGGGATTCGCACTCTGGACAGTTCCGCTGTGGAATGGAAAGGATTACCTTATACTAAAAAAACAAGACAGCACCATATAACGATGTGCATTGAAAAGGGAAAGAGGGATCCCATTTGACCACCCCAAAAGGCTATGCTGGGGATCATTGGACCTGCATGGACATCTGTGTGGGTTGCAGACTATGATGAAAAGGACAATTGCCACAGCAAAGCGTGGCCAGGCCCGCTAGTGATTCTATAAAGGCACATATGAAAGGTGTTAGGCCCTGGTCGTCCAGGAGAGGGTGCTCTTGGCATACCATCCCAAGCAGTCCCAGGGATTTCCCCTCTTGCTCTGTTATTGTTTTTTAACTCTTCACTGTCTGTAAATCAAGTTTCTCTGTGTTTCCTTTAGCTGTATCCCTGGTGAGAAAGGAGGCATTTAAATACTTCAGTCAATAACTAAAAGCACTCCCAGACACAGTGAACAAAGTCCCAAACCTAACCCTACACTACAGAGACAAATGATCCCGCCGAGAACAGGACAGCAGCCTACTCTGAAATTAATATTTCTGGGCCCTGCCATCTGTATGATGGTCTGTTTTCCAGAGAAGGGAAAGCAGTCAGTTTTGACTGAAATTAAAGTATTAGAGGGGCAGGCTAAAGACTGGGGTGCTAATAAGGGGAAACAGAGGCCCAAAAAGGTGGGGAATTCATTGAGTGGGGGGGATCTGGCGCAAAGGTTCAGTGCCACGGCTTGCAGGGTTTTGCCCCGGGTTTTCTGTCAGAGTCTCCTTTTAACGGCACAGAAGTGTGGCTGCTGCTGATCACGCACTGCTGCGTGGCAGGGCTTCACTGAATGACCGTGTGGTCATAGAATCATAGACGTGGAAGAGACCCCAAGGGTCATCCAGTCCAACCCCCTGCAATGCAGGAACACACAGCCAAAGCACTCCCGACCAGTGGCGAATCTGCCTAGGGACAAGGGGTACCCCTTGTCCCCGGGCGCCACTCTTCTGGTCACGTGGGGGGGCGCAAAATCGGCCCCCCACGTGACCAGGAAGCCCAGCCGGCAGGGGGAGTCTGGGGGGGAGGTGGGCACCCTAAACCTTGCCCATGTCCATGGTGACGTGCTTTAGCACTGGGTCCCGGCAGAAATGAGGGCAGTGTGGGCGGAGCTGAGGTGGGCAGGGCGGGGGCAGAGCCTGGGGGGCGTCCTGGAGACAATTTGTCTCCGGGCACCATTTACCCCGGTACACCTCTGCTCCGGACAGATGGCCATCGAGCATCTCTTTGGATCGGGGAATCAGTCCAAAGTTCTGATTCCGTGTCAGGCAGTTTCATGTGTGCACATGGCTTCAAACACTGTTGTAAGGCCCTTGGCCTTGCTCTGAGCATGACCCACTGCTGCAAAGCAGAGCCTGTAATGCCGGGGGGCGGGGGGGCTAATTCTTGAGTCACCATCGGGACAGCAAGGGTCCACTTGAGCCGGCTTCTCTGGTCTGGGGCAGTCCAACAAAGAGGGCTCCAGCAGAACTTCGGGAGAAGTGGGAATCGAGTGAGCAGAGCGCAGTTCCTTTTGATGATCCCATAACAAGTTATGTTTCTGAGCACCATTCTGCTTAATGAGCCTTGAAGTTTCATTTCCAGGTCGGCACTGAGTCTAGATTGCCAGCTACCTTGTTCTTGTATAGGTGGTTGGTTGGTTAAAACATGAAAACAAGCCAAATTGTGTGTAACGTATATGACAGAGGAACAAAACAGTGCGTCACACACTGAAGACGGAGGATCAATATATTCAATAAATGTATTTATGTATATTTTATAAGTGTTCAGTTACTGAATCCAATGATTGTACATCCAGTTTTTCCAACAATAAAAGTTCATTTTTGAGATATATAATCCACATCTTCAATATCTACTGAACAAAAATAGTTCATTTTTTCCCAATATCTTTAGGATAATTATATTCCATATAGAAAGTACTTCCCAAACGACTCGCGTGTTTATAAGTACGTTTTCACTGTAGTCTTCCTCAGGAGAAGTAATTCTTTCAGGAAAATTATTCATTCATTTGCCATGCACAGGTCTTTTTGTCTCTCAACAGAGCTAACACACAAACCCACAAAATATACATAAATACATTTATTGAATATATTGATCCTCCGTCTTCAGTGTGTGACGCGCTGTTTTGTTCCTCTGGTTGGTTGGTCACACACTTGTAAACTTTGGGTACATTTCCGTTTAAGTTTGTTATGAAATATATAAGTAAAAAGTCTGTTCAATGTATTGTCGAAGGCTCTCACGGCTGGAATCACTAGGGTGTTGTGGGTTTCCCGGGCTGTTCGGCCATGTTCCAGTCACATTTTCTCCTGACGTTTCGTTTGAATCTGAAGGTGCTGCCACAGATGCAACTTCCAAGGTTGACCTCTGGGTCCTTCCCTCTTTACCAGCAATGTGCAGGTATGTCATAGGCCACAAGTGCCCGTGCAAGAGGGGGAATAGAATACTCCCATCCTCCGGGTGGGACCTGGGGACTCCCCAGGATCACAGCTCCTGGCCAGGCGACAGAGATTGGGTCCCCTGGAGAAAATGGCTGCCTTGGAGAAAATGGCGTGGCCCTGGACCCCCTGTTTTCCCCAGGCTCCACCCCGACATTTCCAAGCTCCCCAACCTGGAGATGGCAATCGTGGACCCCTCCATCGATGGCCGGTGGTGGGGCTACTGAGATCCCCCAAGGCTGCTCGCCCCAGGCCCCTCCCGAAATCGCCCGGGATTTCCCGTCCCTGCAGAGTTGCCAAACTCCAGGCAGGACAAGTTGACTACATCTCCCGGCTCTCCCGGAATTGCCGCTGGTCTCCTCCAGACGCCCGAGCTCTGTTCCCCGGGAGGAAACGAGGACTTTGGGGGGCGGGGCGGACGGCACCATAAGATCCCGCTGAGCTCCCTCCCCGCCCGGGACGTCATCCCCGAATCTCCAGCCCTTCCCCGCCCGGAGTTGGCAACGCCGCCCGCCCCCGAGTGCTGCGGGGAAAGGCGCGCCGAAACCGGCCGGAGCCCGCCGCGAAAGGACAACAACCAGCACCCAACTAAGGGCGGGCAGCCGCTTGAGGAGGCAGGCAGGGGGGGCGGGGGCGGGGGCGGGGAGGGTCCGGCGGCGCTGCAACCTTCCTCTCTGCCAGCCAGCCAGCCAGCCAGGAGGAGCGACGGCCACGACCAGCACCGGGAGCGGCGGCGGAGCGGCCAGCATGGACTGGGGCACCGAGCTTTGGGTGAGCCGCCCGCGCGCGCCGCCCCTGCACCCCTGTCCCTCTTTCCGGGCTACCCTCCTCGGGGGCGCGGACAGTGGCGGGCGTGGGGGGTCCTGGCTCCCTCCTTCCCCCACTCCCACCCCGCTTGACTTTGGGGGGGGCCGTGTTGCTGCCCCCCCCTCGACCCAGAGCTGAGCGCGCCCGGAGCGCAGCGCTTGGCCTCCCCGGAGTTGCGCCCCTTTCTGCTGCGCTGCGCGCCCCGACGGGCTGGGTTGCGCGGGGAAGGCCCGGCTGGTGCTGGGCGAGGGACGGAGGGGAGCGGGAGGGCGGGGGCTTCTCTCCCTTCCCTCCCTCCCGGTTTGTGCAGAGGAGCGAGGGTGCCTGCCAATCCCGGAGGCGGGCTGGGCGCGGGCTGGGCGCTCGGAAGGCGCTTGCCAACCTGCAGCCGGCGCCGGGGGTCTCCCGGAATATCACCTGGTCTCCGGGCCGCTTCCCCTTCAGGAGATACCCTTGCCGAAGGGGGAGGGGCTTTATGTACGGCAGTGTACCCCACGCACGTCCCGCCCCCCCAGCCGCCCCCGCTGGCAGGAATTTCACAACTGGGTGTTGGCAACTGCTCTCGGGTCCTGTAAGGGGCCAATGGTGACTTGGTCAACTGCCTCGAGTCTGTTCGGAGTGACAGGTGGGATGGAAGGACTGGGAAGAAAGAGGCGCCTCTGGTTCTGAGGGGGGAGACGTCGCATAGGTGGGATGGGGGTTGCAGGTGAACGTGGCTCTTCGTAGAACCACCTTGGCTGCAAGCAGGAAAAGAAAGTACAAGCAGCAAAGCGTTCAAAGCTTGATTTGCTCTGATATCTGACACCACCCGTGGGCGCAAGGGACGCAAGGGACGGGTGCCAGGATGATCGCCCTGCACTTGGGACACACTTACCACTTGGGACACACTTACACAGGGACACACACACGCAGCTAAACAGGCTGCTTTTAGCCCTCTCTAGTTGTGTCAGGGGTGGTGGGACCCATGCTCAAATCCGGCATGAGGGCACTCAGGATATGAAAACACCTCAGTCCGGCCTCTGGTGACACCCCCAGATTGCTTGTGCCTTTCCACTTAGACCCTGTTTTCTCAGTGGCCATTTGGCTGGAGTTGTCACGGCATCAGAAGTGAGGTATTATTGTTGTTGTTGTTGTTATTGTAGATTTCACAGCTGCCAGATCTTTAGCTGGTTGTTGGCCTTCATTACAATTTGAGCCTTTCTCCAGGGGACCCAGAAACCTAGGAAGTTGTAATGTATCGGCGTAGTATTCGTGCGGATTCCAGCAGGGCTGCCTTCTGAATTTGACAAGATGTTAATTTTGTCAATTCGAAGATGTTTCAAGTGCTGCCCTAGTGTTTTCAGGATGGCGTAGGCGTGCCCGATTACCACTGGGGCTGACCTCAAGCTGGTTTGTTGCCATAGGCGTACTTGAAGCTTCGATTTTTCAAATCGCGAGTATGTATTGTTATTTGTTGTTTATTTATTTATTTATTTATTTCTTGAATTTGTGGGAGGCATTATTTATTTCTTGAATTTGTGGGAGGCATCAGCCTCTGTTGGCCCTCCAGAGAAATTGCTTGGCTCCTGCGTGAGACGGTATGCTGGACCAGCTAGTAAATCAGTGGTGGCGAACCTTTGGCACTCCAGATGTTATGGACTACAGCCTGATGGGAATTGTAGTCCATAACATCTGAAGTGCCAAAGGTTCGCCACCACGGAGCTAGTTTGATCCAGCAAAGTTCTTCTGAGCCCTATGGAGATAGGGTGGGATATAGATCCAGTATTTTAAAAATAAAACATAAAATGTCCCCATCGGTTCTTTACAATCCTCTTCTTCTATCTAGCACGAGTTACTAATAATGGGTCAGCCAAAGACGGGCAAAATCTGCAGGCCCTCAAGATGAGTCCGCCCAGGACACAAAATCACCACCGTCTCAGCTCTACATAAGGATGGGCATTTAATGCCAGGATGGTTTCCTTTCCAAAAACTTTGGGGAATGTATTGTTGAAGGCTTTCACATCTGGAATCACTAGAGTGTTGTGGGTTTTCCAGGATGTCTGGCCGTGTTCCAGTAGCATTTTCTCCTAATGTTTCGCCTGCATCTGTGGCTGGCATCTTTAGAGGATCCTCTGAAGATGCCAGCCACAGATGTAGGTGAAATGTCAGGAGAAAATGTTACTGGAACACAGCCAGACAACCCGGAAAACCCACAACACCCTAGACTTGGGGGAAGTTTTTAAGTTTGTAATTTGCCTTATTCCTTGAACCTCTGGGGAGATCATTTTGCCCTGGATCCCGAGGAGTGTGAGCAGAGCCTTGCAGGAGGGGAGGTCTGTGTGCCCTGCCCCCCTCCCCCCCAAGACTGCGCTTTTTTGGGTCCTTGGACCTGAAATGTGTGTGCGGGGGAATGTGTGGGAGGCTGGAATCATTCAAAAAGTCACCTCTGCAAACAGAATGCATTACCTCGGAGTGTGGTGGAGTCTCCTTCTTTGGAGGTGTTTAAAGAGAGGCTGGATGGCCATCTGACAGGAGTGCTTTGATTGTGCGTTCCTGCATGGCCGGGGGTTGGACTTGATGGCCCTTGGGGTCTCTTCCAACTCTATGATTGTTTGATTCCTTGCTCAAGACCTCTGTCCAGACAGGTGAAATGCAGGTCCAGACAAATTCTTGTTGCATATAAGCTTGCTAGTGATTTGCCCAACAGTCCTATTGTCCAGCCCACATAGAACCAGTTTTCAACCAAAGTTACGACAGGGGACTTTTTCAAATGCCTTGCTGAAGTCAAAGTTCTCTTCATTCATTGCATTCCCATAATTCCTATTACAAACACATGATAATGAGAGTTGCAAGATTTCGTAACGTATCTGTATTGCCTTTTATTAATCCAGACTGTGATTTCAGAATACTTACAGGCTTGTTATTCAGAATTACCTGACTAGTTTCTGACTAGTTTCTCAAATTACCTGACTAGTTTATCAAATAATTCTTCTGCTTTCAGAAGATTGGGACAAGATTTGGCTTTCACAGCATCATGGCACCTCCTAGTTCTGTGGTGGCGAACCTTTGGCACTCCAGATGTCATGGACTACATTTCCCATCAGCCCCTGCCAGCATGGTCAATTGGCCATGCTGGCAGGGGCTGATGGGAATTGTAGCCCATGACATCTGGAGTGCCAAAGGTTCGCCACCACTGTCCTAGTTCAATGGTATTTCTCAAATGCTTCTGAGTTCCTTCATTACCCTAGTAGGATTCCGTTCATCCATGCAGGAAGAACTGGTTTAAGATAGCTGGGTATTCTCTGGCCAGTGGTTGATATGGAAAATTCACAACGTCTATCTTAAACAGGACAAACCGTTTAAATATCTAGGCCGAAGTTTTCAATATAACCTCAAATGGTCATTACAAAGATTGTGCTCTATCTCTTCTGGGAAAAGCGTATCCTCAGGAATCATTCAGTTTTACTATGGGAAGGGTTTTCAATCTATAATCGCTGCCCTAAAGATTTTCCAAGCAAAGATGATACCAAAGATTCTTTACAGGATCCCCATATGGATTGATTCCTTTAACTCAGAATTTGACCTAATTCAAGCCTCATTTCTGAGAAGAATATTGGGAGTCCCTTTCCCACACTGTGGCTTGAATATGAATTGTCTCTAGTTGAAACCTTAGCTTGGATTTCTGATCAAAGGAGGACGATATTATTTCACATCTACTTAAAGTTTAGCAATCTTGAGCTGCAAAACTGTTCCCTTACTATTTATGCGATTTTTGCTACGTTGCATGTAATCCCTGTTTAGGGAGAAGACTGAGCAGTTCTAACTTTCCCTTTATACCCTGTTGAACAGACCTTCTTCCAACACAACGCAGAACATTAGAGTTAATAGCTTTTGCATCCAGTAGGGCAGGTTCTGTATACAAGCAGGACAGTCAGTATTTTTCTTCTGGGAAGACGGTCTCTGTTTCCATGGAATGCCATTTTGATGGGTTGAAGAGTAGCTTTGACCTGTCCATTAAAGTTGGACAGCCTATAGAATCTGCACATCTTTAAAATTAGCCTACACAGACTCCAGTCTAAGCCCGGTGATTTCAGTGGATATAGACAAGTAATCCTGCATAGAAGAAGAAGAGTTTGGATTTATACCCCACCTTTCTCTCATTTAAGGAGACTCAAGGTAGCTTACAAACTCCTTTCCCTTGCTCTCCCACAACAGGCACCTGTGAGGCAGGTGGGGCTCAGAGAGTCCCAAAGAGCTGTGACTAGCCCCAAGTCACCCAGCAGGAATGTAGGAGTGCAGAAACATATCTGGTTCACCAGATAAGCCTCTGCCACTCAGGTGGAGTGGGGAATCAAACCCGGTTCTCCAGATTAGAATCCACCTGCTCTTAACCACTACACCACGCTGGCTATGGAATAGCAAGCAAGATTCCATGGAAAGTCTTGTTGGTATCTAAGGTGCCCCTGGACTTCAGTCTAGCTGTTCCACTTACAGACACACCTGAAACTGTCTGCCTGGGGTTACACTGTTAGTTGACCATTAGAGCCTACGAAAAAATAGATTCTCGGGCACGTGGATCCCCCACCCCCTCCAACACAGTGGTTCAGTGATTACGAAGTTATTTCCTCTGTAGTTGCTGAGACCTGTGCTTTCTCTTGCGTCAGCTCCTGTGAGCATGTGGTCCTGGGGGGTGCCTTTCCCACCTCCATGAGCAAAGCCTCTGCGTCTAATCTGGCTACAGCAGAGATTAGTCCCGGCCTGGTTGCTGGAGCGGAGGGAGCTATTTTTGGCGCGGATACCCCCACCCCAAAAGCTGAGGCTGTCGCACGATTTCCCGTCTTGTCAGGGGAAAGAATATTTCAATGTCCCAAAGATTCGGCTTCTAAGGACTCTTGGTGGCCGCAGCAAAGAAAACGAAATTACTTCTACGTTCGCAATGCGTGACATAAGAGGTCTTAAATGTTTTTTTAAAAAAATATTTATTTATTTAATACACTAGAATAATAACAGAATGAAATATAACGAATTATAATTGTTGAGCAATCAATAATAAGGAAATTTTTAAAAAAACATTGTAAGAGAAACACAAGAGAGCTAACAAGAAATTAAACTAATTATTAGCTAAGAAAATGTTTCTTAGTACCTACATATGTTACCTTTGTGTATCTAAATCTCTTCTCATGCATCATTCAAAAATATACTCAAGGAGAAGAAAAGTTAAAACTTTTACAATTTAATCACCTATAACTTCTAATTGCAAACATGAATTCTCATAATGACAGAGAGAGAAGAAAGAAAAGAAAAAGAAATCCATCTTTCCAACAGTCTGTCATTATAACGTTCCCTTACTGCATTTTATAATCCTATTTTAAATTCAAAGGAGAGAAAGGGTGGAGAACAGCCGAGAAATAAAAATAAATAAATAATACAAATGGATAACTATAGCTTATCTTATCATTTCTATATACTCTACATTTAACGTAAATAGTAATATATGATTACTATTCTATTCCTCTAGTTATTCAAATATTTTAGGTACAAGTCTCATTTTGAAAAAAAAATTCTCCAGATTTTCTCTCAAAGAGCCACAGGTCTTGAGGGAGGCTGTAGAGCTGTGGTGTCGGACGCATTTGTTACCAGCGATGGATATAGCATAAATGTGACTTGGTTGGGCTGGACCCTGGTGGCGGGGTAGGGTAGGGCGGGGCTGCCCCCAGTAGGCTCCCCTGCCCAGACAGGTACTGTGGGGGGGGGGGTCACCTCGAGAGGGCTTATCAGACGCATGACCAGTGGCTCACAGGCCTGGTAAGTCCTACCAAGAGGTTGGATCCCACCCCCGGGCCACCTGTTTGATACCCCTGCTGTAGAGGAAGTGAAATTTGGCAGATTGCATCATTTGGATGTTGTACATCTTCAATCCACTGTCTCAGCCAAGCAAGGACAAATGTTATACTGCAGCCTGAATCTGTGGTTTGGGAAAGTGGGGGATATTTTACTCTTTACTGGAAGCCTGTTTCTAATCTAACGAAATACCTGGGCAGGTAGCAGGTGTTGGTCAAAAAATGCAGGTTATGTGGGATCATGCTTGAGCTGCACACAGGTATGTTGTTTGTAGAAGTGTGGGTAGGGTTCTTTTCATACTGACGGTGTGCTCCACTTTAGCTTCGCATAACGGGATTTTTTGACAGGTTTCGCGCACCTCAAGAAAAAAGGGCTACAGCAGCGAAAAGATCTGAGCAAAACAGGTTTTGGAAAGCCAGTGTAAAACTTCCTTAACTGTGAGGGGACAGAGAGTTATCATGAAGACATACGTGGAAACTCAAAAATCCATTTGCCTTCCGTAGCCAGTGTGTGGTGGAGTCTTCTTCTTTGGAGATTTTTAAAGAGAGGCTGGATGGCCATCTGTCAGGAGTGCTTTGATTGTGTGTTCCTGCATGGCCTTGATGACCCTTGGGGGCTCTTCCAACTCTAGGATTCTATGACCCCAGCCTACCTCACAGGGTTATTGTAAAGATAAGACTTGGCAGAAGAAACCTTGAAGAAGAAGGAGGAGGAGGAGGAGGAGGAGTTTGGATTTATATCCCCCCTTTCTCTCCTGCAGGAGACTCAAAGGGGCTTACAATCTCCTTGCCCTTCCCCCCTCACAACAAACACCCTGTGAGGTAGGTGGGGCTGAGAGAGCTCCGAGAAGCTGTGACTAGCCCAAGGTCACCCAGCTGGCGTGTGTGGGAGTGCACAGGCTAATCTGAATTGTAAGGGATTGATGAGTAGATAAATAAAACTTGGCTGGGGAAGACTGGCAGACCCACGCATGGATCGATGCCATTATGGCCTGCTTTAAGGTGCTCCTGGACTCCTATATAATTCCAGCTGTTGATGGTTATTTTTCATGTGCAAATTCATTTCCAGCAGTCATAATCTGTTGGAGTGAGAGCCGTCTCTGCAAGCTTCAGTATGTGTCTTAAAATGGAAGATGGGGATCAGTTTAGTGTCTATTGTAAATAATGTTCTAGGCAGTGGTGGGATCCAAAAATTTTAGTAACAGGTTCCCATGGTGGTGCGATTCAAACTGTGGCATAGCACCAGTGGGGCTGGGTGGGGCACAACGGGGGCATGGCCAGGCATTCTGGGGGCGGGGCATTCCTGGGCGGGGCTGTGGCAAGGACGCAGCCGCTGTGCCGGTTCTTGGGCGGGAAACGAATTCACGCAGGCGCAGGCTGCCACGCATGCCGGTGCACCTCCTGCTAGACGGCTTCAAGTTCTGCGCGCTACTGCTGAGAGGAGGGGCGTAACGAAGGCACAAATCACGTGGCAAAATCACCCATTAGTAACCCCCTCTCTGCACACACAAATAATTAGTAATCTACTCTCGGGAACCTGTGAGAACCTGCTGGATCCCACCTCTGGTTCTAGGGGTTTTTAAAGAATGTTTGTCCCACAAATGTCTTGCTCCAAGGTTAAGTGGCAGGTCTCTGCTCGCCAGTCCGAGCACCACGGTCGCTCGCTGAATGAGCTCCACTTTCTTTACAGGGCAGGGCCGAAGAGGAAGCTCTACTGGTTTCTTGGTGTCTCAACCGATTCAGTCTGCTGTCTATTGTCTTTTCAGCCCTACGGCTGGGCGAAGTCCTGTTTGCAAGCCTTGGGGGTAGCCCGTCTCGCAATGCGCAGCGCTGAAAAGGCAGCTGTGTTTGTATTGGTGAGCTGCTGGGTGGAATCGAAGCACGAGCCTCAGCCGCCCCAACTGCAGCTGCTTGCGCGAGATGGTGTCCTGCCCTCTCCCCTTCCCAGTTCACTTGACAGGCACAAACCATTCGCAGGCCTGACCTGCTTGGCTTTCCCCCGCGGCCTAAAGGGTGTTGCCTGCAGAGAGTGACCCCAAACGACTTCAGTGGGGCCTTTTCTCTTCCTGTCCTGCCTTCTATGCTTTGCCGTTTTCCTTCACTCCTCATCTCTTCCTGCTTGGGGATGGGACAAGGAAGTGATTGCAGGGGGGTGCCCAGATCTTCTGAGCCCCCGGGCCCCTTAGGTATTTTAACATACGGTTGTGGGCACAGCCACAAAATGTCTGCCATGAAATGGCTGCTGCAAGGGGCGGTGCCACGTACGAAATGATTGTTCCAGTTTTCCTTCGGATGCACAGTGAAGAAGAAGAAGAAGAGGAGGAGGAGGAGGAGTTTGGATTTATATCCCCCCTTTCTCTCCTGTAGGAAACTCAAAGGGGCTTACAATCTCCTTGCCCTTCCCCCCTCACAACAAACACCCTGTGAGGTAGGTGGGACTGAGAGAGCTCCGAGAAGCTGTGACTAGCCCAAGGTCACCCAGCTGGCATGTGTGGGAGTGTACAGGCTCATCTAAGAAGGCCCTTGTGCTGCGGGGGCAGCTGCTGCCAAAACAGCATTTTTAAGAAATCTGCACTGCCAATCAAATCTCTAGCGTCCAATCAGAAGGCTTGCTGGGAAGAAGCCCCAACTTCCTAAAAACACTTGGTGGGTGCCACGTTGGGGATCCCTGGGCAAGAGAAATGTCATCTAAATGGGTTATTTTTAGCAAATACCACTCTAAATTGGGAGAGGGAAGAAGGGCAGATATATACTGCAAAAACTAACTCTGGCTGCTAGACACACGAGGTTCAATTCCTGGAGCATCTCAAAGACCAACGAAGTGTCAAAAGGTTAAAAAAAAACCCACCCCAATCTCGTTGATCTCCACTGTTAGATTTGAATCTAGCTCCTCTGCTACAGACTGACACAACTACCCTTGAAAGTTTAGACACACCAGAAGAAGCTAAAAGCTACCTTGTTATAGGAAGCTGGACTAGTCTGCTGTTTCAGCAACACCTTGATTTTACCTGGCCTCTATTGGTAACATTCTCCCCCCCCCCCCCCCCCGCATCTACCAGGTATCGAAGTGGATGCGTGCTCCAAATCTGAAACAAATGTGGTTAAACTTTAAGGTGCTCCTGGACTCCTATATAATTCCAGCTGTTGATGGTCATTTTTCATGGGAAAATTCATTTCCAGTAGTTATAATCTGTTGGAGTTAGAGTTGTCTCTGCAAGTTTCAGTATGTGTCTTAAAATGGAAGATGGGAATCAGTTTAGTGTCTATTGTAAATGTTTTGTGCAATACGAGTCTTCATGCGTTATCAGACACAAACATTTGGATTCCTGCTAACTTGTGTGCACTTTTTCCCTGATTTTTTTCCTATGATATTTGCAAAGTTGTATTTAACTTTAAGTGGTTTTTTCTGTCCAGAGACAACCTTGGCCTTTAGCAAGGATTAGTTTCTGTCTTTAGGCACAGTGAAGGCACGGTGACAAAATTTCCCAGTGGCTGTTTTACCCCACTTGTCTGAAGCCTGAATGAAATTCCCTGTTTAAACATTCTAGATCTGCAGTTCTCCAGCTAGAATGAAAGAAGAGGTTTGGATTTATACCCCACCTTTCTCTCCTGTAAAGAGACTCAAGGTGGCTTCCAAGCTCCTCTCCCTTCCTCTCCCCACAACAGACACCTTGTGAGGGAGGTGGGACTGAGAGAGCTCTGAGAGAACTATGACTAGCCCAAGGTTGCCCAGCAGGAATGTAGGAGTGCGGAAGCACATCTGGTTCACCAGTTAAGCCTCTGCTACTCAGGTGGAGGAGTGGGGAATCAAACCCAGTTCTCCAGATTAGAATCCACCTGCTCTTAACCATTACACCAGGCTGGCTCTCCTCCCTGTTTTGGAGCACATAAGGATGTTTTGGCTACAGTTTTCAAATTGAAGGGGAAAATAATGGATACATGGCGGGTCCCAACTGCCTTCCACCATTAGAAGAACTGGAGCACTTTGTACAAGCCTCAGTTTCTCTTTCTCTCTCTCTCTTTAGGAGCCCATGTAAGAAAAGTTTCTCTCTTTAAAAATCCCTGCACAGAATTGTGCCAAGAGGTGCTGAAGCCCATCGTCATCCCTTACCGGTTTCCACTACTCCATGCCGTGCAACAGCTAGGGTTCAACTGAATGCTACCCAGCGCTAGCGCCACTGGGGCTGCCAATCTCCGGTTGAGTCCTGGAGATATGGAATTACAGCTGATCTCCAGACTGGAAAGATCACATCCCCTGTTTGGTAGGCTGTGGCCTTGTACCTCACTGAGGTTGTTCCTCTCCAAAACCCCACCAGACTCTATCCCAGAATCTCCAGGAATTTCCCAACCTGGAGTTGGCAGCCCTAGACGCTGCCCTTCCTGTGCCGTTGTCCTTGCCGGGCAGCTGATAAGCGGCTCCCTCGATGCCTCCAGATGCTCAGGACGTTTTCCTGCTTATCTCATTTTTGAAAATTCTGTTTCTTTTAAAACTTTAAAAGTAATTGGATAAAGAACATGAGTTTATTCATTTATCGGGCTATAGCGATTGTATTGCTTGTCGTATTTTGTGTTGGGTATTACACTTTGTGCTTTTACATTCCCCATTGATACAGGCAATTGGTAACGAGATATGCTTATTGTATTACACAATGTTTAAGAGAAATGAATGGGTGTTATAATAGTTTCGGTTTTATTCTGGACAATTTGAATTCAGGAGATTTTATCCTCGGTTTGTTGTTTATTCGTAGTTACAGTATATGTCTTTTAACGGGTGTTATAATAGTTTCGGTTTTACTCTGGACAATTGTAATTCAGGAGATTTTATCCTCGGTTTGTTGTTTATTTGTAGTTACAGTATATGTCTTTTAACGGGTGTTATAATAGTTTCGGTTTTACTCTGGACAATTGTAATTCAGGAGATTTTATCCTCGGTTTGTTGTTTATTCGTAGTTTCAGTATATGTCTTTTAACGGGTGTTATAATAGTTTCGGTTTTATTCTGGACAATTTTAATTCAGGAGATTTTATCCTCGGTTTGTTGTTTATTTGTAGTTACAGTGTATGTCTTTTAACGGGTGTTATAATAGTTTCGGTTTTATTCTGGACAATTTTAATTCAGGAGATTTTATCCTCGGTTTGTTGTTTATTCGTAGTTACAGTGTATGTCTTTTAACGGGTGTTATAATAGTTTCGGTTTTATTCTGGACAATTTTAATTCAGGAGATTTTATCCTCGGTATGTTGTTTATTTGTAGTTACAGTATATGTCTTTTGACGGGTGTTATAATAGTTTCGGTTTTATTCTGGACAATTTTAATTCAGGAGATTTTATCCTCAGTGTGTAGTTTATTTGTAGTTATGGTATATGTCTCTTAATGTTTGTTTTATGTATTGATTGTGATGGCTTATGGTTAATGCAATAGAAAGTACTACTACTCTTCACTTTTTCAATAATCAACCCTATCACTTGTGCAACTTGCTGCTCACCAAAGCTTGTGGGGCGACACCCCAGCTCTGAGCATGGCCAGTTGCTACCGCCTTTGAACCTTCCTCGTCTATTTAACCAGCTGCAGTTTCTTCTGAAGGATAAAGCTAGCATCGTAGGCAAAGCGATGCAAATCCTTGCTCATGGTTCTGGTGGCCAAAGCAGCTCTCTACCAAGGAAGCAGGGAGCTCTGCAACAAAATGAAACACCCCCCCAAAATGCCACCTCTGACCCTGAAACTAGATCTTCAGCATTTCCTCCCAAGACGTTGGCATTTCTTATAAAAGCGGCTGACTTCTAGGCAGCAGTAGTTGCTGTTCCTTTTTTGTTTGTTTGTGTTGACTTGGATACAGTTGTCTGAATTCAGACTTTCTTCCTGGTACTTAGCCCAGCCGTGTCTGTATACAGCTGGGGGGGTTATGATTAAGCATAGCCTTTTCCTAGGGGAGAGACAGGATTCTGCCAGATGGAATCAAGACCAGGTTGCCCGTAGCAAGGACTTGCGTGAACGAGGAAAGTGAAAATTCATGCATGGCCCTGCTGGCTGTAGTGATCATGAAACCGTCCCCTGTTTCTCATAATGCTTTTATTTTGGGGTGGTGTGAGTTTTGTTTTTGTTTTCGTCGCAAAGGATGGGAGGGTTGCATTTGTTTAGCAGGAAGTAATTGATTCAGAGAATTGAGTAACCAAGAGCGGTTTCCTAGTGAGTCTCTATGGGAGACAGGCTCTGTGGTAGCCAAGGAAGGGAATTGAGAGAGGGTAAGACTTAGGCGTAACGGGGTGAGTGGGACATTATTTTTCTATGTGTCAGATTGGGATTTATAAATTGACCAAAGGGAAAGGTGGGATATATGTGTTTTAATAAACATTACAGAAATATAATTCAGATGTGCAGATTCTTTCTATTCTTATTCACAAATGACAATTCTGCAGGGACACCTAAAACACAAAGTGTAAAATAGCAGCATTCTGTAGGGATTGGAATCGACTCCTCTGCCTCTTGAGTATACCCTGCATGGCAAAGCTGGGTTTGCCCTGTGGGGGAAGGGTTCCTTCCAACACAACAGTGCCATGTAAAAGACACAACATTTCTAGAAATATTGCCGCCGTTGGGAGGAACACGTTTGATTGGAGGGTGGGGCTGTTTTTAAAAAAAGGAAATTTGAGGACAAATCCAAATATATGCTGTTTTTTACCTTCCTGTTAAACCTGAATTTATGCAATTGTTTTTGACAATATGAGGTGCTTCGTTTATGTAATTGCATACACAATTGTACTGTTGCCAGAATTATGGCATTTAAAAGTAAGTGGATTACAGTTGCATCCTAAACTGAATTACATCCTTCAAAGCTAGGGTTCCTGTCTCTGGTTTGGGAAATACATGGAAATTTTGGGAGTAGAACCTGTAGCGGGTGGAGTTTGGGAGGGGATGGACCTCAGCACTATAATTGTCTTGGGCCCCATCCTCCAAAGCATCCATTTTCCCTATAGAAATTGATCTCTGTGGTCTGGAGTTCGGCTGTAATTCTAAAGTTAAGAAATTCTTCACCAAAAAGCTGACAGTCCCCAAGTACCGTGTTTAAGAAGAAGAAGAAGAAGAAGAGGAGGAGGAGGAGGAGGAGGAGGAAGAAGGAGGAGGAGGAGGAGGAGGAGTTTGCATTTATGTCCCCCCTTTCTCTCCTGCAGGAGACTCAAAGGGGCTTACAATCTCCTTGCCCTTCCCCCCTCACAACAAACACCCTGTGAGGTAGGTGGGGCTGAGAGAGCTCCGAGGAGCTGTGACTAGCCCAAGGTCACCCAGCTGGCGTGTGTGGGAGTGTACAGGCTAATCTGAATTCCCCAGATAAGCCTCCACAGCTCAGGCGGCAGAGCTGGGAATCAAACCCAGTTCCTCCAGATTTGATACACGAGCTCTTAACCTCCTACGCCACTGCTGTTTTAAACGTTTTGTAAGGAGAAGTGACATCTTATATTTGCCTTTGATATAGATCATATTAAAAAGATTGAAAGATTGTTTCTTGAATATTCAACACTTTAATATATTTAGAACATGGTACTTGTGTGCTGTAAGCTGTTTGGTGCAGAATTTCTTGATTTCACTCTAGGGGCGGCGTCCAGTCACTCTCCACTTTCTCACTCTTGCCGCGGGACTCCCGCCAGTACTAAGTCCACTTGCCCCACTCCGCCCAAACGCCAACTCTCAGCCGATGAGAATGCCCATCGGCGGCGGCTCAGCCTCTGCCTGTATTGTGGGGGCGAGGGGCATATGGCCGCTGTCTGTCCTGCGAAGCGCCCGGCTACCCCGGCTACTTCGACACCAGTCGCTAAGCCATCCAAATCGTCGAAAGGGGTCGCCCGTTCGATGATGCCTCAAGTAGAGGAAGATGGACCGCCCACCCCTTGGGAAGCTACCAAGCCTGAGCAGGTGAGTGAGATGGACCGCCCACCCCTTGTGTTATCCGGAGGACCAGGTTGCCCCAAACTGGTTGTACAGGCTCTAGTCGACACTGGCTGTTCCTGACACTGGTGTACCAACCTTTATGGTGGATCCACCTGGAGATCTGGCAACCCTGTTTAAGCGCCTTATTTCAGCGGACTCCAAAGGGTGTAACTCTGCTTAGGATAACATGATTAGTTTTTTACAAGCGAAATTTGGACAAAAACAGCCTCACAAAACAGCTACTGCCAATATTTCCGCGTCAGATTTATAACTCTGAGAAGACTGCGTTCTTTAATGATGATAAATGGCCAACAAAGACACTGAAGCATATTTAATTGTTGCCAGAATTATTCACATTTAAACAAAACCATATTGTTTGTTGCATACATAAGAATTATCGGTAGATGATGCTATAGGGAGTCTTGCCGTAGGATTTTCATTCTCTATGCTCTGAGTGAGTAAAACCTTGTCTTGATAAGCATTGTACTCTTTTATTATTATTATTATTATTATTATTATTACAAAACAGTTATACACAGCAAACAAGATCAATATGCTGGATTTTGTATTACATCACACGTCGGACACTTCCCAAGCATCTAGGACTGTGTGATGTATCGACGAATAATGCGTGCAGAGCCGAGTAGGGTGGCCTTTTGCAGCTGACATATGGTGATTTTGTCAGCGCCGATTGTTTTTAAGTGCCGTCCAAGGTCTTCAGGCACTGCACCCAGTGTGCCGATCACCACTGGGACCACCTTTACTGGTTTGTGCCAGAGTCTTTGTAGTTCAATCCTTAAATCCTCGTATCGTGTAAGTTTTTCCAGTTGCTTCTCATCAATTCTGCTGTCACCAGGAATTGCAACATCAACTATCCACACTTTCTTTTTTTCCCACAATCGTGAGGTCAGGATTATTATGATGATGATGATGATGATGATGATGATGATGATGATGATTGCTGCACCACACTGATTGCTCCCTTTAGGACAGTGGTTCTCAACCTCCCTAATGCCGCAACCCTTTGACACAGTTCCTCATGTTGTGGTGACCCCCAACCATAAAATTATTTGTGTCTCGGTTCCTAGGACCATCAGAAATATGTGTTTTCCGATGGTCTTAGACCCCCAAAGGGGGCGCGACCCACATGTTGAGAACCGCTGCTTTAGGAAGTTCTTTGAGCACTCTCGGGTGCATACAGTCTGGTCGGGGGTATTTGTACACATCTAATGCAGTCAGGTGCCACTCAGCAACGTCTGTGGCTACGTCAAAGATGGAACTTGGGGTGCTTTACCATTGAACATCAAGGTGGGAGATCTCTGCAACAGGCTATGAAGACTTCTTGCCATCCAGTGCAGGATTTGGTAACCATGGAGAACAACTTTCAAAAATAAAAATGAAACGAGCAAACTTCTAGTCCACATAGTTGCTGTAAGACACACATGGGAGGGAACGCTTTCTGTAGAAAGTTTGGAAGTAAAGAGGAATTCTAGGTAAGGCTATCAGGATGGAGGATGAAGAAGAAGAAGAGGAGGAGGAGTTTGGATTTATATCCCCCCTTTCTCTCAAAGGGGCTGACAATCTCCTTTTCCTTCCCCCCACTCACAACAAACACCCTGTGAGGTGGGTGGGGCTGAGAAAGCTCCGAAGAACTGTGACTAGCCCAAGGTCACCCAGCTGGCATGTGTTGGGAATCCACAAGCTAATCTGGTTCCCCAGATAAGCCTCCACAGCTCAAGTGGCAGAGCGGGGAATCAAACCCGGTTCTCCAGATTAGAGTGCAACTGCTCTTACCAACTACATCACACTGGTTCTCTGGGGGCTATCAGGATGATGGCTGTCATCTTCTAGCTCCTCCACCGTTGGTCCCAAACCAAACCCCACCATAGCACAACATTCTGAGTTCCACAAGCTCCCCTCCCCTTTGCCATTACCGACCTGTAAGAGACAAGAGAAAATCCCAATGCAGCAAGCAAGATGGTGCCAATACTAAAACCCATGCTAATTTCCCCCACATTTTGGTTCTGCTTAGTGTACCTCCTACGCAGAGAAAAGTCAGCAAGAGCAGGGAGAAATAATGAGCAGAAGGGATTGCTGCGCTGGGTGTGGGGAGAGGTCAAGTTTGCAATCCCATGTGTCGAGCACAGGAGAGCCGAAAGGTCTGCGTTCAATGTGGCCAGAGTCATTTCTCCATGGAAAAGACAATGCACAATAGCTCCCCATTCAGGGGATGACCATTTGCCCATCTGTGGATTCTGTGGCCGTGGTTACAGCCTCCTTTCACGCAAGACGGCTTCTGCAGCCATGCCCAGAACACAAAAGCGATTTACACCGGCGGGCAGTATTGGCAGGGTCAAACACGCATCTCTCTCCCCCCGCCCCCCTTTGAAGTGCTCCGATGTGGAGAATGCAGCTAGCCTGGTTTTCCCAGTTAAGAGAAGAAAAGGCCAATTCCAGACTCCCACAACAAAGATGCCATCGACATGCTTGGCTGCATCGGGAGCGGGGGAGGAAAATGCACTCGCCATGTTCAGACTCGGTGCCAAGCAATCTGAGAGACACAGACAGGGAGGTTCATGGCCACGGTTGGCCCTGTAGCATGAAATGCACACAGCCAGACAGCAACATTCGTTCTAGGACAGTGATGGCGAACCGAGTGCCCAAATTGCAACCCAAAACCCACTTATTTATCGCAAAGTGCCAACCCAGCAATTAAACCTGAATAACCCCCTCGAGCAGGGGCCAGCCTGCTGTAGCCTCCAGCAAAGTTCCACAAGTGCCACTCTGTGCCTCTCTAGCATCTCTGCCACCTTGCCCCCCCCCCCCAACCGGGCAGCAGCCATCTGGAGCACAGGCACCAGGCCCGCCAGCCGAGTCCTCCCTGCTTACTGAGGTGTGTGCGCATCAAGTCCAGTGTGTGTGTGTGTGTGTGGGAAATCCCACAGAGAGGGCTCTGAGTGCCACCTCTGGCACCCGTGCCATAGGTTCGCCACCACTGTTCTAGGATCACAAAGCTTCCCCTTGGAGAGGAAAGTATAGAGGTGTTCCAACATTCACTAATCGGCAGAAACTGTAGATTAAGGCACCTGCCTTTTTCATTTTCAGGGAAAAAAGTTTTCAAACTGTATTCTCCCAACCAATCTTCACGAGAATCTAGAGCCAGCATGGTGCAATGGTTAAGAGCAGGTGGATTCTAATCCGGAGAACCAGGGTTGATTCCCCACTCCGCCACCTGAGTGGCGGAGGCTTATCTGGTGAACCGGATGTGTTTCCGCACTCCTACATTCCCTGCTGGGTGACCTTGGGGTGGTCACAGTTCTCTCAGAACTCTCCCAGCTCCCCACCTGCCCCACAAAGTGTCTGTTGTGCGGAGAGGAAGGGAAAGGAGTTTGTAAGCCACCTTGAATCTCCTTACAGGAGACAAAGGTGGGGTATAAATCCAAACTCCTCCTCCTCCTCCTCTTCTTCATCATCTTCTTAAGTGTGACCAGATTGGACTCCTTGACTGTGATAACCAGGGTTACCAACCTCTAGGTGGGACCTGGAATTCTACCTGATGCCTGTAATGGTCCCACCCCAAGCTCTATCCCCAGTTCGCCAGGAATTTCCCAACTGACGATCTTAAGATGACAAATCATCTTGATTTTGGGGTGCTGTGTGGTTTCCGGGCTGTATGGCCGTGTTCTAGCAGCATTCTCTCCTGACGTTTTGCCTGCATCTGTGGCTGGCATCTTCAGAGGATCTGAAGGATGCCAAGAGGATCCATCCTTCAGAGGATCTGAAGGATGCCAGCCACAGATGCAGGCGAAACGTCAGGAGAGAATGCTGCTAGAACACGGCCATACAGCCCGGAAACCACACAGCACCCCAGTGATTCCGGACGTGAAAGCCTTCGACAATACATCTTGATTTTATCAGTACTATTTCCAGTAAGAGAATGATGGAAAATAGATACACTTTAACTATACAGGTGCTTTCTATGCTGTGGGCAAGTTCTCATGGGGGTTCATCACTGTAGACTGCAGGAATTACTCAAGCGACTGAACGCTTCTCCATGCATAAAACAAGCCAGCTGGATCAGACCAGAGTCCATCTAGTCCAGCTCTCTGCTACTCGCAGTGGTCCACCAGGTGCCTTTGGGAGCTCACATGCAGGATGTGAAAGCAAGGGCCTTCTGCGGCTGTTGCTCCCAAGCACCTGGACTTTTAAGGCATTTGCAATCTCAGATCAAAGAGGATCAAGATTGGTAGCCATAGATCGACTTCTCCTCCATAAATCTGTCCAAGCCCCTTTTAAAGCTATCCAGGTTAGTGGCCATCACCACCTCCTGTGGCAGCATATTCCAAACACCAATCACACGTTGCGTGAAGAAGTGTTTCCTTTTATTAGCAAGGCAAAAGGTCTAGCTTAGCTACCACGCTGACTTGCTACCTTTCCATAAGCAAGGAGGAACACTCACACTCACGTCCCCAGTTTGCAGACACTGACATCTTGCTTAACACTGCGCTCTGGGTGAACAGCTACATGCTGGAAATCCACAAAATGTTCATTATTAGAAGAGCAACAGGATATTAGGGAAGCTGAACAGAGAAAAGGCAAACTAAAAATACATCGGTTGAGTTGGTACCACCATATTGTCGTCTGTGCCTTTACGGAAAAGCCCTTCCAAGCAGACTGCTGGTGGAAAGTGCTGTCGAGTCACAATCAAACCCCTCATGGGGGTTTCAATGCATGAGACTACCAGAAAATGTTGGCCATTGCTTGGTTGTGTATTACAACCCTGGACCTCCTTGGTGGTCTCCATCCAAGTACTAACCAGTCCTGGTCCTTCTTAGCTCCAGAGATCAGATGAGAGCGGTCTAGCCTGGGCTGATCCTGCTTACCATCTGAGATCTGATGAGACTGGGTCAACCTAGTCATCCAGGTCAAGGCAACAGATGGACAGAGGTGGTTTGCCATAGCCTGAGGTGGTTTACCATAGGACTTCCTCAGCAGTCTCTCATCTAAGGACTATCAAGAGCCGATTCTGGTTAGCAGCTGAGATCTGATCAGATTGGGCCAGCTGAGGCCATCCAGAACAAGACAACAGACGAACAGAGGTGGTTTGCCATAGCCTGCCTCTGCATAGCAACTCTGGACTTCCTCAGCGGTCTCTCATCTAAGGACTATCAAGAGCCGATTCTGGTTAGCAGCTGAGATCTGATCAGATTGGGCCAGCCGAGGCCATCCAGAACAAGACAACAGAAGAACAGAGGTGGTTTGCCATAGCCTGCCTCTGCATAGGAACCCTGGACTTCCTCAGCTGTCTCTCATCTAAGGACTATCAAGAGCCGATTCTGGTTAGCAGCTGAGATCTGATCAGATTGGGCCAGCCGAGGCCATCCAGAACAAGACAACAGACGAACAGAGGTGGTTTGCCATAGCCTGCCTCTGCATAGCAACCCTGGACTTCCTCAGCTGTCTCTCATCTAAGGACTATCAAGAGCTGATTCTGGTTAGCAGCTGAGATCTGATCAGATTGGGCCAGCTGAGGCCATCCAGAACAAGACAACAGACGAACAGAGGTGGATTGCTGTAGCCCAGCTCTGCCCCTTTCCGCACAGCAAATATAAAACGGATTGCAGCCAGGATAAAGGAACCCGCTTTCCTGTTTTCGCATTCACATGCATCCATGCAGGCAGCGAATGGAGCCCATGGAAACAATGCAGGTTGCTGTCACACCTTTGCACGGAGGCGTGTCTATTTTTAATTTATTTACTTCCCACTGATGCGTAGCTACGCAGGTATGTTAAATGAACCCCCACAGCCATGCTGGTGTCTAACAATACCCCGATAAGACCATTTGCACCTGTGCGGCTACGCAGATGTAAGATGGGAAATGAAAAAAGGAAAAGCACCTCCTGCCACTGACAAGCGGCTACAATCCGGGGGTTTTCAAAAGACTTGCGGATAGTGCGATTCTTGAAAAACCCCATTGGGGGGGGGATCCATGCAAAGCCCCCCCCCCAAAAAACGTTTTTTTTAACCATCCTTAACTCGTGTTTATTGACCTGTGCGGAACTGCCCTCTGTGTAGCAACCCTGGACTTCCTTGGTGGTCTCCCATCCAAATAAACCCTGCTTATCTTCCAGGATCTGACAAGATCAGGCTAGCCTGGACTACCCAGACTATACATGAACGGATAAAACAGCAGGCTAAAGGGCATGGGTCTGGCTACAGATTCTCTTGCTTGTCAGGGTCTGCTGGTCTGCAAGCTCTCTTTACACAGCTTCCATTTTTTTGCTCCTTTTTGGAAGTACCAGGTGGTAGAAGGCACACTTAAAGAGGATGCGTGCCATGCCTTTCGCAGTTCTATACATTCTCAATGAAGCTAAGCAGGACGCAGCGTAGAGGTATAGAGCAGGTACCTTTGGGATTTTGACTCTGCATGGTGGGCGCAGCTGCAGTGTGATGGAAGTGGTTCTGTTACTGTATCACAATCACACCTACCTGTGAAAAGGGTCTTTGATCTTCAGATGGAGAAACCGGAAAGGCTATGGAAATTTTACCCAACGCAAGCTAGGAGCCAAACCGGCACTTCAAAGGCTTGGAGGGCCGCATGGCAAGGAGGGAAGTTTTCTTGGGAAGTGAGGACAAAGGGCTTGATAGATTCCACCTCGGGATTTGGCCAGAGAAGCATCTCTGGGCCATGGGCACCCGGAATGAGGACAAAGGAATCCAAAAGGATCGTGTCCAGCTGAGAAATCTTTGTAACTAAAGTTTTTTTTTCTTTCCTTGATTTGAATTTTACAATAAAAATCCTTGAGAACTCAGCTGGTGTGGAGTTTTGGAGTAAAGAACCCAGGTACTACAAAGACCAGCTTGGCCCCCTCAAGCTTGGTTGCATGACACGCAGAACTAGCTTTTCTTCAATCACACAATAAAGATTTTTGTGGAAGCACCTGCTGTCAAAGCAACATTTTTTTTAAAAAAAATCTGCACAGCCAATCTGAAGCCTTGCCATAGAAAAGCCCACTTAAAAAAAACAACAACATGTCTGTTGGCATCTGCCTTACAGTGTTAGGTTTTGAACCTTAAGTCAATCAACGGACTTTGTATTGTTGATCAGTAGCTTTTATTGATAAGCGTCAGAGCACCAAAGCCTGGCAAAGCCAGTTCTGACAAACCTGGAATTTGCTATCCCCTTCATCCCTGTTGTCAGTCCCCCCCCTCCCGTTTTCCCAAGAGGTAGTGAAAGATAGTCTATGGAGCCGAGGCATCCCAAGGTCTGCGACAGATAGCGATAGAAAGCCACCTGGCTTCCTGCCCCCACGAGATAACGGAAGCAACACTGTTTCTCATGGGACCAGGGTGTCAGGGGAAGCCCAGATACCTAAAAAGCATGTGAAGCCATAAAGTAAAGATCAAGGAAATAACATCTCAGATGACAGTGGTAATATATAGCAGGCTGGCTGCATATATCTTGCCGCAGCATTGGTTTGTAATTGCATCAAGTGAGGAATACATCTCAATCACCCAGATACAATCCCCCTAACACCCAGCTTAGAACCATCTGAGGATGTGAATGGGACAAACCGGTAAAGAAGGATGGCCTAGTACTGGACCACTGAGTTCCTGCCAGAATGCAGGAGGGATACCGTTTAAATGCAAACAGATAATGCCACCTTTGTAGTAGCTATTGGCACTCTGGACCAGACACTGATCCACGGCCAAGAGGGAAGACTTAAGTTCTTGCCTCAAAAAATTTCCACAGGGGATGGTAAACAGAATTGATTGAGGGACTGGAGCACCTTCCTTATGAGGAGAGGCTGCAGCATTTGAGACTCTAGTTTGGAGAGGAGACGTCTGAGGGGGGATATGATTGAAGTCTATAAAATTATGCATGGGGTAGAAAATGTTGACAGAGAGAAATTTTTCTCTCTTTCTCACAATACTAGAACCAGGGGGCATCCATTGAAAATGCTGGGGGGAAGAATTAGAACTAATAAAAGGAAACATTTTTTTCACGCAACGTGTGATTGGTGTTTGGAATATGCTGCCACAGGAGGTGGTGATGGCCACTAACCTGGATAGCTTTAAAAGGGGCTTGGACAGATTTATGGAGGAGAAGTCTATTTTTGGCTACCAATCTTGATCCTCTTTGATCTGAGATTGCAAATGCCTTAAAAGTCCAGGTGCTTGGGATCAACAGCCGCAGAAGGCCCTTGCTTTCACATCCTGCATGTGAGCTCCCAATGGCACTTGGTGGGCCACTGCGAGTAGCAGAGAGCTGGACTCTGGTCTGATCCAGCTGGCTTGTTCTTATGTTCTTAGAATGCCAGCTCCCCATTCATTCTGTTATTAAGGAGCTGCCGTTGAAAGACAGATGAAAAGTCCATCCAGAGAAGAGGAAAGGAAGCAATTTCGCATCAAGTTGGACAGCATAAAGGCACATGAAAGGGACCACATCACAGCAAAGAGCCCTTTCAGTTTTGTTTTTTTTAAAAAAATGGATTTTGGACAGAAAGAGAGGCCTGTATCCTCCTGCTGCGCCTGCCAAATCTGAAACATTCCTCTTGACCAAAGAGTCTTCCTCCAACTTGAGCGGCTCTTTCACCAGGGGTCGGAGTCCCTCTGCCGGAGGAAGGCTAAAGGGGGAGAGTGCAGGTGAAATAGCTCAAATCCTTCTAAGCCAGGGGTCTGCAGCCTGCGGCTCTCCAGATGTTCGTGGACTACAAATCCCACCAGCCCCTGCCAGTCCATGAACATCTGGAGAGCCGCAGCTTGCAGACCCCTGTTCTAAGCTCAGACAACTGCAGTATCAAGTCAACTGATTAAAGACACAGCATACCAAAGTTGTGGACTTCGGGTTACCGACTCCAGCTCGGGAAATTCCTGGAAACTTGGGGGTGGTCCTTGCACAGGGGGAGGAGCCTCAGTGGGGTGCAATGTCATATAGTCTATCCTCCAAAACAGTCGTTTTTTTCTGGGGAGCTTATCTGGAGATTCATGTAATTCCAAGAGAACCCCAGCCAGAGGCGTACCAGGCAAAAAATGGCGCCTGTGGCATGACCGGCTCCTGACCTCCCCAGGGGCCAGGGAGGGAAGGAGCCAGCCTGCTGCCATGATGCCCGCCTGAGCCGCCCACTGCTGCTGAGCCCTGCCCTCCCCAGTCTCCCTGGGGAGGGGAGGATCCGGTCTGCAGGGAGGCCGGGGAGGGCAGGGCAGGGCAGCAGGTGGCTCAGGTGGGCGGCTCAGGCGGGCACCATGGCAATAGGCCAGCTCTTGCCCTCCTTGGCCTCTGGGCAGGGAAGGGGCTGGCCTGTGGCCGCAATACACAGCTTGGCCAGCGAGCAGCACCCTGGCACAGAAGGAGCCACCGGGCACTGGCCGGGTCGCCGCGCCACAGGAGAGGCTGGGTGCAAGCCCAGCACCCCCCCTCCCCAGTGACCAAATGGTGTGAGCCCATATCCCCATGGGTGGTACGCCCTTGGCCCCAGCCACAATCTGGAGGTTAGTAACTCCGGTTGCAGGAGGCGGGGTCATTATGAAATAAATATATATAATGAAATGCATGTATATTTGCTTGCCCAGCCCATGAGCTCTATGGTCATAGGCCAGCAAGACACAGGGAGCAGCTAAACTCAAGTCTTCTCGGATTCCAGCGCTTGAGCCTCACCTCCCCCCGTTCCTCCCCGTGCAGGGGTGGGCCAGTGTGTGTATCGGCGCAAAAACGTTTTCATTTTCAGGTCTTTGAGAGACAGAGGGATGTAGTTGTTGGAATAAGATTGTGAAGAAGTGTTGGATTTCTATCCCTCTTTCTCTCCTGTAAGGAGACTCAAAGGGGCTTACAATCACCTTTCCCTTCCTCACCACAACAAACACCCTGTGAGGTGGGTGGGGCTGAGAGAGCTCTGAAGAACTGTGACTAGCCCAAGATCACCCAGCTGGCATATGTTGGAGTGCACAAGCTAATCTGGTTCACTAGATAAGCCTCCACAGCTCAAGTGGCTGAGTGGGGAATCAAACCCGGTTCTCCAGATTAGAGTGCACCTGCTCTTAACCACTATGCTCTCTGGACAATTGTGGACCTTGCACCTAAGTTATCTCACACAGGGCAATAAAACAGGAGGAGGAGGCAGGTACCCATTTAAACTGGAAAACACATGGAGTAGTGAGAGTCAATCAGTCCCTGGCCAATGGGCCTCCAGATTTCACCTGTCCCGTTCCCACATTTTGTGCCAAAGCAAAAGAAATTGCTGTGAGGTCACACCCTCCTATGTCACCTGCACTATAGCAAAGAAACCCTAGACAGGGAGTCCTTCACACAGAGGGGGCCAATCCAAAGTAAAGCTCTCCTCCTACCATATCCTGGACCATTCCTTGGTCCTGCACTCAACTGGCTTCTCAACTGCTGGAGGAAAGCGATCCACTCAGATCCCTGCTAGAGTCGAGAATTGCATTGGCTGTGTTGGCTGCCGCATCACACTGCTGGCTCATTTTCAGTTTGTGGTCTACCAAGATCCCCAGATCCCTTTCAGCCCATTTGGGACCAGAAAGCAACACCTGACATTTGAATGGGAAACTTCCTAGCACAGTTTCTTGGCTTCAGGGACTTCCCGATTCAGAACTCCGCCTGTTGGCTACGACGGCAACTCTAAAGCAGACAAGCTTTGCAGCCACTGGATCAGCTACACGCTTGATCAATAGATTAAAATCCCCCTAGTGCCCTTCTGAAAGGCTGCTTCTTGGAATGCAGTAAATGATAAACGGAGCAGCAACCTTCACAGAGCAATGCTCCAAGCCTCGGAAGCAGTCACCACGGGGCAGTCAGGAAACAAATAACCCACAAGCGCAAGATCTTGGTCCAAACCCCTTACCCCACACTACACAGAGGCCTGGAATGCACTTCACCAGCCTGGATAAACAGGCCAGGAATTCTAATGAGGCCAACCCACTGAGTCATGGGAATATATTGTTCCAGCAATCCCAGATTAATCAGCTCAGCCGGGCTGATTCGGGCCTTTGGGCCTTCAGAGGTTGCTGTAACTTGCTGGAAAGTTGCCAAGGGAAATGACAAGATGCGGAGGGGCCAGTGAGTGGTACGGGACGGAAACATTTCCAACGCTGTATTTTTCCTCCCGTGGAAAGATTTCTGTTCCACATACGTAAATAAAGAAGAAGAAGAAGAAGAAGAAGAAGAAGAAGAAGAAGAAGAGGAGGAGGAGGAGGAGGAGGAGGAGGAGGAGCTTGGATTTATATCCCCCCTTTCTCTCCTGCAGGAGACTCAAAGGAGCCTACAATCTCCTTGCCCTTCCCCCCTCACAACAAACACCCTGTGAGGTAGGTGAGGCTGAGAGAGCTCCGAGAAGCAGTGACTAACCCAAGGTCACCCAGCTGGCGCGTGTGGGAGTGTACAGGCTAATCTGAATTCTCCAGATAAGCCTCCACAGCTCCACAGCTCAGGCGGCAGAGCTGGGAATCAAACCCAGTTCCTCCAGATTAGATACACGAGCTCTTAACCTCCTACGCCACCTCCTAGTTCGCATATCTATTGCTGTCAGGGCTGTTGCGCTGCAAATCAGTCATGTGGGGTGGGCTAAATGTCAGGTATAAAAGCATGGACAGATAGGGTTGCCAACTCTGGGTTGAGAAATTCCTGGAGATTTGGGGAGAAGGGGTTGAGTCTGAGGAATGTGTGATTTGAGAGGGAAGGGATCTCAGCAGACTATAGAGTCCACCCTCCCAAGAAGCCATTTGCTCCAGGGGAATAATTCGCTGCTGTCTGGAGATTAGTTGTAATTCTGAGAGATCTCCAGGCCCCACCTGGTGGTTGGCAACTCTTCAAGAATAACAACAGTGCTAGCGGCAGTGAAAAGACCCAAGCAGAGATAAATATTACACCCCACTTAGCAAACCTTGACATTATAAGTACAAAAAATCCTTTAATAGTGTAGAAAAATAAACACAGTGGAACCTCAGTTTTCATTGGTTTCGGTTTTCATCGATTTTTTCAGTGAAAAATTTGTCTCGGTTTCCATCGATTTGCAGTCAGGTGCAGGGGTTTGTGGAGAAAAATCACCCGGACAAAGCTGTTGCAGGCCGTGTCTGTAACTTATTTAAAGACCATGTCTTGCCCCATTTCAGACAAATCTTAAAGAGGCGTCAGAAACAGACCTCTTTGGACAGCTTTCTGGTGCGACATTAGTCCACTGGCTCTGAAGCTGGTCCTAGTGTTATTGTTTGTTACTGTTTTCAGCATTAAACACTGTGTTTATTCACCAAAAAAAGGTTTTTTTGGTATGTTTTTTGGAGTGCCTAGAACGGATTAATTGGATTTACATTGATTCCTATGGAAAAGTTTGCCTCGGTTTTCATCGGTTTCGGTTTTCATCAATTCTTTTCGGACGGATTACCAATGAAAACCGAGGTTCCACTGTTTAACGAGTTATCCATTCATACATACACCACATGCTACATATCCATTCTACATACACCACAGTCATGCCAACAAACTCTCAAACATCACATATCTTACAAAATCTCTACTTAGAATAACTCTAATTAACTGAAATACGAATATACCACTTAAACTAAGCGGGGTGTAATATTTATCTCTGTTCAGGGCATAACTCTTAAAGAAACCCCAGTATCTGTATATAGTTTGTTTGCCTTTTTTTGTTGCAAGTATTATTTATTTAAATATTACCAGAAAAATTTCCTAATTCAATTTTTCCCCCAAAAAACCCACAATAGGGCAACAAGCTCTTCCAGGAATATTACTGTTGCACTGAAACTTGGGCAGAGTAAATTTTGACTACTTTGGCATAACAGATAGTACAGGCAGGGCATGAGCAACTGGGACTCCCAAAGCAAAGAGTGGTGCATAATGAATTGTTATTAAAGCAAGCAAGCAAGCAAGGAAGCAAGGAAGCAAGGAAGCAAGGAAGCAAGGAGAATTTGGATTTCTGTCTGGCAAGGAGACTCAAGGTGGCTTACAAGCTCCTTTCCTTTCCTCTGCCCACAAAAGACACCTTGTGAGGCAGGTGGGGCTGACGAGAAGGTTAAGAGGTGACATGATAGCCATGCCTAAATATTTGAAGGGATGCCATGTTGGTGAGGAGTAGGAATTTGAAGCCAGTCTTAAATTTGAAAGACCAGAGCAGGGCGGTTAAGGAAAGGACATTTCAGTAATTTAAAGGAGTGCTATAAATGGCACTTAACACCTACAGATGGGTGTGAAAGCTGCACAAGAAAGAAAGCTGACAGGAAGGAAGTTGACTCCTTTGAAATGTGGTGTTGGAAGAGTGTCGTGGATACCGTGGACTGCTAAAAAGACAAACCAGTAGGGCCCAGATCAACTCAAGTCTGAACTGTCACTAGAAGCTTAAATGATTAAACAGAGACAATTGTACTGAGGTCATATTCTGAGATGAGTCACTGGAAAAGACAATAATGCTAGGAAAGGGGGAGGCAGCAGGAAAAGAAGAAGACCCGACGACGTGAAATTAATTGACTCAGTAAAGAAAGCCACACCCTTCGATCTGCAAGGCTCTGAAGGAAAGGACTTTTGGAAGTCATTAATTCACAAGGTCACCGTAAGTCAGAAGCGACTTGACAGCGCACAACACACCAAAATATGAATTTAAATATAAACTTGTTCAGCATGAACTGGTGCGAAGTTATTCTGCCTCAGGTAGGAGGATCTGTGACATTACTTGGCAAATGTGACCCAATAATGAAGGAAGATGAGAATCATAGAATCATAGAGTTGGAAGAGACCCCAAGGGCCATCCAGTCCAACCCCCTGCCATGCAGGAACACACAATCAAAGCACTCCTGTCAGGTGGCCATCCAGCCTCTCTTTAAACACCTCCAAAGAAGGAGACTCCACCACACTCTGAGGTAGTGCATTCCACTGTCGAACAGCCCTGACGGTCAGGGAGTCTTTCCTGATGTTTAGGTGAAATCTCTTATCCTTCACCTTGAACCCATCATTCCTGGTCCTAGTCTCTGGAGCCGCAGAAAACAAGCTTGCTCCCTCCCCACTGTCAAGGAGAGATGAAGTTGCAAACGCGGCACAATAAACCTTGGCGATATATTAACGCTCCAAGGGAGCAGCACATTTCAGATCTTCCAAGCTCTCTCCAAAACCAGCCCCGGGGAGTGAAGCTTAAAGCGCCCAAACGGGGCCTTTAACTTCCTGAACCACAACCCATCCTGATGTCTGTCAGTGCAGGAAAACACGAAATCCGGAGCGCCCCGTCTTGTCAGCGGAGAAACGTTCTGGTCAAGAATAATGCGTCTTCTGAGGCTCTCAACCCTTGTCGGGAAACCTGGTGGCGAACCTTTGGCACGCCAGATGTTATGGACTACAATTCCCATCAGCCCCTGCCAGCAAGACCAATTGGCCATGCTGGCAGGGGCTGATGGGAATTGTAGTCCATAACATCTGGAGTGCCAAAGGTTCGCCACCACGGTGATAGACTGTCAAGCTGAGCTTTCCTTACGGCCGGCCTCCTACCAGAAAGAGAGCTCTCACACCTGGAGCTCCGGGCCCAGGTCAGGAAAGAAGTCAGGTAACCAAACCGGCCCTGATGCCAGACCTAACAAAGCAGCAGCCCCCTCTGCCTGTGCCGCGCAAAACCCCAAAGCCTGAATTCTACGCAGAAGGAAGGAGAAGCGGAACGAAGGCAAGAGAGGCCGAGCCAGCTGCCAGGGAATGCTTGTGCCTTAGCAAAACTTGTTTTTCTAGAGGCCTTTTGGATCCAGGCCATATCACATGGGAAGAGATTACAGAAAGAGAGAAAAGAACGGCAGCAGCGCACGCATCCCCATCTGATACACGCCTCTCTTCCGAGGAGCCTGGAGGAATCCTGTCCTCTCCGTAAGCCACTGCCCAGGTTGGCCACCGAGAAATCCTGAACTTTTCAGGTCTAAGCTGCCAGCAGCATGGAAAAAGAAGGGTGTTCAGAGTTGCCCTTGGAAACTGGCCTCTGCTGGACGGTGCCTCTGCCAACCCACCACTTCCACCCTGGATTATTTTTAGGATCCAAGCAGGACATGGTGGCACAGAAAGTTGAGAAGTTCAGGCGTAAACTGTTCAGGCGAGGCAGCTGTTGCAGGCTTAACGGGGGGAAACGCATTTGCTAAACCAGTGATGGCAAACCTTTTCGAGACCGAGTGCCCAAATTGTAACCTAAAACCCACTTATTTATCGCAAAGTGCCAACACAGCAATTTAACCTGAATACTGAGGTTTTAGTATAGAAAAAATGGTTGGCTCCGAGGTGTGCATTACTTGGGAGTAAGCTTGGTGATAGTTGGTGGCTTTGCTTTGAAACAACCATGCAACTGTTCCAACGGGTGAATCACGACCCTAGGAGGGCTTGCTCAGAAGCAAGCCCCATTGCCAGCAACCGAGCTTACTCCCAGGTAAAGGATCGTGCTTTAGTTCTTCGCATGAAAATCAGTGGGGTTTAACAGCGCTTAACAGGGTTACCTACACTGCTTCCCTAAAACTAGGTCTTAGGTTTAATGCTAATAATCGAGCCCAGCAGCCCAGGCCAGCCTAGATGTGTGTGTGTGTGTGGGGGGGGACTCTGCACGTGCCCACAGAGAGGGCTCTGAGTGCCACCTCTGGCACCCGTGCCATAGGTTCGCCACCACTGTGCTAAACCCTTCCCAGTGCAAGCGCTGTTTAGACTGCCCTTTGCTTGCAACCCAAGAACCACGAGTGGTCCCCATTTTGCCCACTTCAACCCAGCCAAGATGCAGCAAGATGCAGGTGAACCGAAACCATTCCAACCCCAGCAAGAATTAGCTGGAAGAAATCCTTGGTGCCAGGGAAGGCGGGGCAATGCACAATGCACAGCTGAGCTGTGTGTTCCTGCATTGCAGGGGGTTGGACTTGACGGCCCTTGTGGTCTCTTCCAACTCTATGATTCCATGACCCAGGTCTCACCATTCCTAATTCAAAACTAACCACGGTCTGCAATATTCCAAAAGTGGCCACATGCAAGTCGGTTCCTGGTCAGTAACTCATGTGGCATTTGGAGCTAAAGAAGCTGTCCAGATCCAACTGGAAGTACAGGGGTCTACTTCAAGGACAACACTGTCTCCTTTTGTCAAGATTTGCACAAACAATCAGTAAAGATGGTACACAGCTTGGTCATTGGCTGCCCTTCCACGTGGATTCTGGGGGTGCTGCTTGTGGCGTAGGAGGTTAAGAGCTCGTGTATCTAATCTGGAGGAACCGGGTTTGATTCCCAGCTCTGCCGCCTGAGCTGTGGAGGCTTATCTGGGGAATTCAGATTAGCCTGTGCACTCCCACACATGCCAGCTGGGTGACCTTGGGCTAGTCACAGCTTCTTGGAGCTCTCTCAGCCCCACCTACCTCACAGGGTGTTTGTTGTGAGGGGGGAAGGGCAAGGAGATTGTAAGCCCCTTTGAGTCTCCTGCAGGAGAGAAAGGGGGGATATAAATCCAAACTCCTCCTCCTCCTCCTCCTCCTCCTCTTCTTCTTCTTCTTCTTCTTGTAGTCAGACATCTAACGCTCAAGGCTTGAAGGAAAGCTCAGATTTGCTGGGCGTTTTATCACCAAGACAAAAGCTCCCTGACATCAGCAGCAGAGTTGCTCAAGAGGAGCAAACATAATGGTTCTAAATCCCACCAACAAAGGACAGAGAGAAACCAGATTACAGCAATACTCAGAGATTACAACCTGGCAATCTCAAACAGCCTTCAACAGCTGGAAGCCCGATCTCACCAGATCTGAGAAGCTAAGCAGGGTGAGTCCCGGCTAGTACTTGGATGAAAGGCCAACCAGGAAGTCTAGAGTTGCTACGCAGAGTTGCAGGCAATGGCAAACCTCTGCCCTGAAAACTCCATGGGGGTATTGCCATATGTTGACTGTGCCTTAATGGCACTCCACACACAGGAACGCCAAAAACCATGCAAGGAACTGTGGCTTTTCGGGGCGGGGGGTGGGTGGGTGGGTTTAAGTTTTCTGGAATGTTGCTGAAGTTCCAGAATGGTTACGTGCCTTCTTCTCTGCCAAACGTTGTCTCCACTCCAAACAAAGTTTAGAAACCTTCTCTCCTCTCCAGCACAACCCAAACTGAGGATATTTCCACTGGGAGCTTCTGACCAGGGAAACTGACCACCACCACTCCCCTTAAAGCTCTGCCATTATTTCCTTGGCTTACTAGTCAAGGTGCTGCTGCATCACTACGGATGAGCCAGTGTGGCGCAATGGTTAAGAGGGTCAGATTGAGATCTGCCATGTAAGCTTACTTGCACTGTAAACCAGTCAGGCACTCTCTTAGCATAGCCTACTGTACAGGGTTGTTGTGAGGATAAAATGGAGGAGAGGAGAATGGTGTAAGCCTCTCTGGATCCCCGTTGGGGAGAAAATTGGGGTATAAATGAATTAAATAAGTAAATACTGAACAAGCAACTTCAACTCAAGTGCCCGTCTCTCAGTGTGGTGTAGTGGTTAAGAGCAGGTAGATTCTAAAGTGGAGAACCGGGTTTGATTCCCCACTCCTCCTCATGAGTGGTAAAGTCTTATCTGGTGAACCAGATGTGTTTCCGCACTCCTACATCCTGCTGGGTGACCCTGGGCTAGTCACAGTTCTCTCAGAACTCTCTCGGCCCCACCTCCCTCACAAGGTGTCTGTTGTGGGGCGAGGAAGGGAAAGGAGATTGTAGGCCACCTTGAGTCTCCTTATGGGAGAGAAAAGTGGGGCATAAATCCAAACTTTTCTCCTTTTAGAAAGGCTATAGGGAGTGGGAGATGATTCAGAGGAAGCATCTGTGATTGTGTTATTTTATTAAGTTTAACACCCCACCCTTTCCCAGTCAAAGCCAGGCCCAGGGCGGCTTACATGCATAACTGAATGCCATCAATATATCATACGTTAAAACTTTAAAATACAATATACATGTCTATGCTCAATGGTAACTGATCAGGTACCCATAACGGACTCTGGTCACCTGGTCTGCCACACCACCTCACCTGGAGGAAACCAGGACCACAAATATGATTACTAAAATCTAAACGGGCACACACAAACACTCCCTTGCAAACCATTACGATTTCTCCTGCAAGAAGCAAAGTTGCTTGTGATAGATATTTGGGAGAGGTGAGTGAATGAATGAATGAATGAATGAATGAATGAATGAATGAATGAATGAATGAATGAATGAATGAATGAATGAATGAATGAATGAATGAATGAATGAATGAATGAATGAATGTTTATTTACGGTTAACAACCAGTAATACAATACATAAAAGACCAAATTCCAATTTTTTACAAAGAGGTAAAAAGTTCTTCCTCTAAAACAGTGGTTCTCAAACTTCCTAATGCTGCGACCCTTTAATACAGTTCCTCATGTTGTGGTGACCCCCAACCCTAACATTTATCCATTTTACAGATGGGGGACACTGATGCAGAGAGTCTTAGGCGACCCCTGTGAAAGGGTCGTTCGACCCCCAAAGGGGTCCCGACCCTCAGGTTGAGAAGCACTACTCTAAAAGAACTGATGGTCTGCTATCCACCTGCTTTCCTGTATTTACTTACTAAAACACAAAACCAAGCTACATTACTAGAAATTCTTTGGTCCTTTACCCAGCAGCAAATGGTTCAAGTTCCATTTATTATCTTTTCCAACCCATTCAGCAGAGGTGTAGCTAGGGGAAATGGAGCCCGGTGCAAAATCCCCCATGTGGACGGCCTCCCCCACTATGACCAAAGAACAATTTTTGCACCATGTCATCTCAAAGTCACAATCACATTATAGAACATGCCCCAACTCACAAATCTGAACACATGCCCCAACTCACAAATCTGGGCTCCCTAGTTGAAACAACATTGAAAGTGATGCTGTTTGGGGGTGGGGAGTGGAGGAATCCACCCTGAAACAGCATCACTTTTAATGTTGTTTAGACTCGAGAGCCCAGATTCTCCTTTTAAATCCACTTTAAAGGGAGAATCTGGGCTCCCTAGTTTAACAAGATTGAAAATGATGCTGTTTCAGGGTAGATTGTGTGTTTTCCAGGCTGCGTGACCATGGTCTGGTAGACCTTGTTCCTAATGTTTCACCTGCATCTGTGGCTGGCATCTTCAGAGGTATCACAGAGAGAAGTCTGTTATACACTGTGTCCAGACTTCTCTTATTACAGACTCCTCTCTGTGATACGCCTCTGAAGATGCCAGCCACAGATGCAGGCGAAACATTAGGAACAAGATCTACCAGACCACCGACACACGGCCAGAACACCCACAACAACCAGTTGAATCCATCTGTGAAAGCCTTCAACAATACTTTCAATTTTTTTTAAATCTATGGACCCCAGATTCTCCCTTTAAATCCACTCAGTGTCAGGCCCATGCCTGTCAGTGTTTAGATGTCTTGCTGTGTAGAGATTGCAAATGTTTCCTGTAAATGCTTTTCGGTTTCCCCCTCCCCTCCCTGGCAATTTCCCGGCGCCAGCCCTCCTGCGAGAAAGTGCGAACGTTCCCAGGTTTCTTGAAGCTCTGTAGTGCAAATGTCATGCTCTCTCTCTGAAGCCCATTTGGTGGGAGTCAAATGGGGGGGGGGGGGGGATTGAAGGATATAATTGCGGGATCTAAGCAGAAAGCTTAGATTCAGCTTTCTTTGTTACTCTACGCGTTGTAGAAATAAACTGCTTTGGGACTTTCCTACGGTCTCTGTTATTTCCACGTTCGAGAGCCTGACACTCAGAAGGGACCAGAAGCGACCAGAATCTGGGGAAAATTTGAGTGTCTCTGTCAGGGAAGCAATGTTTAAGTTAGCAGTACCAAAATTTCAGGCTACTTTCAGGAGACTATCCTGATGATACCACCCAGGTTTAGTGAAGTTTGGTTCAGGGGGTCCAAAGTTATGGACCCCCAAAGGGAAGCCCCATCTACTATTAGCTCCCATTGGAAACAATGGGGAATGGGGGCACCCCTTTTGGGGGTCCATAACTTTGGACCCTCTGAACCAAACTTCACCAAACCTGGCTGATATCATCAGGAGTGTCACCTGATGATAACCTGAAATTTTGGTGCTGCTAGTCTTTAAATTGCACCCCCTGCAGGCCAACAAATTAAAAACACTAAAATATTTTTAAATTTTTATTTTTGAGGTTTTGGCGCCTCCTTCAGGCATGCGCCCGGTGCATCGCGCACCCCCTTTCCCCCTGGTGGCTATGCCACTGCCATTCAGTCAAGTTAGGACCCAGAATTTCTTCTCTAAGTTTATCATACGGGGGCACTTAAGCAACTTATGTTCTAACGAATTTACTTCTTCCAGGGAGCAACCACACTAGCTCCCATCCCACACACCGGATGTTTGCCTTCCATTCCGGGTTTCCATCCAACCCCAAAGCGCAGGTTCCCAGCAAGAAATTGAAAGGAAGAATAGACAGGAAGTTCGAGGGACAGGATCTGGGTCTGAGTGTAAACCCACCCAAGCATAGAACCACCAAGATCAAACTTGAAAGACATAACACAGCTTGTGCGTCAAATGAACAGGAATGTAAAAAAAAAATTAAAACACAACAAGGTAAATATTAACAATGAATTAGGAGATAAGTGGATTGTTAGGTTTCACTCTGCACGTGCCTCAGGGAAACACTTTCCCAGGCAAATGTACACTTCATACCCTTGGTTAACTCCTGTCAGCCTAACCCTTCAATTCTCATCCTCTTCTCACCTTCCAAAATCACCCCAACACACAATATCAGCTCCTAACTCCTCCATGCAATCTGGGTCGGTGGATTCAAACTCTGCCCTTCTTGGCACATTTCTTAGCTCTTCCTGTCACAGTGAACCTTCTAGAAATTCCAGCCCACCCCACCCCACCCCCGGCCTGAATTGACACAATGGCAAAGAGAGCCAACTGTTATCTGGAAAGTCCCTGGTTCAAATCTTGCCCTCAGCCCTACAGTCGCCAGGTCGTCTAAGGTAAATCGTCGCCTCTCTGCCTCAACACCACACCTGTAAAATGGGGAGAATAATACCAGTCATTAGGGTGTTGTGGTTTTTCTGGGTTGTATGGCTGTGTTCCAGGGTTGTATGGCCATGTGCAACACAGAAAAGGCACAACACCCTAGTGATTCCGGCCGTGAAAGCCTTCGGCAACAGAATACCAATCATCCTTGCAGGACTACTGCCAAGATCACCATATACACGAAGCACTTTGAACACTGAAAGGCCTACTTGCTAACATTACTGAATACATTACGCAAACATGAAGCCATAAGGAAAAGTAACTGGGAGTGGAGGGTGGGGGAATCCTTCAAACTTCTGATGCCAACCTTATTCAGAATTGCCCAAAAATATCACAGTCACATCAGCAAATCATGGTTTGTTTGTTTATTTATTTACCTTCTGTTACACACATGAAGTTGCCTTATACTTAATTTACCCTAGGTAAATTGGTAATATTTACCCTTGGTAAATTAAGGTCAGTCTTGTCCAGTGATGGCGAACCTATGGCACGGGTGCCAGAGGTGGCACTCAGAGCCCTCTCTTCATCATGTCGGGGTGGTGGTGGTGGAAAATCACACACACACACCCCACACACACATCTAGGCTGGCCTGGACCACTGGGCACAATGCCCCACGGCGAACAGGAAGGATTCGGCTGGCAGGCCTGGTGCTTGTGCTCCAGGTGGCTGATGCCCAAGGGGGGGCAGAAGAGGTGGAGATGCTAGAGAGGTGCAGAGCGGTGCGCGTGGGACTTGCTGGAGGCTAGAGCAGGCTGGCCCCTGCTTGAGCAGGTGGGGTGGAGGCACTGGAGTAGCGCAGGGCAGAGCGGCGGGTGCACGCAGGACTAAAACCTCAGTATTCAGGTTAAATTGCTGTGTTGGCACTTTGCGATAAATAAGTGGGTTTTGGGTTGCAATTTGGGCACTCGGTCTCGAAAAGGTTCGCCATCACTGGTCTTGTCTGTTCAGATTGGGAGTGACCGAGACCTTTTACATCACCTGCTTCTAGATTCTTTTAACCAAAGATTCTGGGAATTGAACTTGGGTCCTTTTTGAAATGCTCTGCCACAGAGACATGGCCCCTCCCTACTCTGCCTTTCTTCCTCATGGGGACCCAAAGCAGTCGACATCTTTCTCTTCTCCTCCATTTTATTAGACCAGACCGAGTGTGACAGGGCCAAGGTCACCCTATGACCGTGGTGGCGAACCTTTGGCACTCCAGATGTTATGGACTACAATTCCCATCAGCCCCTGCCAGCATGGCCAATTGGCCATGCTGGTGTGGGGGGGGGGGGGGGTGGGGGGCCGCGGGGGGGGGTGGTGGGGGGAGGGCGGGGGTGGGGGGGGGTGGTGGGGGGGGGGGCGGGGGGGGGGCCGGGTGAGGGGGGGGGGGCGTGGGGGGGGGGGGGTGGGTGGGGCGGGGGGGGGGTGGGGGGGGGGGGGGGTGGGGGGGGGGGGGGGTGGGGGGGGGGGGGGGTGGGGGGGGGGGGGGGTGGGGGGGGGGGGGGGTGGGGGGGGGGGGGGGTGGGGGGGGGGGGGGGTGGGGGGGGGGGGGGGTGGGGGGGGGGGGGGGTGGGGGGGGGGGGGGGTGGGGGGGGGGGGGGGTGGGGGGGGGGGGGGGTGGGGGGGGGGGGGGGTGGGGGGGGGGGGGGGTGGGGGGGGGGGGGGGTGGGGGGGGGGGGGGGTGGGGGGGGGGGGGGGTGGGGGGGGGGGGGGGTGGGGGGGGGGGGGGGTGGGGGGGGGGGGGGGTGGGGGGGGGGGGGGGTGGGGGGGGGGGGGGGTGGGGGGGGGGGGGGGTGGGGGGGGGGGGGGGTGGGGGGGGGGGGGGGTGGGGGGGGGGGGGGGTGGGGGGGGGGGGGGGTGGGGGGGGGGGGGGGTGGGGGGGGGGGGGGGTGGGGGGGGGGGGGGGTGGGGGGGGGGGGGGGTGGGGGGGGGGGGGGGTGGGGGGGGGGGGGGGTGGGGGGGGGGGGGGGTGGGGGGGGGGGGGGGTGGGGGGGGGGGGGGGTGGGGGGGGGGGGGGGTGGGGGGGGGGGGGGGTGGGGGGGGGGGGGGGTGGGGGGGGGGGGGGGTGGGGGGGGGGGGGGGTGGGGGGGGGGGGGGGTGGGGGGGGGGGGGGGTGGGGGGGGGGGGGGGTGGGGGGGGGGGGGGGTGGGGGGGGGGGGGGGTGGGGGGGGGGGGGGGTGGGGGGGGGGGGGGGTGGGGGGGGGGGGGGGTGGGGGGGGGGGGGGGTGGGGGGGGGGGGGGGTGGGGGGGGGGGGGGGTGGGGGGGGGGGGGGGTGGGGGGGGGGGGGGGTGGGGGGGGGGGGGGGTGGGGGGGGGGGGGGGTGGGGGGGGGGGGGGGTGGGGGGGGGGGGGGGTGGGGGGGGGGGGGGGTGGGGGGGGGGGGGGGTGGGGGGGGGGGGGGGTGGGGGGGGGGGGGGGTGGGGGGGGGGGGGGGTGGGGGGGGGGGGGGGTGGGGGGGGGGGGGGGTGGGGGGGGGGGGGGGTGGGGGGGGGGGGGGGTGGGGGGGGGGGGGGGTGGGGGGGGGGGGGGGTGGGGGGGGGGGGGGGTGGGGGGGGGGGGGGGTGGGGGGGGGGGGGGGTGGGGGGGGGGGGGGGTGGGGGGGGGGGGG
Source organism: Sphaerodactylus townsendi (assembly GCF_021028975.2). NCBI lineage: Eukaryota > Metazoa > Chordata > Lepidosauria > Squamata > Sphaerodactylidae > Sphaerodactylus > Sphaerodactylus townsendi. Next base: position 159,167,850 of record NC_059427.1, read on the forward strand.
GGTGGGGGGGGGGGGGGGTGGGGGGGGGGGGGGGTGGGGGGGGGGGGGGGTGGGGGGGGGGGGGGGTGGGGGGGGGGGGGGGTGGGGGGGGGGGGGGGTGGGGGGGGGGGGGGGTGGGGGGGGGGGGGGGTGGGGGGGGGGGGGGGTGGGGGGGGGGGGGGGTGGGGGGGGGGGGGGGTGGGGGGGGGGGGGGGTGGGGGGGGGGGGGGGTGGGGGGGGGGGGGGGTGGGGGGGGGGGGGGGTGGGGGGGGGGGGGGGTGGGGGGGGGGGGGGGTGGGGGGGGGGGGGGGTGGGGGGGGGGGGGGGTGGGGGGGGGGGGGGGTGGGGGGGGGGGGGGGTGGGGGGGGGGGGGGGTGGGGGGGGGGGGGGGTGGGGGGGGGGGGGGGTGGGGGGGGGGGGGGGTGGGGGGGGGGGGGGGTGGGGGGGGGGGGGGGTGGGGGGGGGGGGGGGTGGGGGGGGGGGGGGGTGGGGGGGGGGGGGGGTGGGGGGGGGGGGGGGTGGGGGGGGGGGGGGGTGGGGGGGGGGGGGGGTGGGGGGGGGGGGGGGTGGGGGGGGGGGGGGGTGGGGGGGGGGGGGGGTGGGGGGGGGGGGGGGTGGGGGGGGGGGGGGGTGGGGGGGGGGGGGGGTGGGGGGGGGGGGGGGTGGGGGGGGGGGGGGGTGGGGGGGGGGGGGGGTGGGGGGGGGGGGGGGTGGGGGGGGGGGGGGGTGGGGGGGGGGGGGGGTGGGGGGGGGGGGGGGTGGGGGGGGGGGGGGGTGGGGGGGGGGGGGGGTGGGGGGGGGGGGGGGTGGGGGGGGGGGGGGGTGGGGGGGGGGGGGGGTGGGGGGGGGGGGGGGTGGGGGGGGGGGGGGGTGGGGGGGGGGGGGGGTGGGGGGGGGGGGGGGTGGGGGGGGGGGGGGGTGGGGGGGGGGGGGGGTGGGGGGGGGGGGGGGTGGGGGGGGGGGGGGGTGGGGGGGGGGGGGGGTGGGGGGGGGGGGGGGTGGGGGGGGGGGGGGGTGGGGGGGGGGGGGGGTGGGGGGGGGGGGGGGTGGGGGGGGGGGGGGGTGGGGGGGGGGGGGGGTGGGGGGGGGGGGGGGTGGGGGGGGGGGGGGGTGGGGGGGGGGGGGGGTGGGGGGGGGGGGGGGTGGGGGGGGGGGGGGGTGGGGGGGGGGGGGGGTGGGGGGGGGGGGGGGTGGGGGGGGGGGGGGGTGGGGGGGGGGGGGGGTGGGGGGGGGGGGGGGTGGGGGGGGGGGGGGGTGGGGGGGGGGGGGGGTGGGGGGGGGGGGGGGTGGGGGGGGGGGGGGGTGGGGGGGGGGGGGGGTGGGGGGGGGGGGGGGTGGGGGGGGGGGGGGGTGGGGGGGGGGGGGGGTGGGGGGGGGGGGGGGTGGGGGGGGGGGGGGGTGGGGGGGGGGGGGGGTGGGGGGGGGGGGGGGTGGGGGGGGGGGGGGGTGGGGGGGGGGGGGGGTGGGGGGGGGGGGGGGTGGGGGGGGGGGGGGGTGGGGGGGGGGGGGGGTGGGGGGGGGGGGGGGTGGGGGGGGGGGGGGGTGGGGGGGGGGGGGGGTGGGGGGGGGGGGGGGTGGGGGGGGGGGGGGGTGGGGGGGGGGGGGGGTGGGGGGGGGGGGGGGTGGGGGGGGGGGGGGGTGGGGGGGGGGGGGGGTGGGGGGGGGGGGGGGTGGGGGGGGGGGGGGGTGGGGGGGGGGGGGGGTGGGGGGGGGGGGGGGTGGGGGGGGGGGGGGGTGGGGGGGGGGGGGGGTGGGGGGGGGGGGGGGTGGGGGGGGGGGGGGGTGGGGGGGGGGGGGGGTGGGGGGGGGGGGGGGTGGGGGGGGGGGGGGGTGGGGGGGGGGGGGGGTGGGGGGGGGGGGGGGTGGGGGGGGGGGGGGGTGGGGGGGGGGGGGGGTGGGGGGGGGGGGGGGTGGGGGGGGGGGGGGGTGGGGGGGGGGGGGGGTGGGGGGGGGGGGGGGTGGGGGGGGGGGGGGGTGGGGGGGGGGGGGGGTGGGGGGGGGGGGGGGTGGGGGGGGGGGGGGGTGGGGGGGGGGGGGGGTGGGGGGGGGGGGGGGTGGGGGGGGGGGGGGGTGGGGGGGGGGGGGGGTGGGGGGGGGGGGGGGTGGGGGGGGGGGGGGGTGGGGGGGGGGGGGGGTGGGGGGGGGGGGGGGTGGGGGGGGGGGGGGGTGGGGGGGGGGGGGGGTGGGGGGGGGGGGGGGTGGGGGGGGGGGGGGGTGGGGGGGGGGGGGGGTGGGGGGGGGGGGGGGTGGGGGGGGGGGGGGGTGGGGGGGGGGGGGGGTGGGGGGGGGGGGGGGTGGGGGGGGGGGGGGGTGGGGGGGGGGGGGGGTGGGGGGGGGGGGGGGTGGGGGGGGGGGGGGGTGGGGGGGGGGGGGGGTGGGGGGGGGGGGGGGTGGGGGGGGGGGGGGGTGGGGGGGGGGGGGGGTGGGGGGGGGGGGGGGTGGGGGGGGGGGGGGGTGGGGGGGGGGGGGGGTGGGGGGGGGGGGGGGTGGGGGGGGGGGGGGGTGGGGGGGGGGGGGGGTGGGGGGGGGGGGGGGTGGGGGGGGGGGGGGGTGGGGGGGGGGGGGGGTGGGGGGGGGGGGGGGTGGGGGGGGGGGGGGGTGGGGGGGGGGGGGGGTGGGGGGGGGGGGGGGTGGGGGGGGGGGGGGGTGGGGGGGGGGGGGGGTGGGGGGGGGGGGGGGTGGGGGGGGGGGGGGGTGGGGGGGGGGGGGGGTGGGGGGGGGGGGGGGTGGGGGGGGGGGGGGGTGGGGGGGGGGGGGGGTGGGGGGGGGGGGGGGTGGGGGGGGGGGGGGGTGGGGGGGGGGGGGGGTGGGGGGGGGGGGGGGTGGGGGGGGGGGGGGGTGGGGGGGGGGGGGGGTGGGGGGGGGGGGGGGTGGGGGGGGGGGGGGGTGGGGGGGGGGGGGGGTGGGGGGGGGGGGGGGTGGGGGGGGGGGGGGGTGGGGGGGGGGGGGGGTGGGGGGGGGGGGGGGTGGGGGGGGGGGGGGGTGGGGGGGGGGGGGGGTGGGGGGGGGGGGGGGTGGGGGGGGGGGGGGGTGGGGGGGGGGGGGGGTGGGGGGGGGGGGGGGTGGGGGGGGGGGGGGGTGGGGGGGGGGGGGGGTGGGGGGGGGGGGGGGTGGGGGGGGGGGGGGGTGGGGGGGGGGGGGGGTGGGGGGGGGGGGGGGTGGGGGGGGGGGGGGGTGGGGGGGGGGGGGGGTGGGGGGGGGGGGGGGTGGGGGGGGGGGGGGGTGGGGGGGGGGGGGGGTGGGGGGGGGGGGGGGTGGGGGGGGGGGGGGGTGGGGGGGGGGGGGGGTGGGGGGGGGGGGGGGTGGGGGGGGGGGGGGGTGGGGGGGGGGGGGGGTGGGGGGGGGGGGGGGTGGGGGGGGGGGGGGGTGGGGGGGGGGGGGGGTGGGGGGGGGGGGGGGTGGGGGGGGGGGGGGGTGGGGGGGGGGGGGGGTGGGGGGGGGGGGGGGTGGGGGGGGGGGGGGGTGGGGGGGGGGGGGGGTGGGGGGGGGGGGGGGTGGGGGGGGGGGGGGGTGGGGGGGGGGGGGGGTGGGGGGGGGGGGGGGTGGGGGGGGGGGGGGGTGGGGGGGGGGGGGGGTGGGGGGGGGGGGGGGTGGGGGGGGGGGGGGGTGGGGGGGGGGGGGGGTGGGGGGGGGGGGGGGTGGGGGGGGGGGGGGGTGGGGGGGGGGGGGGGTGGGGGGGGGGGGGGGTGGGGGGGGGGGGGGGTGGGGGGGGGGGGGGGTGGGGGGGGGGGGGGGTGGGGGGGGGGGGGGGTGGGGGGGGGGGGGGGTGGGGGGGGGGGGGGGTGGGGGGGGGGGGGGGTGGGGGGGGGGGGGGGTGGGGGGGGGGGGGGGTGGGGGGGGGGGGGGGTGGGGGGGGGGGGGGGTGGGGGGGGGGGGGGGTGGGGGGGGGGGGGGGTGGGGGGGGGGGGGGGTGGGGGGGGGGGGGGGTGGGGGGGGGGGGGGGTGGGGGGGGGGGGGGGTGGGGGGGGGGGGGGGTGGGGGGGGGGGGGGGTGGGGGGGGGGGGGGGTGGGGGGGGGGGGGGGTGGGGGGGGGGGGGGGTGGGGGGGGGGGGGGGTGGGGGGGGGGGGGGGTGGGGGGGGGGGGGGGTGGGGGGGGGGGGGGGTGGGGGGGGGGGGGGGTGGGGGGGGGGGGGGGTGGGGGGGGGGGGGGGTGGGGGGGGGGGGGGGTGGGGGGGGGGGGGGGTGGGGGGGGGGGGGGGTGGGGGGGGGGGGGGGTGGGGGGGGGGGGGGGTGGGGGGGGGGGGGGGTGGGGGGGGGGGGGGGTGGGGGGGGGGGGGGGTGGGGGGGGGGGGGGGTGGGGGGGGGGGGGGGTGGGGGGGGGGGGGGGTGGGGGGGGGGGGGGGTGGGGGGGGGGGGGGGTGGGGGGGGGGGGGGGTGGGGGGGGGGGGGGGTGGGGGGGGGGGGGGGTGGGGGGGGGGGGGGGTGGGGGGGGGGGGGGGTGGGGGGGGGGGGGGGTGGGGGGGGGGGGGGGTGGGGGGGGGGGGGGGTGGGGGGGGGGGGGGGTGGGGGGGGGGGGGGGTGGGGGGGGGGGGGGGTGGGGGGGGGGGGGGGTGGGGGGGGGGGGGGGTGGGGGGGGGGGGGGGTGGGGGGGGGGGGGGGTGGGGGGGGGGGGGGGTGGGGGGGGGGGGGGGTGGGGGGGGGGGGGGGTGGGGGGGGGGGGGGGTGGGGGGGGGGGGGGGTGGGGGGGGGGGGGGGTGGGGGGGGGGGGGGGTGGGGGGGGGGGGGGGTGGGGGGGGGGGGGGGTGGGGGGGGGGGGGGGTGGGGGGGGGGGGGGGTGGGGGGGGGGGGGGGTGGGGGGGGGGGGGGGTGGGGGGGGGGGGGGGTGGGGGGGGGGGGGGGTGGGGGGGGGGGGGGGTGGGGGGGGGGGGGGGTGGGGGGGGGGGGGGGTGGGGGGGGGGGGGGGTGGGGGGGGGGGGGGGTGGGGGGGGGGGGGGGTGGGGGGGGGGGGGGGTGGGGGGGGGGGGGGGTGGGGGGGGGGGGGGGTGGGGGGGGGGGGGGGTGGGGGGGGGGGGGGGTGGGGGGGGGGGGGGGTGGGGGGGGGGGGGGGTGGGGGGGGGGGGGGGTGGGGGGGGGGGGGGGTGGGGGGGGGGGGGGGTGGGGGGGGGGGGGGGTGGGGGGGGGGGGGGGTGGGGGGGGGGGGGGGTGGGGGGGGGGGGGGGTGGGGGGGGGGGGGGGTGGGGGGGGGGGGGGGTGGGGGGGGGGGGGGGTGGGGGGGGGGGGGGGTGGGGGGGGGGGGGGGTGGGGGGGGGGGGGGGTGGGGGGGGGGGGGGGTGGGGGGGGGGGGGGGTGGGGGGGGGGGGGGGTGGGGGGGGGGGGGGGTGGGGGGGGGGGGGGGTGGGGGGGGGGGGGGGTGGGGGGGGGGGGGGGTGGGGGGGGGGGGGGGTGGGGGGGGGGGGGGGTGGGGGGGGGGGGGGGTGGGGGGGGGGGGGGGTGGGGGGGGGGGGGGGTGGGGGGGGGGGGGGGTGGGGGGGGGGGGGGGTGGGGGGGGGGGGGGGTGGGGGGGGGGGGGGGTGGGGGGGGGGGGGGGTGGGGGGGGGGGGGGGTGGGGGGGGGGGGGGGTGGGGGGGGGGGGGGGTGGGGGGGGGGGGGGGTGGGGGGGGGGGGGGGTGGGGGGGGGGGGGGGTGGGGGGGGGGGGGGGTGGGGGGGGGGGGGGGTGGGGGGGGGGGGGGGTGGGGGGGGGGGGGGGTGGGGGGGGGGGGGGGTGGGGGGGGGGGGGGGTGGGGGGGGGGGGGGGTGGGGGGGGGGGGGGGTGGGGGGGGGGGGGGGTGGGGGGGGGGGGGGGTGGGGGGGGGGGGGGGTGGGGGGGGGGGGGGGTGGGGGGGGGGGGGGGTGGGGGGGGGGGGGGGTGGGGGGGGGGGGGGGTGGGGGGGGGGGGGGGTGGGGGGGGGGGGGGGTGGGGGGGGGGGGGGGTGGGGGGGGGGGGGGGTGGGGGGGGGGGGGGGTGGGGGGGGGGGGGGGTGGGGGGGGGGGGGGGTGGGGGGGGGGGGGGGTGGGGGGGGGGGGGGGTGGGGGGGGGGGGGGGTGGGGGGGGGGGGGGGTGGGGGGGGGGGGGGGTGGGGGGGGGGGGGGGTGGGGGGGGGGGGGGGTGGGGGGGGGGGGGGGTGGGGGGGGGGGGGGGTGGGGGGGGGGGGGGGTGGGGGGGGGGGGGGGTGGGGGGGGGGGGGGGTGGGGGGGGGGGGGGGTGGGGGGGGGGGGGGGTGGGGGGGGGGGGGGGTGGGGGGGGGGGGGGGTGGGGGGGGGGGGGGGTGGGGGGGGGGGGGGGTGGGGGGGGGGGGGGGTGGGGGGGGGGGGGGGTGGGGGGGGGGGGGGGTGGGGGGGGGGGGGGGTGGGGGGGGGGGGGGGTGGGGGGGGGGGGGGGTGGGGGGGGGGGGGGGTGGGGGGGGGGGGGGGTGGGGGGGGGGGGGGGTGGGGGGGGGGGGGGGTGGGGGGGGGGGGGGGTGGGGGGGGGGGGGGGTGGGGGGGGGGGGGGGTGGGGGGGGGGGGGGGTGGGGGGGGGGGGGGGTGGGGGGGGGGGGGGGTGGGGGGGGGGGGGGGTGGGGGGGGGGGGGGGTGGGGGGGGGGGGGGGTGGGGGGGGGGGGGGGTGGGGGGGGGGGGGGGTGGGGGGGGGGGGGGGTGGGGGGGGGGGGGGGTGGGGGGGGGGGGGGGTGGGGGGGGGGGGGGGTGGGGGGGGGGGGGGGTGGGGGGGGGGGGGGGTGGGGGGGGGGGGGGGTGGGGGGGGGGGGGGGTGGGGGGGGGGGGGGGTGGGGGGGGGGGGGGGTGGGGGGGGGGGGGGGTGGGGGGGGGGGGGGGTGGGGGGGGGGGGGGGTGGGGGGGGGGGGGGGTGGGGGGGGGGGGGGGTGGGGGGGGGGGGGGGTGGGGGGGGGGGGGGGTGGGGGGGGGGGGGGGTGGGGGGGGGGGGGGGTGGGGGGGGGGGGGGGTGGGGGGGGGGGGGGGTGGGGGGGGGGGGGGGTGGGGGGGGGGGGGGGTGGGGGGGGGGGGGGGTGGGGGGGGGGGGGGGTGGGGGGGGGGGGGGGTGGGGGGGGGGGGGGGTGGGGGGGGGGGGGGGTGGGGGGGGGGGGGGGTGGGGGGGGGGGGGGGTGGGGGGGGGGGGGGGTGGGGGGGGGGGGGGGTGGGGGGGGGGGGGGGTGGGGGGGGGGGGGGGTGGGGGGGGGGGGGGGTGGGGGGGGGGGGGGGTGGGGGGGGGGGGGGGTGGGGGGGGGGGGGGGTGGGGGGGGGGGGGGGTGGGGGGGGGGGGGGGTGGGGGGGGGGGGGGGTGGGGGGGGGGGGGGGTGGGGGGGGGGGGGGGTGGGGGGGGGGGGGGGTGGGGGGGGGGGGGGGTGGGGGGGGGGGGGGGTGGGGGGGGGGGGGGGTGGGGGGGGGGGGGGGTGGGGGGGGGGGGGGGTGGGGGGGGGGGGGGGTGGGGGGGGGGGGGGGTGGGGGGGGGGGGGGGTGGGGGGGGGGGGGGGTGGGGGGGGGGGGGGGTGGGGGGGGGGGGGGGTGGGGGGGGGGGGGGGTGGGGGGGGGGGGGGGTGGGGGGGGGGGGGGGTGGGGGGGGGGGGGGGTGGGGGGGGGGGGGGGTGGGGGGGGGGGGGGGTGGGGGGGGGGGGGGGTGGGGGGGGGGGGGGGTGGGGGGGGGGGGGGGTGGGGGGGGGGGGGGGTGGGGGGGGGGGGGGGTGGGGGGGGGGGGGGGTGGGGGGGGGGGGGGGTGGGGGGGGGGGGGGGTGGGGGGGGGGGGGGGTGGGGGGGGGGGGGGGTGGGGGGGGGGGGGGGTGGGGGGGGGGGGGGGTGGGGGGGGGGGGGGGTGGGGGGGGGGGGGGGTGGGGGGGGGGGGGGGTGGGGGGGGGGGGGGGTGGGGGGGGGGGGGGGTGGGGGGGGGGGGGGGTGGGGGGGGGGGGGGGTGGGGGGGGGGGGGGGTGGGGGGGGGGGGGGGTGGGGGGGGGGGGGGGTGGGGGGGGGGGGGGGTGGGGGGGGGGGGGGGTGGGGGGGGGGGGGGGTGGGGGGGGGGGGGGGTGGGGGGGGGGGGGGGTGGGGGGGGGGGGGGGTGGGGGGGGGGGGGGGTGGGGGGGGGGGGGGGTGGGGGGGGGGGGGGGTGGGGGGGGGGGGGGGTGGGGGGGGGGGGGGGTGGGGGGGGGGGGGGGTGGGGGGGGGGGGGGGTGGGGGGGGGGGGGGGTGGGGGGGGGGGGGGGTGGGGGGGGGGGGGGGTGGGGGGGGGGGGGGGTGGGGGGGGGGGGGGGTGGGGGGGGGGGGGGGTGGGGGGGGGGGGGGGTGGGGGGGGGGGGGGGTGGGGGGGGGGGGGGGTGGGGGGGGGGGGGGGTGGGGGGGGGGGGGGGTGGGGGGGGGGGGGGGTGGGGGGGGGGGGGGGTGGGGGGGGGGGGGGGTGGGGGGGGGGGGGGGTGGGGGGGGGGGGGGGTGGGGGGGGGGGGGGGTGGGGGGGGGGGGGGGTGGGGGGGGGGGGGGGTGGGGGGGGGGGGGGGTGGGGGGGGGGGGGGGTGGGGGGGGGGGGGGGTGGGGGGGGGGGGGGGTGGGGGGGGGGGGGGGTGGGGGGGGGGGGGGGTGGGGGGGGGGGGGGGTGGGGGGGGGGGGGGGTGGGGGGGGGGGGGGGTGGGGGGGGGGGGGGGTGGGGGGGGGGGGGGGTGGGGGGGGGGGGGGGTGGGGGGGGGGGGGGGTGGGGGGGGGGGGGGGTGGGGGGGGGGGGGGGTGGGGGGGGGGGGGGGTGGGGGGGGGGGGGGGTGGGGGGGGGGGGGGGTGGGGGGGGGGGGGGGTGGGGGGGGGGGGGGGTGGGGGGGGGGGGGGGTGGGGGGGGGGGGGGGTGGGGGGGGGGGGGGGTGGGGGGGGGGGGGGGTGGGGGGGGGGGGGGGTGGGGGGGGGGGGGGGTGGGGGGGGGGGGGGGTGGGGGGGGGGGGGGGTGGGGGGGGGGGGGGGTGGGGGGGGGGGGGGGTGGGGGGGGGGGGGGGTGGGGGGGGGGGGGGGTGGGGGGGGGGGGGGGTGGGGGGGGGGGGGGGTGGGGGGGGGGGGGGGTGGGGGGGGGGGGGGGTGGGGGGGGGGGGGGGTGGGGGGGGGGGGGGGTGGGGGGGGGGGGGGGTGGGGGGGGGGGGGGGTGGGGGGGGGGGGGGGTGGGGGGGGGGGGGGGTGGGGGGGGGGGGGGGTGGGGGGGGGGGGGGGTGGGGGGGGGGGGGGGTGGGGGGGGGGGGGGGTGGGGGGGGGGGGGGGTGGGGGGGGGGGGGGGTGGGGGGGGGGGGGGGTGGGGGGGGGGGGGGGTGGGGGGGGGGGGGGGTGGGGGGGGGGGGGGGTGGGGGGGGGGGGGGGTGGGGGGGGGGGGGGGTGGGGGGGGGGGGGGGTGGGGGGGGGGGGGGGTGGGGGGGGGGGGGGGTGGGGGGGGGGGGGGGTGGGGGGGGGGGGGGGTGGGGGGGGGGGGGGGTGGGGGGGGGGGGGGGTGGGGGGGGGGGGGGGTGGGGGGGGGGGGGGGTGGGGGGGGGGGGGGGTGGGGGGGGGGGGGGGTGGGGGGGGGGGGGGGTGGGGGGGGGGGGGGGTGGGGGGGGGGGGGGGTGGGGGGGGGGGGGGGTGGGGGGGGGGGGGGGTGGGGGGGGGGGGGGGTGGGGGGGGGGGGGGGTGGGGGGGGGGGGGGGTGGGGGGGGGGGGGGGTGGGGGGGGGGGGGGGTGGGGGGGGGGGGGGGTGGGGGGGGGGGGGGGTGGGGGGGGGGGGGGGTGGGGGGGGGGGGGGGTGGGGGGGGGGGGGGGTGGGGGGGGGGGGGGGTGGGGGGGGGGGGGGGTGGGGGGGGGGGGGGGTGGGGGGGGGGGGGGGTGGGGGGGGGGGGGGGTGGGGGGGGGGGGGGGTGGGGGGGGGGGGGGGTGGGGGGGGGGGGGGGTGGGGGGGGGGGGGGGTGGGGGGGGGGGGGGGTGGGGGGGGGGGGGGGTGGGGGGGGGGGGGGGTGGGGGGGGGGGGGGGTGGGGGGGGGGGGGGGTGGGGGGGGGGGGGGGTGGGGGGGGGGGGGGGTGGGGGGGGGGGGGGGTGGGGGGGGGGGGGGGTGGGGGGGGGGGGGGGTGGGGGGGGGGGGGGGTGGGGGGGGGGGGGGGTGGGGGGGGGGGGGGGTGGGGGGGGGGGGGGGTGGGGGGGGGGGGGGGTGGGGGGGGGGGGGGGTGGGGGGGGGGGGGGGTGGGGGGGGGGGGGGGTGGGGGGGGGGGGGGGTGGGGGGGGGGGGGGGTGGGGGGGGGGGGGGGTGGGGGGGGGGGGGGGTGGGGGGGGGGGGGGGTGGGGGGGGGGGGGGGTGGGGGGGGGGGGGGGTGGGGGGGGGGGGGGGTGGGGGGGGGGGGGGGTGGGGGGGGGGGGGGGTGGGGGGGGGGGGGGGTGGGGGGGGGGGGGGGTGGGGGGGGGGGGGGGTGGGGGGGGGGGGGGGTGGGGGGGGGGGGGGGTGGGGGGGGGGGGGGGTGGGGGGGGGGGGGGGTGGGGGGGGGGGGGGGTGGGGGGGGGGGGGGGTGGGGGGGGGGGGGGGTGGGGGGGGGGGGGGGTGGGGGGGGGGGGGGGTGGGGGGGGGGGGGGGTGGGGGGGGGGGGGGGTGGGGGGGGGGGGGGGTGGGGGGGGGGGGGGGTGGGGGGGGGGGGGGGTGGGGGGGGGGGGGGGTGGGGGGGGGGGGGGGTGGGGGGGGGGGGGGGTGGGGGGGGGGGGGGGTGGGGGGGGGGGGGGGTGGGGGGGGGGGGGGGTGGGGGGGGGGGGGGGTGGGGGGGGGGGGGGGTGGGGGGGGGGGGGGGTGGGGGGGGGGGGGGGTGGGGGGGGGGGGGGGTGGGGGGGGGGGGGGGTGGGGGGGGGGGGGGGTGGGGGGGGGGGGGGGTGGGGGGGGGGGGGGGTGGGGGGGGGGGGGGGTGGGGGGGGGGGGGGGTGGGGGGGGGGGGGGGTGGGGGGGGGGGGGGGTGGGGGGGGGGGGGGGTGGGGGGGGGGGGGGGTGGGGGGGGGGGGGGGTGGGGGGGGGGGGGGGTGGGGGGGGGGGGGGGTGGGGGGGGGGGGGGGTGGGGGGGGGGGGGGGTGGGGGGGGGGGGGGGTGGGGGGGGGGGGGGGTGGGGGGGGGGGGGGGTGGGGGGGGGGGGGGGTGGGGGGGGGGGGGGGTGGGGGGGGGGGGGGGTGGGGGGGGGGGGGGGTGGGGGGGGGGGGGGGTGGGGGGGGGGGGGGGTGGGGGGGGGGGGGGGTGGGGGGGGGGGGGGGTGGGGGGGGGGGGGGGTGGGGGGGGGGGGGGGTGGGGGGGGGGGGGGGTGGGGGGGGGGGGGGGTGGGGGGGGGGGGGGGTGGGGGGGGGGGGGGGTGGGGGGGGGGGGGGGTGGGGGGGGGGGGGGGTGGGGGGGGGGGGGGGTGGGGGGGGGGGGGGGTGGGGGGGGGGGGGGGTGGGGGGGGGGGGGGGTGGGGGGGGGGGGGGGTGGGGGGGGGGGGGGGTGGGGGGGGGGGGGGGTGGGGGGGGGGGGGGGTGGGGGGGGGGGGGGGTGGGGGGGGGGGGGGGTGGGGGGGGGGGGGGGTGGGGGGGGGGGGGGGTGGGGGGGGGGGGGGGTGGGGGGGGGGGGGGGTGGGGGGGGGGGGGGGTGGGGGGGGGGGGGGGTGGGGGGGGGGGGGGGTGGGGGGGGGGGGGGGTGGGGGGGGGGGGGGGTGGGGGGGGGGGGGGGTGGGGGGGGGGGGGGGTGGGGGGGGGGGGGGGTGGGGGGGGGGGGGGGTGGGGGGGGGGGGGGGTGGGGGGGGGGGGGGGTGGGGGGGGGGGGGGGTGGGGGGGGGGGGGGGTGGGGGGGGGGGGGGGTGGGGGGGGGGGGGGGTGGGGGGGGGGGGGGGTGGGGGGGGGGGGGGGTGGGGGGGGGGGGGGGTGGGGGGGGGGGGGGGTGGGGGGGGGGGGGGGTGGGGGGGGGGGGGGGTGGGGGGGGGGGGGGGTGGGGGGGGGGGGGGGTGGGGGGGGGGGGGGGTGGGGGGGGGGGGGGGTGGGGGGGGGGGGGGGTGGGGGGGGGGGGGGGTGGGGGGGGGGGGGGGTGGGGGGGGGGGGGGGTGGGGGGGGGGGGGGGTGGGGGGGGGGGGGGGTGGGGGGGGGGGGGGGTGGGGGGGGGGGGGGGTGGGGGGGGGGGGGGGTGGGGGGGGGGGGGGGTGGGGGGGGGGGGGGGTGGGGGGGGGGGGGGGTGGGGGGGGGGGGGGGTGGGGGGGGGGGGGGGTGGGGGGGGGGGGGGGTGGGGGGGGGGGGGGGTGGGGGGGGGGGGGGGTGGGGGGGGGGGGGGGTGGGGGGGGGGGGGGGTGGGGGGGGGGGGGGGTGGGGGGGGGGGGGGGTGGGGGGGGGGGGGGGTGGGGGGGGGGGGGGGTGGGGGGGGGGGGGGGTGGGGGGGGGGGGGGGTGGGGGGGGGGGGGGGTGGGGGGGGGGGGGGGTGGGGGGGGGGGGGGGTGGGGGGGGGGGGGGGTGGGGGGGGGGGGGGGTGGGGGGGGGGGGGGGTGGGGGGGGGGGGGGGTGGGGGGGGGGGGGGGTGGGGGGGGGGGGGGGTGGGGGGGGGGGGGGGTGGGGGGGGGGGGGGGTGGGGGGGGGGGGGGGTGGGGGGGGGGGGGGGTGGGGGGGGGGGGGGGTGGGGGGGGGGGGGGGTGGGGGGGGGGGGGGGTGGGGGGGGGGGGGGGTGGGGGGGGGGGGGGGTGGGGGGGGGGGGGGGTGGGGGGGGGGGGGGGTGGGGGGGGGGGGGGGTGGGGGGGGGGGGGGGTGGGGGGGGGGGGGGGTGGGGGGGGGGGGGGGTGGGGGGGGGGGGGGGTGGGGGGGGGGGGGGGTGGGGGGGGGGGGGGGTGGGGGGGGGGGGGGGTGGGGGGGGGGGGGGGTGGGGGGGGGGGGGGGTGGGGGGGGGGGGGGGTGGGGGGGGGGGGGGGTGGGGGGGGGGGGGGGTGGGGGGGGGGGGGGGTGGGGGGGGGGGGGGGTGGGGGGGGGGGGGGGTGGGGGGGGGGGGGGGTGGGGGGGGGGGGGGGTGGGGGGGGGGGGGGGTGGGGGGGGGGGGGGGTGGGGGGGGGGGGGGGTGGGGGGGGGGGGGGGTGGGGGGGGGGGGGGGTGGGGGGGGGGGGGGGTGGGGGGGGGGGGGGGTGGGGGGGGGGGGGGGTGGGGGGGGGGGGGGGTGGGGGGGGGGGGGGGTGGGGGGGGGGGGGGGTGGGGGGGGGGGGGGGTGGGGGGGGGGGGGGGTGGGGGGGGGGGGGGGTGGGGGGGGGGGGGGGTGGGGGGGGGGGGGGGTGGGGGGGGGGGGGGGTGGGGGGGGGGGGGGGTGGGGGGGGGGGGGGGTGGGGGGGGGGGGGGGTGGGGGGGGGGGGGGGTGGGGGGGGGGGGGGGTGGGGGGGGGGGGGGGTGGGGGGGGGGGGGGGTGGGGGGGGGGGGGGGTGGGGGGGGGGGGGGGTGGGGGGGGGGGGGGGTGGGGGGGGGGGGGGGTGGGGGGGGGGGGGGGTGGGGGGGGGGGGGGGTGGGGGGGGGGGGGGGTGGGGGGGGGGGGGGGTGGGGGGGGGGGGGGGTGGGGGGGGGGGGGGGTGGGGGGGGGGGGGGGTGGGGGGGGGGGGGGGTGGGGGGGGGGGGGGGTGGGGGGGGGGGGGGGTGGGGGGGGGGGGGGGTGGGGGGGGGGGGGGGTGGGGGGGGGGGGGGGTGGGGGGGGGGGGGGGTGGGGGGGGGGGGGGGTGGGGGGGGGGGGGGGTGGGGGGGGGGGGGGGTGGGGGGGGGGGGGGGTGGGGGGGGGGGGGGGTGGGGGGGGGGGGGGGTGGGGGGGGGGGGGGGTGGGGGGGGGGGGGGGTGGGGGGGGGGGGGGGTGGGGGGGGGGGGGGGTGGGGGGGGGGGGGGGTGGGGGGGGGGGGGGGTGGGGGGGGGGGGGGGTGGGGGGGGGGGGGGGTGGGGGGGGGGGGGGGTGGGGGGGGGGGGGGGTGGGGGGGGGGGGGGGTGGGGGGGGGGGGGGGTGGGGGGGGGGGGGGGTGGGGGGGGGGGGGGGTGGGGGGGGGGGGGGGTGGGGGGGGGGGGGGGTGGGGGGGGGGGGGGGTGGGGGGGGGGGGGGGTGGGGGGGGGGGGGGGTGGGGGGGGGGGGGGGTGGGGGGGGGGGGGGGTGGGGGGGGGGGGGGGTGGGGGGGGGGGGGGGTGGGGGGGGGGGGGGGTGGGGGGGGGGGGGGGTGGGGGGGGGGGGGGGTGGGGGGGGGGGGGGGTGGGGGGGGGGGGGGGTGGGGGGGGGGGGGGGTGGGGGGGGGGGGGGGTGGGGGGGGGGGGGGGTGGGGGGGGGGGGGGGTGGGGGGGGGGGGGGGTGGGGGGGGGGGGGGGTGGGGGGGGGGGGGGGTGGGGGGGGGGGGGGGTGGGGGGGGGGGGGGGTGGGGGGGGGGGGGGGTGGGGGGGGGGGGGGGTGGGGGGGGGGGGGGGTGGGGGGGGGGGGGGGTGGGGGGGGGGGGGGGTGGGGGGGGGGGGGGGTGGGGGGGGGGGGGGGTGGGGGGGGGGGGGGGTGGGGGGGGGGGGGGGTGGGGGGGGGGGGGGGTGGGGGGGGGGGGGGGTGGGGGGGGGGGGGGGTGGGGGGGGGGGGGGGTGGGGGGGGGGGGGGGTGGGGGGGGGGGGGGGTGGGGGGGGGGGGGGGTGGGGGGGGGGGGGGGTGGGGGGGGGGGGGGGTGGGGGGGGGGGGGGGTGGGGGGGGGGGGGGGTGGGGGGGGGGGGGGGTGGGGGGGGGGGGGGGTGGGGGGGGGGGGGGGTGGGGGGGGGGGGGGGTGGGGGGGGGGGGGGGTGGGGGGGGGGGGGGGTGGGGGGGGGGGGGGGTGGGGGGGGGGGGGGGTGGGGGGGGGGGGGGGTGGGGGGGGGGGGGGGTGGGGGGGGGGGGGGGTGGGGGGGGGGGGGGGTGGGGGGGGGGGGGGGTGGGGGGGGGGGGGGGTGGGGGGGGGGGGGGGTGGGGGGGGGGGGGGGTGGGGGGGGGGGGGGGTGGGGGGGGGGGGGGGTGGGGGGGGGGGGGGGTGGGGGGGGGGGGGGGTGGGGGGGGGGGGGGGTGGGGGGGGGGGGGGGTGGGGGGGGGGGGGGGTGGGGGGGGGGGGGGGTGGGGGGGGGGGGGGGTGGGGGGGGGGGGGGGTGGGGGGGGGGGGGGGTGGGGGGGGGGGGGGGTGGGGGGGGGGGGGGGTGGGGGGGGGGGGGGGTGGGGGGGGGGGGGGGTGGGGGGGGGGGGGGGTGGGGGGGGGGGGGGGTGGGGGGGGGGGGGGGTGGGGGGGGGGGGGGGTGGGGGGGGGGGGGGGTGGGGGGGGGGGGGGGTGGGGGGGGGGGGGGGTGGGGGGGGGGGGGGGTGGGGGGGGGGGGGGGTGGGGGGGGGGGGGGGTGGGGGGGGGGGGGGGTGGGGGGGGGGGGGGGTGGGGGGGGGGGGGGGTGGGGGGGGGGGGGGGTGGGGGGGGGGGGGGGTGGGGGGGGGGGGGGGTGGGGGGGGGGGGGGGTGGGGGGGGGGGGGGGTGGGGGGGGGGGGGGGTGGGGGGGGGGGGGGGTGGGGGGGGGGGGGGGTGGGGGGGGGGGGGGGTGGGGGGGGGGGGGGGTGGGGGGGGGGGGGGGTGGGGGGGGGGGGGGGTGGGGGGGGGGGGGGGTGGGGGGGGGGGGGGGTGGGGGGGGGGGGGGGTGGGGGGGGGGGGGGGTGGGGGGGGGGGGGGGTGGGGGGGGGGGGGGGTGGGGGGGGGGGGGGGTGGGGGGGGGGGGGGGTGGGGGGGGGGGGGGGTGGGGGGGGGGGGGGGTGGGGGGGGGGGGGGGTGGGGGGGGGGGGGGGTGGGGGGGGGGGGGGGTGGGGGGGGGGGGGGGTGGGGGGGGGGGGGGGTGGGGGGGGGGGGGGGTGGGGGGGGGGGGGGGTGGGGGGGGGGGGGGGTGGGGGGGGGGGGGGGTGGGGGGGGGGGGGGGTGGGGGGGGGGGGGGGTGGGGGGGGGGGGGGGTGGGGGGGGGGGGGGGTGGGGGGGGGGGGGGGTGGGGGGGGGGGGGGGTGGGGGGGGGGGGGGGTGGGGGGGGGGGGGGGTGGGGGGGGGGGGGGGTGGGGGGGGGGGGGGGTGGGGGGGGGGGGGGGTGGGGGGGGGGGGGGGTGGGGGGGGGGGGGGGTGGGGGGGGGGGGGGGTGGGGGGGGGGGGGGGTGGGGGGGGGGGGGGGTGGGGGGGGGGGGGGGTGGGGGGGGGGGGGGGTGGGGGGGGGGGGGGGTGGGGGGGGGGGGGGGTGGGGGGGGGGGGGGGTGGGGGGGGGGGGGGGTGGGGGGGGGGGGGGGTGGGGGGGGGGGGGGGTGGGGGGGGGGGGGGGTGGGGGGGGGGGGGGGTGGGGGGGGGGGGGGGTGGGGGGGGGGGGGGGTGGGGGGGGGGGGGGGTGGGGGGGGGGGGGGGTGGGGGGGGGGGGGGGTGGGGGGGGGGGGGGGTGGGGGGGGGGGGGGGTGGGGGGGGGGGGGGGTGGGGGGGGGGGGGGGTGGGGGGGGGGGGGGGTGGGGGGGGGGGGGGGTGGGGGGGGGGGGGGGTGGGGGGGGGGGGGGGTGGGGGGGGGGGGGGGTGGGGGGGGGGGGGGGTGGGGGGGGGGGGGGGTGGGGGGGGGGGGGGGTGGGGGGGGGGGGGGGTGGGGGGGGGGGGGGGTGGGGGGGGGGGGGGGTGGGGGGGGGGGGGGGTGGGGGGGGGGGGGGGTGGGGGGGGGGGGGGGTGGGGGGGGGGGGGGGTGGGGGGGGGGGGGGGTGGGGGGGGGGGGGGGTGGGGGGGGGGGGGGGTGGGGGGGGGGGGGGGTGGGGGGGGGGGGGGGTGGGGGGGGGGGGGGGTGGGGGGGGGGGGGGGTGGGGGGGGGGGGGGGTGGGGGGGGGGGGGGGTGGGGGGGGGGGGGGGTGGGGGGGGGGGGGGGTGGGGGGGGGGGGGGGTGGGGGGGGGGGGGGGTGGGGGGGGGGGGGGGTGGGGGGGGGGGGGGGTGGGGGGGGGGGGGGGTGGGGGGGGGGGGGGGTGGGGGGGGGGGGGGGTGGGGGGGGGGGGGGGTGGGGGGGGGGGGGGGTGGGGGGGGGGGGGGGTGGGGGGGGGGGGGGGTGGGGGGGGGGGGGGGTGGGGGGGGGGGGGGGTGGGGGGGGGGGGGGGTGGGGGGGGGGGGGGGTGGGGGGGGGGGGGGGTGGGGGGGGGGGGGGGTGGGGGGGGGGGGGGGTGGGGGGGGGGGGGGGTGGGGGGGGGGGGGGGTGGGGGGGGGGGGGGGTGGGGGGGGGGGGGGGTGGGGGGGGGGGGGGGTGGGGGGGGGGGGGGGTGGGGGGGGGGGGGGGTGGGGGGGGGGGGGGGTGGGGGGGGGGGGGGGTGGGGGGGGGGGGGGGTGGGGGGGGGGGGGGGTGGGGGGGGGGGGGGGTGGGGGGGGGGGGGGGTGGGGGGGGGGGGGGGTGGGGGGGGGGGGGGGTGGGGGGGGGGGGGGGTGGGGGGGGGGGGGGGTGGGGGGGGGGGGGGGTGGGGGGGGGGGGGGGTGGGGGGGGGGGGGGGTGGGGGGGGGGGGGGGTGGGGGGGGGGGGGGGTGGGGGGGGGGGGGGGTGGGGGGGGGGGGGGGTGGGGGGGGGGGGGGGTGGGGGGGGGGGGGGGTGGGGGGGGGGGGGGGTGGGGGGGGGGGGGGGTGGGGGGGGGGGGGGGTGGGGGGGGGGGGGGGTGGGGGGGGGGGGGGGTGGGGGGGGGGGGGGGTGGGGGGGGGGGGGGGTGGGGGGGGGGGGGGGTGGGGGGGGGGGGGGGTGGGGGGGGGGGGGGGTGGGGGGGGGGGGGGGTGGGGGGGGGGGGGGGTGGGGGGGGGGGGGGGTGGGGGGGGGGGGGGGTGGGGGGGGGGGGGGGTGGGGGGGGGGGGGGGTGGGGGGGGGGGGGGGTGGGGGGGGGGGGGGGTGGGGGGGGGGGGGGGTGGGGGGGGGGGGGGGTGGGGGGGGGGGGGGGTGGGGGGGGGGGGGGGTGGGGGGGGGGGGGGGTGGGGGGGGGGGGGGGTGGGGGGGGGGGGGGGTGGGGGGGGGGGGGGGTGGGGGGGGGGGGGGGTGGGGGGGGGGGGGGGTGGGGGGGGGGGGGGGTGGGGGGGGGGGGGGGTGGGGGGGGGGGGGGGTGGGGGGGGGGGGGGGTGGGGGGGGGGGGGGGTGGGGGGGGGGGGGGGTGGGGGGGGGGGGGGGTGGGGGGGGGGGGGGGTGGGGGGGGGGGGGGGTGGGGGGGGGGGGGGGTGGGGGGGGGGGGGGGTGGGGGGGGGGGGGGGTGGGGGGGGGGGGGGGTGGGGGGGGGGGGGGGTGGGGGGGGGGGGGGGTGGGGGGGGGGGGGGGTGGGGGGGGGGGGGGGTGGGGGGGGGGGGGGGTGGGGGGGGGGGGGGGTGGGGGGGGGGGGGGGTGGGGGGGGGGGGGGGTGGGGGGGGGGGGGGGTGGGGGGGGGGGGGGGTGGGGGGGGGGGGGGGTGGGGGGGGGGGGGGGTGGGGGGGGGGGGGGGTGGGGGGGGGGGGGGGTGGGGGGGGGGGGGGGTGGGGGGGGGGGGGGGTGGGGGGGGGGGGGGGTGGGGGGGGGGGGGGGTGGGGGGGGGGGGGGGTGGGGGGGGGGGGGGGTGGGGGGGGGGGGGGGTGGGGGGGGGGGGGGGTGGGGGGGGGGGGGGGTGGGGGGGGGGGGGGGTGGGGGGGGGGGGGGGTGGGGGGGGGGGGGGGTGGGGGGGGGGGGGGGTGGGGGGGGGGGGGGGTGGGGGGGGGGGGGGGTGGGGGGGGGGGGGGGTGGGGGGGGGGGGGGGTGGGGGGGGGGGGGGGTGGGGGGGGGGGGGGGTGGGGGGGGGGGGGTGGGTTGCAATTTGGGCACTCGGTCTCAAAAAGGTTCACCATCACTGTTCTAGTGTATCCACCGTGTTGCTTATGTAAAGAGCCAAAGAAGCCGCCATTTTGTGACTAGTGTTACTCCACCTGTTTTTGGTGGCACCTGCTATTTTTTTCCCCCAAAATTCCAAAAGTGCCTATATGCTGAACGAGTTTGGGGATCCCTGTGGTAGCAAGTCTTTTCTCTAACCTGGGAAGTCCCAGACTGAAGCCTTTCCTCACAGGGAAGATGTTCCAATCCCTTTATTTTGATTAACCTTTTCTCCATCTTTCCTAGTGGCTGAGGTGGGATGACCAGAACTGCACGTAGTATTCCAAATGCAGCCGCACCATACATGAGGATAGTATAAAGCTGACTATCTTACGTTTCTTTTGTAATAATCCATAGGACAACACTACATGTGAAAGAGATTTGGGAATCTTTGTAGACCACAAACTGAACATGAGTCAGCAGTGTGATGCGGCGGCCAAGAAAGCCAATGCGATTCTGGACTGTATCAATAGGAGTATAGGGTCTAGATCCGTGGTGGCGAACCTATGGCACTCCAGATGTTCATGGACTGCAATTCCCATCAGTACCTGCCAGCAAGGCCAACTGACCATGCTGGCAGGGGCTGATGGGAATTGTAGTGCATGAACATCTGGAGTGCCATATGTTCACCACCACTGGTCTAGATGGAGGGATGTAATTGTACCTCTCTATTCTGCATTGGTTAGACCTCACCTGGAATATATTGTGTACAGTTCTGGGCACTGCAATTCAAGAAGGATATTGACAAGCTGGAATGTGTCCAGAGGAAGGCAGCCAAAATGGCAAAAGGTCTGGAAGCTGTGCCCTACGAGGAGAGACTTAGGGGGCTGGGTATGTTTAGCTTGGTGAAGAGAAGGTGTAAGAGGTGACATGATAGCCCTGTTTAGATATTTGAAGGGATGTCATGTCGTTGAGGGAGCAAGCTTGTTTTCTGCTGCTCCAGAGACTAGGACCAGGAGTTGTGGGTTCAAGGTGAAGGAAAGGAGATTCTACCTAAACATCAGGAAGAATTTCCTGACAGTAAGGGCTGTTTGATAGTGGAATGCACTACCTTGAAGTGTGGTGGAGTCTCCTTCTTTGGAGGTGTTTAAAGAGAGGCTGGATGGCCATCTGTCAGGAGCGCTTTGATTGTGTGTTCCTGAAGGGAGTTGATGGTCTCTCCAATTCTATGATTCTGTGGCGTTTACCTTGGAGAGAACATGCAGTTTATTTCCTTCTATTATGAGGATTGTTTCAGTTCATGTTTATTCCTGCTCTCTGCTTCCGGTCATTTAGTAACCAGTAACTAATCCACGAGAGGTTCTGACCTCTTGTTCCATGACTGCTAAGTTTACTCAGTGGCCTTTGCCTGGGGGACTGGTATCTAAGGTGTGTGGGTTTTTTTGGAAGCCCAAGTATATAATGGTTACTGGTTCACCTTGCCCAAATGTTTGTTAACCCTCTCAAAGGACTTAACAATCTGGAGAAGATAGATTTCCCTTTTGAAGAAGCCATACTGATTGTTGCTTTATCGCTAAACTTCATGGCAAACTAACTGGACTTTGTATAGGCGACAGCGTCATAAATCTGAGTCACCAACAAAGGGGTCTTTCTATAGCTAAGGAATTCTTCAGGTACCCTCCTGCACCCAAAAAAGAAAGCTAGGTCTGAGTTTAGAAGCATCTTATAGATAGTTGGGGTATGAGCTTTTTAGAGCCAAATAGCCTTTTGGCGGATAGCAAAAAACGTGGCTGTTTTTAAAAAAATCATTTTAAAAGTCTTGATGAAGACTGGAAATGTTCCCAAAGAGTGCTGTGCCTAAAAGTGGAGAATCCTGAAAAGGGGAGGGGGGGCCTTGGGGTATAAATAGTCCCCCTGAAACAAATGACATCCAAGTCCTAAGGTGCCTCTTTTGAGACGTAAGTCTTCCCAGTGCCGACCCTCTTCTTATCTGGTGAACCAGAAGTGTTTCCGCAGTCCTACATTCCTACTGGGTGACCTTGGGATTGTCACAGTTCTCTGGAACTCTCTCAGTCCTACCTACCTCACAAGATGTCTGTTGTGGGGAGAGGAAGGGAAAGGAGCTTGTAAGCCATCTTGTGCCTCCTTAGATGAGAGAAAGGTGGGGCATAAATCCAAACCACTGCTGCTACTACTAGTAGTCTCTTCTTCTTCTTCTTCTTCTTCTTCTTCTTCTTCTTCTTCTTCTTCTACTATTTATTTATTTATTTATTTATTTATTTATTTATTTATTTATTTATTTATTTATTTATTTATTTATTTATTTATTTATTTAAAATGTATAGGCTGCCTCATCCCCAAAGGGCTCGAGGCAGCTCACAACACTGCTGTTTCCAACAGCAAATTGGTACAACATAAAATTAACCCATTAAAATCAGCAGCAATTAATAACAATAAATAAATTAAAACAGCAAGATTGTGTAAAACACATATACACACAGGCGCCCGATCTAAAGGCCAAAGAAAAAAAGAAGAAGGAAGGAAGGAAGGGGAGGAGATAGGCAGGGCCCATCTTCTTCTCCTCCTCTTCCTCCTCCTCCTCCTCCTCCTCCAGACAGAGGGATGGATCAGAGAGGGAGACAGGAAAATGGAAGGCAGAGGGTTTACCCCTTACCTATCTGGAATGGGGATTTGTCAGCGGAGCTTTCCAGCTGAAGAGGCAGCAAACAAAACACATGGTACCGTGGGGTGGTCTGGAGCCAACTGGTGAGGTGCCTGCCAGAGGCAGAAATCTGAGCAGGGCTGAGCAGAGAACAAGAGCTGAACCCTACAGGGGCTCGTGGCAAGACCAGCCACAGCTGAGGAATAGATTCTACTGTCGATTAAAGGGCTTGGAAAAGAGCAGAATTCAGCAGGTTTGTTTTTCCTTAGGGAGGAGAGGAGAACAGAGGCGAGCTTAGAGGGGAGTCTTCTGGTTGGCCCGAAGGTGTGGTGGAAGGCGTTGCAGGAAAGAGGCTGAGTTACCTCATTGGAATGTGGAACGTTTCTTATCAAGTGACAGGAGGAAGAAAACTTCTCTTCACTAGAAGTGCTGATGCGGCTGTAATTTTTGCTAGGGTGGAATGTAAGGGAATAACCGTGTCATGGTGACGGTTGACACTTGGAGTTGCTGAGAGGACACAATTGCTAGTTTTTATAGTCCAAACGCCTCTGTGCTTGAGGATCTGCGTCTCTAGGTGCCAGTGAGCTGTAATGCTCATATTCTGATCGTTCCCTCCTCTTCTGCTGGCTGTTGTCCTTTTGGGGGTACAGATGGCCTCAAATTAGGTTTTGTGATGTCATATGGCAGTGATGGCGAACCTTTTCAAGACCGAGTGCCCAGATTGCAACCCAAAACCCACTTATTTATCACAAAGTGCCAACATGGCAATTTAACCTGAATACTGAGGTTTTCGTTTAGAAAGAACGGTTGGCTCCGAGGCGTGTGTTACTTGGGAGTAAGCTTGGTGGTAGTTGGTGGCTCTGCTTTGAAGCAACCGTGCAACTCTTCCAACGGGTGAATCACGATCCTAGGAGGGTTTACTCAGAAGCAAGCCCCATTGCCAGCAACCGAGCTTACTCCCAGGTAAAGGATTGCTCTTTAGTTCTTCGCATGAAAATCAGTGGGGTTTAGCAGCGCTTAACAGGGTTACCTACACTGCTTCCCCAAAACTAGGTCTTAGGTTTAATGCTAATAATCGAGCCCAGCGGCCCAGGCCAGCCTAGATGTGGGGGGGCACTCTGTGCGTGCCCACAGAGAGGGCTCTGAGTGCCACCTCTGGCACCCATGCCATAGGTTCGCCACCACTGTCATATAGGCATGAGGGAAAGAGAGGATCTAGTTGTAGAGCCAAGATGGAGGGGAACACCCCCTTAGTTCTACCACTGACATTACTGAACAGGGGCAAAGGAACTAAAATTATCGGGAGGGGTCTAATTGACTCAGGGTGTTCAAAGTGCCTTATTGTAAGGGTCTGTTACTCCAGTCATCAACAAGACTTGGGAAGATTTCAAGAGCTTTATTGGAACTGTGTCATCCAGGTTTCAGATAGCCGAAACTGGGGGTTTGGCTCTCTGACCCCTGGTATATACTTTTACAATTAGGCTCAACCCATTAATCCCCCTACCCACGCATTCCCACAATATCAGCATGTGAAAGGACAGTGAGAATAACAGCATTGTTTGGTACAGACAGCTTACTCCTCCAAGAAGGCAGATAAGGAGAAACAGTTAAGCTCTATTGAGCTAGGTCAGTGATGGCGAACCTTTTTGAGACCGAGTGCCCAAATTGCAACCCCAAACCCACTTATTTATCGCAAAGTGCCAACACGGCAATTTAACCTGAATACTGAGGTTTTAGTTTAGAAAAAAGGGTTGGCTCCGAGGTCAGGAGTAAGCGTGGTGGTAGTTGGTGGCTTTGCTTTGAAGCAACCGTGCAACTCTTCCAATGGGTGAATCACGGCCATAGGAGGGTTTACTCAGAGGCAGCCCCATTGCCAGCAACCGAGTTTACTCCCAGGTAAAGGATCGCACTTTTCTTCTTTGCATGAAAATCAGTGGGGTTTAACAGTGCTTAACAGGGTTACCTACACTGCTTCCCCAAAATTAGGTCTTAGGTTTAATGCTAACAATTGAGCCTAGAGGTCCAGGCCAGCCTAGATGTGTGTGGGGGGGGGCACTCTGTGCGTGCCCACAGAGAGGGCTCTGAGTGCCACCTCTGGCACCCATGCCATAGGTTCGCCACCACTGAGCTAGGTTCATGCAAGCAAAGGAGGGTAGCCTTAAGCGATGATAATGGCCGGGCCACCTGCAGCTGGGATGCGGACGTGTGAATTGCCAGACCCAGACTGGCGCAGGCCTGACATTTATACACCTCACAGTGGCTGAAGGCCTGGGGCTCAAGCTCTCCCGGCTCAAGCACCCCCTCTACTTCCAGCAAATGGATGGTTGTGTGATGGGAGGCCACCTCATGGCATATCAGACTGGACCTGTGTTGGCCGTGGCTCATTGGCTGAAGCTGCAATTCATCATCGTAGTGGTAGGAAAGTACTCGGTAGTGCTGGACATGACTTGATTAACTAAACACGATCCCGACATTCAGTGGAGGTACAGGGTAGTGAGATTCGGGGCTCCATCCTGTGGGTCCCATATATGGCCTCACCAGGGGGCCGTCAATACTTGCATCCCCCCCCCCCATAACAGTGGAGGAGGGCCCCTTGGTGGCATTGGCCACGAGCGAGGCAGCAATTCCCCCTCAATACCGGGACCTGAGAAAGGTATTCAAAGAAGGTTTCATCTGACCGGCTTCTTCCCCTGCACCAACAGCCCCAGTATTGTTCTGGAAAAAGAAAGGCGGGTCGCTGAGACTCTGTTGGCCTCAATGTGAGACAGGATTCTCGACTAGACGGACCTTCACTGGTCTGATTCAGCAGGGCTCTTCTGATGTTCTTATAAGAGTAAGGCCTCATCTTTTGTGCCCTGTTGTTGGCCCTCCAGCAGCAGCAGGAGGAGGAGGAGGAGAAGGAGGAGGAAGAGGAGTTTGGATTTATATCCCCCCTTTCTCTCCTGTAGGAAGAAGAAGAGTTTGGATTTATATCCCCCCCCCCTTTCTCTCCTGCAGGAGACTAAAAGGGGCTTACAATCTCCTTGCCCTTCCCCCCCTCACAACAAACACCCTGTGAGGTAGGTGGGGCTGAGAAGCTGTGACTAGCCCAAGGTCACCCAGCTGGTGTGTGTGGGAGTGCACAGGCTAATCTGAATTCCCCAGATAAGCCTCCACAGCTCAGGCGGCAGAGCGGGGAATCAAACCCGGTTCCTCCAGATTACCGTGCTTCCCTGAATATAAGACAGTGTCTTATATTAATTTTTGCTCCCAAAGATGCGCTATGTCTTATTTTCAGGGGATGTCTTATTTTTCTGTGTTCTGTTCGTCGGGCATGCTTCCAAACAAAAACTTTGCTACGTCTTACTTTCGGGGGATTCCTTATATTTCGCACTTCAGCAAAACCTCTACTATGTCTTATTTTTAGGGGATGTCTTATATTCGGGGAAACAGGGTAGATACACGAGCTCTTAACCTCCTACGCCACTGCTGCTCACAGGAGACTTACAATCTCCTTCCCCCCCCCCCAACAAACACCCTGTGAGATGGGTGGGGCCGAGAGAGCTCCGAAGAACTGAGACTAACCCAAGGTCACCCAGCTGGCCTGTGTGGGAGTGTACAGGCTAATCTGAATCCCCCAGATAAGCCTCCACAGCTCAGGCGGCAGAGCGGGGATTCAAACCCAGTTCCTCCAGATTAGAATGCACCTGCTCTTAGCCACTACGCCACTGCTGCTCCAATTACGCCACTGCTGGTTGGTCACTGTGTGGGACGGGATGCTGAACTGGATGGATCCTCATGAGATTGATCCAGCAGAGCTGTTCTGATGCTCTCAACAGGGCGATGGCCTCGACCTCTATGCCCCGTTGTTGGCCCTCTGGAGCAACTGGTTGACCACTGTGCAAGATGGGATGCTGGACTAGATGGACCTTCATTCATCTGATCCATCTGGGCTCTTTGGATGTCCCTATCTGAGGACGGCTTCTGTGCCCTGTTGTTGGCCCTCCAGAAGAACTGGTTGGCCGCTGTGTGAGACAGGATGGATCTCCGCTGGTCTTCTGATATTCTTATGTGCTTAAGTCCTAAATGTGAGTTGTATAATGCAGGAGGAGCCTTCAGGGGGATTCATGCCTCCCCATACGCATTTCTTTCCCCTGATTCCACCCCTATAAGGATTCCACCCCTATAAGGAGCAGCAGTGGCGTAGGAGGTTAAGAGCTTGTGTATCTAATCTGGAGGAACCGGGTTTGATTCCCAGCTCTGCCGCCTGAGCTGCGGAGGCTTATCTGGGGAATTCAGATTAGCCTGTACACTCCCACACACGCCAGCTGGGTGACCTTGGGCTAGTCACAGCTTCTCAGAGCTCTCTCAGCCCCACCTACCTCACAGGGTGTTTGTTGTGAGGGGGGAAGGGCAAGGAGACTGTAAGCCCCTTTGAGTCTCCTGCAGGAGAGAAAGGGGGGATATAAATCCAAAACTCTTCTTCTCTTCTTCTAAAAGAGGTTAGGAGTTCTGCCCCCCTCGTTCTGTTGAGAGCTGCCTCAGTCTTTTGAAGCCAGCGGGCTGCAAGGTAGCCCTCTTGTTATGTGTGTGCTTGAGCGTGACTAATTCCCCTCCCAGCCTCATTAAGGGCGATTTCCTCTCCTGACCGTGGTCCTTGGGTTGTCCTCTTCCAACTGATGTACAACTAACTGCCTTCCATATTGTGTGGCTCTGTAACCATACTTGATACTGGCTTGTCTGGTCTGGGGGGTTTCCTTAGTTTTGCAATGGGAGACCATTAGAATAGCAACGGCTGGATTTGGGGGAAGATAAAAAGAAGAAGAGTTTTGGATTTATATCCCCCCTTTCTCTCCTGCAGGAGACTCAAAGGGGCTGACAATCTCCTTGCCCTTCCCCCCCCTCACAACAAACACCCTGTGAGGTAGGTGGGGCTGAGAGAACGACGAAAAGCTGTGAATTCCCCAGACAAGCCTCCACATCTCAAGGGGTAGAGTGGGGAATCCAAACCCAGTTCCTCCAGATTAGAATCCGCCTGCTCTAAACCACTACACCATCTCATAACCGGGGACCTTTCGCGTGTCAGACGAACGTGATAACCACTACACTACAGAAATCGTTTAGGCAAGGACATAGGTGAGGGGGGTTTTTTTCTCGGGTTCAACCCCCCCATTCACATCTGAAGCTCCGCCCCCCCGTTTGTAGGTTTTTAAAACATGTTTAGTGTTTTTTGGGGTTTTGGCCTGCAGGGGGCGCATTGTTTGGGCTAGCAGCACCAAACTTTCAGGGATTGTTTGGGGGACTCTCCTGATGATACTACCCGGGTTTGGTGAGGTTTGGTTCAGGGGGTCCAAAATTATGGACTCTCAAAGGGGGTGCCCCCATCCTCCATTGTTTCCAATGGGAGCTAATAGAAGATGGGGGCTACACTTTTGAGGGTCCATAACTTTGGACCCCCTGAACCAAACTTGACCAAACCTGGGTGGTATCATTAGGAGAGTCTCCTAAAGATACCCTGAAGGTTGGTGCTTCTAGCTTAATAATTGCATCCCTGACAGCAGGCACCCCCCAAATTTCCCCAGATTCTCCTTTTAAATCCACCTCCTTTGGCATGGATTTAAAGGGAGAATCTGAGGTCCTCAGTTTAGAAGAAGAGTTTGGATTTATATCCCCCCTTTCTCTCCTGTAGCAGACTCAAAGGAGCTTACAATCTCCTTGCCCTTCCTACCTCACAACAAACACCCTGTGAGGTGGGTGGGGCTGAGAGAGCTCCGAAAAGCTGTGACTAGCCCAAGGTCACCCAGCTGGCGTGTGTGGGAGTGCACAGGCTAATCTGAATTCCCCAGATAAGCCTCCACAGCTCAAGTGGCAGATCAGGGAATCAAACCCGGTTCCTCCAGATTAGAATGCACCTGCTCTTAACCACTACGCCACATTGAAAGTGATGCTGTTTCAGGATGGGTGATAATCCACCCAAAAACACCATCACTTTCAATGTTGTTTAACTAGGGATCCCAGATTCTCCCTTTAAGGTGGATTTAAAAGGATAATTTGGGCTCTCTAGTTTAAACACCATTGACAGTGATGCTGTTTGGGGGTGGATTCCAGCATCACAGCGGCTGCTGGGGGAGGTGGGGGGCACGCAAAACTCAGATTTTGCACCAGACTCGATTTTTCCTCTATGTCTTCCCAGAGGGGAGGGCAGAAGGAACTGCCTGCTGGTGCCCAGCTGGTGGGGGGCAGGGGTGGGGAGGGCAGGGGAGTCTGCCGTCCCCGGCCTCGGAGAGCTGTTTTTATAAGTGCTAGGCCAGGGCGGGGCTTGGGGAGGCGTGGCCATGCCCTGGGGTGGGTGGGGGTGTGGCCCCCCCATAAAAAAACTATACCTACGTCCCTGCGTTTAGGGCACAGGTGTCAAACTCGTGGCCCTCCAGATGTTATGGACTACAATTCCCATCATCCCCTGCCAGCATGGTTTAGGGTATGATGGATGGGTGGAACTATCAGTGGGAGTGTCTACTGTGTGCCTTTGTGTTTTGTGGCAGAATTTCTCTGGTTTCTTCATGTTCCTTGGACTGGGTTATATGATGAGTATCTGTAAAATAACACTTAGATTTTATAGCTAGAGGCTAGCAGCACCTTCGAAACCGACAAGATATTGGGAGAAGGCTTTTGAGAGTCAAAGCGCCTTTCTGTTAAGTATGTAATGCCCAACACATATATGAGACTAGTGATGAAATAAGGTATGTTGGTAATTGTCCTCATATCTGAAATCGGAGGTTGTGAAGATAAGGCCACCCACTGAGTCCATGGCTGAGGTGGGACCAGAACCTTCCTGGATCCTTTAGCTATCCCATCATTAAGGAAGGCCAAGAGAACCTTCGTGGTGTAGTGGTTAAGAACAGGTACGCTGTAATCTGGAGAACTGGGTTTGATTCCCTGCTCTGCCACTTGAGCTGTGAAGGCTTATCTGGGGAACCAGATTAGCTTGTGCACTCCAACACATGGCAGCTGGGTGACCTTGGACTACTCACAGTTCTTTGGAGCTCTCTCAGCCCCACCCACCACCCAGGGTGTTTGTTGTGAGGGGGGGGGGGAAGGGAAAGGAGATTGTAAGCCCCTTTGAGTCTTCTTGCAGGAGAGAAAGGGGGGATATAAATCCAAACTCTTCCTCTCTTCCTCTTCCTCCTCCTCTCTAAGAGATATCCTGTCTTCAATCCCAAATTCATTCCCTAGCATGTCCATTTGAAGGATTTTGGACTGTAGCACAAAGAAGGCCTCTTCCCAAATGGGAGTCTCTACTAATGCTTACTGCTCCTGAGTTATGTTACGAACTAAAAGCTAGACTAGTGATGGCGAACCTTTTTAAGACCGAGTGCCTAAATTGCAACCCAAAACCCACTTATTTATCGCAAAGTGCCAACACGGCAATTTAACCTGAATACTGAGGTTTTAGTTTAGAAAAAACAGTTGGCTCCGAGGCTCGTGTTACTCGGGAGTAAGCTTGGTGAAGCAACCATGCAACACTTCGAATGGGTGAATCATGACCCTAGGAGGGTTTATTCAGAAGCAAGCCCCATTGCCAGCAACCAAGCTTACTCCCAGGTAAAGGATCATGCCCAGGCCAGCCTAGATGTGTGTGTAGGGTGTGTGTGTGTGTGATTTTCCGTCCCCCCACATGACGAACTCTGTGCACGCGTGGCCACAGAAAGGGCTCTGAGTGCCACCTCTGGCACCCGGGCCATAGGTTCGCCACCACTGAGCTAGACTATTTGAACTGGAATACCAATTTCTTTTTAGTAAAGCACAGATGGGTGATTCTCAGAATCGACCATCCCCATATACCAATGGTCTGGAACAGCTGCAGCTCCGTATGTTCATATCTTCTCCCTGGAGAATACAAACTGTCCATAGGAGTCTGTGCTTTGATTCCCGGACAGCAGAGTTCCAGCTCTCTGAAACAATATCCTCTTTTCTCTGGACGATTGTCTGTCCAACAGGATGAGCTCTGTTCCTGGTTGTTTTTATTTGCCAGATTTCTGTATTCGGTTTTCTTCTCCATAAACATTGCCCCGAGTTGTTTTCTGTCTTGATGATGCTGTGAGTGGGAAGATCGGCATTTCCTCTTGTAATCCCTCCTTAGGATCTGAGCTCCGGGATGATCCCGCTCTGAGATTTGTTTTCAGCCAAACCTTCTCTTGCCGGCCAGCTGACTGGCGATCTTTCCTGCCAGATGTCCGGCTGCCTAGAAGCAACAGCTTGTTCTCAGCAACTTGTGTCAAGGTTTTTGTAGCCTACAATATTGTTTTGTGCTGGCAACCAGTGATTTCATTACTTTTTACTCAACAAATATCCCTGCCTGCCTGCAGCTGTGCCCGCCCCCCCGCTCCCGCTCCCGCTCAAGGTGTTTTGGTGACTCAAAGAGAGGCGACGGTGTACCTCTGACAATTGTCAGGGAGGAGACGAGCAGCAGAGCCTTTAGAGTTCTCTGTGCACCTGAGCAGTGGCAGCTAGTCTGGAGGCAGCGTGGTGTAGTGGTTAAGGTGCACTCTAATCTGGAGAACCGGATTTGATTCCCCGCTGTGCTAATTGAGCTGTGAAGGCTTATCTGATGAACTAGATTAGCTTGTATGCTCCCAACACATGCCAGCTGGGCTAGTCACAGCTTTTCAGAGCTCTCTCAGCCCCACCCATCTCACAGGGTGTTTTTTTGTGGGGGGGAGGGAAAGGAGTTTTTAAGTCCCTTTGAGTCTCCTTACAGGAAAGAAAGGGGGGATATAAATCCAATTCTTCTCCTCCTCCTCCTCCTCCTTCTTTCCTACCCTATCACATTGCTGGCTGAGGGGCACTGAGCGCAGGGCTGCCAATTTTCATGTGGGGGCTGGAGATCTCCTGGAATTAGAACTCATCCCCAGACTAAAGAGATCAATTTAGCTGAAGAAAATGGGAATCTTGGAGGACAGTCTCTCTACAACATTACATCCCCTAAACCAGTGGTGGCGAACCTATGGCACGCGTGCCAGAGGTGGAACTCTGAGCCCTCTCTGTGGGCACGCACGCACAGAGTTCGTCATGTAGGAGAGCGGAAAATCACCACCCACCCACCCCCCACACACACACACATACATCTAGGCTGGCCTTGCTTCTGAGTAAACCCTCCTAGGGTCATGACTCACCCATTTGAAGCATTGCACGGTTGCTTCACCAAGCTTACTCCCGAGTAACATGTGCCTCGGAGCAAACCATTTTTTCTAAACTAAAACCTCAGTATTCAGGCTAAATTGCCGTGTTGGCACTTTGCGATAATTAAGCGGGTTTTGGGTTGCAATTTGGGCATTCGGTCTCGAAAAGGTTCGCCATCACTGCCCTAAACTCTGCTCCCCCCCCTTACACAGCTGTGGCTCCATTCTCAAATCCCCATGAATTTCTTAACCCAGAGTTGTTACCCTATATATGATGAGCCGCAGTGGCTCTGATCACTTGGGCGGTAAACCAGCTTTGCTGTTCAGGCTAAGCGCTGGGCAGCAGGTTAGATGTTCAGTTTCAGTAGATTTATTTACGCTTAACAACCAGTAAAACAACAATTCATAAAAAGCCAAATTCCAAATCATTTATAAGCAAAGAGATCGGAAAAGTTGAAATATAAAGTAAAACTTATTTTAACATTCCTCTATAGCAGTGATGGCGAACCTTTTCGAGACCGAGTGCCCAAACTGCAACCCCAAACCCACTTATTTATCACAAAGTGCCAACACAGCAATTTAACCTGAATACTGAGGTTTTGGTTTAGAAAAATCAGTTGGCTCCAAGGTGTGCATTACTCGGGAGTAAGCTTGGTGGTAGTCAGTGGCTTTGCTTTGAAGCAACCGTGCAACACTTCGAATGGGTGAATCACAAACCTAGGAGGGTTTAGAAGCAAGCCCCATTGTCAGCAACCTAGCTTATTCCCAGGTAAAGGATTGCGCTTTAGTTCTTCCCATGAAAATCAGCGGGGTTTAACAGCACTTAACAGGGTTACCTACACGTCATGCCCAGTGGCCCAGGTCAGCCTAGATGTGTGTGTGGGGGGGGCGATTTTCCACCCCCCACCATGACAAACTCTGTGCATGTGTGCCCATAGAGAGGGCTCTGAGTGCCACCTCTGGCACCCGTGCCATAGGTTCGTCACCACTGCTCTATAGGGATTAAGGGTCTCCTGTCCACCTGCTCTCCTGTATTTGTTCACTGAAACACAAAACCGGGCTACATCATGGACTGAAACACAAAACTGGGCTACATCACAGCAAATAGTTCGGTTTCCATTTGTTGTCTTTTCCAGCCCATTCAGTCAAAACAGGATCCTGGATTTCTTCTCTAAGCTTGTTATATAGAGGGCACTTAAGTAACTTATGTTCTCGCTAATGGTCTTGTGAGGAGAGCAGGTTAGCTCTGTGGGGCCCTTGTAGCCCAGGGGTCTGCAACCTGCAGCTCTCCAGATGTTCATGGACTACAATTCCCATCAGCCCCTGCCGCAGGTTGCAGACCCCTGCTCTAGCCATACTCTGCCGAAGGGCAGGCTGTGATCGATAGATGCAGAGCTCTGTTCCAACAGCAGCTCTCTTGGTGGTGGCCCTGGGGAAACCAGGCTCCTTCGTTGTGCAATCACAGCAATAAAAGCCAACAGAATGTCCCTGGATATCTCCCCTTCCGTAGGACAGGCCTTCCATCTGCTTCTCATCTGCAAATAGCGGAAGAAGTCAAGCTGCTGTCATGGAATCGAAGTGCTGAGTTTTTGGGAGAAAAAGATCGCCTCGTGCTCTTTGGAATTTCCTGGGGTAACCCGTGAGAACGACAAACTCGTTTTCTGTTAAAAGTTGAACGTTAAGTCTTGAAGCGCAGAGTAGTAGTACCCTGTTTCCCCGAATATAAGACATCCCCTGAAAATAATAGTAGAGGTTTTGCTGAAGTGCGAAATATAAGGCATCCTCCGAAAGTAAGACATAGCAAAGTTTTTGTTTGGAAGCATGCCTGACGAACAGAACACAGAAAAATAAGACATCCCCTGAAAATAAGACATAGCGCATCTTTGGGAGCAAAAATTAATATAAGACACTGTCTTAATTATATTATTATATTAATTAATATATAATTATATTAATTAAGACATATTAATTAAGACATTATTATATTAATTAAGACATATTAATATAAGACACTGTCTTATATTCGGGGAAACACGATAATAGTAGTAGTAGAAGGAGGAGGAGGAGGAGGAGGAGGAGGAGTTTGGATTTATCTCTCCCCTTTCTCTTCTGTAAGGAGACTCAAGGTGGTTTACAAACTCCTTTCCCTTCCTCTCCCCACAACAGACACACCTTAAGAGATGGGTGGGGCCGAGGGAGCTCCGAAGAGCTGTGACTAGCCCAAGGACACCCAGCTGGCATGTGTCGGAGCGCACAAGCTAATCTAGTTCCCCAGATAAGCCTCCGCAGCTCAAGTGGCAGAGCGGGGAATCAAACGCGGTTCTCCAGTTCCCCCAAATAAGAGTCCGCCGCTTGTGCAGAGGAGTGGGGAAACCCGATCCTCCAGATTAGAGTCTGCCGCTCTTAACCACTATGGGGCTTTCCCCACTTACCTTCTGCTGCGCGCTACTCCGGGAAAGTAGCGCGGGGTCCAGCGGCGCTCCCCACTTGCAAGGGCGGCAACCACGCAGCCGCCCCGACGCTGCTGCTCTTGCACCACCTCAGCGCGCGTCATTCCTGGCGCTGAAGAAACGGCACCCTCCGCGCAGGGTCGTGGGGAACCCCAAGAGCGCGCCAGGAATGACGCGAGAGTGGCGCGCAGCAGAAGGTGAGTGGGGAAAGCCCCTATGTCACCCCGGCTCTCAGTTCAACTCCAGTGGAACTACTGTGGCTGTGCCGCCATCGGCCACGTACCTGTGCAGGCCTTGGGCCATACTGTGCTGTAGAGCATGGACAAAGTGATTGCTCTGGCAGTGACAACCTGTGGAGATGAAGTTGATGACAACAGTCTCCACATCCCAGCTCTTTCTCTCCCTGGAAATTCCCTTGCTTTGCGAATGAATAGGGCCCCAGAAAGGGAAGTGTGCCCAATAGAGCAGAGGACAGCAAGGGAAGGTTAGGGGAGGGGTTCACTCTTTTGGACCACATGTAACAAAAGCGGGCCTTCCTGCGCTCCCCCCCCCCCTTCCCAGAAACATGCGTGGCTGCTCCCGTCATGTCTCGGGTCACCCCGTCTCCGTCTGTTGCCTGGGATTTTAGTTCCATCCTGTCGGCAGAGCCAGGACTTGAGTGGATGGGCTGAAATTACTCAGGGAAATAGCTTGAGAGTGATTCACTCTGGCTCCGGCTGGGATTGCTTCTTCCTTCATGCCGGCCAAAATCCTTCCCTCCCCTCTCGAACAAGAAGTTGTCCTTACATAACAGGCTGCGGTTTGCAAAACTGTTCCGCAGAAAATGTGTTGGTGCCGATGGAAAGTAGGACAGGGGACGCCTGCAGGAAAGAGGAATACCCCCATCCTCAACCCCCCCCCCCCGCCCCAAGGTCATGTTCCTCTCTGTGATGCTCTGGGTGGTCATCTTGTGTTGCAATGACATCATCTTGTAGGTTTTCTCATTGGCAATAGCAAATGGATGCAGAGTGGGAAATGTCTAACTTTGCAGTCTCCATCTCTCCCCCATAAGTTATTTATGTTGGAGCTTTGGTGTAAGGAATTCCAAAGAGCAGAAATAAAAAGGCTTTTGATTATAAGTCCGTTTATTCAGACATCCTGGAAAGCACACACACACGACATGGCAGGAATGAGCAACCCCGCTCAAACAACAGGTTATAATGCTGACTAACCCATCCCCCCGGCTCCGTTCTCATGAGAACGGAATTCTACTATGCAAAAGCGAGATAAGCATTCTCACAAGGTTGGTGCAGGTCCTGGCTGGACGCCCGGCCAAAAGAATCTCCGTCAAGGCCAGGTTGGGCTGTAAGGGAAACAAGAACGACTGAGATCCTTACACTCTGCCTCTCCTAAAAGAAATCTCCTCTTTTCCCCCCCCGGTTTGTCCGGAAAAGCTCGGTGAAATGCTGCAATTAAAGAGGGGGCATCGATATTCTCTTTATACACCCATTGATTATGGCCAGAAGAATAGCCAACCCATGACACCAGATATTGTAGACGTTTGAAAGAAGCGAGAGTCCAGGATAGCATCTATTTCATAATGCTTATGTCCATCAATTATAACTTAAAGGGGTGTCTCCAGGAGGAGTCGTGCCAGGCATCTGAAGGCGGGAGCCTCCTTGAGCAAGCTAGAATGAAAAGCGGGATGAATGTTACTTAGTGAATTAGGCAGATCTAAGCGAGCAGTAACATCATTGATCACTTTTGAAATCTGAAAGGGACCCACAAATTTCTTGCCAAGTTTTGAGTATTTGTGCACGTCTGGAAAGGTTTTTTAGTGGACAAATAAACCCAAAGCCCCAACACGTAAGGGGAATTCACGGCCGGTGTTTATCTGCCTGAAACTTTTGGGCTTCTTGGAGCCTGTTTTAAGGTAGACTGAACTGTTTTCCAGCCTTCAGCTAGTGACAAAATCCATTGATTGAATTCTGGTGGCTGCAATACCTCCGCCCGGCAGCTGGGGCAGCGGCGGGAAGGATCGACAGAGACTGCGCCGAGATGGGGTTTTCTGCGTGCTGCTATGAATTGCATTATTGTAAGCATACTCTGCGAAGGGAAGCAATTCACACCAGTTGTCCTGATGGTAATTTGTATAACAAGCGTAAATATTGCTCTAGTGTTCTGTTAGTCCGTTCCTTTGCCCGTCACTTTGAGCGTGGTAGAGGCGTGACTGCTGGTGTAGTTCCCAACAACTCCAGGAAAGCCTTCCAAAATCGAGAAATGAATTGAGGGCCGATCCGATACCACCTTCTCAGGAGAGGAATGGCGGTAGATGTGTTGAATGAACAACCGGCGGACTGGTTGGGAGCTGAAGGTATGGTGGTGCAAGGAATGGGGAAATGTGCCTGTTTGGAGAAGAGATCCACCACCACCCACAAAACAGTGTTCCCGTGACTGTCCGGCAAGTCAGTGATAAAATCCATTGGGAAATAACCTGCCAAATTCGAGGGAGGCAGCGAGGGGATAGGTTTCAGTAATCCATGAGGCTTTCCGGTATTGACTTGGCCTCCGCGACATATGGAACACCCTTTAATGTAAGACTCAAGCGTCCTTTAGCATAGAGCGCCACCAAAACTGGCGGGCTAGATGAAGGAGTTTTCACAAACCGGAAGTGCCCAGCCTGGCGAGCATCATGGCATGCTTGAAGAACCTGCTTCGAGGGTAAGGCGAACCAACACCCCTTTTCCAGACACCATCCTCCAAGCGTAGCTGTGCATCTTTTTCCTCTGTTGGCAGCTCGTGTAATCCGACCTCCTTGAGTTCCTGGAGGAAGCGATGGCTGGGATAGGCGTGGGGGGGGTGGCGTAGAAGAGATTGTGAGCGGGTGACAGCCAATCCTAGCTGGGAGGGAGAGAGAACGGTCGTGGAATATCCCGTGGGATCGTCTCCCTCGGGGAGGCGGGACAATGCATCCAACCAGCTTATTGCTTTTACCAGGGAAAAAAATGGACCGTAAAGGAAGCGAGAGAAATCAGCCCAACGTAATTGTTTAGCGGACATTTTTTTGAGGGTGTGGAAAGCGCCCAAATTTTATGATCCGACCAGACTTGAAAGGGTGCTTGGCTCCTTCTAACCAATGGCGCCAAGTGCTCCAGCAGCGAGTTTGATGGCAGCGTTTCCTTATCTCCGACAGTCCAGTTTAGTTCGAACCAGAAAATTTTTTGGATAAATAAG
The DNA here is from genome assembly GCF_021028975.2 of Sphaerodactylus townsendi. Taxonomy (NCBI): domain Eukaryota; kingdom Metazoa; phylum Chordata; class Lepidosauria; order Squamata; family Sphaerodactylidae; genus Sphaerodactylus; species Sphaerodactylus townsendi. Next base: position 159,204,009 of record NC_059427.1, read on the forward strand.
CACCACGGTACCAATTTATTGTCTTTATTTTTTTTCTGCAAGAGGGCAGCGCCCAGCCTTGTCGAAGCATCCACGTGAGCGATGAGAAAGGCTCAGGGTCGGGGATGGCTGTCAGAATTGGCTCCAGTTGTAGCTGTTTTCAGCTGCTGGAGCGTATTGGCATTCCTGCGACCAGGGAGGGCCCCGGGCTTGGCCCACTTGAAGTCCCGCTTCCTTTAGTCGCGTAAAGATCAGTGAGCTGCAAGGCAAGTTTGGCAAAATGGGGAATGAAGTCACGATAGAAGTTAGCAAAGCCTAAGAAAGACTGCAATTCCCTTCTATTGGTGGGGGCAGGCCAGTCAACCACTGCGGCCACTTCAGCCGGGTCCATTTCCAGACCGTCAGAGGATATTCGATAGCCCAGGTAGTCTATGGAGGATTGGTGAAAACAGCACTTTGACAACTTGGCGAAGAGGGAGTTATTGTAAGGATCTCAGTCGTTCTTGTTTCCCTTACAGCCTAACCTGACCTTGACGGAGATTCTTTTGGCCGGGCGTCCGGCCAGGACCCTGCACCAACCTTGTGAGAATGCTTATCTCGCTGTTGCATGGTAGAATTTCGTTCTCATGAGAACGGGGCAGGGGGGATGGGTTAGTCAGCATTATAATCTGTTGTTTGAGTGGGGATGCTCATTCCTGCCATGTCGTGTGTGTGTGCTTTCCAGGATGTCTGAATAAACGGACTTATAATCAAAAGCCTTTTTATTTCTGCTCTTTGGAATTCCTTACATTATGGCGGGAATCTGCTCATTTTCTCTTGACTGTGTTTGGATCTCTGGTGTTCTAACATGCAGAGATTGAGTACTCTTGACCATGTGGAAGGCACGATAGCCCCATAGAGGGTTTGAGCCTTCCTTCAAACTCGAGGATCCGGGGAGATGATCGGTTTCGCTGGTGACTCTCTCGACCTCGGTCAGTTCGAGTCTGCCTCTCTTCCCTTAGGACGATCGACATGGTTCAGATCGTGTGGAGATGCATGAGACTTTTGGGGGGCTATCTATGGATCGGCCTGTTGACGATTCGTTTCCACCTGACCGCGTGTGGATTACAAAACCCCAGATGCAGCCAGTCCCTGAGGAGTTTGGATTATCTACCACCATTCATGCTGACACCCAAGAATCCATTGAAAGGTTCCTGGACAAATACTTCGAGGGACATTCCCAGAGATCAGCAGTGGCATAGCGTTTCGTCCCAAAGTTACAGGGGAAGCAGGGGCGATGAAGAGGGTTGGGTCGATGGTCGGAAGAGGGTTCCACACCACGTGGGCAGTACCAAACCGGGGCCGAAGGAAGGCGAATGGGTGAAATTCTTGGACCAGTTGGAGGCGTGGAGGAAAAACCATCAGAGGAGGAACTGGATCGATCAGTCGTTACCCACATGCCTCGAAGAAAATTGGGACAGTCGCGGTGGCCATGCTGCGGGTGTAAACTTGCCTAGGCGAGCCAGCGAACTGTGGGAGGAGGAGCTGAAATCTGCAACGGGACCGTGAAAGTCTGCAGCGGGACCGTGAAAAGCATAGAAATCCAAATGGAGTTGGACCGTGGAAAGAGAAGCGTTAAGTCAACAGTATCAACAGAATCTAGCGATTCATGACAAAGTGCTGGATCAGTCCAAGCTGGATTTACAGCGCCAGCGACAACATCAAAGCCATCCAAACCCAGAATGAACTGACTTTAGCCGTTCAGCGAGACGAAGAGCTAAGTGGATCGAGAGGGCAGCTTTGCACGCAGCACCAAGATGCCTTAACACGCAAGGAAAGGGAATTGGCTGAACGGGAGCAAACTCTACGACGGCAACGTGAGACGATGGCTAGAGCCCCAGTTGGTGCCTACACCTTCACCCGCACCGGGCGGCCCCTCCTGCGGTGCCGGTATCTCAGCGGCCCGGTTCCGGCTTTTCAACGGGGCACCTCCTCAACCCCTGCTCCTCCAGCCTTACCTATCCAGTACAACAACCAGGTTACATGCAGCAGCGGCCCCAACGCTATTCTGCGATTGAAAGAGGGTTCTACAGACCCCATCCCAGCTTCGTTTTGATGGTACCGCGTCCAAACTTCCTTACTTTATTCTGCAACTCGATGCTCATATGCAAGAATTTCATGACCTATATCGTTCTGAACGCGAAAAAAAAATCTGAGACATTGGGTTCGGTGTTGGATGGGGTAGCAGCTGAGTGGTTTGTTTCTCTTTATGAATTGCAGGGGGGGGCGATACCGCATGGTAAGCGGGCTTCCCTCAAAGCGTTAGCATTATTCGATTCCAAGATCCCAATGCTGAAAGCTTGATGCCATCCGTGCAGTAAGAAACCATCCAACAGGGCAACGCTCCTTTGCTGATTTTGCCCGTGAATTCGGCAGCCATTAGTAAACTTCCACCCGGACTGGCCGGCGCGCTGAAATCGCAGTATTTTTTTGAAGCAATGGATATTAAACTTAGATGAAACAGTGATCCTTATTCGGATCATAAGCGGCTTAGCAGTTGGATCGGCTTCGGCTCGCAGATTGCTGCCCGTCTTGCCTATGCCAGCTGGAGGCGCCCTTGAAACCAGCCAACATGCAGCTAGAAACCAAGCCTGGCGTAGCGGCGAGACCGTCGGAATGCGTCGCCCGTTTGGGATTGTGCCTCTATTGCGGAGGAGTCCTGGCCACCTGGCTGCCAACTGCCGAAGAAGCGAAGCCTCCTCGGGGGGCCAGCATCCGGCTGCCAAGCCTCCACGCAAATCCAGCCTGCCAACTCAGGATCGTCCAAAGCTACTTTTTTTGATGAGGATGTCGAAGGAAGAAACTGCTTAGTCTTTCAAGCGGCACCCGTGGATCTTAATCCTTCTCCTGATCCGGTTGAGTGAAGGCAGCGAGCCCATTACTATTTTGGCTTCCTTAGCCAACCCCAGTAAACATCCGCGTATTTTGGCCTCTGCACTTGTGGACTCAGGTTGCTCCCACTGTCTTATGAAACGCCAAGTGGCGAGAACTTCCCGGATTAGACCGAGTTCTCTTGAGTGAAGCCCATTCCCTTTCACCCAAATGGGCCGGTAGCCCACTGGGTGGTGAGGTCGGCCGATTTCAAAACCAACGGTACTTCTCCATTACAGCGATCATTGGGAAAAGATTAGTTTCATTCTTGCTCCAGTTGCAAAGCACTCCATTGTTTTAGGTATGCCATGGCTACTTTTACCGCGAACCAACCTTCGTTTGGAAGGCCGAATCCTTCAATTCTCAGATCCCCTCGCGGAGATCACATGGATGGGGAAGATCCATCGGTAGGGAGGGGAAGCAACCATCGCTACAGCTTTCAATGTACTGTCGGCTCCCCTTGCTGTAGAAATCCCCGAAGTATCAAGACCTATCTAGAGTTTTCCAGGAACAGGAGTCGATCAGCTTCCCCATAGAGATACCGATTGCAAGATCCTGCACAACCCGAACCCAATTACCTAAGGGTAGGATCTATGTATGGAGTCCCACCGAGGAAAAGGAGCTCAGCGCTAGCCGGAATAAAAGAATTAGCCAGCGGATTCATGCAGCGAGCCACAAAGAACAAACCCATGCGCCCTGTTTTATTTGTTAAGAAAGGGTGGTTCGTTAAGACTTTGTACTGATTATCGTGGACTAAATGCTGTTTCCATCTCCAACAAATATCCTTTGCCCTTAATAAAGGACCTCTTCGGATGCCCTAGGCAAAGGCGGATTTTTTTAAATTAGTTCGCGAGAGCTTATTATCGTGTCCGCGCCGAAGTCTGAACATTTAACAGCATTTAATACCAAATTAGGGCAATATGAATATTTAATAATGCCCTTCGGATTAGCTGGGAGACTGGGGCTTTCATAGCCCTCATAAGCGAGTATTACATGATTTATTGTACAAAGGAGTAGTGGTATATTTGGATGATGTTTTGGTTTACTCACAGACCCTGGAAGAGCATGGGGCTTTAGTCCGGGAAGGTTTACAACGTTTTACTTGATAACTCCCTCTTTGCCAAGTTGTCAAAATGCTGTTTTCACCAAACCTCCATAGACTACCTGGGCTGCTCGCATATCCTCTGACGGTCTAGAAATGGACCCGGCTAAAGTGGCGCGGTGGTTGACTGGCCTGCCCCACCAATAGAAGGGAATTGCAATCTTTCTTAGGCTTTGCTAGCTTCTGCTCGTGACTTCATTCCCCATTTTGCCAAACTTGCCTTACGCTCACTGATCTTTTTTGCACTAAAGGAAAGGGCCTTAGCGGCCAAGCCGAGGCCCCCCTCCCTGAGGTAGGAATGCCAATTAAGCGTTCCAGCAGCTGAAAACAGCTTTCACAACTGAGCCAATTCAGACACATCCGACCCTGAGCTTCCTTTCATCGTTCCGCGTGGATGTCGCCGGACAAAGCTGAAGCTGCCCTCTTGCAGAAAAATAAAGACAATAAATTGGTACCGTGTGCTTATTTATCCAAAAAAATTTTCTGGTTCGAACTAAAGCTGGACTGTGGGAGATAAAGGAAACCGCTGCCATCAAACTCAGCGTTGAGCACTTGGCACCATTGGTTAGAAGGAGCCAAGCACCCTTCAAGTCTGAATTAGGATCATAAAAATTTGGCTGCGCTTTCCACACCCCCTCAAAATGTCAGCTAAACAATTACGTTGGGCTGATTTTTCTCGGCTTTTCCTTCACGGTCCATTTTTCCCGGTAAAAGCAATAAGCTGGCTGATGCATTGTCCCGCCTCGGGGAGGAGGCGCATCCCTACGGGATATTCCAGCACCGTTTTCTCTCCCTCCCAGCTAGGATTGGCTGTCACCCGGCTCACAATCCTCTACGTCACCCAGCCCATCCCCAGCCCTTCGTCTCCCCCCCTTCCTTCAAAGGCTCAAGGCCGGGATTCGCGGGCTTTGCCAACAGAGGAAAAAAGATGCAAGCTACGCGGGATGGTGTCTGGAAAGGGGTGTTGATGCGTTCCTACTCCCCACTCGAAAGCGGAGTTCTTCAAGCATGCCATGATGCTGTCAGGCTGGAGCACGCCGCCGGGTTTGTGAAAACCCCCTTCATCTAGCCCATACGCCAGTTTTGAATGGCGCTCTATCTGGAGGCGTTGAGTCTTACATTAAAGGGTGTTCCATGTAATGCGGGCCAAATTCAATACCGGGGAAAGCCTCATGGGTTACTGAAACCTAACCCGTTGCCTCCCGACCCTGGCGGAGTTATTTCAATGGATTTTATCCCTTTGGCTTGCCAAACGATCAGGAACACTGTTTGTGGGTAGTGGTGGATCTCTTCTCCAAACGAAGGCGCATTTCATTCCTTGCACCACCATGCCTTCAGCTCCCAAACTGGCCGGTTGTTCATTCAACACATCTACGCCTACGTTCCTCTCACAAGGAAGGTGGTATCCGGATAAGTAGCCCTCAATTCATTTCGATTTTGGAAGGCTTTCCTGGAGTTGTTAGGAACCACGCAGCAGTCGCCCTGCGTTCAAAGTGGCCCGAAGACAGAGTGAGCGGACAGACAGAACACTAGAGCAATATTTCACGTTGTTATACAGAGCTACCATCAGGACAACTGGGTGTGAATTGCTTCCCTTAGCGGAAGTATACCCGCAATAATGTAATTCATAGCAGTGCCTTAGAAACCCCATTCAAAGTAGTCTCTGGCGATCCTTCCGCCGTTGCCCCAGCTGCGGCGAATTATTGCAACCACCAGAATTCAATCAATGGATTTTGTCACTAGCTGAAGGCTGGAAGTCAGTTCAGTCCACCTTAAAACAGGCTCAAGAAGCCCAAAGTTTCAGGCAGACCGCTTACCGCTCAGAATTCCCCTTCGTGTTGGAGCTTGGGTTTATTTGTCCACCGCCTTCAGGCGTTGCATAAATATTCAAAACTTGGCAAAGAAATTTGTGGGTCCCTTTCAAATTACAAAGTGATCAATGATGTTACTGTAGCTTAGATCTGCCTAATTCACTAAGTAACATTCGTAAATCTTCCATTCCAGCTTGCTCAAGGCTCCGCTTCAGATGCCTGTACGCGACCCTCGGAGACACCCCGCCAGTTATAATTGATGGACATAAGCATTATGGAAATAGGAGCCTATCCTGGACTCGCTTCTTTGCCAAAAGTCTACAATATCTGGTGTCATGGGTTGGCTATTCCTCTGGCCATAATCAATGGGTGTATAAGGAGAACTCTCGATGCCCTCTTTAATTATGCCGTTTCACCAAGCTTTCGGACAAACGGGGAGGGAAAAGAGGGAGATTTCTTTGGGGGGAAGCCGGAGTGTAAGGATATCAGTCGTTCTTGTTTCGCTTACAGGCTAACCTGACCTTGGCGGAATTCTTTTGGCGGGCGTCCGGTAGGACCTCCTGTCTTGTGAGAATGCTTATCTCGCTGTTGCATGGTAGAATTTCGTTCTCATGAGAACGGGGCAGGGGGGGATGGGTTAGTCAGCATTATAATCTGTTGTTTGAGCGGGGATGCTCATTCCTGCCATGTCGTGTGTGTGTGCTTTCCAGGATGTCTGAATAAACGGACTTATAATCAAAAGCCTTTTTATTTCTGCTCTTTGGAATTCCTTACAGTTATCAAGTAAACGTTGTAAAACTTCCCGGACTAAAGCTTCATGCTCTTCCAGGGTCTGTGAGTAAATCAAAACATCATCCAAATATACGACTACTCCCTTGTACAGCAAATCATGTAATACTTCGTTTATATGAGGGCCATGAAAGCCCCTGGGGCCCCAGCTAATCCGAAGGGCATTATTAAATATTCATATTGCCCGAATTTGGTATTAAATGCTGTTAAATGTTACATTACCCCTCCAGCGATCGGACGATAATAAGCTTCCATAAATCCAATTTGGTAAAATCGGCCTTTGCCTAGGGCATCCAAGAGGTCCTTTATTAAGGGCAAAGGATATTTGTTGGAGATGGAAACAGCATTTAGTCCACGATAATCAGTACAAAGTCTTAACGAACCGTCCTTTTCTTTACAAATAAAAGAAGTGGCATGGGTTTTTGTTTGTGGCTTCGCGTGTATGATCCGGCGGGCTAAATTCTTTTTATCTAAGAGGCGGAGCTCCTTTTCCCTCGGTGGGACTCATCGCGATAGATCCTACCCTTAGGTAATTGGGCTCCGGGTTGTAGCAGGATCTTGCAATCGGTATCTCTATGGGGAAGCTGATCGCACTCCACTGTTCCTGGAAAACTCTAGATAGGTCTTGATACGCCGAGTTTCTACAGCAAGGGGAGCCGACAGTACATTGAAAGCTGTAGCGATGGTTGCTTCCCCTACCGATGGATCTTCCCCCATCCATGTGATCTCCGCAGGAGGGATCAGAGAATTGAAGGATTCGTTCCTTCCAAACGAAGGTTGGTTAGTGTAAAAGTAGCCATGGCATACCCTAATACAATGGATTGCTTTGCAACTGAAGCCAGAATGAAACTAATCTTTCCCAATGATCGTTTGCAGCGGAGAAGTACCGGTTGGGTTTTGAACCGGGCGGACCCTCACCACCCAGTGGGCTACCGTCCATTTGGGTGAAAATGGATAAGGCTTCACCAAAGGAACTGTCTAACCGAGTTCGACCGCGGTCTCATAAGACAGTGGGAGCAACCTGAGTCCACAAGTGCAGAGGCCAAAATCACATTATGTTTACCAGGGGTTGGCTAAGGAAGTCAAAATAGTAATGAAGCTGCCTTCCTTTCACCGAATCAGGGGAAGGATTAAGATCCACGGGTGCCGCTGAAAGACTAAGCGCAGTTTCTTCCTCTTCGACATCCTCATCAAAAGTAGCTTTGGACGATCCTTGAGTTGGCAGGCAAGGAGCGGTTGCCCTGTTGGATGGTTTTTACTGTACGGATGGCATCGTTTTCAGCATTGGGATCTTGGAACCGAATGCGCAACACTTGGAGGAAGCCCGCTACCGTGCGGGTATCGTCCCCCTGCAATTCATAAAGAGTAACAAACCACTCAGCGGCTATCCCATCCAACACCAACCCAATGTCTCGTATTTTTTCACGTTCAGAACGATATAGATCATGAAATTCTTGCATATGAGCATCGAGTTGCAGGATAAAGTAAGGAAGTTTGGACGGTACCATCAAAGCGAGCTGGGATGGGGTCTGGCGGGGCCCTCTTTCAATCGCTCTGGAGTGCGTGTTGGGGTTGCTGCATGTAGCCTGGTTGTTGTACTGGATGGGGTAGAGCTGGAGGAGCAGGGGTTGAGCCCAAGTTGAAAACTGGAACTGGGCGCTGGTAGCGCCTCTGGCAGGAGGGCAGCTGGTGCGAGGGTGAAGATGTAGGCACCAACTGGGGCTCTAACCAAAATACCGCGTTGCCGTCATTAAGTTTGCTCCGTTCAGCCAATTCCCGCTTTCATACCGCGTGTTAAAGGCATCTTGGTCGCGGCGTTACAAAGCTTCGCCCTCTCTACGATCAATTTGGCTCTTTTCGTCTCGTTGAGTGACTAAAGTCAGTTCATTCTGGGTTTGGATGGCTTTGATGCTTCGCTGGCGTTGTAATCCAGTTTGGACTGATCAGCACTTTGTCATGAATCGTTAGATTCTGTTGATACTGATGGCCTTAGCGCTTCTCTTTCACGGTCCAACTCCATTTGGATTTCCTTGCGTTGCTTTTCACGGTCCGTTGCGAACTTTCACAGTCCGTTGCAGACTTTCGCTCCTCTTCCACGGTTAACAAACTCCCGACAAGTTGCGTCCACTTGGCATGGCCACCCGCGTCGTCCCAATTTTCTTTGAGGAGCATAGGTAGCGACTTCGGGGATCCGGGATCCAGTTCCTCCTCTGATGGTTTTTTTCCTCCCACGCCTCCAACTGCTCCACAGTTTCACCCAGCCATTTCGTTGGCTCGGGTTTGGTACTGCGAGGTGGTGTGGAACCCTCTTCGATCATCGATCAGCTCTCCAGATCATCGTCCTGCTTCATGTAACTTTGGGGCCGAGCTCTGGTGCTATGCCACTGCTGATCTTTGGGAATATCGCCAGTATTTGTCCAGGAACCTTTCAATGGATTCTTGGGTGTCAGCATGAATGGTAGATAATCCAAAACTCCTCAGGACTGGCTGCATCTGGGGTTTGTAATCACACGTTGTCGGTGGAAGCTTGAACGATCCTTGAAGCTCGATCCATGAGTAGCGCCCCAAAATTCTCATGCATCTCCACACGATCTGAACCATGTCGATCGTCCCAAGGAAGAGAGGCAGACTCGAACTGGACGAGGTGGAGAGTCACCAGCGAAAACCGGATCATCCCGGATCCTCGGAGTCTGGAAGGAAGGCTCGAAACCCTCTATGGGGGCTATGGTGCCTTCCACATGGTCAAGAGTACTCAATCTCTGCATGTTAGAACACCAGAGATCCAAACACAGTCAAGAGAAAAAATGAGTTAGATTCCTGCCATAATGTAAGGAATTCCAAAGAGCAGAAATAAAAAGGCTTTTGATTATAAGTCCGTTTATTCAGACATCCTGGAAAGCACACACACACGACATGGCAGGAATGAGCAACCCCGCTCAAACAACAGGTTATAATGCTGACTAACCCATCCCCCCGGCTCCGTTCTCATGAGAACGGAATTCTACTATGCAAAAGCGAGATAAGCATTCTCACAAGGTTGGTGCAGGTCCTGACCGGACGCCCGGCCAAAAGAATCTCCGTCAAGGCCAGGTTGGGCTGTAAGGGAAACAAGAACGACTGAGATCCTTACATTTGGTTCCCATCCCCCAGTATATATACATGTTTTAGAGATTGATACGCTGCTACTGAATTTTAAGGGTTTTAATTGTTTTTTAATTATCGATTATGGATGTTGTTGCTGTAAACGGCCTAGAGCCCTTTGGGGATGAGGCGGTCTATGAAATTAAATCAATCAGTCAATCAAAAATAGATAGATGGATGGATAGATGGATAGGGGGAGATGGAAGATAGATGGAAGATAGATAGATGGAAGATAGATAGATGGAAGATAGATAGATGGAAGATAGATAGACAGACAGACAGATAGACAGATAGACAGATAGTCAGTCCATTAGTCTATCCTACTCCTACCATTCAGCATTGTGCGGGGGGGGGGAGTGTGGGTTTTGGTGAATGTGAAATGGAAATATTTTTTCTTTTATGTTTTCTTCTGCATGCTTGGATCCTACGTGGTGTAGCAGTTAAGAGGAGGTGGACTCTAATCTGGAGAACCGGGTTTGATTCCCCACTCCTCCACCTGAGTGGCAGAGGCTTATCTCACCAACATGACATCCCTTCAAATATCTAAACATGGCTATCATGTCATCTCTTAACCTTGGCCTTTCCTTTTATTAAGGAAAGATCATGAGCATCAGATGGCCGCCTGCTTCTCCCTAAGACAGTTAAACATGTCTCTGGGCTGTACCACTTCAGCCTGCAGGTAGGGCTTCTGTGACTGATTTTTCCCTTTCACCAAAGAGTTGTGACCTATTATAGTGGCTTGAGGAGACATGCTGGCTTTCTAGGTACAGGGTGTGTATGTTCAAATGCGTGTGTAAGTGGAGGAGCAGTCCATTTGTCTCAAGGAGCAGCAGTGGCGTAGGAGGTTAAGAGCTCGTGTATCTAATCTGGAGGAACCGGGTTTGATTCCCAGCTCTGCCGCCTGAGCTGTGGAGGCTTATCTGGGGAATTCAGATTAGCCTGTACACTCCCACACACGCCAGCTGGGTGACCTTGGGCTAGTCACAGCTTCTCGGAGCTCTCTCAGCCCCACCTTCCTCACAGGGTGTTTGTTGTAAGGGGGGAAGGGCAAGGAGATTGTCAGCCCTTTGAGTCTCCTGCAGGAGAGAAAGGGGGATATAAATCCAAACTCCTCCTCCTCCACCAAACTCCTCCTCCTTCTTCTTCAGCAGTGGCGTAGGAGGTTAAGAGCTCGTGTATCTAATCTGGAGGAACCGGGTTTGATTCCCAGCTCTACCGCCTGAGCTGTGGAGGCTTATCTGGGGAATTCAGATTAGCCTGTACACTCCCACACACGCCAGCTGGGTGACCTTGGGCTAGTCACAGCTTCTCGGAGCTCTCTCAGCCCCACCTACCTCACAGGGTGTTTGTTGTGAGCGGGGAAGGGCAAGGAGATTGTCAGCCCCTTTGAGTCTCCTGCAGGAGAGAAAGGGGGGATATAAATCCAAACTCCTCCTCCTCTTCCTCCTCTTCCTCTTCTTCTTCTTCTTCTTCTTCTTCTTCTTCAAGCCCTTCTACAGGACAGGCCCATCTCAAAATCACAAGAACCTTTCTAGGGTTTCCACCTTTGATTATGAAATATCTGGAGATGGAGGGGGGGAGTCTGAGGAGGGCAGGGAATTCAGCAGGGTGCAATGCCACGGAGTCTGTCTTGCAGAGTAGCCATTTTCTCCAGGGGAAATTGCTCTCTGTCGCTTGCAGTCCAGAGTAATCCCAGGAGATCTCCAACCACTTCCCCAGAGGCAGGCAAACCTAGCCACTTCCTTTAATTTCTGCTGCGGTTTTGATGAAGCTTCCCTCCTTTTCCCCCTTTAGGATCAGTTTGACACCATTGAACGCCATACCCAGTGGGGCCTGGATCTGGTGGAGAAATATGTCAAGTTCGTGAAGGAGCGGACGGAGATCGAACAAGCGTACGCCAAACAGTTGAGGTAGGCCTGCAGGACCTTGGAGGGTGATGGCACCTGGGTGGGTAATGATAAAGCTTAGAGCAGGAATACAAGGGATTGAAAGGCAAGACCAGGCAGTGATTTGGTTTATGCCTCGTTCGGGGAAAGAGTGCCTGAGGATAAAGGATTGGAGTTCGTTCTGGGATACTTCTCCCTGCCTCATATTTTATTTATTGACATACAACATTTATTAGCTGCATTTCTTCCTTACAGAGCTCGAGATAGAATAAAGTACATACAATGGAACCTTGGTAATCACCAGTAATCCGCCCGGCGGCGCTCAGCAAACTCCAAAACCGGCGTAAACCGAGGCCACGGCATTTGCGCATGTGCTACGCAAATGGCGTAGCAATTTTACACAAAAAGCGTAAATTTGCGCAAACGGTGTAGACAAACTCCAAGGCACCTGGCGACAACCGAGGAAGAAAAATGGCTGGGCACAACTGACGAACTCTTAAACCGGCCCAAGGTCACCCAGCTGGCGTGTGTGGGAGTGCACAGGCTAATCTGAATTCCCCAGATAAGCCTCCACAGCTCAGGCAGCAGAGCTGGGAATCAAACCCGGTTCCTCCAGATTAGGTACACAAGCTCTTAACCTCCTACGCCACTGCTGCAGGGGAATGCCTGCTATGAGGGTCTGAGGCAGGACTACTGTGGGGAAACTTGCTACACAGAAGACCCTTTTCCCACCAACCTGGTGTAGTGGTTAAGAGCAGGTGGATTCTAATCTGGAGAACCATGTTTGATTCCCCACTCCTCCACCTTGAGTGGCAGAGGCTTATCTGGTAAACCAGATGTGTTTCCACACTCCAACATATGCCAGCTGGGTGACCTTGGGTGAGTCACAGTTCTCTCTGAACATTCTCAGCCCCACAAACCTCTCAAGGTGTGGGGAGAGGAAGAGAAGGAGATTATAAGCCCCTTTGAGTCTCCTTGCAGGAGAGAAAGGTGGGGTATTAATCCAAACCAGGGGTAGGGAACCTGCGGCTCTCCAGATGTTCAGGAACTACAATTCCCATCAGCCTCTGTCAGCATGGCCAATTGGCCATGCTGGAGGGGCTGATGGGAATTGTAGTTCCTGAACATCTGGAGAGCCGCAGGTTCCCTACCCCTGATCCAAACTCTTCTTATCTTCTGTTGTTAAAGGCTTTAATGGCTAGAATCAACTAGCTGTGATCTGGTAGTTTTTGCTCCTGATGTTTCACCTGCAGGCAAAACCTACCAGACTGCAGCCTGGAAAACCTACAGTCAGGGATGATCCTGCCAACGCCGGTTTAAGTTTTGGGCCCTTGGTTGGATCATGGAAATGGAGTGGCATTATGGAGCAAGAGTTTGGATGAAAAAATGCTGAACTTCAGCCATTTTCCACTACTCCTCCACAATCTGGGGATGATTTTACTGATCTGTCTTACAGGCATCTTGCAAATATTGTTCATAGGTAGTGTGCCCTTTGGGGACTTAAAAGGATGCTATTTCTGTGGACCACAGGGTGGGGCAGGTTATGAAATAAATGCACAATAAATGGGTTCTTCTGGCGGCGGACGTATTGCCGCTGGAGCGGCTAGGGCAGGGGTCTGCAACCTGCGGCTCTCCAGATGTTCATGGACTACAATTCCCATCAGAGCTGTAAACAATGTAAATGAAGAGTAGGAAGAAGAGGAGTTGTTGTTGTTGTTGTTGTTTGGATGTATACCCCACCTTTCTGTCCGGCAAGGAGACTCAAGGTGGCCCACAAGCTCCTTTCCCTTCCTCTTCCCACAGCAGACACCTTGTGAGGCAGAGTGGGCTGAGAGAGTTTGGAGAGAACTGTGACCAGCCCAAGGTCACTCAGCAGGAATGTAGGAGTGCAGGAACACATCTGGTTCACCAGATAAGCCTCCGCTACTCAGGTGGAGGAGTGGGGAATCAAACCCAGTTCTCCAGATTAGAATCCACCTGCTATTAACCACTACCCCACGCTGGCTCTCAATAGATGAGGTGATGGGCTATTTCCGTACAGCTCTCACTGTTGGGAGTGTAATCTGGCCAGACAACCTGACAGAAATCAACTGAGCTTTCAAAACTGCTTTCGTCTTTAAAAAGCAAGAGCTGAAAGTTTGTCTGACATCTGTACATCCCAAGCCTTCAGTTTCTCTTTTCTTTTCTTCTTGATTTTGTTCTATCAGTAAGTCACAAATATTCCAGGGGTCATCTGAGTGCTTTGGTGAAAATCCATGGTGTTTGTAAGGTGCTAAGGTTTCAGAGTTCCAATTCAAATTATTTTTTGCTAAATATGTGTAGAAAGTGGACCTACTCCGTGCTGAGGGGCATGCTTGGTAGAGAGCCCCCCCCCCCCCACACACACACACACATTTGTGGAATGCTTTCTCAAAATAAAAAGGGCATCTAGTTGTCCTCCCAAATGTGGAGGAAGTAGCTGAGCTGTGTTTCTTTTTAAAGATGTACTGTTCTTGTTGTGTAATTACTACTCCTCATAATGGGAGCCTTATTTAGCCTCACACTGGGTGGAACTACAACTGCTCTGTAGAGTGTCCTATCCCTGATAATGCCAACAAGCTAGTAGGAGTCTCTTGAGGATATAATTCACGTGGTAAATAAAGCAGGAGTCCCCACCTGTCCGAGCTGCAGCCACCTTTGAAATTCTGACACAGTGTAGTGGGTGCAACCACAAAAGCCTTGGCTCACTTTCTAAAAACACTTGGCAGGCACCACGAAAGGTGTTGACAGGTGCACGGCACCCACAGGCAGAGGAAAGAATACCATCGCTGTAGCCGTGTTTGCATACCAGCAGAATGCCAAGATTCTTCTTGTAGAGGCTGTGTTGAAAAAGGAGGAGGAGGAGTTTGGATTTATGTCCCCCCTTTCTCTCCTGCAAGAAGACTCAAATGGGCTTACAATTTCCTTTTCCTTCCCCCCACTCACAAGAGACACCTTGTGAGGTAGGTGGGGCTGAGAGAGTTCGGAGAGAACTGTGTCTCGCCCAAGGTCACCCAGCTGGCGTGTGTTGGAGCACAGAAGCTAATCCGGTTCACCAGATAAGCTTCCACAGCTCAAGTGGCAGAGTGGGGAATCAAACCGGGTTCTCCAGATGAGAGTGCACCTGCTCTTAACCACTACTCCGTGCTGAGGGGTATAGTCCAGAGGTCAAGGCACAGGCAGCAGGTCAGGCAGTTAGGTTGAGAGCCAGAGTTCAGAAGAAGGCCCGGTACATGGAGCTTCCCTGTGAAATATTCTCGTTGCACCCAGGCAGAGCCAAACCTCAGGCAGGGCTTAAGTAGGAGGGCCCTGCTAATGCGGCTCGGCTCCTGCAGAGGCTGAGTCCTTCAGAGGCCAGTGAGTCTAGCTCACAGAGCCGTCTGTCATACCAAGCAACAATGTGGATGCTTCTCCTTTTAGAATGAAGCTGCAGCTTCTGTCTGTCTCCTTCACGCAAATGACTCTCCCAGCTGCATGGCATCAGGCTCTGCCGTGGCTGGCAGGAAAGGGCTTGGACCTGGCTCTGTTGCCTGCATCTCCTTGCATGAAGTCAGTTCTGGATCCACAGTGTCTTCAGGCTTTATGTTACAGACCTCATCAACCAGGGACTGGCTCATAACCCTCAGAAAGAAAGGTGGATTGTAAATAAAGTTAATAGAATAAAAATCTGCACCTGGTAATAGAATCATAGAGGTGGAAGAGACAGAAGGGCCATCCAGTCCAACCCTGTGCCATGCAGGAACACACAATCAAAGCACTCCTGACATATCTTCATCCAGCCTCTGTTTAAAAACCTCCAAAGAAGGAGACTCCACCACACTCTGAGGCAGTGCATTCCACTGTCCAACAGCCCTTACCGTCAGGACGTTCTTCTTGATGTTTAGGTAGAATCTCTTTTCCTTTGAATTCATTACTCCTGGTCCTAGTCTCTGGAGTAGCAGAAAACAAGCTTGCTCCATCTTCAATGTTTAAAGATGGCTATCATGTCACCCCTTGGTCTTCTCTTCTCCAGACTAAACACATCCAGCACCCTAAGTCTCTCCTCGTAGGGCATGGATTCCAGGCCACAGCCAAAAACAAACCGAAGCCCCCACACAAACCAAAGGCCTCCCAAGCACTCAAAAACAAACAAACACACAAGCCCTAAAATAAACCCCAAACACCCCCCCCCCCCACATACAAGTTAAAGGTTTATTATTATTAGTTTTATATACCGCCCTCCCCCTGAGGGCTCAGGGCGGTTCACAACAGGTTAAAACAAACATTAAAACATTATTTAAATATCAATTATATAAAAACAACCCATTTTAAAATGTGGATGGCGTCTAACTACTCCCCTCCCCCCTTGTGCCCACGGGAGGCCAGATGACATGGTAGATGTTGTTTTTTTTTAACCAGGCTGGCCAAATACCTGGTGGAACAGGTCTGTCTTGCAGGCTCTGCGGAAACTCTGTAAGTCCCGCAGGGCCCTGATCTCCCTAGGGAGTCTGTTCCACCAGGTAGGGGCCAGGGCTGAAAAGGCCCTGCCCCTCGTCAAGGCCAGCCTGATCATTTTGGGGCCAGGGATCACGAGTAGGTCCTCCTCCGAGGAGCAGAGGGGCCTACCGGGGCAATATGGGGAGAGGCGGTCCCTCAGGTATGCAGGTCCGAGACCGCGAACGGCTTTGAAGGTCAAAACCAACACTTTAAACATAATCCGGAACTCAATCGGCAGCCAGTGCAGATGGTATAGGATCGGTGTAATTTGATCCCTGCTCGAACTGCCAGTAAGCAGCCTGGCTGCTGCATTCTGAATGAGTTTTAATTTCTGGATGATGGCCAAAGGCAAGCCCGCGTAGAGCGAGTTGCAGTAGTCTAACCTGGAGGTGACCGCTGCATGGATCACCATTGCTAGATCAGAACGGGAGAGGTACGGGGCCAGTTTAGAGTTTAAGATTTAAGGATAACCCCCCCCCCACACACACACACACACATAAAAGCTCACCTTTTGCTATCCTGCTCACCTCTGCTGGCTCTCAGAAATGAGAAATCAGATCCCATCATGTATTGCTCATCAAGCATCCAGCGTGAAGTAATGAAGCCTCCATCTTAGACTGGAAGCCCTCCTTCATCCGGAAGCATGGTCTCCTCTTTCTCGCTGCTCTATTTCCCCCCTTTGTACTCTCTGCTTCCACCTTTTGTTAGCCAGTGCCAGAGGCATACTGATATAAAATGGCACCCGGGGCAACACCTCCATGATAAGGAAAAGGAGGCAGCAAAGCACAGAGGACGGTGCAGATCCCACTCTAGGGCAGGGCACAGACATAGACATAGATCCAGCTCATCTTCCAGATCTGCCAGTCCAGTCCTGCCTCCCGGCTCTGCCTATAGGGATCCGCTCAATCTGCCAGAGGAGGAGGAAGGTAGTGAGGGAGAGCTGGGGGACTCTTCTGAACATTTTTCAGAAGTAGAGGAAGGTCCCATCGAAACGAATGAATAATGCATTAGATTCTTTAAACAGGAGAATCTAGCCTTAATGATGGCAAGAACGATTTAGCCCTAGAGTTACAAGACCCCGCAGATGCAGAAGACCCATCCTCTCCCTCAACTTCTAAAAAGCCCATCAAAGGCTGCCCAAAAGGGAAGAAAGGCTTCTCACCCCCAAATGGAAGTCACTCCAGAAGCCTTTCCACTCCCAGAATACTTGGTGGTCAGAATTAGGAGGGAGTGGCTAAACCTGGAGGCCAGTAGAAGCTGCCCATCCTTTCTCAAAAAAATTTATGTGTTGCCAGAACACATACATAACATAATCCAAACCCCTCTAGTAGACGCCCCCGTAGTTGCTCTTCAGTCAGGGGGACTGGTCACTAAGGACGGAGAAGGAAATCTCCAATCCAATCCAAAAACCTTTATTAGGCATAAACCAGAAGTACCATACATTCCAAATACAAAAACAGGATCATTGTTATATATCATGTAGAACATATATCATGTAGAACATGGATTAAAAATGTAGCAACTGCTTCAGAAATTTCTACATTAGGGCTGTTCAATAGCTTAGACATTTTTAGTTTGTCTGAGAGAAACATAAATTCTAGTGTAAAGGATTCAATGGTGTTGATGGTGAAGTAACCTTGAGTGCATTCCACAGCCCGGGCGATGGGCCAGATGCATCGGCGGAGACTTTATCTTTGCGCGGGAGATGAAGTCTCCGTTCCCATGGGAATCAGGAAGGGGGGATGGGGTGAATGGTATTATAACCTGTGCTTCTGGCCGAGGAAGTGTCATTCCACCTGCCACTTTCACGTGTACTGAAGAGCTTTTCTAAAGGAATCAATGTATCGTGGACTTTTCGCTACCAAAGCCTTTTATTTCTGCGTCTATGGAATTCCTTACATTGTGGCAGGAATCCGAATTCATCTATATTCTTGTGCAGTGGACCTACTTGTCTTTACTGATGGAGGTTGAATGTTACTCTGAGGAAGGTCGCGGTAGCCCCAAAGAGGGCTCGACCTTTCCCTTCTGGATCTAGAGAAACCCGGCAGGGCTTGAGGCCTACGCTGGTAGCTCTTTCCGATCCTCGTATCAGCAGCGAGTCTTCCTTTACTCAGTTTGGAGCGAGGGGCGTATTAGCGATAGGGACTTCGCCAAGAGTGCGTTTGAAACGCTAATCCATGGATCGGCGCCTGTGGAATGGAGTCTCTACCAGTTCGTGTGGATTACAAACCTCAGATGCAATGACCTGTCATGTGGAGGAGGCGAGGGCTTGACCACCTTTCATCTGACAGCCTTAAGGGAATCCATTGAAGCGATTCCTGGACTCCAGTATTTTGGTGATGCTCCCCAAAAAGAACCACCGTGGCACAGCACTGAGGCCCGTATCCAAAGGACACTGGGACTCAACCTGGAATTGGGAGGGGTATCCAAGTGCCGCTGTCCCGGACCCCCCATCCAGATCAGTGACCGCACCTGGGAAGGAATGCCTCGAGGGGAGCCACCCGGTGGCTCCTGGCAACTCACAGTTGTCTCCGAGGGCTAAGCTTCCTGATGACGAAAGAGTCTGAAGAAGACCTGCATTCCCAACCCAGGACCGGTTTCCCTCTCCCAGCCGAGGAAGACTGGGATGAGAAGTGACGAGATGGCGGCATGGAACCGTGAGCATCAGCTATGGGAGGAGAGCGAGGCACAGTTGCAGCAAGGCGAAACCCTGCAGAGGGACCCGGGGAACAGCAGCAAAAGTCCAACTCGAGTTGGGCTGCATTGCCAAAGAGGCAGCTCCAGCGACAATATACCCAGAATCTGTCAGTCCATGATAAAGTCCTGGAACAGTCCAGACTGGATTTACTTGTCTTGGCGTTCAGGCTCATCGCGCGCATAAAAGAGTGAACTCACACAGAAGCCCTTAAGCGGGACCCGAACTGCTTAAATTGGGAGGCTGAGTGAAAAAGCTGCTTTGCATCGCACCAAGATGCATTGGCTGCCATGGGAGGAGAGCTGGCTGCTTTGGAGGGAACTAAGGAGGCAGCAGACCAGAGGGGCATAGGATTGGAACCTATATACTTATTTACTGATGATCATACCCACGGTTGCCAGGGGCCGATGCGCTAGGTCCCACTGCCACCCAAATGCCAGCCCGGCACCGCCCAAGCGCCCGATTCCAACCCCCCAGCCTGTACAACAGCCGCCTGCCCAACCTGCTCCAGCCAAGCGCCCAGCCACCTCCCAGCAGGCAAGAGCCCGTCGAGCGGGGCTTCACTTCCGGACCCCGATACCAGCCCGTTTTGATGGGACCCGCTTGCAAAACTTCCCTACTTCATCTTGCAACTCAATTACCGCATGGAGACTATGAGTAGTCTCTACGGTCTGAGCGAGCGAAAAATCTGAGGACAGCGGCTCCAGTCCCTAGATTAGGTGACGGCAAACTAGTTAGGTGACATTTTGGATTTGCAGGATGGGGACTCTGGCACAGTGCCAGCATTCCTCCAAGCTTTGGTACGAGAACTTTCCAGATCCAGAGCCGAAGAATGAGGCTATCCGCACCATCAAAACCATCCAGCAAGGCAACCGCCCGTTTGCAGGAATTTGTCCGTGAATTTGCGATGCGGCTGCTGGAAGCTTGCCCCTCTCTAGTTGGCCTGAGCGCGTGAGATCACGAATCGCCTTCACGGATGCTGTGTGGATAGCAAACTTCACATTGAAACTGTGTTTTTTAATCCGGGTTCCCTGTTACCACGGTGCAGATTGGATCCAGTTAGCAGGAGGTCTCAAGTGGCGTCTCGTTTGGAATATCACGGCTTCGTCAAAGGAGGCCATGCAGCCGAAAACCACTACCGTTATGCCCACCAAGTCAAGCCCAGCAGCTTCTACCCGAAACCACCTCTGAGCGCCGTCGCTGACTTGGGTTGTGTCTTTTACTGGAGGGCCAGGTCGTCTAGCGTAACTGTCCCCAAGAAGCAAAACCAACTGGCTCCAGCTCCGGCACTCCAGTCTGCCAAACCACCGCATGGAGTCAGGGCCGCCCTCCACTGCTTCGTCTAAAGCGGTGACCGAAGAAGGCGACCAGAAGGAGGGAAGCAGCTGTCCTGTCTGTTTATTCAGCCCCATGGACATGGAATATTGACTCCTGGCAGCGGTGAGTGAAGGCAGCTCCCATTACTGTTCAAGCATTTCTGGCCAACCCACGTAAACACACTTTCGCATTATAGCCTGCGGCCCTTTATTGGATTCCGGCTGCTCCCACTGCTTATCATTTGACCCCAGGTGGCGGAAGGGGCTAAGGTGGACGAAATTCCCCTGGCTAAGCCCATACCATTCACCCAAATGGGCGGCAGCCCCTCGAGGAAGCTTGAAGGACATTTGGTAATTCAAAACACAACCGGTTCTCCTCCGTTGCGCCGACCATTGGGAAAATTAGTTTCATTTAAGCGCCAGTGGCCTAACACCTCCATAGTTTTGGGCATGCCTTGGAGTTTGTTGTTACATGAACCAAAATTCATTTGGAAAGAAAGGGATCCTAGAATTCACTGACCCTCCCTCGCGGTGAACACATGAATTGGGGAAGAAAATCCAGCGTCTCCTGACACTCCCCCCCTCTCTGGCTTCCTCGGTGATTGCTGCCGATTCTATTGACGGCCCACCTGCATCTCAGGATCTAGCCAGAGTTTTTTTCAGGAGCAGGAATCGCGATCAGTACCCACCCACAGAGACACTGACTGTAAAGAGTTGTCATACAACCAGAGCGCAACTGCCAAGGGTAGAATCCCCGCCATGAGTCCCAATGAGGAGAAGGAACCCGTGCTTTCTTGGAGCAGAACCTTGCTTTCGCCTTGTTTCATCGCGTTGGGCTATAAATACACACGCTGCTCCCGTTTGTTTGTCAAAGAAGGAAAAGATGGAGTCTTTACGGACTTTGCACAGATTATCCGAGGAGTCTCGAAAATGGGATCTCCCTGTCCAATAAATATCCTTTGCCTTTGATCAAGGACCTTTTAGATGCACTTTCGGCAAAGGGCGCTTTATTTTACTAAATTAGACTTAGAGAGAAGCTTACTGAGAGTCTGCAGAATTGCTGGGAGATATGAACACCTGACTTCGTTTACGTTTAATACAAAGTTTGGACAGTTTGAATATTTAATAATGCCATTAGCGGGTTAAGAATTATGGGGGGGGCCCCAGATTTTCCATGGCCCTTATCAGCGAAGTTCTCCATGATTTACTGTACAAAGGGGAGTTGTTGTATATTTAGATGGCCGTTTTTAATTTGCACTGCGAAACTATAGAAGAGCATGAGAATGTTGGTCCGAGAGGTATTGAAGCGCTTGCTTGACAACTTCTCTCTTTGCCAAACGCTCTCAAATGCTGTTTTCATCAGACCTCCATTGACTATTTGGGTTACGGATCTCGCCGAGGGCTTAAAATGGATCCTACTAAAATTGATTTGATCCTCCAATGGCCTGCCCCACCAATATAAAGAACTCCAGTGGATTTCTTGGTTTTGCTAATTTCTATAGGTGATTTTATACCCCAATTTGCTGAACTGACTCTCCCTCTCACAGACCTCTTACAGCACTAAGGGGTAAAGATTCGCTGTCCGCCAAGCCGGGGCCCCCCTTCTCTGGTCAGAGGAATGTCAAACAGCCTTTCAACTATTAAAATCTGCGTTTACCACCGAGACCTATCCTAAAAGCACTTGACCCAGATCTCCCGTTTGTGGTTCCGCGTGGGCCTTCTCGGACAAAGCACTTTCGGGAGCAGCCCTGTTGCAGAAAAATAAAGATGGTAGACTGGTTCCGTGTGCTTATTTGTCTAAAAAAAATTCTCTGGTGCAGAACTTTCAACTGGACTGTAGGAGACAAGGAGACTGCGGCCATCAAACAGCACTCTCCACTTGAAAGCCACTGGCTGGAAGGGGAGCTAAGCACCCTTTTCAAGAAGTTTATTAGGATCAGCAAAACCATAGCAGCTCTTTCCACCCCCCCTCAAGATGTCCATAAAACAACCCGTTGGAGCGATTTCTTTTCTGATTTCTCATTTTACAGTCCATTTTTTCCTGGGAAAACCAACAAACTGGCTGGCAGCTCACCAAGCGTAACCTTCTACCGAGGGTGGAGCTGCCTTACGAGTATTCCATACCGTTCTTTCCCCACCTCCCAGTTGGGGTTAGCTGTCACCGATCTCAAGCGTCCAAGCCTCCCCTCCACCCCGTTCCAGTCGTCCTCTCCTTTCCTCGCGGGGAATTGGAGGTGAGGCTGCATGAACCTAGCGGCTGAAGGGGACTCCCAATTGCGTTTGGAGAATGGAGTTTGGCGGAGGGAGAATGATGGTAGTGCGATGCCTCCCCATAGCCAAACAAGTTCTTGAAGCTTGCCACGATGCTCCCGATTGACTGGACATTTTGGCTTTAGAAACTCTCTGCACTTAGCCGCCCGGCGGCAGTTTCTGAGGTGAAAGCTAGCGCAATCGCATAAAGGAACATTAGGAGGCTTACATTAAAGGCGCTGCTTTCGGTTTGGCCTGAAGCCAAAACCATCAGGGGAAAGCCCCATGGACTGTTGAAACCTCTCGGTAACTTCCCGCCCTTGGGAAGTCATCTCCATGGATTTCATTATTACAGATTTGCCGAAAGTCATGACTATGCCGGTTTACATGGGTGGTGGTAGACTTATTCTCTAAGCAAACCCATTTTATTCCGTAATGGCTGCATCCCCTCTGCTCCTAAGTTGTACGGCTGTTTATTCCAACATGTTTACCGTCTCCATTCCGCCCCCCCCGTTAAGGTTGGTCTCCGACCCAGCGGCCCCAATTCATCTCAAGAGAAGTTCTGGGAAGCGTTTTTTTAGGATTGTTGGGAACGCCGGCAATCTTGCGCGCTACTGCGTTCAAAGTGGCCAATGAGGCGGAGAGAGAAGCGAACAGAAACCCCTAGAGCAGTATTTACGTTATTTTTTCCGCAACTGCCACCAAGACAACTGAATTAGTGCGAGAAGCTTGTCGTTTGCGAGATGCATACTACAATAATCACCGATTCCTTAATTGGTACCGAAAACCCCCCTTTGAGGGAAATTGTGTCTGAGTGGCTCCTTCCGCCCGTTACCACAACTTCACCACGCGGCAGCGTTGGACCCCCAAATTCCAACAATGGATTTCATCCCTAGCGAGGGATGGAAGTCGGTCCAGACCATGCCCACAGCAACGGCAAAGGACTCCCAAAAGCTGCAAGCGGATAAACTTGCAGCTCAAGATTTCCCTCTAAATTAATGGAGCTCACTGGGTGTATTTATCTACAAAAATCTCAGAGGCGTTACATAAATTTTCCAAACTTGGCAGAGATTTTGTGGGACCTTTTCTAAGGTACTAAAGTGATTAATGATGATGTCACTGCCGGCTTAGGTTTACTTCTTTCTCTTAGTAACATCCATCCCATCTTCCATTTCCAGCTTGCTCAAAGGAGGCTCCGCTTCCGATGCTGCTTTTGAAAAAAACCAGCCCGGGAGGCCCTCCATTATTATTGATGGCCACAAGCACTTTCTGAAATTGCAGCTATCCACCGGACTCTGCAGCTTTAATCGCGGCAGCTTGCAATATTTAGTTTTCTTAGGAACGGGATATTCCTCTGGAGTATAATCAATGGGTTTTATTCGAAAACATTGAAGCCCCACCCTTATTTCTGCTTTCCACAGCGCTTTCCGCGCCAAACCTGGGGAAAGGGGTGTCTTCTTTAAGGGGAAGGCAGAGTGTAAAGGATTCAATGGTGTTGATGGTGCGAAGTAACCTTGAGTGCATTCCTAGCCAGGCGATGGAGCCCAGATGCATCGGCGGAGACTTTATCTTTCTTGGCGGAGATGAAGTCTCCGTTCCCATAGGAATCAGGAAGGGGATGGATGGTGAGATGGTTAGTATAACCTGTTAACTTCTGGTGGAAGTAATATTCCTACCCTCGCGTTATTACTTGAGCTTTCTAAGATGTCTTAATAAATGGACTTTCATTACCAAAGCCTTTTATTTCTGCGTCTATGGAATTCCTTACATCTAGAGGTAATAAAGCTCCCAGATCAGTTCTAATATCATTATACCTCGAACAGTAAAGCAGGATATGAGGGATTGAGTCGATAGCGTCCCGCAGTACTGGGACAGTACCGACAACAACGCTCACTTTGTGGGATGTTAAGGAAACGACCTTGAAGATAGACAGAGGGGAATGAGTTGCACCTTGCTCTGGTCATGACCCATCTGCACTTATAATTAACAAACTGTTCTAAGTATACAGCAGGGCTAGATTTCGGGGGTGTGATCCCAAAGTATAGAGGGGAACAGGAGCTTTGTGCAGCACTTAGGAGAGATTGGTATTCCTGGTCGTACAGTCTGGTCTTTAGATGATGAGAGTATTGTTAAGATTTCCGGTGGCAGTAATGGCATATGAAGAGACTCCCATGAGAAACCCAAGGAGAAGATTTTTTTTTTTTTCAATAATGGAGCCACCACCACTTCGAAAGCTGAAGCTCCCTCATTTCTAGCAAAGATAAACTTTTGGATCTGTGCAGGAAGCAGAGGCGCCTTAAGCCAAGCTTAAATGTTACAGCCCATGCCCTAGTTTCTAATAAATGTTGCCCTGATTCCAGACAGAGCACACCATAAGGGACCCAATGTGGGGTGCCAAATATCTTATATAGGAAGTTTGATTGGATACGCTCCAGGTTCTTGTGCCAAGCTTGGATCCAAACAGGGATACCATACAATAGGTACCACCTTGGCATGAAACACCTTCAGTGCTGCTGGAATAAACCTTCCACCATGGATGTTAAAAAATTTCAGAACTGCAGTGGACAGATTCTTGCAATCTTTAATAGTATTGTTCCTATGAGTGGTCCAGCTTAACTAAAAGACCCTTCAGATCGCCATGCAGACGTGTTTTTAAAAAGAATTCACGATTGTCTGGCCTTGACCATTAGGGCAATGACTCCCTCCTCCACCATGGCTAGAGCCTCCATTCTATGGATCAGAAGGCTTCTCCTCGTGGTCCTTCCAGAGGACCAGGGAGTCAGAGAGGGATTGGAAAGGGTACTCAAGGCAGTATCTTATTGGGCTGACTCCACCTTTGATTTCCTTATGTTGGTGTTTCGTGCCTTAGCGCTGGGGGTGGTAGTCAGGAGACAGGCTTGGTTAAGATCATGGTCAGCGGACTTCCATTCCAAGCAGGGCTTGGAATGGAACCACTTATGATTACCATGGGTCTAGAGTCCCAGTGGTGGCAAACCTTTGGCACTCCAGATGTTATGGACTACAATTCCCATCAGCCCCTGCCAGCATGGTCAATTGGCCATGTTGGTGAGGGGCCTGATAATTAACGAATCCCTGGCTATCTAGATTATAATGCTCACTCCCTACAGGTCTAGACTCTTTGCCAAGGAGTTGGATGCTGCCTTAGTTGAACCTAAGAATAATAAGAAAACCATGCCTAGATACATTAGGCCAGATCAAGGTTCCTCATCCTATAAACCTTACACTACATTCCGCTCACAACGCACCCTTGCCCGGGCTCCCAGAGACAGCAAGTTCTGGCCTTCGCAGCAATCCTTTCGCAGACGCAACACCTTCAACAGTTCTTCCTTTCTTCCCTCCAACTTTCGACAGTCAGGCAAAGCGGGAAAACCATTCCAGCCCGACTGTCCTCGCAGATCCTGACCACCACAACATCCCGGTCGGCGCACCCCTTTTTATGGTGTTTGCACTACTAAGCCCCTTGTGTAATTCCATCTTAAGTTTGCAGAGCATGTTTAGACTCCTGATTCAGGAGTGGGGCCTGTTCTTTGCCTCGGTTTCATATGCCTGCCAGTTCCTTTGCCTTTCACGATATTCCTTTGCCTTCTGTAGCTAGTGTGTGTCTGTCTGAGGTGGAAAGCAGAGCAAAACACTAACAACAAAAGAACAATCTATCTGATCAAAATCTGCATGACTGACACGAAAGAGAAAAAAACATGAATTTTGGGGGAAATTTAAAATGAACATGTATTAAATGTTGAAACAAATATAACGACAATGCCCAGCGACATAGGTGTGTGAACCAATACAGCTTCATGAAGTGAATATCCACTAAGCAACTAACCAAACAAATAAATACATAGAAACCTATTTTAAACTTATAAAATACAGTCAGAAATCCAACTGGTGAATGTAATCTATAGTTTTGATGTCCAACTCCACTCATGAAGTAATCCACTTTTTCTTGAAGCAATTAAATGTTTTTTTTTCCTTTATCATGGAGGAGGACTCAAGAAAATACCTTCGTAAGCTGTAGTTAGAAGAGAAGAAGAAGAGTTTGGATTTATATCCCCCCTTTCTCTCCTTTAGGAGACGCAAAGGGGCTTACAATCTCCTTGCCCTTCCCCCCTCACAACAAACACCCTGTGCGGTGGGTGGGGCCGAGAGAGCTCCGAGAAGCTGTGACTAGCCCAAGGTCACCCAGCTGGCGTGTGTGGGAGTGTGCAGGCTAATCTGAATTCCCCAGGTAAGCCTCCACAACTCAAGTGGCAGAGCTGGGAATCAAACCCTGTTCCTCCAGATCAGAGTGCACCTGCTCTTAGCCACTGCTCTTAGCCACTACGCCACTGCTGCTCCCTGATTAGCTGATATTCACTTCATTAAGCTGTATTGGTTCACACACATATGTTGTTGGGGATTGTCATTATATTTGTTTCAACATTTAATACATGTTCATTTTAAATTTCCTTAAACATTCATGTTTTTCTCTTTGTGTCAATCATGCAGATTTTGATCAGATAGATTTTTTTTGCTAGTAAAAGGCAGACTCCCAATTAACAGAACAGGTGAAAGGTAAGACTACTTTTCAGATTATGTGAACCTGAAGGGAATGAAGGAGAATCCCACCATTTCCTGAGGGCCCTCACCTGAGAACATCTTGCTCTGCTATCCTGTCTGGCAGGTTGGCTGTCTCCTCTCTGCTTTTTAAATTTGAAATGGAGCAAGAACCAGTAGGGCAACTTGAAAAACAGGATAGATGTTTTTGGCTTTTCAGCAGCAGTTCAGCATAACAACGATCCTTGAAATGTCTAAGCTTCTCACACACACACGGAAACCATTAAGCTACTCAAATTAAAGAAGATCCATGCTTGGGATTGATTACTTTTCCTTTGAAAAAAAATTAAGACTGAAAACAACTGCAACCCCAGTCCAATTTGGTTTGGAGACGTGGCTTAGAATTAACCCAAACCAACACACATATACTGTTTCCCAGAGGCGGAGCTACCAGGGGGCAGGGGTGGTGGTGGTGCGAGTTGCAGTGGGTGCGCGCCTGGGGGGTGGAGGGCCCAAAAAATTCAGGTTCGTTTGTGGTTTTTTGTATGTTTAGTGTTTTTTTAAGTTTTTGGCCTGCAGGAGGCGTAGTTTTTAGGCTAGCAGCACCAAGATTTCAGGGATTTTGTTCGGGAGACCCTCCTGATGATACCACCCAAGTTAGGTGAGGTTTGGTTCAGGGGGTCCAAAGTTATGGACTCCCAAAGGGGGTGCCCCCATCCCCCATTGTTTCCAATGGGAGTTAATAGGAGATGAGGGCTACACATTTGAGGGTCCATAACTTTTGACCCCCTGAACCAAACTTCATCAAACCTGGGTGGTATAAGCAGGAGGGTCTCCTAAAGATACCCTAAACGTTTGGTGCTGCTAGCTTAGCAATTGCACCCCTGACAGCAGGCACCCCCCAAATTTCCCCAGATTCTCCTTTTAAATCCATCCCCTTCGGCATGGATTTAAAGGGAGAATCTGAGACCCACAGTTTAAACATTGCAAGTGATGCTGTTTAAGGGTGGGGGATAATCCACGCCCAAACAGCATCACTTTCAATGTTGTTTAAACTGGGGGCCCCACATTGTCCATTTAAGGTGGATTTAAAAGGAGAATCTGGGCTCCCTAGTTTAAACACCATTGAAAGTGATGCTGTTTGGGGGTGGATTCCAGCATCACAACGGCCGGCCATGGGGGGGGGGGGGGGCACAAAACTCAGATTTTGCACCGGTCTCCATTTTCCCTAGCTTCGCCTCTGCTGTTTCCCCGTGGAGATCACCCCTCCAAGCTGTTGTTGACTCCATGGGGGAGTATGGATACCTATATTGTACTTAAACATGTCCCTGTATTGTACCTAAATATATTTCTCCCCTTATGTCCCAACTTGGCCTCTGCGATCTGTGGTCTCCTCAATGATGCGACTGGCCTCTACTCAGGCCAGGGCCTTCACTGCCCTGGCCCCTGCCTTGTGGAACTCTCTCCCTCCAGCCATCAGGACCCTGCAGGACCTTGGACAGTTACGCAGGACCTGTAAAATGGAGCTGTTTCACCGGGTTTTTGGGGGGGCGGCTGGTCACTGATTGCCTCCCATACCATTTCCCCCATATACTACCACCAATGGCCACCAAGTGCTGTGCCCGGTTCGCTTCCAGGGGCATAGGACAGTGGTGGCAAACCTATGCACAGAGCCGTATCTGTGGGCACGCGCAAACAGAGACGCCCCCACCACACACACATCTAGGCTGGCCTGGGCCGCCAGGCTCGATTATTAGCATTAAACCTTGTTTTGGGGAAGCAGTGTAGCTAACCCTGTTAAGCGCTGTTAAATCCCACTGATTTTCATGTGAAGAATTAAAGCGCGATCTGGGAGTAAGCTCGGTTGCTGGCAATGGGGCTTACTTCTGAGTAAACCCTCCTAGGGTCGTGATTCACCCATTGGAAGAGTTGCACAGTTGCTTCCGAGAAAAGCCACCGACTTCCACCAAGCTTATTCCCAAGTAACCCATGCCTCGGAGCCAACTGTTTTTTCTAAACGAAAACCTCAGTATTCAGGTTAAATTGCCGTGTTGGCACTTTGCGATAAATAAGTGGGTCTTGGGTTGCAATTTGGGCACTTGGTCTCGAAAAGGTTCGCCATCACTGGCATAGGAGGTTCTTTTGAGTTCCCATCTACTGTTAGGTTTTTTCCTGTTTTGTTGAGGCTGTATTTAAATTGAGTTTGTTTTAATTATTAGATTGTGATTTTAACTGTTCATTTTTTAATCTTCTGTGCACCACCCAGAGCCTTTCGGGGATGGGCGGTGTGACCAGTTGAACAAATAAATAAATATAAATCAGATAAATAAAATGCCCTCACCTGGATGGCCCAGTCTAGGGCCAGTCTCACCAGATCTTGGAAGCTAAGCAGGGTCGGCCCTCTTGGACGGGAGAGACTGCCAAGGAAGTCCAGGGTCTGCTTTGCATAGGCAGGCAATGGCAAACAGCTTCTATTTGTCTCTGCATATGGGGTCCCCGTAAGTCAGCTGCGACAGCACTTTCTGTACACGCAAAATAGGAGACAGGTGTCACATCAAGACTTAACAACAGTGTATTCCCGTGTAAATCTTTGGTGAGTCTGAGCTCGCTTCATCAGATGCATAGGAGTCTTCATCTATTTGTATTGGCAGCTGAAAGGGAGGAGGGATCGGAAGTGTTACAGGGAGGGGCCAGAGCAGGGGCGTACCTGCCAGAGGGACATGTGGGGTGACATGTCCCCAGGCCACACCCACTTGATCATGTGTGGTCAAGGGCTGGGAGCCTGCATATCCCTCCGGCAGGTATGGATGCCCCTGCTGGCAGTAGCTGGTGCCAGGTTGCAGCAAACCCCTTGAGCGAAGAAGGCGCAGCCTCTGATGGAGGGGGGCCGCAGCAGCTGGCACTGGGTTGGGAACCTGGTGAGGGGGGCCCGGGGGGCCCGCGGAAGCCTCCTGGCCCGGCGCCGGCTGCTGCCACCTGCTGAGCCCTTGCCCCCACCAATAAGGGAGGTGCGGGGGGCTGCAAAGGCTGCACTGGGGGAGGTGTACAAAGGCTGCCAGAGTAAAAGAAAATGCAGTCCAAAGACTGATCAGTTCACTCAGGGCACTTTTGCAGCAGTGGCGTAGTGGCTAAGAGCAGGTGCATTCTGATCTGGAGGAACTGGGTTTGATTCCCAGCTCTGCCGCCTGAGCTGTAGAGGCTTATCTGGGGAATTCAGATTAGCCTGTGCACTCCCACACACGCCAGCTGGGTGACATTGGGCTAGTCCAGGGGTAGGGAACCTGCGGCTCTCCAGATGTTCAGGAACTGCAATTCCCATCAGCCTCTGTCAGCATGGCCAATTGGCCATGCTGGTGGTAGAGCTTGATAGAATGAAGGATTCCCTGGGCCTAATTTGCTGGCTAGGATTCCTGGGCTAATCCTGCTCGAGGAACTCCTCGAGCCCAGCCACCTACCTCACAGGGTGTTTGTTGTGATGGGAAGGGGCAAGAGAAGTTGTAAGCCGCTTTGAGTCTCCTACAGGAGAGAAAGGGGGATATAAATCCAAACTCTTCTTCTTCTACTACTTTTAATCTACTTTCACAATTGTTTGTAAGTGGATTTTGCTGTTTCGCACAGTACAATCCAGCTGCAAAGTGTGTTGGAAGTGCATTATTTTGCATGTGTGGAAGGGACCTCAGAGAGGCCAGCTGCAGATACAGAGGCAGAATGCAAAACCTAGCCCAGGATGAGATGCGGTCTGCAGCCAGTCCGGCACGTCCTTTAAAACAGCAGAGCTAAGCTCTGTTCTTCTCCTCCCGCTCCCCCCAAACAAAAGCCTTCTGATGAGCTGTTTTTAGTTCCCTTTGAGTTGCTGGAACATATATGAGGGTAAAGGGTGCCGGGGGTCTGGTGCTAGTGTTGGAGGGCAAACGGTGAGCTGCAAAGAAGAGGCCGTCTGCATTGGAAAAGATGCTGAGTGAAAGGGTTTTTGAAGAACACTAGGCCATTCCCAAAACCTCGTCTGAACCCATCGATATCATAGTTCCTTTGCGAGCCTGTTTTTTTTAAAGAAGATGCCAATTGACTCATATTTGATTTAGCTTTCGATCATTACAAATTAACAGGCGGTGTAAATTTTATCAGGGAGCTGGCAACTTATCCATCAGTGTGTGTTTACATTCCTAATGCAATCTATCAGCAGGGTTCCTCAGAAAAATGCTTCCTGCATAAGCCTTATTGACATGATGGTAGAATTCCTGCTGGATTGTGACTCGGCGACTGCCCCCCCCCCAAATCCAGAGAGGCTTTTTTCCTTCTCCGGGAAGGACGGAGGCGGATGAACGTTTTCCGTCCCAGGCTGGAGATGTGTTGCTGCTACCTTCTGTCTTCTCTTCCCTTCTGTGCCAGAATTTTCTGTTCTACAAAAGTCAACACAGCTATGGTTACTTTCTTATTTTAACATGCATCTCACACACACACACACACACACACACACACACACACACACACACACACACACACACACACACACACACCCAACACCCTGTGTTATTCCTGCCACTTCTAAAAAAACTTTTATTTGGAATTTTTGGAACATACAGTGTGATTTCTCAGTGCGCAACACACACAAAAATTAATATTCAAATGGAAATATTTGTGTTCGGGCTAATCCAGACATTGTGCATGCGCATACATTAGAGTCAAACATCCTCCTTCAAGTGTTACTATATTTCGTAGTCAGCTTACTGATTGAGTAGATAATTCTGTTGTACTTTAATCCACCTTCAGTCCCAGTGAGAAAGGTGGACTCGAAATGAAAGATAGATAAATAAAAAATACACATGAATGAAGGGAAGATCAGTTGTGCCTAAGGCACAGTGGAATGCCCTACCTCGGGGGTTGGACTTTGGCCCTTTCCCCACTCACTGTTTGCTGCGCCGAGTAGTGCGGGGTCCAACTGCACTCCCCACTACAGGGGCAGCTACAAAGCAGCCGCCCCGACTCTGCTGCTCTTAAGCCCTCAGCGAGGTCATTCTGGTAGCTGCTCAGCAGCTGCTTTTGATTACCACAGGGGCAGTGGGAAGCCGGAGGCTTTCCACGACCCTGCAGCTAAAAGGGTCCTGGACCAGATGAAACGGACGTCATTTTAAAAATGGGGAAACAGCCTTTGTGGTTCTTGGGGTCTCTTCCAACTCTATGATTCTATGATTCACCCAAAGCAATCATCTATGGGTACGTAGCCAAGGGAGAGAGTTGTACAGAATTAATCAGATCACTGGTTTTACTGAATCAGAATTATTTCATGGGATGTTCATCTGGGCCTACATACTTAGATTTTTCTAAAAAATTGATTGAACAAAGGTTATACTAAAGAAGAGACCAATGTTTTGACCTGCCTCCTACATGCTCATTTTTCTCTTTTTTTGGGCAGGAATCTTGTAAAAAAGCATCTTCCCAAGAGGACGGCGCGGGAAGACCCGGAATCAAAGTAAGGACTACTCTGAGCATGAGAGCTAGCGTGGTGTAGTGGTTAAGAGCAGGTGGATTCTAATCTGGAGAACTGGGTTTGATTCCCCACTCCTCCATCTGAGTGGTGGAAGCTCATCTGGGGAACCAGATGTGTTTCTGCACTCCTAAATTCCTGCTGGGTGATCTTGGCCAGTCACAGTTCCCTCAGAACTCTTTCAGCCCCACCTACCTCACAAGGTGTGCCTGTTGTGGGGAGAGGTGGGGAGAGGAACTTGTTAGCCACCTTGAGTCTCCTTACAGGAGAGAAAGGTGGGATATAAATCCAAACTCCTCTTCTTCTTCAAGGGGGTCTAACTTGTTCCAACCCAATCCCATACAATTTTTAATCCCATCTGAGTTGATCATTTTTCAGTTTTTTTTTTCAAATTTCTTGGCAAGATCTAAACACAGAGTTGTACCTTAGCATAGTTGGTAACCTAAGTTTTGGGAGACTGGGATTTTTGGCACAGGTTATTTCCCTTAAGTCTAGTGTTGTTAAAAAGTGGATTTGGGGGGGTTCCTGGTGGTTTCCCATTGAGGGGAGCGTGTTTCTTTCCCTGCTTCCCCACAGCATCATAGTGCATTTTGTGTACCTCCTGGGGCTCCCGAGGTTTTCTATGGTCTTTCTGAAACCTACTTTGACCCTAGTTTTTTGGAAATATTGCAGCAAAGCTTGGGTAGCTGCCCTCATGGGTGGCAACATTTGAATTTCCCTGGTCCTTGCTAAACAGGAGCTGTTTCTTCTCCCTACTGCAGAGGGTTGTCTCTTTTCTTCTCATCTTGGCAATGCAATAGCATTATACCAATCTAAAAAACACTATATCAATATATTGTTACACCAAAATATGCATCCCATTCTCTGAATTCCCAGAGTATATATTCAGAGAATTCAGAGTATATATTTACTAAAATATATATTTTAGTGTCGAAGGCTTTCACGGCTGGAATCACTTGGGTGCTGTGTGGTTTCCGGGCTGTAGGTCCTCTGAAGATGCCAGCCACAGATGCAGGCAAAACGTCAGGAGAGAATGCTGCTAGTACACGGCCATACAGCCCGGAAACCACACAGCACCCAAATATATATTTTAGTGTGTGTATATATGTGTGTGTGTGTGTGTAAGCATAAGCATTTTATTGTCATTGTGCACGCACAACGAAATATACAGCAGCCTTCCTCGATGTACACAATTTCAGACTCATACCCCATCCTCACTTTCCCCTTCCTCCACCCATCCCTACACAGCCCCAAACACATCAACACGAAGCCGCAGAGTTTAGCATAGCCACAGCTCTAGAGTAGAAGCTGTCTCTCGGCCTCCTTGTCCTAGTTTTGATAGATCTGTATCGTCTGCCGGATGGTAACAGTTCAAAAAGAGAGTGTGCTGGATGAGACGGGTCTCTCAGAATATTTTGGGCTTTTTTTAGGCTTCAGGAATTATAGAGTTCTTCCAAGGAGGGGAGAGGGCAGCTGATAATCCTCTGTGCAGTAGTGATCACCCTTGAGAGAGAGAGAGAGAGTGAGAGAGTGAGAGTAAGAGTAAGAGTAAGAGTAAGAGTAATAACAATACTATTACATTGCTGTCTTTGAAAAAGCTACTAGGGAAACTGTACAGGCCTGTCCTCATGTGGATAACACCAGAATGTGTTATCCACATTCCTCTTGTGCTGTTTCCCTGATTGTGCTGTTTCCCTGATTGTGCTGATTCTCTGAGCTGCAGTTGAGCTTTGAGGAGAGGAGAGGGAAGACATGTCCCCACTTCCCCCCCACCCCCAATTACTAGAAAGAATTCATAAGAGCTTTCTGCTCCCCGCAAAGCTGTTAGCGACTTCAGGAGACAATTTAAAACAGAATGGGATGAAAGAGTCAAAAACTTCCTGCTTTCTTGCCATTTCCCTGATTTTCAAAGCAGTCTTTTGTTCTGGGTAAGTAGTGTTTTATTTTTAACCTCAAGTGTGGGCCCCCTCTGTATACAAAACAGTCCTTCTGTTGCTGACCCTCCACATTCTGGTTACGTCCTCTGTGTCAAAAGGGTCAACAGAGCAGCAGCAGAAGAAGAGTTTGGATTTATACCCGGTCTTTCCCTCCTGTAAGGAGACTCAAAGGGGCTTACAAATTCCTTCCCTTCCTCTCCCCACAACATGCACCTTGTGACGTCGGTGGGGCAGAAAGAGAGTCCTGAGAGAGCCGTGACTGGCCCAAGGTCAACCAGCAGGCATTAAGTAGAGGAGTGGGGAAACAAATCCAGTTGGCCAGATAAGAGTCCGCTGCTCTTGTGGAGGAGTGGGGAATCCAACACAGTCCTCCGAATGGTAAAAAGTCTGGAATCCATGCCCTATAAGAAGAGACTTAGGGTGCTGCGTATGTTTCATTTGGTGAAGAGAAGGTTAAGAGGTGACATGATAGCCATGTTTAGATGTCATGTTGGGGAGGGATGTCATGTTGGTGAGCTTGTTTTCTGCTGCTCCAGAGACAAGACCAGGAGGTGAAGGAGGGTTCAAGGTGAAGGGAAAGAGATTCCACCTAAACATCAGCAAAAACTTCCTGACCGTCAGGGCTGTTTGCCAGTGGAATGCACTACCTTGGAGTGTGGTGGAGTCTCCTTCTTTGGAGGTTTTTAAAGAGAGGCTGGATGGCCACCTGTTAGGAGTGCTTTGATTGTGTGTTCCTGCACGGCAGGGGGTTGGACTTGATGGCCCTTGGGGTCTCTTCCAACTCTATGATTCTGTGAATCCACTGCTCTCAACTATTACAACAAGCACCATCTTCTCAATTCGTAAACTTCTGGGGCAGTTGTTGTGTCCTTTTGCTAGAGAGGCTGACCAGTTTCGAATGTGATTCAGTGATGGGGTTCGGCTGTTTCCTTTTCTACAGGTTCTGCCAGTACCAGGCCTTCTTGCAGGTGGTACGGGAGCTGAATGATTTTGCAGGGCAGCGAGAGGTAGTAGCCGAGAACCTTGTGATGCGGATATGCGTGGAGCTCACCAAGTACTCCCAAGAGCTCAAGCAGGAGAGAAAATTGGTAAAGTATCACCCCTCAAAGTACTCAAATAATGGTACGTGGGGCCAAAATACTCAGTGTGGTTGTCAGTCCGGCAAATCAAAGGTCAAATCTGGTTGTGATCTTGCTCGGCTTGGATTTGAAGATGTGTCTCTCAAGTGGCTCTCTGTGGGAGGGGAAGCCATATTTTGATCTCGTTCACTGGTTACGAACTCGGGGAAGTCTTGGGCAGCTGGACTTGCCCCCATAGAGCAGTGGCGAACCTATGGCACGGGTGCCAGAGGTGGCACTCAGAGCCCTCTCTGTGGGCACGTATGCACAGAGTTCATCATAGTGATAATAGTGTAATTATTTAAGGGAGATTATTAGCATCAAACCTAAGACCTAGTTTTGAGGAAGTAGTGTAGGTAAATCCTATTAAGCCTCCTGCATTAAAGCCCACTTGATTTTCACTAAAAGCTGCTTGATCGCTTTACCTGGGGAGTAAGCTTGGATTGCTTCAAAGCAAAACCACCGACTCACCACGCATAAGCTTTACTCCCGAAGTAACTGCACGGCAAAGAATAACCGTTTTTTTCTATAATCAAAACCTCAGTATTCAGGTTAAATTCCCATGTTGGCACTTTGCGATAAATAAGTGGGTTTTGGGTTGCAGTTTGGGTACTCGGTCTCGAAAAGGTTCGCCATCACTGCCATAGACATAGTCTCACAGGGCTAGCCCACAGGGTCATTTCTGTTCATGAGAGTTTCCAGGCCACTGTCACTAGTTCTTGGGGACGGCATGAAGAGTCTTTAACTTACGGACTTGCTATGGTCAATATCCGAAGAGCTCTGTACATCCAAGTGGGCCCTGGTGTTCTAAACAGTTTTGGGCCTTGGTCTTGAACAAATATTCTCAGAGGCTCCCTTCTGGATAGGTGGTGTACAAAATTTCTGTCAGGAGAACTAGTTAAGCATGATACGGAGGGTATGTGGCATGGTGTGGCCTGATCCCATCAGATAAGAACATAAGAACAAACCAGCTGGATCAGACCAGAGTCCATCTAGTCCAGCTCTCTGCTACTCGCAGTGGCCCACCAGGTGCCATTGGGAGCTCACATGCAGGATGTGAAAGCAATGGCCTTATGCAGCTGCTGCTCCCGAGCACCTGGTCTGCTAAGGCATTTGCAACCTCAGATCAAGAAGGATCAAGATTGGTAGCCATCAATCGACTTCTCCTCCATAAATCTGTCCAAGCCCCTTTCAAAGCTATCCAGGTTAGTGGCCATCACCACCTCCTGTGGCAGCATATTCCAAACACCAATCACTGCGTTCGCGTTGAAGAAGTGTTTCCTTTTATTAGTCCTAATTCTTCCCCAGCATTTTCAATGGATGCCCCCTGGTTCTAGTATTGTGAGAAAGAGAGAAAAATTTCTCTCTGTCAACATTTTCTACCCCATGCATAATTTTATAGACTTCAATCATATCCCCCCTCAGCCGTCTCCTCTCCAAACTAAAGAGTCCCAAACGCTGCAGCCTCTCCTCATAAGGAAGGTGCTCCAATCCCTCAATCATCCTCGTTGCCCTTCTCTGCACTTTTTCTGTCTCTTCGATATCCTTTTTGAGATGTGGCGACCAGAACTGAACACAGTACTCCAGATGTTGGATGCTAAGCTGGGTAAGTACAAGTACTCACAACTGACTTAACGGCGACCCCAGCAAAAGGGCTTTCAAGGCTCATGAGAAGCAGAGGTGGTTTGCCACGTGACCTCTAAGGACAACTCTGCAGAGAATGCCTTTGCTTCTCATGTGCCTTGGAAGCCCTTTGCTTGGGTTGCCGTAAGTCAGTTGTGACTTGATGGCATTTACATACATCGGTAAGAGTGACAACAGTCTTTGCAAAGGCTAAACGTAACGGTGGTACTGAGGAAGTCGTGTGATAAATGCTGGAAAATTGCTTTGTTAGTAACACCTATTCCAGGTGGCCCCTTCTGCGCCGTATTCAGTGTTGGGTTATTGAATTGTCTTTCCACACAGAGACGATTCTCTACAGAGCTATTGCTGCAAAAGGCAGAGGTATTTGCAGCAGGAAAAGAGCGTCCATGCAGACGTTTTCCCCCTGCTTTCCTGGCTTCAGCCAATATTCTCTACTCCACCACAAGGTTTTTCTTTTAAACATTGGGAATTGCTAGATTGCTACGACATTGCAGTACTCAATTGCGACAATTTACCAATTCCCATATTTATAATTCATAATGAAAAGATTTTTTTTTTTACAGTGAACTCTGGGAACAAGTACATTATTGCAACCAATCAGGCGTTTGGCCAGCCGGGTTGATTAATAGATCCCTATAACCTCTTGGCTTCCCGTGGGTACAGTAAGTAAGGGGGTGGGAAATTGTCGCCATCTAAACCAGTCCTGTTTTAAATTTGTATATCAAATTGTGATTTTATTGTTTTTAGGATTATTGTTCCCCACCCTGAGCCCTTCAGGGGAGGGCGGTCTAAAAGTTTAATGAATTAATTAAGAGGAGAAGAAGAGAAGATTTTTATATCCCACTTTTCTCGACTTTAAGGAATTTAAAGTAGCTTACAGTTACCTCCCCCTCTCCCCGCCCCCCCAAAGCACTGATATTGGTACAAAATAAGAATAAAACAACTGCTGTTGCTAGCATAAGAAACAAAAGTCACAATATAATCCAATCAGAAAAGTTGATTGTGTTGCCTTGATTTCATAGAGCAAGCACAGCCAGTCTTTTTGAAGTCAGGAACAGCGTTCAAAGGATGCGAAGCTCAATCAAAGCGATGATTCATGGTAACAGGATAACAGAATAGCCAGCAAGATAGATGCCTCTTAACACTATACTAAAAAACTATATAGACAAAGACTATCTCAACAGTTCCCAGGTGAAAGCAGTTACCGAAACCCAAAGAAATGCTTTTCAATTAACGTGTTTAATGTATTGTCGAAGGCTTTCACGGCCGGAATCACTGGGGTGCTGTGTGGTTTCCGGGCTGTATGGCCGTGTTCTAGCAGTATTCTCTCCCTGGCCGTTTAAGCTATGCACCATCTGTGGCTGGCATCTTCAGAGGATCCTCTGAAGATGCCAGCCACAAATGAAAGCTTAAACGCATCAGAGAGAACTTTCTTAGAATTTCTGTTTCCTTAACTTCCAGCTCTAAACCACAGCACCCCAACATGTTTAATGTTTTTGGTGACCTTGGTAGATGAAAGCGGACCTCTTTACAGCTGCGTTTACTAAAACAAATGAACAGACAGACGAGACATTTTAGACTCTAACAATCTTCAAAATGGCTACTGTTATGTCAACTTAATAAAACAATAAGTTGAAATACACTTTCTTTACATCCCTTGTGATGGCTATATATAGCATTGTAATGATCTAGCAATTCCTGATTTTTTTTTCAAAAAAGCACTCTCTTCGTGGGGAACAGTAGTTGGGGGCAAAGGCAAGCAAAATAATACTGGTGTAGGTGGTACATGGGAAAATGTATACCTTGCTATCCACAGGGCATCCAAA
Source organism: Sphaerodactylus townsendi (assembly GCF_021028975.2). Lineage (NCBI taxonomy): Eukaryota > Metazoa > Chordata > Lepidosauria > Squamata > Sphaerodactylidae > Sphaerodactylus > Sphaerodactylus townsendi. The sequence continues at coordinate 159,242,946 of NC_059427.1, forward strand.
GATGCTTTGATTGAGACCCTCCTGAAAAGAATCTGACTAAACCAGGTTTGAGAAAGATCTCAGCAAAGGGAAAAGGGTCAGGGGAGCAAGATGATTAGAGTGTGGCATCGTGTGGATTCTCTCCTGGATGCTCTTATGACACTTCTAAAGAAATACTTCCTTTCTCTTAGCCTATCCTTCTCTTCTTAGCACTTACAAGAAGGCCGAAGGGCTCAGCAGCAGCTGGAGAATTCTTTCAAGCAACTTGAAAATGTAAGTCTGTTCTTAAGATGATGAGTGTCATGTGAGGGTCATGAGTGGAAGGCTGATCGATTAGGCTGTTGATTAGGCTGATGGGACAGAGCTGTGGAGGGCATCATTACCCTTGAAAGTTTCCAGACGTTCCATGGATGGAAATATCTTGCAGAGCCTGAATGAGGCCTTTGATTCACAGACTGTTTCCTTCATTGGTTAATTTAAATAAGTATGGAATTAGTGAGTAGAAGAAAGGGTAACATGGCTGAAAGCAGACATATGGTGAGAGGGGACTATCAGCAGAGTTTAAAGCGGAGCTACTCTGATAAGATGAGAAGGTCTGTAGTCTTCTTGCACTCACTTCTACCTTCAAACACTCTTGGAGAATACTCTCCACGCAAGATGTTCTTTCCATAGGAAGGTTTTTACTTTAGCAGTTGCAAGTAAACTTCCCACCCCTCCCTTGCATGCCACCCCTCCCCTCCCCCTCCCTCTGCTAGGGTGGGTGGGCCAGGTCCAGATGCCGGGTCCCCTTCCCTTCTCTCCCCTCACTCCCTCCCCTCCCTTGCATGCCACCCTTTGCTATACAAGACTATAATACTATACAGAACTCTTCAGCAATAACAAAGTTCAACACACACAGAACTTAACTCAGACTCTGTCTCAACTTAGCATATCATATACAGTACATACATCCCAGTGGATACTTTTCCCCGCCCAAGAAACAACCTCTCATTGGTCTAGAATTACAGTTGAATTCACCAATCATGTTAAAGGTCAATCTTTGCTACTTTTTGCCCCTAGACCAGGGGTTTGCAACCTGCGGCTCTCCAGATGTTCATGGACTACAAATCCCATCAGCCCCTGCCAGCACGGCCGGTAGCCATGGTGGCAGGGGCTGATGAAGTGATCCATGGTATCTAAACTGGAAATGCCCTATACTGACTGTCTCCGTCCTCTGGGTTTTGCAAACTTCACCTAACTCAGAAGATGACCTTTTTGTGAACCTTTACTCTTTTTTCCATATCATGACAGGGACATCATCCATTAGAACTCCGGCGTTTGGGTTGTTGGCTACAGACAACCTTTTGAAAAATGTCTTAAAGCTCCGAAGCTTTGACCAGTCATCCTTAAAAATGAATCCTAGTTCAGTCCCAAATGGTTAATGAGACTTACAGTCCAATCTGGAGGGTCGGGAGCATTGCCACGGTCAGGTACAACGGAACATAGCTGAGCCACTCCCAAAGAGGAAAGTTACGCTGCGGCCAGCACCAAAACTGGGAAGGGGAAAAACATGGAAGCAGTTATACCAGGACTGAATTGCTGGTGTAGAGAGTTCTCACAGCAGCCCCCAGCTGTGCAGTGGGGGGAGGGGCGACTTTACGACCCAGTGGACAGGGCCGATGCTGCCACTCTCTAAGGTGCTTCTGGACTCCAATGTAGCTTTTTTACTGCAGACTACCATGGCTACCCTACTGAAACTATGATCATGGTGATGTGATTCTGCTTTCATTGCTGGGGGGAGTGAGCAGAGGGAGCAGCAGATGGAACTGAAGGTGTCCCCAAAAGTGTCCCCAGAAGAAAAAGAGTCTTGGATTTATACCCCACCTTCCTCTCCTGTAAGGAGGTTCAAGGTGCCTTGCACGCTCCTTTCCCTACAACAGACACCTTGTGAGGTAGGCGAGGCTGAGAGAGTTCTGAGAGAACTGTGACTGGCCCAAGGTCACCCAGCAGGAATGTAGGAGTGTAGGAGGAACACATCTGATTCACCAGATAAGCCTCCGCCACTTGGCTGGAGGAGTGGGGAATCAAACCCTGGTTCTCCGTATTAGAATCCACCTGCTCTTAACCACTACATCATGCAGAGCTTGGATGTGAGTTGCAGCAATGAATTAGGGTAGTCTTCCAGACACCCGAGTTAGCTTTTGCCTGTGTAAGCCAGAAAGACACTCTGACTGACCCTCCCCTAAAAAGAATCTTCTTCATCACCTTTTGGCAGCGGTGCTAAGAATCTTCTTAAGACTCTGCTGCTTCAGCTACACCGACTATGCAAGACCATTTCCTTTCACCTTCTGAAGTTCTTTCTTACATTATCATTAAATTGTGAGCCTACATGCCAGAAATTCTGTCTTCATAGAATCGCCATAGAGTTGGAAGGGCAAGGGCCATCAGTCCAACCTGCAATGCAGGAACACACAATCAGAGCACTCTGACGAGATGGCCATCCAGCCTCTCTTTAAAACCACCAAAGAAGGAGACTCCACCACACTATGAGACAGTGAATTCCATAATGAGGCAGCTCTGTCAGGAACTTTTCCTGATGTTTGGGGTGGAATCTCTTTACCTTAAACCCGTTACTCCATGTCCTAGTCTCTGGAGCCGCAGAAAACAAGCTTGCTCCCTCACCGACATGACATCCCCTCAGATATCTAAACAGGGCTATCATGTCACCTCTTAACCTTCTCTTCACTAAACGAAACATCCCCAGCTCCCTAAGTCTCTCCTTGTAGGGCATGGATTCCAGACCTTTGACCATTTTGGTCACCCTCCTCTGGACCCATTCCAGCTTATCAATATCCTTCTTGATTTGTGGTGCCCAGAACTGGACACAATATTCCAGGTGAGGTCTAACCAATGCAGAATAAAGAGGTTAGACCTCACCTAGAATATTGTGTTCAGTTGTATAGACCTCTGAAAGCCATTTAGAATGGATAACTTAACCTAAACTCCTCTCCCTTGCTCTTCCTCTTTGAAAGCTCAGAATGGGTAATAAAATGGGATATTCATGCATAGCGCAACGGTACCTTAGACAGAGCTAGATTTTAGTCCAGAAGGACCTCAGACATCAGAACAGTTTTTGAGGTATGAGCTTTCCAAAGCCGGAGCATTCTTTGTCAGAATATGCATGAATCAAATATTTCACATTTCACTATGCCGGTGTGCGTGATCCCCAAATTGGTTAGCCCAGAAGCTCACGATCCATCATGCTACTCGATTGTTTACGTGCTCCTTCCTTGTAGAGCAAGCGCAAGTTCGAACGAGACTGCAGGGAGGCGGAGAAAGCCGTGCTGATGGCTGAAAGATTGGATCAGGACATTAATGCCACGAAAGCGGATGTGGAAAAGGTCAGAGACGGGCTTGGCTGGCACCCCCCTCCTCCCCCCCATGCCTCTTTTGAGTACCATATATACTCACACATAAGTCGACTTTTTCAGCACATTTGAGGGGGGAAGGGCAAGGAGATTGTCAGCCCCTTTGAGTCTCCTGCAGGAGAGAAAGAGGGATATACATCCAAACTCTTCTTTTTCTTTTTCTTTCCGTCCTCCTGTCTGTACCCTTTATCGTGCTACTATTTTCTCTTATTTTCTCTTTCACTTGACCTTAATTACAGTAGGTAGAAGGGGTAACAGAGCTTTAGTCTTCCACCACCACCACCCCTTCTTATGGACTTAAAAGCTCTTTTCTGACTTTTTCCAGGCCAAGCAGCAGGCCAACCTCCGTAGCCACATGGCCGAGGAGAGCAAGAACGAGTATGCGTCCTGCTTGCAGAAGTTCAATCACAACCAGAGCCAGTTCTACTTTCTGGAGATGCCGCAGATCTTCAGCGTGAGTTCCACAAAGCTGTTTAGTTCTGTTTAAACTGAATCTTTGTTCCACTTTTCTACCTAAGATGGATCCTCAAAGGTGTACACAAAACCCAGTAAAAAGCATCATAAAATGAAATATTGACATTTGCCCTACACCAGGGGTCTGCAACCTGTGGCTCTCCAGATGTTCATGGACTACAGTTCCCAGGGGCTGATGGGAATTGTAGTCCATGAACATCTGGAGAGCCACAGGTTGCAGACCCCTGCCCCACACAGTATATTCTTCTTAAAAACATGAATGATCTAAAAAAAATTAACAGCAGCAAAATACAAGAGTCTAATCGCACCTTAGAAGAAGGTTTTTCTGAGGTGTGTCATGTTTGAAACCTCATGTCCCCCAGTTCCTTGTGAACTTGTTAGTATTAACCTTCCTCCAGAATGAAATGTGGTCTTAGTCCCTTTAAGGAGCAAGTGGTCTTGTGCTATCAGTTTTTGCCTTAATCCAGTTTTATGCAGGAACAACATCCTATGTCTGTGGTGGCGAACCTTTGGCACTCCAGATGTTATGGACTACAATTCCCATCAGCCCCTGCCAGCATGGCTGATGGGAATTGTAGTCCATAACATCTGGAGTGCCAAAAGTTCGCCACCACTGTCCTATGTCCTCAAACCGTTCTCTCTTTGGAGCCAGCATGGTGTAGTGGTTAAGAGCAGGTGCACGCTAATCTGGGGAACCGCGTTTGATTCCTCTCTCGTCCACCTGAGTGGCAGAGGCTTACCTGGTGAACCAGATTAGCTTGTGCATTCCAACACATGCCAGCTGGGAGATCTTGGGCGAGTCAAGTTCTTCAGAGCTTTCTCAGCCCTACCCACTTCACAGGGTGTTTGCTGGGGGGTGGGGGAGAAGGGAAAGGAGATTGTAAGCCCCTTTGAGTCTCCTACAGGAGAGAAAGGAGGGGTATAAATCCAAACTGTTCTTCTTCTTCAAACTCTTAAGCATGGCCTCTGGTCCTAGCAGTCCCACCTGAAGTGTTGGCTGCCAGGAAACGAGGAGCGGCATCCAAGTGGCATCTAGCTTACCGGGGAAAGGGGGGTATTTGCTGGAAGGTGGGCTGTGGGTAGGCTGCTTCCTGTTGTGCTCCCACTCCAACTGCTGTTCCTCTCTGCGTGTCTCTCCCTTTTCCTTTCGCCCATCCGCAGAAGCTGCAGGAGATGGACGAGTGTCGAGTGCAGCGGCTCAAGGAGGGCTACAGCGTCTTCTCAGACACCGAGCAGCAGGTCTTGCCCATCATTGGCAAGTGCCTGGAGGGCATGAAGGCAGCCGCCGACTTGGTTGATGAGAAGAATGTAGGTGCCTGACAGACAAGTCCTAGTATCCTGCCTCTGCTCTTCTAGAGGCTGAAAAAATGGGTAGCCATTTTGTGGGGTTTCCGAGCTGTATGGCCGTGTTCCAGCAGGATTTCCTCCTGATGTTTTGCCTGCATCTGTGGCTGGCATCTGCAGAGGATCTGATGGTAGTAAAGCAACTGGAGTATATATACCTGTGGAATGTCCAGGGTAGGAGAAAGAACCATCTGCTTTGGTTAATAGGTGTAAAGGGTGCAATCAGCAAGTGTGATTTGCATGTGTTGAGTGCTAATTGCACCCATTACTCTGTGTCCTGGGCCCTTTCCCCACTCACCTTTTGGCAGCGGTGCTAAGAATCTTCTTAAGACTCTGCTGCTTCAGCTACACCGACTATGCAAGACCATTTCCTTTCACCTTCTGAAGTTCTTTCTTCGTATCATTAAATTGTGAGCCTACATGCTGATTCTGTCTTCATAGAATCATAGAGTTGGAAGAGACCCCAAGGGCCATCAAGTCCAACCCCCTGCAATGCAGGAACACACAATCAGAGCACTCCTGACAGATGGCCATCCAGCCTCTCTTTAAAAACCACCAAAGAAGGAGACTCCACCACACTATGAGGCAGTGAATTCCACTGTCGAGCAGCTCTGACTGTCAGGAACTTTTTCCTGATGTTTAGGTGGAATCTCTTTACCTTGAGCCCATTACTCCATGTCCTAGTCTCTGGAGCCGCAGAAAACAAGCTTGCTCCCTCACCGACATGACATCCCCTCAGATATCTAAACAGGGCTATCATGTCACCTCTTAACCTTCTCTTCACTAAACGAAACATCCCCAGCTCCCTAAGTCTCTCCTTGTAGGGCATGGATTCCAGACCCTTGACCATTTTGGTCACCCTTCTCTGGACCCATTCCAGCTTATCAATATCCTTCTTGATTTGCGGTGCCCAGAACTGGTCACAGTATTCCAGGTGAGGTCTAACCAATGCAGAATAAAGAGGTTAGACCTCACCTAGAATATTGTGTTCAGTTGTATAGACACCGTTTGCTGCACACTAATCTCGCCGAGTACCGCGGGGTCCACCTGCACTCCCCACTACAGGGGCGGCAACAATGCAGCCACCCCGACTCTGCTGCTCTTGCGCTCCTTCAGCGCAGGTCATTCTGGCGCTGCTCAAAACGATGCCTTTCGATGACCCCGCGCGGAGTCCGAGGCAGTGGGGAAGCCCAGGAACACGACCCTCGCGCTAAAAAGGTCCTGGACCAGACGATACCGACGTCATTTTAAAAGTGGGGAAACGGCCCTGGTCTCCGAGGCAGCAGAAAACAAGCATGCTCTCTCACCAACAGGACATCCCTTCAAATATTTAAACATGGCCATCCCTTAACCTTTGCTCCTCCAGACTAAACATCCCCATCTCCCTAAGTTTCTCTTTGTAGAGCGTGGATTCCTGACCTTTTACCATTTTGGCTGCCCTAGTTATATATAACTTGGTTCCCTGACGTTTCATAGCTGGTTTCGCCTCCCACAACAGCCATTTTGGGACTGCACCCACCACCCTTTGTCAGAATCCCAAAGGTGCCTGCACTCTCAGAAAACTTGGGGGTCCCTGCATTAAACAGCTTATTGCATTGAAGATCCTTTAAAAGGCAAAGATCGTTCCCGTGTGCCATTTTATTGAAGATCCTTTAAAACAGGGGTGACCAACTCTCACGCTTCAGATGTTCATGGACTGCAATTCCCAGCTGCTAGTGGGCCATGCAGCAGGGACTGATGGGAATTGTAGTCCATGAACATCCGAAGCGCCTGACACCCCTGCTTTAAAAGGTAAAGATGGTTCCCCTGTGCCAGCGCCAGGTCACCACTGACCTTTGGAGTCACAATGTTTACTTCACAATGTGTACTAGGCAGGCTGTGTTTATGGTGTGGTTTTCCATTACCAGCCTGAGTCCACTGCACTTTACCCAGAAAACTGGGTATTCCTTTTACTGATCTCAGGAAAATGGACGGCTAAGCCAACCGTAAGCCAGCATCCCAAAAGCGACTTCCTTTGGAATCGAACTCAGGTCGTGAGATCTTTGATTCCTGCAGTACGGTAGCTTTCCACTCTGCGCCATAAGGCTCTTATTAAAGATCCCAGGCCGGTAATATATAGGTCTTGGCGGTTTCATAATGACTTAAGGTGGCCCGCCCACAGGGCTGATAGCTCAGCGCTGTTAACAAGGATTCTGTCCTCCTGCCAGGACTCGCAAATGCTGGTCGATCTTCACAAATCTGGGTTTGAGAGGCCGGGAGACATGGAGTTTGAAGACTTCAGCCAGCCCATGAACCGCACCTCATCCGACAGCAGCCTGGGCAACCCCCGCGGCACCCTCGATAGCCGGCTGGACCCCCGCCTGCTGAGCAAGAACAAGACCAAGCGTTGGCCCTTCGGCAGGAAAAACAAGGTGGGGGCCCTGAGGCAGGGAGGGGAGGGGAGGACCCCTTGGGCGAGGCCACTTTGCCCTAATCTCATGTTCCTCTGCGCCTTGGGGTTGCTGGGGCAGCAGGTTTCTCTGAGCCGCTCTGGCTGCGCATTGGGGCGTGGGAAAAGGCGGGCACTGGGTTCGTTTCTGCCCATACACACCAGAGCCCTGAAATCCCAGGAAGGTGTTTGGTCCAGTGCCGTGCAGCGATCGGCCCTTGCCCCTGGAACCCGTTCCCCAGCTCAACATGCCAGTGGTGACCAGTCACCCTTGCCTTGATGGGGAGCAACCAGCAGGGTGCCCCCTGCCCTTTCCCTGTTCTCCAGCTGCTTTCCTGTCCTTCCTGTTCTCATGAAATATTTTGTTCTTTTGTCTGCGCTAACTCCCTGAATCTGGCTGTACCAAAATAACCTTTGGCTGTCTTGTCTGGACTCCAAGGGCTCTGTCCTGAGTGTGCCTCCTCTCTTCAGCTACTGGTCTTGTCAGCCACTTATCAGCAGTGGTGTAGGAGGTTAAGAGCTCATGTATCTAATCTGGAGGAACTGAGTTTGATTCCCCGCTCTGCCGCCTGAGCTGTGGAGGCTCATCTGGGGAATTCAGATTAGCCTGTACACTCCCACACACGCCAGCTGGGTGACCTTGGGCTAGTCACAGCTTCTCGGAGCTCTCTCAGCCCCACCTACCTCACAGGGTGTTTGTTGTGAGGGGGGAAGGGCAAGGAGATTGTCAGCCCCTTTGAGTCTCCTACAGAAAGGGGGGATATAAATCCAAACTCCTCCTCCTCCTCCTCCTCCTCCTCCTCCTCTTCTTCTTCTTCTTTTTCTTCTTCTTCTTCTTCTTCTTCTTCTTCTTATTATTATTATTATTATTATTATTATTATTATTATTATTATTATTATTATTATTATTATTATTATTATTATTATTGGGTTTTGTATACTGCCCTACTCCTGAAGGGCTCTGGGCGGTGAACAACATAAATCACATATATACAGTAACCCTTAAATACATTAAAACAATTTAAAACGCAGTGATCAGTAACAAAACAATGTCCGCAATAACCCTCATTAAAACCCTTGCGCGTGTCTCCCAGACCTGCCCACCCCAAACTACACAGACCCTGAAACCTGCTCCCACACGCAATTCCCAGTTGCCCTCTGTTGCTCTTAGCTCAGACCTGGGCATTATACGGCCCGCGGGCCACATCCGGCCCGCCGGATGACCCTGACTGGCCCCCCTGCTTTTTGGCCCGGCCCTCCACAGTATTTTCTGTTTCTTATGCGGCCCCATGGAAAAAATAATTGCCCACCCCTGTCTTAGCTGGTTGGGTAGTAGTGCTTTCCCTTAGCCAGCGTGGTGGAGTGGTTAAGAGCAGGTGCACTCTAATCTGGAGAACCGGGTTTGATTCCCTGCTCTGCCACATGAGCTATAGAGGCTTATCTGGGGAACTAGATTAGCCTGTGCACTCCAACACACACCAGCTGGGTGACCTTAGGCTAGTCACAGTTCCTTGAAGCTCTCTCAGTCCTACCTGTGGGGGGGGGGAGGAGGGAAAGGAGATTGTCAGCCCCTTTGAGTCTCCTTACAGGAGAGAAGGGGGGGTATAAATCCAAACTCTTCTTCTTCTTCAGTCCTTGATTGACCTCTGGGTAGAAGATTATAGCAGAGGTCCAAGGCCTGATTCCTCCATTTCTCCAGAGAGTCTTTTGTAACTTCTGCCTGAGCTATTTCCTGATGCAAGGCTTGTGGGCAGAGGCCTCCTTTGTGTCTCACCCATCATAGCCATTGTGAAGGTGTGTGCATTTTCCTTTACTCCTGTGCCTGTAGATCTGGCCTCCAAACTCTCTTCTTATGGCCCTCCTTATCCACCTCTGCCCTGGAACTCCTCCGGTGCAGAACTCAGCCGCCCAGATGCATATCTGTTGCTGTCCTACTGTTAGGTCTCCGATCTGAAGTCAGTAAACAGACTCTGGATTCCTGATTTATTGAAAGGCAGCAAGTACCTAGCTTGAGAAAGCCAGCTCTGCTCAGCCTGGCTTTCCTGGGCTCCTTTATCCTTGCCCAGTTCCCCCCTCCCAATTTCCCAGAGAAAGTGTGAAAATAAAGAGCAGAAAGTGTGAAAACAAAGAGCAGCAGTGGCGTAGGAGGTTAAGAGCTCGTGTATCTAATCTGAAGGAACCGGGTTTGATTCCCAGCTCTGAGCTGCGGAGGCTGATCTGGGGAATTCAGATTAGTCTGTACACTCCCACACATGCCAGCTGGGTGACCTTGGGCTAGTCACAGCTTCTCAGAGCTCTCTCAGCCCCACCTACCTCACAGGGTGTTTGTTGTGAGGGGGGAAGGGCAAAGAGATTGTCAGCCCCTTTGAGTCTCCTGCAGGAGAGAAAGGGGGGATATAAATCCAAATTCTTCTTCTTCTTCTTCTTGTTTGAGACTTAGGTGCCTCCAAGGCCGCGATAGGGATAGATGCAGCCACCTGGCTCGCCTCACCCCTCAGGCACAACAGGCAGAGGGACTCCTCAGGGTCATTCAGCCTAGTCATCTACGATTGATCGGCGTCAAAGGAATAAACAAGAGAAAGGAAAGGAAGAGAGGAAGTCCCCCTACGTATCAATCAGAGTGCAATCAGTCTTCAAAGTTGCAATCAGGTTACATATTCCAGATTTCAGTCCTAACATCTGCCCTTTGGCTGCATCGCTTTAGGACTGTGTAACTCCCCACCACCACAATCAACTGTGCTGCCTCTGGACACCAGTAAGCTTGCTGCCTGTTTTATTATTTCTCCTCCCGTATCCACAAACATCTCTGGCTCAAGAGGAATATGTTCATGGACATTTTTAAAAATCTCCAAAGGAGATATTTAAATTATGCCTTTGAGCTGTTCTGTGAGGAACAGTTGTGACCTCTACCGGAGATGCTTTGTACAACCAAGAAGAAAAGGAGGAGTTTGGATTTATATCCCCCCTTTCTCTCCTGTAAGGAGACTCAAAGGGACTTACAAACTCCTTTCTCTTCCCCCCATACAGCAAGGGGCTGAGAGAGCTCCGAAGAACTGTGACTAGCCCAAGGTCACCCAGCTGGCGTGTGTTGGAGTGCACAAGCTAATGTGGTTCACCAGATAAGCTTCCACAGCTGAAGTGGCAGAACAGAGAATCAAACCCGTTTCTCCAGATTAGTGTGCACCTGCTCTTAACCACTACACCTCTTGGATTTTTTTACAGCCACAGTGACTCCCTGTGTGTCCTTTCACTGTTCCTGGCTTACTCATCTCTCACTGGATGGAAAATTTGCAAATTTTGCAAAAAACCAACCACCCCAAAAAATACCCCACCAACCCACCCCAATATATACACACATTTTCCAGCCAAAGTACATTGATAAAATGAATACAAACTGCTGCTTGGTTTATGAATACATCTTCAGTTAAGCATCAGTTAAGAGCCCCTTGGGGATTGGGCGGTCTATAAATTTAAATAATAAATAAATAAATAAATCTTTTTAATCACTCAGTGCTGTGCCAGGAAAGGGTGGGAAAGGTATGAGTTACCGTATATACTCGCCTATAAGTCGACCCGGATAGAAGTCGAGGCACCTAATTTTACCACAACAATAACTGGGAAAACTTATTGACTCGAGTATAAGACTAGGGTGGGAAATGCAGCAGCTACTGGTAAATTTCAAAAATGAAAATAGATATCAATAAAAAATGTTTTTGAATATTTATTTCAAAGAAAAACAGGATGGTACCAACAATAACTTTAAAAGTTCTGAAGTGGAAAATATACCTCTCACAGACAGTATCTCTTCAGAGTTTCATAGGGAAGATGCTCAACAAGATCCCCCTTTAAAAAAGTCCCTACAGGTTCTCCTTTAACACGGATAGCTTACCATGACACAATGAAGATGCTTGCGCGGTGATGGCAGCCGCTGCCCCAAAGCAAGTCTGTTTTGCAGGTCTGCAAGCTCAGCCGTTCACTCGCGTATAAGTCGAGGGGGGCCTTTTTCAGCTCAAAAAATGTGCTGAAAAAGTAGGCTTATATGCGAGTATGTAAGGTATGTAGGAAAGGAAATGAGCTAGATAGAACAAGAAGTCCCAAAAATGGTCTGGAGTTATCAAGCATCTGCCCTCTCAGGATAGATTGAGTAGGACAGGGGTCTGCAACCTGTGGCTCTCCAGATGTTCATGGACTACAATTCCCATCAGCCCCTGCCAGTGTGGCCAATTGACTGTGCTGGCAGGGGCTGATGGGATTTGTAGTCCATGAACATCTGGAGAGCCACAGGTTGCAGACCCCTAGTAGCAGCAGTTAAATGTTCGCATGTATATGGCTGTGTGTGTTGTTCCAAGCATGTCCAGTTATGTTGCCTCCATAATCTTTACAGCAGCGAAACTAACTCTGTGGCTCATTTTATTTATTTATTCGATTTATAGACCACCCCATCCCCAAGGGGCTCTGACCGGTGTACAACATCAATATATATACAAATAAATAGAGATCCACAATAGTGACCACACAACAATCAATACAATAACTAAAATCCATTAAAATCTATTAAAACAGCAGTTAACATAACAATGACAGGCGTCCTATAACCCAATCCGTTAAAATCTCCCCCAAAAAGAAGGAGAGGCCAGACTCCTCTCTAGGAGGGTAACATAGATGGAACCAGAATTAAGGTGGTAAATAAATGCATAAAGCATAAGGGATGGGGCGGGGGCCACTCAGCGACTGGACATTCCAAAGGCCCGGCGGAACAACTCAGTCTTACAGGGCCTGCGGAACTCACCAAGGTCCCGCAGGGCCCAGACAGCTGGAGGAAGAGTGTTCCACCAGGCCGGGGCCAGGGCCATAAAGGTCCTGGCCCGTGTGGAGGCCAGCCGCATCATGGAGGGGCCAGGAACCAGGACATTTCCTCACTCCGTCCTGGTTCCTCACTCCGTCCTGGCAGCAATCCTTAGGAGAGGCTAGAGTGAGAGTTCAGAGATGACCATGTTCTTAACCAGAACACCCCCACCCCCCACCATGCGCACCAACACACCCACGGGTAGCAAGCGTGGTGCAACGATGAGCAGATCGGACACAGACTCCTGCTTCATGGTGCACGTAACACGAGCATACCGTGGGGATTTGCAGACAGATGCTAGCTGGTTTCCCTGGGGAGGGATTCTCTTCTGTAAGCCATGCCCCCAGAACTGTTTCAGAGCAGCAAGATGGTGTGGGAAGGAAGGCTGAACCTCCCCCTTCAACCCCCCATCATAACTGGGCCCCTACGGCAATGCAGAAGTGAGTTCCCGCAGGGGACTTGCAAGTACCATCTGTCTGTAAGTCTTCATGGCAGATTCACATGACATGTCACATTTAGTTGGGGCTTCCCACTGGGGGAGCTTGAGGGTCAGCCTCTGTCACTCTACCGCAGTGGTGGCGAACCTTTGGCACTCCAGATGTTATGGACTACAATTCCCATCGGCCCCTGCCAGCATGGCCAATTGTCCATGCTGGCAGGGGCTGATGGGAATTGTAGTCCATTGGTGGGGGGGGGGGGGGGTGGGGGGGGGGGGGGGTGGGGGGGGGGGGGGGTGGGGGGGGGGGGGGGTGGGGGGGGGGGGGGGTGGGGGGGGGGGGGGGTGGGGGGGGGGGGGGGTGGGGGGGGGGGGGGGTGGGGGGGGGGGGGGGTGGGGGGGGGGGGGGGTGGGGGGGGGGGGGGGTGGGGGGGGGGGGGGGTGGGGGGGGGGGGGGGTGGGGGGGGGGGGGGGTGGGGGGGGGGGGGGGTGGGGGGGGGGGGGGGTGGGGGGGGGGGGGGGTGGGGGGGGGGGGGGGTGGGGGGGGGGGGGGGTGGGGGGGGGGGGGGGTGGGGGGGGGGGGGGGTGGGGGGGGGGGGGGGTGGGGGGGGGGGGGGGTGGGGGGGGGGGGGGGTGGGGGGGGGGGGGGGTGGGGGGGGGGGGGGGTGGGGGGGGGGGGGGGTGGGGGGGGGGGGGGGTGGGGGGGGGGGGGGGTGGGGGGGGGGGGGGGTGGGGGGGGGGGGGGGTGGGGGGGGGGGGGGGTGGGGGGGGGGGGGGGTGGGGGGGGGGGGGGGTGGGGGGGGGGGGGGGTGGGGGGGGGGGGGGGTGGGGGGGGGGGGGGGTGGGGGGGGGGGGGGGTGGGGGGGGGGGGGGGTGGGGGGGGGGGGGGGTGGGGGGGGGGGGGGGTGGGGGGGGGGGGGGGTGGGGGGGGGGGGGGGTGGGGGGGGGGGGGGGTGGGGGGGGGGGGGGGTGGGGGGGGGGGGGGGTGGGGGGGGGGGGGGGTGGGGGGGGGGGGGGGTGGGGGGGGGGGGGGGTGGGGGGGGGGGGGGGTGGGGGGGGGGGGGGGTGGGGGGGGGGGGGGGTGGGGGGGGGGGGGGGTGGGGGGGGGGGGGGGTGGGGGGGGGGGGGGGTGGGGGGGGGGGGGGGTGGGGGGGGGGGGGGGTGGGGGGGGGGGGGGGTGGGGGGGGGGGGGGGTGGGGGGGGGGGGGGGTGGGGGGGGGGGGGGGTGGGGGGGGGGGGGGGTGGGGGGGGGGGGGGGTGGGGGGGGGGGGGGGTGGGGGGGGGGGGGGGTGGGGGGGGGGGGGGGTGGGGGGGGGGGGGGGTGGGGGGGGGGGGGGGTGGGGGGGGGGGGGGGTGGGGGGGGGGGGGGGTGGGGGGGGGGGGGGGTGGGGGGGGGGGGGGGTGGGGGGGGGGGGGGGTGGGGGGGGGGGGGGGTGGGGGGGGGGGGGGGTGGGGGGGGGGGGGGGTGGGGGGGGGGGGGGGTGGGGGGGGGGGGGGGTGGGGGGGGGGGGGGGTGGGGGGGGGGGGGGGTGGGGGGGGGGGGGGGTGGGGGGGGGGGGGGGTGGGGGGGGGGGGGGGTGGGGGGGGGGGGGGGTGGGGGGGGGGGGGGGTGGGGGGGGGGGGGGGTGGGGGGGGGGGGGGGTGGGGGGGGGGGGGGGTGGGGGGGGGGGGGGGTGGGGGGGGGGGGGGGTGGGGGGGGGGGGGGGTGGGGGGGGGGGGGGGTGGGGGGGGGGGGGGGTGGGGGGGGGGGGGGGTGGGGGGGGGGGGGGGTGGGGGGGGGGGGGGGTGGGGGGGGGGGGGGGTGGGGGGGGGGGGGGGTGGGGGGGGGGGGGGGTGGGGGGGGGGGGGGGTGGGGGGGGGGGGGGGTGGGGGGGGGGGGGGGTGGGGGGGGGGGGGGGTGGGGGGGGGGGGGGGTGGGGGGGGGGGGGGGTGGGGGGGGGGGGGGGTGGGGGGGGGGGGGGGTGGGGGGGGGGGGGGGTGGGGGGGGGGGGGGGTGGGGGGGGGGGGGGGTGGGGGGGGGGGGGGGTGGGGGGGGGGGGGGGTGGGGGGGGGGGGGGGTGGGGGGGGGGGGGGGTGGGGGGGGGGGGGGGTGGGGGGGGGGGGGGGTGGGGGGGGGGGGGGGTGGGGGGGGGGGGGGGTGGGGGGGGGGGGGGGTGGGGGGGGGGGGGGGTGGGGGGGGGGGGGGGTGGGGGGGGGGGGGGGTGGGGGGGGGGGGGGGTGGGGGGGGGGGGGGGTGGGGGGGGGGGGGGGTGGGGGGGGGGGGGGGTGGGGGGGGGGGGGGGTGGGGGGGGGGGGGGGTGGGGGGGGGGGGGGGTGGGGGGGGGGGGGGGTGGGGGGGGGGGGGGGTGGGGGGGGGGGGGGGTGGGGGGGGGGGGGGGTGGGGGGGGGGGGGGGTGGGGGGGGGGGGGGGTGGGGGGGGGGGGGGGTGGGGGGGGGGGGGGGTGGGGGGGGGGGGGGGTGGGGGGGGGGGGGGGTGGGGGGGGGGGGGGGTGGGGGGGGGGGGGGGTGGGGGGGGGGGGGGGTGGGGGGGGGGGGGGGTGGGGGGGGGGGGGGGTGGGGGGGGGGGGGGGTGGGGGGGGGGGGGGGTGGGGGGGGGGGGGGGTGGGGGGGGGGGGGGGTGGGGGGGGGGGGGGGTGGGGGGGGGGGGGGGTGGGGGGGGGGGGGGGTGGGGGGGGGGGGGGGTGGGGGGGGGGGGGGGTGGGGGGGGGGGGGGGTGGGGGGGGGGGGGGGTGGGGGGGGGGGGGGGTGGGGGGGGGGGGGGGTGGGGGGGGGGGGGGGTGGGGGGGGGGGGGGGTGGGGGGGGGGGGGGGTGGGGGGGGGGGGGGGTGGGGGGGGGGGGGGGTGGGGGGGGGGGGGGGTGGGGGGGGGGGGGGGTGGGGGGGGGGGGGGGTGGGGGGGGGGGGGGGTGGGGGGGGGGGGGGGTGGGGGGGGGGGGGGGTGGGGGGGGGGGGGGGTGGGGGGGGGGGGGGGTGGGGGGGGGGGGGGGTGGGGGGGGGGGGGGGTGGGGGGGGGGGGGGGGGGGGGGGGGGGGGGGTGGGGGGGGGGGGGGGTGGGGGGGGGGGGGGGTGGGGGGGGGGGGGCGGGGGGGGGCGGGGGGGTTGGGGGGGGGGGGGGGGGGGGGGGGGGGGGTTGGGGGGGGGGGGGGTTGTGGGGGGGGGGGGGGTGGGGGGGGGGGGTGTGGGGGGGGGGCGGCGTGGGGGGGGCGGGGGGGTGGGGGGGGGGGGGTGGGGGGGGGGGGGGGGTGGGGACCTCACAACAAACACCCTGTGAGGTAGGTGGGGCTGAGAGAGCTCCGAGAAGCTGTGACTAGCCCAAGGTCACCCAGCTGGCGTGTGTGGGAGTGCACAGGCTAATCTGAATTCCCCAGATAAGCCTCCACAACTCAAGCGGCAGAGCTGGGAATCAAATTTAGCCGCTTTCATGCCTCCTTCTGGAAGCTGAACAAAAGACAGCGCCGGTTTGGCTTTCAGCCTCTGACCTCTGATCCAGCTCCTTCTGCAGCTCCCGATTTTTTTCTTCAATCTTCTGCTGCAGTTTCTTCCTCCTCTGCTCTGGAGGCAGGTGGCTGAAGTCTTCTGTGATCACCGTCTGGCACCATAGAAAGAAACAGAGATCAGCCTTCGATCCGGCCTACCTCACTGCGGACTGCCCCGACGACCCTTCCCTCCAACAACATCACAGGGCACCAAAAGATCTGCTTCAGCTGTTCCCAACCCGTGGTAGAGGGGACACTCATTCTAAAGGGCTTGCAGGAACCATTCCAGGTCTTGGAAGCTAAGCAGGGTCGGCTCTGCTCAGTATTTGGACGGGAGACCGCTAAGGAAGGCCAGGGTCTCCATACAGAACCAAACAATGGCAAGCCGCCTCTGTTTAGTCGAAGGCTTTCACAGCTGGAATCACTTGGGTGCTGTGTGGTTTCCGGGCTGTATGGCCGTGTTCTAGCAGCATTCTCTCCTGACGTTTCGCCTGCATCTGTGGCTGGCATCTTCAGAGGATCCTCTGAAGATGCCAGCCACAGATGCAGGCGAAACGTCAGGAGAAAATGCTACTTACTAAGCCATACATTATATTTCCACACAGCACCAAAGTGATTCCAGCTGTGAAACGCCTTCGACTAAACAGAAATGACTTGCCATTGTTTGGTTCTGTATGGAGACCCTGGCCTTCCTTAGCGGTCTCCCGTCCAAATACTGAGCAGAGCCGACCCTGCTTAGCTTCCAAGACCTGGAATGGTTCCTGCAAGCCCTTTAGAATGAGTGTCCCCTCTACCCGCGAGGTTGGGAGCAGCTGAAGCAGATCTTTTGGTGCCCTGTGATGTTGTTGGAAGGAAGGGTCGTCGGGGAGCAGTCCGCGGTGAGGTAGGCAGGATCGAAGGCTGATCTCTGTTTCTTTCTATGGTGCCAGGCGGTACGATCACAGAAGACTTCCAGCCACCTGCCTCCAGAGCAGAAGGGAGGAAGAAACTGCAGCAGAAGATTGAAGAAAAAAATCGGGAGCTGCAGAAGGAGCTGGATCAGAGGTCAGAGGCTGAAAGCCAAACCGGCGCTGTCTTTTGTTCAGCTTCCAGAAGGAGGCATGAAAGCGGCTAAATTTGATTCCCAGCTCTGCCGCTTGAGTTGTGGAGGCTTATCTGGGGAATTCAGATTAGCCTGTGCACTCCCACACACGCCAGCTGGGTGACCTTGGGCTAGTCACAGCTTCTCGGAGCTCTCTCAGCCCCACCTACCTCACAGGGTGTTTGTTGTGAGGGGGGAAGGGCAAGGAGATTGTCAGCCCCTTTGAGTCTCCTGCAGGAGAGAAAGGGGGGATATAAATCCAAACTCTTCTTCTTCTTCTTCTAAATTAATTGGGTGTCACTTTTGCAACTGAGGGTTCAAAATGTGGGTCTGTCAGGACTCACAGTTAAACTTGATGGTGACAAACGTTTTATCAGTACCTTATGCCGGTGTGAAAAGATGGCTGCCCGGGCGGTCTTGTTAGCCAGCGTGGTGTGGTGGTTAAGAGCAGGTGTACTCTAATCTGGAGAACCGGGTTTGATTCTCCGCTCTGCCACTTGAGCTGTGGAGGCTTATCTGGTGAGCCAGATTGGCTTGTGCACTTCAATGCACACCAGCTGGGTGACCTTGGGCTAGTCACAGTTCTTTGGAGCTCTCTCAGCCCCACCCACCTCACAGGGTGTTTGTTGTGAGAAGGGGGGAAGGGAAAGGAGATCGTAAGTCCCTTTGAGTCTCCTTACAGGAGAGAACCGGGGTGGGGGGGATATAAATGCAAACAACTCCTCTTCCTCCTCCTCCTCCTCCTGCTGCTGCTGCTGCTGCCTTCATGGAATCCGCAAAGTTTTGTCCAGTAACCAACTCTCTGTCTCCCTTCTTTCAGGGATGCCTTAAATAAGATGAAGGACGTCTATCAGAAGACACCCCAGATGGGAGACCCCAGCAGCTTGGAGCCAAAGATCTCAGAGACCCTCGGCAACATCGAGAGGCTGCACCTAGAAATCCAGAAGTATGAAGTAAGAGAAGCTGGGGGCGTCCATCTGCCTGGCTTTTTCTGGATGTCTCTTTCCTTTTGCGGGCCCAAGTCACCCAGCACTCGTGCCCAGACGTGGCCGCCAGAGGGCTGCATTCCCACTCCAGACCAGTTCCAGGTTTAGGGAGACCCTGGGCAGACAGTGAATGCCCCTTCTCCCCATCTCCATCAGGACCCCTATTCATGGGTTCCTTGCAGCCTATCTCCACACCCCTGTGTGTTCTTCCTTCCTCAGCCTTCACTCTGACTGTGGTCGATTCCGCACTTGTGTTATCGACCTCAGTTCGAGCTGCGTTCGACCTAAGTGCTCCGCACAACCACTGGGATTGACGTGGTTTTGTACCAGCTTCGCCCCGTGTAACGGTCAAATTTCCGACTCCAGTTGGGAGCTACTACTTTTTCAGGGAACCACGCTCGAACTCAGCTCGATTCCTGTAAAGTGAGGAATCTCTGGTGCCAGGAGTCCCCCATTCAGCCAGTCACAGCTGAGGGTTTCGGGCATGCGTACAGCTGGCCAATCAAAAAACGCCACCTTCGTCCCTCCATTCCTGTGGCAGTTTTTTTTATAACGTGTGTGGGCATAGACGGAACATGGCCGTAGAACAGTAGCCAATCGGAACGGAGCGGCAAAGAGGCACAGGATAATCCAGCCCTCCGAGCTGCGATCAAGCTGGTTGCAGTGGGGAACAACAGTGACTTCGACCTAGGTCAGTACCCTTCTCAGGGAACTGGGTCGAACCTATTTTACTCGTGTGCGGAATCGCCCTGTATGTCCTTTTACCAGCGGTGCTGGGAGATGTGTGCAGATGGGAACACCCCCACTGTGGCTGCCAGGAGTAACCCCCCCCCCCCAGTAATTTTTCCCTAGCAGCCTGTGCTTGGGGGGCATCTGAGGCCGTGAGCCTTACTGGACACCTGAGCCCTTGAGCCCTTCTGGGCTAGGAAATCACTGGAGATTTAGCAGGACAGCCTGGGGAAGGGACAGAAAAGAGGCCATAGACCAGGGGTCTGCATCCTGCGGCTCTCCTTGAACATCTGGAGAGCTGCAGGTTGTAGACCCCTGCCATAGACTGAGCCCCCCCTGCAAAGTGTCCATTTTCTCCTGGAGAACTGATCTCTATCACCTGGAGCTCAGCTGTAATTCCAGGAGATCTCCCAACCTATCTGTAGGTTGGCAACCATATCCACAGGTCTTAACACGTGTGACCACTCCTGAGAAAACCCTGAGATGCTGTGTATCCAGTTACCGGTAGATTGTGCTCTGTGTGTATTAAGCGTTAAGAGACTGAGGGAATCACGTCTCTTTTGCGCCTTGGGAGCAGCAGTGGCGTAGTAGTTAAGAGCAGGTGCACTCTAATTTGGGGAGCCGGGTTTGATTCCCCGCTCTGCCACTTGAGCTGTGGAGGCTTATCTGGGGAACCAGATTAGCTTGTGCACTCCAACACATGCCAACTGGGTGACTTTGGGCTAATCACAGTTCTTCGGTTCTTCGGAGCCCCACACACCACATAGGATCTTTGTTGTGGTGAGGAAGGGCAAGGAGATTGTAAGCCCCTTTGAGTGTCATACAGGAGAGAAAGGGGGGGTATAAATCCAAACTCTTCTCCATGGTTTGTCCTGAAGGTCATAGGATGAAGAGGGGGTGGGTTTTGGTGCAGATCTGTGCGGTGAGTCAAAAACAGCAGGATCAGATGGGACATCATCATAGGTTGTGGCTTCAGGAGTATTGAGTTTCATGTCTCTGTGCACAGTTGGGAGGGTCAGCCTTGTTAGTGGTGGCACCACCCTTCTTGAAAGAACACTTATGCGGCAAAACCCCACCCCTCACCCTTCTTCTGGGTCCGTGCAGGCTTGGCTGACAGATGCAGAAGGCAGGATGCTGAATAACCGCCCCGACACGGTCACACGGTATAACCGCCACCTGGATCATGCCAGCACCCTGAACAACAACACCTGTTCACACGAGAAGGACAGGTGAGAGCAAGTTTGGGCCTGGAAGGGGGTGGGTGCGTGGAAGTTCTGCCAGCTGTGAGAGCCAGCTTGGCGAAGTGGTTAAGAGGGGTGACTTCTAAGCTGAAGAACTGGGTTTGATTCCCCACTCCTCCGCATGAGGGGTGGATTCTAATTTGAGGAACTGGCTTTCATGGCTGCTCACACACATGACGCCTGGTGGGTGACCTTGGGCCCATCACAGTTGCCTCCCTCAGCTCCCCCACCCCACAAGGCATAGGTGTCAAATTCATGGCCCTCCTGTGCCACAAGGTGTCTGTTGTGGGGAGAGGAAGGAAAGGAGTTTTTCAGACTCCTTTCCATAAAGACAAAGCAGGTATAAATCCAAACTTTTCTTCTTCCCTTCTGGCAGCTGTGCAGGGCCCCGTGCATGGGGATCGTGGGAGGGTGGGGGATGGCTTGGAAGCACCCAAGATCTCCACCGTGGGGTGGGGGGTGGGGGGGTTGGCTTCAACTGCTTTCTGGGTGGCGTGGGTCTTGCTGAGGTCTTTTCAGTGACTTCTGGTGTAACTGAGTTCTCTATACCTTGCATGTTCGCTCTTGATGGCAAGTTTGTTTATTTATCCATTTACTTTGTTTATGCCGCACCTTTCTCCCTAGAGGGGACTCGAGGTGGCTTACAAACTTCTCTTCCATTCCTGTGAGGAAGGTTAGGCTGAGAGACTCTGAATGGCCCAACACCAGCCAGCGATCTTCCGTGGCAGAGAGGGAATTAATACTTGCTTTTTCTGCATCCTAGGGCCCAACACTAACCACTACACCACCTTGTTTTTCCGGAAGCAATGGAGAGACAGGCGTTGGTCTAACATTCATTGCTTATCGCTGTGAATTTGGACCATTCCCCCAATGTTGGAGTGGAGGACCTGGCTGGGAAAGGGTGCAGGAAACTCTCCCTGGATCCACACCCGTTTCTCTGACCCACAGACCACATGGTTTTCCTTTTCAGGAGAAAGCATCAAATAGAGGCTGAAAAGCCCCCTCTGTACTGGGGCTCAGCTCTTCTCCCCTCCCCCTTTTCCCTTGAGAGCCAGCGTGGTGTAGTGGTTAAGAGCAGGTACACTCTAATCTGGAGAACCAGATTAGCTTGTGCACTCCCAACACGCACCAGCTGGGTGACCTTGGGCTAGTCACAGTTCTTCGGAGCTCTGTCCGCCCCACCCGCCTCACAGGGTGTTTGTTGGTGGGAAGGGAAAGGAGACTGTAAGCCACTTTGAGTCGCCTTTCAGGAGAGAAAAGGGAGATATAAATCCAACTTTTCTTCTTCTTCTTCTGTAAGAAGAAGAGAACCAGATATACAGGGCTTCCAGTGTGGTTCCCCTGGGTGCAGTGACACCCACCAATTGCTTTTTTAGAAAGAGTGTGAGGCTTTTGGCCAAGAAGGATTCTGATTGGCTGTGCCAGATTAAGACACATCCTATTAAACCAGTGGTTCTCAACCTGTGGGTCGCGACCCCTTTGGGGGCCGAACGACCGTTTCACAGGGGTCGCCTAAGACTCTCTGCATCAGTGTTCTCCATCTGTAAAATGGATAAATGTTAGGGTTGGGGGTCACCACAACATGAGGGACTGTATTAAAGGGTCGCAGCATTAGGAAGGTTGAGAACCACTGTGTTAAACTGAGCTTCTGCCTGAAAAGTTGAAGAGGTACTACTGGAATTATATACAAACTCGTTCCTTGACATTTTGCGGTTGGCTCCACCCCCTCTGGCAGCCATTTTGTGTGATTGCACCCACTGCGCTATGCCAGAATTCCAAATATGCCAGCAGGCTGAAAAAGGTTGGGGACCCCAATTACAGTAATAAATTAGCGGGAAACAGTTTACCACATCTCAAAAAGGATATCGAAGAGATAGAAAAAGTGCAGAGAAGGGCAACGAGGATGATTGAAGGATTGGAGCACCTTCCTTATGAGGAGAGGCTACAGCGTTTGGGACTCTTTAGTTTGGAGAGGAGACGTCTGAGGGGGGATATGATTGAAGTCTATAAAATTATGCATGGGGTAGAAAATGTTGACAGAGAGAAATTTTTCTCTCTTTCTCACAATACTAGAACCAGGGGGCATCCATTGAAAATGCTGGGGGGAAGAATTAGAACTAATAAAAGGAAACACTTCTTCACGCAACGTGTGATTGGTGTTTGGAATATGCTGCCACAGGTGATGGCCACTCACCTGGATAGCTTTAAAAGGGGCTTGGACAGATTTATGGAGGAGAAGTTGATTGATGGCTACCAATCTTGATCCTCTTTGATCTGAGATTGCAAATGCCTTAACAGTCCAGGTGCTCGGGAGCAACAGCCGCAGAAGGCCCTTGCTTTCACATCCTGCATGTGAGCTCCCAAAGGCACCTGGTGGGCCACTGCGAGTAGCAGAGAGCTGGATTAGATGGACTCTGGTCTGATCCAGCTGGCTTGTTCTTATGTTCTTATGTTCTTAAATGTCAGCACATCACAAACATTACCTCTGATATATGCAAAGCCCTGCAAGTGAAGGCGCACCTTACAGGTGAGGGCGCATGAGTCTGAATCCATGCCAGTCTCTAGCCACCTGATACATTTGTGGCAAAGGTGAGATTGGAGCTGGTTGCTGTGTTGCATTTCCCTGCTTGTTCTTGGTATGGAACACCCAGGGACAAAATACAGGACTGACGAGCCAACTGCAAATTGGGTGGCTAATAATATCACACGCAGACACAACGCATACTTGACGGGCTGCTTGTGTGCGCCGTGTTCACACCTGAATGTACAGAAAACAAGTCCTGACTGGCAGGGCAGTTGGGCGCAATTATAAACTGACTTCCAGAGGAGGTGGAGCCAATCACAAAATGTCAATGGGCATTTGTGGGTGTTAGCTGTGGGGGTGGGAAGCAGCCGGGGGGGGGGGGGTTGGTCAGATTTGGAGAAGAATTTTTGGAGAAGAATTTTAGCCTGCCAGCGCAGCTCCCTCAACGCTTGCCCTTAACCCCTTGCAGCCCAGACGCCACCCTCTCCGACGAAAGCCAGGACACCCTGAACCAGCCCATCTACACGGAATTTGACGAGGACTTTGAAGAAGACCTGGCCTCTCCCGTGGGCACCTGTGTGGCCTTGTACCAGTTTGAAGGTACCTGCTCAACCGCTCTCACGTTGACGAGAAGCAAATTTGGCACCCTTAGCTTGGGAGGGTCGCGGTGTTGCATACCTTGTGCCAAAGGCAACAGGAGATGGGAGGTCTTGTTTTCCATTCTGCTCTATCCTAACTTGCCACCTGTTTGAGGGATGGGAGGAAGACGTTTGACTGAATTGTCGTGTAAATTGTGCGTTTTCTTTTTCTCTCCTTGCCACCCCTGTCAGAATTACAACCTCGGGCCTAAACGCCCTGCAGAAATCAGCTTCCCTTCATGTAGAATTGTTTTGTGCAAATAATGTTAAGCTGTGCAAATCAAACAGCCTAACTTTTCTTACAGTTATACTCCCGCTACTGGTAGCTTCTCTGATTTCCAGGCGCCCGATTCGTTTACTTGATGCCGCTATTTAGCCACGGCATCGGACTTTTCTGATCGTTCACCAGGTTATGTACTGCTAATGCACAGCATGAGGCTTTCGACTTCTTGAAAAGTCCATAACCCCTTGGACTCCTGAGATTTCAGCTTTCAGGGATCATCCGCCATTTGGGTAACAGAAAATGCCAACAAATGGCAGCAGACAGGGTTTCCCAAGCTAGAGGCAGACAGGGGTGGCTTCACCTTCCACCACTTAACTTAGTAAAACAGTGCAGGCTGGAGAAGCGGCCTGTTCCCTTCAGGCTGGAAATGGCCTGGTGGGAACTACACTTCCCAGGAGTCCTTGCCTTTGTGGAGCCACCTTGCTCGTCCCATCCGAGTACCAACAGGGCCGACCCTGCTTAGCTTATGAGATCCGATGAGATCAGGTTAGCCTGGGCCAGGGCTCTGCAACCTGCGGCTCTCCAGATGTGCATGGACTACAATTCCCATCACCCCTTGCCAGCATGGCCAATTCAGGGCATTCGCCTCTTTCTGTCCTTCAATATCCTTCTGGGATATTTCTACCAAGAGACAGTCAGGTCTGCAAATCCTTCGCCTCACTGAGCTAGCAGCATCAAATGATACTCATCCCTCTCCACCTCTGGCACTAGGCAGATGGTTGCAAACAGATAGGACCGTACTTTTAAAAATAAAGGCAATAAAGGAAGCTGAATTGTGTGGTTGTTGTGGGTTTTCCGGGCTGTGTGGCCATGGTCTGGTAGATCTTGTTCCTAACGTTTCACCTGCATTTGTGGCTGGCATCTTCAGAGGTGTATCACAGAGGGAAGTCTGTTACACACTGTGTAACAGTGTAAGACTTCTCTCTGTGATACACCTCTGAAGATGCCAGCCACAGACGCAGGCAAAGCATTAGGAACACGATCTACCAGACCATGGCCACACAGCCCGGAAAACCCACAACAACCAGTTGAATTCGGCCATGAAAGCCTTCGACAATATACTGAATTGTGTGCTTCGCACCCCATCCAGCACCTCTCTTGCAGAACTGCAGCACGCAGGTGATGCCATCAGGATCTTCCTGCTGGCGCAGTAGGGAGGAGAGCTTTGCCACTCTGGTCCCCCATGGGTGTGGGGGTTCATTTCTGCATGCCTGCATACAGAGTCGTAGCTGGGCCATACTGCGCAGGTACGCACTTTGTGTTCTTTGCACCTCCTCCCCATCCACGGCACCCTGCCCCCCCCCCCCCCGCGGTGCCCACACACACACACACACACTTACCTTAGCGAAACAGCGCAGGCTGGAGAAGCGGCCTGTTCCCTTCAGGCTGAAAACGGCCTTGTGGGAACTACACTTCCCTGAGACCTTGGGGCTTGCAAGTGTAGTTCCCACCAGGCCATTTTCAGCCTGAAGGGAACAGGCCACTTCTCCAGCCTGCACTGTTTCACTAAGGTAAGTGGGGGAAGGTGATTTTCCCTCCCCTAGATGCACACCCGGTGCAACGCACAACCCTCCTTCCCCCCTCCCCCCGTAGCTCCACCTCTGCCTGCGTAGCTATGCATGTGTTGCTGGAAATTAAAAAAAGAGAGAGAAATGGCTCCATGCAAAGGCGCAAAAGCAACCCAGATTGTTTCCATGGGCTCCAATCGCCACTGGCGCAGCACGCATGTGAATGGGGAAAAGGAAAACAACTTCCTGTGTAATGGTTGCAACCCGTTATAAATTTGCCGCAAAGAAACCAGCATTTCCTGACTCCCGCCCCCCACCATTTGCTGTCTTGGAGCATCACGTGTTTTTTGGCC
The DNA here is from genome assembly GCF_021028975.2 of Sphaerodactylus townsendi. Taxonomy (NCBI): domain Eukaryota; kingdom Metazoa; phylum Chordata; class Lepidosauria; order Squamata; family Sphaerodactylidae; genus Sphaerodactylus; species Sphaerodactylus townsendi. The sequence goes on from NC_059427.1 coordinate 159,268,678, forward strand.
TTCCTTTGCATGGCTGATTTGTTTTCTACATTTATAGCCTGCCTTTCTCCCCAAGACTTAAAGCGGACTATGCAGCAACAGAGGGAATGTCAACTCAATGCATGGCAGCTGTGAAAAAGGCAAACTCTATGCTGGGGATAATTAGGAAAGGAATTGAGAATAAAACTGCAAAGATTGTCATGCACTTATATAAAGCAGTGGTGCGACCGCACTTGGAGTACTGTGTTCAGTTCTGGTCGCCTCATCTCAAAAAGGATATTGAAGAGATAGAAAAAGTGCAGAGAAGGGCAACCAGGATGATTGAGGGACTGGAGCACCTTCCTTATGAGGAGAGGCTGCAGCGTTTGGGACTCTTTAGTTTGGAGAGGAGACGTCTGAGGGGGGATATGATTGAAGTCGATAAAATTATGCACGGGGTAGAAAATGTTGACAGAGAGAGATTTTTCTCTCTTTCTCACAATACTAGAACCAGGGGGCATTCATTGAAAATGCTGGGGGGAAGAATTAGAACTAATAAAAGGAAACACTTCTTCACGCAACGTGTGATTGGTGTTTGGAATATGCTGCCACAGGAGGTGGTGATGGCCACTAACCTGGATAGCTTTAAAAGGGGCTTGGACAGATTTATGGAGGAGAAGTCGATTGATGGCTACCAATCTTGATCCTCTTTGATCTGAGATTGCAAATGCCTTTACAGACCAGGTGCTTGGGAGCAACAGCCGCAGAAGGCCCTTGCTTTCACATCCTGCATGTGAGCTCCCAAAGGCACCTGGTGGGCCACTGCGAGTAGCAGAGAGCTGGACTAGATGGACTCTGGTCTGATCCAGCTGGCTTGTTCTTATGTTCTTATGTTCCCGTTTCTTTTTCCCCCACCAGGTTCTAGCGAGGGCACCATATCTATGCAGGAGGGTGAAGAGCTCAGCTTGATGGAGGAAGACAAAGGGGATGGGTGGTCCCGCGTCCGACGAAGCAAAGGGGGGGAGGGATACGTCCCCACCTCCTACCTGCGCGTCAGCCTAAACTGAACGGGGGGGGGGGCGGGAGGAGCGAGCGAGCGGCATCCCAAAAGCTGCGACTTGGACCTTGCGAACCAACCTTGGGGGTGCAGCATTTCAGGTCGCTCGGTACCTGCCTGTTGGGAAACGTCAAAGAAGGAACACTCTGCCAAATTACTGCTGCAGAGGTCAGGGAGCGAGATAATCGCCTTCCTCCAGAGGAAAAAAAAGCTCTCGGGCGAGAGAGGGGGTGAAAGACGGGCTTCCTTCTGCTATGCACCCAACTAGTAACGCTTTTCCCTGCACCAGCTTCTGATGTAAGCACAGCTCTGCCACAGTCCTAGGGAATGGTTCTCCAGCCAGGAGTGAACATCACCCCCACACCCAACTCCATGGACATTGGAAACATGGAGCATATAAAAAAGGGACGCTCCTTTCTGTCTGCAGAGTGGGGGGCCAGCGGGACTGCTCGAAACAGCTCTTTTCCCTTCCTGCCAGCAAGGCGCAGGCTGAGTGGAGCAGAGCTACCTCTCTCCCTCCTCGATGCTGCACTCGGCACGCCGTGTCTGCCCCCACAGCGCCTCCAGGCGTGGTGCCTCTGAGAATGGGTCTGTGGGGGCATCTGGGCCTCCCACCCCGTGCTGTTGCTGCTGGGCCGGTCTTGGGCTCTCCTTTCACAAGAGGCCCTGCACCTCCGGGAGAACAGCTGTGTGCTTGGGAAGGCTGGTCAGCTGACCTTAGGGGGCGGGGGCAGCTGCCCGCAAGCAAACTTGTGGAGAGGGCAGCCTCCAGGCCAATTCTGGCTGCTAACCAACATCCAGGTTCTCTTTCCTTGAATGCACTTTATTTGGCCTGGACTCGAGGCCCCTGGCCCACTCTGCCCTTGGAAAGTGCCTATCTCGAGTCCCTTTCCCAGTGGCCTTTGCAGCCAGGAACACCTGGCACGCTGTGCCCCCTCCCCGCAATTTCTCTCTCAACCCCTCCCCTTCTCCCCCCCGCTCCCAACCTCTGTATTTTGTGTGGTGTCTTTAAAAAAAAATACTAATGTATTAGCCTTTTTATACAGTGACCAATTTATTTTACTACTTGGTTTAGCCTATTGACTGGCATGAACTGTGCATACCTGTAGGCCCCTCCCCCAGGGGGTTCCTGAGCCACCTTCTCTCTCTGGAGATGTAGAATGTATTTCCAGGTCAGCCTGGTGCCTTTTTACACACTCTGAAATTGCAGATAAAATTAGCTTATGGGCTGCCTCTGCAGTCGGGAGGTTGTGTTCATTTGTTCCTCTGGCCTTTTAATATGTAAAAATGCTCTTCGCTTGATACTTGTGGACACTCAAGGTCTTGGGCTTACCTCTGTTCTCCCCCTCTCCCCCAAATCCAAACACACGACATGAGACAATTGGGGAGGGGGGGGGTTATCCTCTGAGCCTGCTTCCTCACCTCCAGCCTTGACGGGCTACTGCCCACACTTTTGTTTTGAACATCCACATCCTGGCTGTCTGGCTGTTTGCCGCCTTCTCTCCCCTCCCCATCTAGGAAATGCCGCTGCAGTTAGGACTAATGACAGCCGAGAGAAAGGACCCTCTCAAGCACTGGCGTAATGCCCATTGGGCAAGGTGGGCAGCTGCCCAGGGCATCACCTTGTGGGGGGCATCAAAATGCTGGGTTTGTTTTGGGGTATTTTTAGTGGTTTTCCATTTTTGGCCTGCAGGGGGTGCAGTTTTTAGGCTAGCGGTACCAAAATTTCAGCGTATCATCAGGAGACTGTCCTTATGCTACCCCCCAAGTTTGGTGAGGTTTGGTTCAGGGAGTCCAAAGTTATGGACTCCCAAAGGCTGATTCCAAGGAGTTTTGACCTAACTCCAGACAAAGGGCTGCACAGGGCACGCAATTTGGGGATTAGCTCCCATTGGAAACAATGGGGGATGGGGCACCCCCTTTGGGAGTCCATAACTTTGGACTCCGTGAACCAAACCTCACCAAACTTGGGGGGGTAGCATAAGGACAGTCTCCTGATGATACGCTGACATTTAAGTGCTGATATGTCTAAAAATGCACCCCCTGCAGGCACCAATGTCCTGGTGCAAAAAAATTTGGTCGTGGTGGAGTGGCCGCCTATTGGGGGGGGGGGCGCATCCAACTCAGGTTTTGCCCAGGGCTACAGTTTGCCTCGTTACGTCCCTGCTCTCAAGGAAGCAGAGGGCAGGAGAGTTAAGGCAGGAAGCCCAAAGGACCCCGGCTCCCCCTTCTGTACGGCCGCCCACTATAGTATGATGAAAGTAGATTCCTTTGAAATGTGTTGGCAGGGAGTGTTACGGGTCTCCTAAACCGCCCAAAAACCAAACCAGCAGATCCCAGATCAAATCTGTCCATAGAAGCTAAAATGACTCAACTGAAGTTCTCGTGTTTTGGTCACATAACGAGAAGAGGAAGACAAGTCACCGGAGAAGGAAAAACAGCGCTTTGGAAAGGTTTGGAGGCAGAAGAAAAGAGGGAGGCTTGACATGAAACGGGCTGGTTCCATAATGGGAGACACAGTCCTCAGTTTGCAAGTTGTGGTGTGAAGTCGTTACGGGCGACGCAAGGAATAGGCGAGACGCAGCGATATCATCCGGTGGAGAGAAGCCAGTGGCGATATAGCGTGATCCGTGGATCTGGCTACTCTGCCGAACTGGGGTCCCTGGCACCTTTTATTAGGGTTTTTGGGAAGGCGAGAGAGCGGGAGAATGTTGCACAATACATGAATCATAGGGGCTGCGTACGTGCAGGAGGAAACGTTCCTGTCTGGACCTAATCCATACCTGGGGGTATGCACCTTTTGTCCCTTTGTCCAGAACATCTTGTGACCCGTGAGTCATGGGGGTCTTGTGACCGGTGAGGGTGCTTGCCCAGAGGGCAACAGATGGCACAGGCATTCCTGTGCTCTGTCTGAAGCTCTGCCGGGTTCGCTGGCTCACCCCTACATCGATGGACGTTGATTCATAGGGTTGCCACAGGTAGGAGGCATCTTGATGGGAACACGTACAGTAGTAGAAGAGGTGGGCAGAAGGAGCCTGTGTCCTCCCCCACTGGGGCTACACTGTTTGAACTTCTGCCTGCCAGCTGGGGCACACAGCAGCCTCTAGGACCAGGACACCGCATGGCTTTACGTTAAGGAGGGGGAAGTGAATCGACTTGTTCACATGAGACCAGCCCGAGGCGCACGCTCTACCATGGGGAAGGCCAGGACCACTTGTCCGGCTGATGAATTTCACAACTCCCAAAGCTGGTCTCCATCCGAAGTGCATTGCAGCCAGCGGATGCAGCAGCCCAGTACGGCTCCAGAGGCCACTTCTAGCGCGCCTCCCTGGCCTTGTGCCCATTCCAATAAGGCTGCGTTCATTTCCAGAAGGGTGAACCGACACTGCCCCAGCCTCATTCACTCTAGTTTCTGGGAAAGGACGGTCAGAATCCTGTCGAATTTTCGGTGGCGCTCGGTCCTGCCTGCTTCAGCTCCTTTGCTGCCCCAGAATAACAGAAGGGCAAACTCTGTTCTGAAAGCTTCCAGAAGCTCAGGGAAGGCTTGGAGTCCTAGAGGGAGGAAAGAAAATACCAAAGGAGTGAGCCTGGGGAAGAGCCGGGTAGAAGAAGAAGAGGAGTTTGGATTTATATCCCCCCCTTTCTCTCCTGCAGGAGACTCAAAGGGGCTTACAATCTCCTTGCCCTTCCCCCCTCACAACAAACACCCTGTGAGGTGGGTGGGGCTGAGAGAGCTCCGAGAAGCTGTGACTAGCCCAAGGTCACCCAGCTGGCGTGTGTGGGAGTGTACAGGCTAAACTGAATTCCCCAGATCAGCCTCCGCAGCTCAGGCGGCAGAGCGGGGAATCAAACCCGGTTCCTCCAGATTAGATACATGAGAACCTCCTACGCCACTGCTGCTGCTCTTAACCTCCTATGCCACTGCTGCTGAGTGCACAATCTAGTGACCTACTCAAAGGACTGTGAGGCCTAAGCGATGCCCCAAAGTGCCTGCTGGAGGCACCAGCTTGCCACACTGGAGGGATGCGGTCACCACCCCTGGGGCAGGCTGAAGCCTTGGACGGAAATCACACGAGCCCCTGTGATTTCAGTACAGAGGGACAGGAAGCAGGCCCTGAAGTTGAGTTGCATAAGTCATGTACTGCCAGCCCAATAAAATGCCTGATCTTTCAAGGCCCCATCCACCTGTCTCAATTCCAGTATGTACTACTGAAGAGAAGAAGAAGAGTTTGGATTTATATCCGCCCCCCACCCCTTTCTTTCCTGTAAGGAGACTCAAAGGGGCTTACTATCTCCATTCCCTTCCCCCCCCTACAAACACCCTGTGAGATGGGTGGGGCTGAGAGAGCTCCAAAGAACTGTGACTAGTCCAAGGTCACCCAGCTGGCATGTGTGGGAGTGCACAAGCTAATCTGGTTCACCAGATAAGCCTCCACAGCTCAAGTGGCAGAGCAGGGAATCAAACCCGGCTCCCCAAATTAGAGTGCACCTGCTCTTAACCACTACGCCACGCTGGCTCTCAATTACTGCCAGTAATAGTGGGATTAGGGATTGAGTTGTGGAGGCAGGAGAGCCAGAGGTGGGGGAGAAAACGTGCTCCCCACCTGGTCTGCAGGGCACAACCTCTTCGAAGGCCAACGCTCTAGATATCAGGAGCAGCAGTGGCGTAGTGGTTAAGAGCAGGTGCATTCTAATCTGGAGGAACCGGGTTTGATTCCCCGCTCTGCCACCTGAGCCGTGGAGGCTTATCTGGGGAATTCAGATTAGCCTGTACACTCCCACACATGCCAGCTGGGTGACCTTGGGCTAGTCATAGCTTCTCGGAGCTCTCTCAGCCCCTCCCACCTCACAGGGTGTTTGCTGTGAGGGGGAAAGGGCAAGGAGATTGTAAGCCCCTTTGAGCCTCTGGGACCTGGAAGTAGAAGAAGAAGACGATTTTGGATTTATATCCGTCCTTTCTCTCCTGCAAGAGACTCAAAGGGGCTTACAATCTCCTTGCCCTTCCCCCCCCCACCAACAAACACCCTGTGAGGTGGGTGGGGCTGAGAGAGCTCCAAAGAACTGTGACTAGCCCCAGGTCACCCAGCTGGCATGTGTTGGAGGGCAGGGAATCAAATTGTGCAAATCAAGATTAGAGCGCATCTGCTCTTAACCACCACACCACTCCTGCTCATACTCAACAAGTAATCAGTTTAATTTCAGTTCAGTTTATTATGTATTTTATTTACTTTATTTACAGTCCGCCTTTCTCCCCTGCATTGGGGGAATTGGGGGAACCCAATGCAGCTCATTCACCCCCTCCTCTTCTTATTTTATTCTCACAACAACCCTGCGAGGTATGTTAGGCTGTGTGTGATTTGCCCAAATTTACCCAGCAAACTTCCATGGCTGAGTGAGGTTACCAACCTCTGTCTCTCCCATCTGGGTCCATCACGCAAGCCCCTGAACCACGCTGGCTCACTAATCATCTAAGGATTATCCATTTAGAGCAGAGGTGCTCAACCCTGGCATGTCAGTTGTTCATGGACTACAATTCCCATCAACCCCTGCTGGTAAGGCCAATTGGCCATGCCAGCAGGGGCTGATGGGAATTGTAGTCCATGAACATCTGAGGCGCCTGAGTCGGACACCCCTGATTTAGGGGTATTGTTCCAATACTTATTTAATTGGAAACTTTCCCCTGACACAGCTTTTCAGAATGATAATGACGCTTCCAGAGATCAACACAACGATCATCGTGCCTTTCGTGACTTTGCAATACAGAATTACAACAACAGTCTGTGAATTGTACACCCTAATGCAGGGGTGGGCAATTATTTTTTCCATGGGGCTGCATAAGAAACAGAAAATATTGTGGAGGGCCGGGCCAAAAGGCAGGGGGGCCAGTCAGGGTCATCCGGCGGGCCAGATATGGCCCGCGGGCCGTATAATGCCCAGCTCTGCCCTAATGGGAAACCAGCCCCTCAGTGGTTTTGGTGATGGTGTTTAAACAGGATGTGAACCCCGCCCTCAGCAGCCTGCCCCTCCCACTGCGACATGCGCTCCACAAGGGGGATTTCCTTCAACTCAAGTTCCATACTGGATCGCCTTGCTCCCTCGCTCAAGAAAAGGAACGTGAAGCAAGCCTCAGCAGGAAACGCTGCTTCTTTGTCACTCCTGACCCTTCAGCCAGAAAGCTTCAGGTGATATCCTGAGCATGCAAACCGCCAATAGGAGTTGCAGGATACAGAGCCGGGCTGGTGGGTTTCAGAGCTACCTTGGCAGAGCCAGCTCATGCTGAAAAGGCCTTGCCTGAGGCTAGCACAGCCTCAGCTCCCTCAAGCCATGCCCAGGCAGAGGGGAGGTCCCTCCCTTCAGAGGTGGGATCCAGCAGGTTCTCACAGGTTCCCAAGAGTAGGTGACTAATTATTTGTGTGTGCCGGGAGGGGGTTACTAATGGGTGATTTTGCCACGTGATTTTTGCCTTCGTTACGCCCCTCCTCTCAGCAGTAGCGTGCAGAACTGGAAGCAGTCTAGCAGGAGGTGCACTGGCGTGCGTGGCAGCCTGCGCCTGCGTGCATTCGTTTCCCGCCCAAGGACCGGCGCAGCGGCTGCATCCTTGCCACAGCCCCGCCCAGGAATGCCCGGCCACGCCCCCTTCATGCCCCGCCCAGCCCCATTGGCGCTACGCCACAGTTTGAATCCCACCACCATGGGGACCTGTTACTAAAATTTTTGGATCCCACCACTGCCTCCCTTCCATGCCACCCCTCATCCTCAGGCCTTCATCCTGAATTTATCTAGAATTTATCTAACCCTCCAGCTTCGCTACTTGTTTTGCAGTGGGGCAAAAATCTGGTGGCAGTTCTAACAAGGAGGCACCTGCACTGTAGAGCGTCCACCAATAAACATGCTTTGCATTGCTTTACTCTGTTTTTTTAGAGCTTGCTGATAATTGCTCTTGGAGCTTTGTTTCCTCTCCCTTGCATGCACCCCTCACTCACTCCCCTTCCCTTACATGCCACCCCTCTGCCCCTTTGCAAAAGTTGCCCACGCTGGCCCCTCTGTAGGGTTGCTCTCATGGAATCATAGAGTTGGAAGAGACCCCAAGGGCCATCAAGTCCAACCCCCTGCAGTGCAGGAACACCCAATCAAAACACTCCTGTCAGATGGACAGCCAGCCTCTGTTTGAAAACTTCCAAAGAAGGAGACTCCACCACACTCTGAGGTAGCGCATTCCACTGTCTGACAGCCCTGATTGTCAGGAAGTTTTTTCTGATGTTTAGGTGGAATCTCTTTTCCTTCACCTTGAACCCATTACTCCTGGCCCTAGTCTCTGGAGTTGCAGAAAACGAGCTTGCTCCCTCCCCAACGTGACATCCCTTCGAATATCTAAACATGGCCGTTATGTCACCTCTTCACCTTCTCTTTGCCAAACTAAACATCCCCAGTTCCCTAAGCCTCTCCTACTTTAACCATTTTGGTCGCCCTCCTCTCACGCTTGCATGCTTTGCTTGCTGAGAAAATTTCCCACTGCTATCCGACTTCCAGATTTTGATCACCAAAGGCAATTATAGGCATGTTTTGGAGCAGTGGAAGCAGAAAAGGCAAGAATGCAAGAAATGAAATAGAACAAGAACCGGGTTAGCCAAATAGCCGCGTCTTCAACCTGCCCAGCTGGTTTGTCCGGCTATTCACACATTTTGGTAGCGTGGTGAGTGGACTGTGGTCCCATCGTGCTTTGACTTGTTCTCTCAATGGACTATGAATGAGTAGAAACGGACTGTGTGTTAGAAGTATTTCATGGACATTCGATATGATTTCTGTTCATTGATTGCTGACTAGTATATGAGTAATAGTTAATACAGTATATCAATTTGTTACGCTTCTTTGTGTTGTGGCAAGAAATTTGGGGGGTTGGCTAACCTGGTTCTTGTTCTATTTCATGTTTTGGAGCAGGTCAGCTATTTCTTGAATGCAGCTGTCTGTGGACACGGGGGCGGGGCCAGGACACAACATAATGTCTGTGGAAAGAGGAAGTGGCAGAATCCAAGGAGGGTCCATGCCCATTTTGGCCTTGGTAGGAAAAGAGAGGTGCCAACCTTTCACCCAGCAACACGTGCAGTAGAGGGCAGGAGGCACCCACTTTTGCATTGACGCTCCAGGGAAGGGTCAGGAGGAAGATCAGCAATCGAGAATGCCCAGCGCCTGGCCAGCAAATCGCCCTGGAGTCAGTAGTGCAGCAGCTCCTCCATGGGAAGAGCCAGCGTGGTGTAGTGGTTAACAGCAGGTGCACTGTAATCTGGAGAACCAGGTTTGATTCCCTGCTCTGCCACTTGAGCTGTGGAGGCTTATCTGGTTAGCTTGTGCACTCCAACACATGCCAGATGGGTGATCTTGGGCTAGTCACAGTTCTTCAGAGCTCTCTCAGCCCCATCCATCTCACGGTTTTGTTGGGGGGAGGGAGGGAAAGGAGACTGTAAGCCCCTTTGAGTCTCCTTACAGGAGAGAAAGGGGGGATATCAATCCAAATTCTTCTTCCTGCTTCAAGGTCAAAGCCCTTGGCTCAAGCTCAGCCTTGAAACTCACTCTCTGCCTCCACGAACATTTAGTCCTCAGTTTCTGATGAAACCAACAGCCAGACTAGATGGAGAGGTTTCTAGAAGCGTTGGGGCTTGCATTCCCTGCAGCCACACAGCAGGAATGAGGAATGGCATCTTCAAAAGCAAAGGAGGGCCAAAATGGGCTTGGCACATCCCCACAAGGGGAGGAAGGGCCCCTGCCTCTCTCTCCAAGCCATTTTCTCATGCCAAAACAGCAACGTGGGAAGAGTCATTCCCCCTTTTTTAATTCCACGTCCACCTGGAACAGCAACTCCCACTCCTCCCGGATGCTATTTGGGGACCCAAACTCTTGAAAAACCTGCCCGTCGAGTTTGGCCCTAAGCTGGATATGAAACAGGATCTATAGGCGAAAAAATGAAATTACCAGCTACTAGTGTAGCAGCTGAACAGGGGGGTTGGCTCAGCTTTCTCGGGATCCTACCTTGCAGTTTCGCCTCCGCGTTGGCACGAAAGACACCGGTGTTGGTTGCAACGGAGCGGGCAGCTGCCAGGATGCGCAAGAGGACCGCGCAGGTCTCCTCGTTCTCCCCCAGAAGCTCTTCTCCTTCCATCAGGCAGAGGAGGGGCAGGATGTGAGGCACGGCCACTTCCTTCAGGGAGGGGACCTCATCTCCTGTGGGACAGACGCAGAACAGACACAGGTGAAGAATAAGCTTTAAGGCAGGGGGATCTCAGAGACAAGAAGAAGAAGAGTTTGGATTTATATCCCCCCTTTCTCTCCTGCAGGAGACTCAAAGGGGCTTACAATCTCCTTGCCCTTCCCCCCTCACAACAAACACCCTGTGAGGTAGGTGGGGCTGAGAGAGCTCCGAGAAGCTGTGACTAGCCCAAGGTCACCCAGCTGGCGTGTGTGGGAGTGCACAGGCTAATCTGAATTCCCCAGAGAAGCCTCTGCAGCTCAGGCGGCAGAGCTGGGAATCGAACCCGGTTCCTCCAGATTAGATACATGAGCTCTTAACCTCCTGCGCCACTGCTGCTCCTGTGTCGGGCATGCAGAAGGGCCTCCACATGGTTAAGAGGATCAGCAACAGGACTGGGAAAGATTTCTGCTCCCCCACCCCCACCCCCCGGTATCAGAAAGAGGATGCAAGACCGACGGGCTAAAGCAGCTTCACAATGAAAGGCTCAGAAACTCATGCGCGCAGCACCTCCGTCTTGCAACCACAACTGGACATCAAATGACTGCATAAAAAAAAAAGTAGTGAGTCCTAGACTGTGGGAAAATCCTGGAGATTTGGGGGTGCCTGCGGTTTGGGGAGGTGAAGGACCTCGGCGCCACAGACTCCCTCCACCAAAGCATCCATTTCTTCCAAGGGAACAGACCTCTATGGTCTGGAGACCAGTTGTAATTTGGTGAGCTCTCCCAACCTGAAGGCTGACCCTTTGATGCACTGAACATGGGAGGGGGAGGGCTCAACTGTTTGAGCCAATCACAAGATGAAGCCAGGCACTTTGCCAGAACAGCAACTTCCTTTCCAGCACCACCTCTGCCTCTCCCCCCGCCCCCCTCTTCATGGGACCATTTTGGCTACTCTGGGGCTAAATTGCACAATTTTTCAGGCTTTGTGAAACCACCACCGAACAGTATTTCAAACGGCTGTAAACTCTGACAAGCTCCTGGCTTTTGCCCCTTTCATTTTATTATTCGATTTATAACCCGCCCTCCCCCCGTAGGGCTCAGGGTGGTGGACAATTATTATTATTGTAGATTTCACAGCTGCCAGATCTTTAGCTGGTTGTTGGCCTTAATTACAATTCGAGCCTCACCCAGAGGCCTAGGAAGTTGTAATGTATCGGCTTATTATTATTATTATTATTAATAATAATAATAATAATAATAATAATAATAATAATAATAATAATAATAATAATAATAATAATGGTAGTATACTGCCCTCCCCCAGAAGGCTCAGGGCGGTTCACAACACAGTTAAATAGATAAATAACAACACAGTTGTTACAACACAGTTACAACACAGTTAAATAGATAAATAAACTCCGTACATTTAGTAGTGGTCCTTATTAAAATACAGCGCTCAATAATAATATAAACAACAAACAATAATAATATAAACAACAAACAGCAATCAACAAAACAGCAATAGGCATAACATTACAAAATAATAACATCAATAAACATAAGCAATACAAGCAGCAAATGACAATAATCGTAAGATTTCACATGGTAAAAATCGCATAAGCATAACATCTATATATATAAAAAGCTAACAGTGTTTTTGTTGATGATAGTATAGTATAACTCAGTAACTGCTGGGCCAATTCCTCTGAAAATTCCCAGCCACTATAGTCAGCCAGGCGAGAGTGTTTTTAGATGTTCACATACCTGAAATTTCACACCTGGCCCAGGTAAAACGCCTTTTTCCTGGCGCTCCCTGGTGAAGGACATGCAGCTGCCTGTGTGTAACTGTCACCCTTAGAATGTTCGTGCAGCTTAGAATGTTCACTCAGATGGTCAGATATGAGCAGTGAAAACAGTGCATAGGCAATAACTCGAGTGGAAGTGAAACATATACACACACATACACACGAGGGAGAGGGAAGGGAGGGAGAGGGAGGGAGGGGTGGCATGCAAGGGAAGAGAGGGAGGGAGAGGAAATGGACGGAGGGGGGGCATGCAAGGGAAGTGAGAGAGGAGACAGTGAGGGGTGGCATGCAAGGGAGGGGAGGCAGGGGGCCCAGCATCTTGATATGACGCATCCACCCTAGCGGAGGGAAAGGGAAGGGAGGGAGGGGGAGGGGTGGCATGCAAGGGAAGAGAAGTGAGGGAGGGAAGAGAGTGAGGGGCGACATGCAACGGATGGGAGGGAGGGGCCAGGCACCCTAGATTCCCTGAATACTGCAGTTACAGTTAAGAAAACCAGGCACACATTACTCAGGAGTAAGCTCGGTACAGCAACCGTGACATACTTTGAATGGCTACATCGCACCCCTAAGAGGGTTTCCTCAGAAGCGACACCCATTGCCACCAACCAAACTTTCTCCCAGGTAAAGGATCATGACCAGCCAGCCTAGATGTGTGGGAGGGGTGCCTTTCCATTCCCCCCCCCCAAGGAATGTGGGCACACACATCAATGACATCGCACAGTATCAGGCTGTGTGTTTGCATGAGCACATACTGCTGGCCTCTGCAATTGATTTGCTGCTACTGTTCCTTTTCCATTTCACCACAATAAGCCACAGCAACACGTGGCTGGGCCCCGCTAGTCTATATACATAAAAAGCTAACAGTGTTTTTGTTGAAGACAGTATACCTCAGTAACTGCTGGGCCAATTGTAGTCCATGAACATCTGGAGAGCCGCAGGTTGCAGACCCCTGGTCTACAGGACTCTTTCGAATCACCGACTGCCTCATCCTTTCAATTGGTAATGCTCTCAAGAACTGAACAAGGTGCTAAGCCAGTGGTGGCGAACCTTTGGCACTCCAGATGTTATGGACTACAATTCCCATCAGCCCCTGCCAGCATGGCCAATTGGCCATGCTGGAAGGGGCTGATGGGAATTGTAGTCCATAACATCTGGAGTGCCAAAGGTTCGCCACCACGGTGCTAAGCTGATGCCCTACCACTGAGCTATGACCCCTCCCCAAACACATGAAGCTGCCTTATACTGAGGGTTTTCCCACGTTTTTCTGGCTTGCAAGTTCCTGTTTTTGGGGATGAGCTTCCTGTCTTGCATGTGTTTTGCTCCCTCTGGTGGTCGATTAGATATCCCTCAGATGTATGTCCAGCAGAAATACCTGCAGTTTAAATCTGCAGGGTAATAAACCAGACACAAATGTATGTAATATTGAATCAACCCCTAGGTAGAGCAGAACGTATGCAGAACGGGAACCACCACTACCCCTTGAAGAAACAGGAACTTACAAACAAGGAAAATGAGAATGTGGAAAAAGCCCTTAATCAGAGCATCAGTTCATCAAAGTCAGTCTCCTCTGAAGATGCCAGCCACAGATGCAGGTGAAACGCCAGGAGAAAATGCTACTAGAACACGGCCATACAGCCCGGAAAACCCACAACACCCCAAAGTCAGTATTGTTTACTTAGATTGGTGGCGGCACTCTGCGGTCTCGGATGGAGGTCTGTTGCATCTCCTACTGCCTAGTCCAGGGGTCTGCAACCTGCGGCTCTCCAGATGTTAATGGACTACAATTCCCATCAGCCAATTGGCCATGGTGGCAGGAGCTGATGGTAATTGTAGTCCATTAGCATCTGGAGAACTGCAGGTTGCAGACCCCTGGCCTAGTCCTTTGTAACTGGAGATGCCAGAGATTGAATACCAAGAGGAAGCTCAGCCATTCAGCCACAGCCCCACCCTATAAGAACAAGGAAAGAGCAACCCAACCTAAAAGCTGGGTCCATGGAGTGTCACCACCTGGCCGCAAAGGCCGACTTGTCGCATGAAGTAGCCACCAGTCCCTCTGCTTCACTAGATGCAAAAAAAGCCTATCAAGACTCACCTTCGGCCCGGTTCAGCCTCCCCATGAGGGGCTTGAGCTCCTTCTCAAAGACGATGGCGCTCTGTGTGTGGCCTTGCCGCAGCTGCCGCCATGTTTGGTTTAGCCGCGTAATCTAAAGGAGGAGGAACAAACACGAGTCACCTCCCACTTTGCATCTGTGAGTCACGTGGAGGATCAAGTAAGGAGTCTGATTCCCCACTTGTGGAATCAACCTAGGTTTGCCCTAGGAACTCCCCACATCCGCTGAGTTCAACCCAGGTCTGTTCCAGCTCTGCCCCTTCTTATTGAGGCTTTCCCCACTACAGAAGGGAGCTAAGGTCGACTCGGTTCCCTTCAGTGGAGGGCGATTCCAGGCTGTCCCCACAGCAACTGAGTTGGCCCCCTGGAACCGAGCTAAGTGGGCGGGACCATCTTGGTGCCTGTTTCGCTCCTCGATTGTGATTGGCGCTTGTGTTACAGCGGGAAACGGGAGCGTTCTTTTCTTTTTTTTACAGTTTTTAAAGTTTACAGTTTACAGTTACATGCGCTTTCTGCCCGCCACGATTCTCCCATTCTGCACATGCCACAAAAGCGGCTCGTGATTGGTTGAACGAATGAGGTGTCGTTCCGATGCTTCCCCACTTCGAAGCGGTATCGACCTTGTTCTGGCAGAAAAGTGTAGTTCATAACTGCGACAAGGATGTTGCAGTTCTGGGGGTGGGGGGGACTGAGACAAAACAATATTGAGCTCGGGGGCAGTGGGGATTCACTGAGGCGAACCTAGGTAGAAACCAGTTCAACTCTGTCAGTGGGGAAAGCCCCATTGTTAACTTTCTGATTCCACCAGGGAGATAGTTTTTTCTGCCAACCTAGGTCGAACTCAGGTTGAAACTAGTAAAGTGGGGGATCTTCCTTGCTGTGATTCTCCCGTTCAGCCAATCACAGATAAGTGTTTTGGGCGTGCGCAGAACGGGAGACTAACGGTGGGGAAAAGCAGCCAATCGGGAACGAAGAGAAGAGGCGCCGAGGTGATCCCGCCCTCTGAGCATGGCTCCAGCACGACGACCTCGGCTGCTGTGGGGAGTGACTGTGGAATCGACCTAGGTCAGTACTTTCACGGACCCTGGGTCGATTCCGAAAACCAATTTCTCCTAGACTACTATTTAGAGTTCCCAGGTTCAAATACCCACTTGTGTCATGAGAGCTCACTGCATGATCCTAAGCCAGTCATACCATTTCAGATTAATTTACTACACAGGGTTGTTGTGAGGATAAGACGACGAAGAGTTTGGATTTATATCCCCCCTTTCTCTCCTGTAAGGAGACTCACAGGGACTTACAAACTCCTTGCCCTTCCCCCCCTCACAACAAACACCCTATGAGGTAGGTGGGGCTGAGAGAGCTCCAAGAAGCTGTGACTAGCCCAAGGTCACCCAGCTGGCATGTGTGGGAGTGCACAGGCTAATCTGAATCCCCCAGATAAGCCTCCACAGCTCAAGTGGCAGAGCGGGGAATCAAACCCGGTTCCTCCAGATTAGAATGCACCTGCTCTTAACCACTACGCCACTGCTGCTCTCACATTACCTACTGCCTTGTCCGTTAACTGGAGATGCCAGGGTTTGAACCTGGGATCTTCTGCATGCCGAGCAGATGTTCCACCACTGAGCCACAACCCCTCCCTTATGTATTGCTGTCCCTCCCAGCCACCTTCTCCCTCCCCACCCCTCACCTGAGGCATCTGCAAGGCCTTCATCACAGCGGAGAAAGCAAAGAGGTCCCCCGCCGACTGCCAGAGTTCCACGGCCAGCTGGATGATCTTGTGCAAGATGGCCGCCCGGTCCGTCACTGCCCCGGTGCAGCCCAGGATGTCCACCGCAATGCCCAGAGCGATCAAGTGGTGCCTGGGGGTTGCCAAAGAGCACAGAGGAGTCCTGAGCACTGCTCCCTCCAGAGGCCTTTTCCTCTGGATCCGGCGAGGAAAGGTCTCTGCCAGAAGCAGGGAAGAATCTGCAACCTTCTTAAGAAGAAGAAGAACAACAACAAGAACAACAACAAGAGGGGGGAAGGGCAAGGAGATTGTAAGCCCCTTTGAGTCTCCTGCAGGAGAGAAAGGGGGGATATAAATCCAAACTCTTCTTCCATGAACAAGAACAACAAGAAGAACAAGAAGAACAAGAAGAGGAGGAGTTTGGATTTATATCCCCCCCTTTCTCTCCTGTAAGGAGACTCAAAGGGGCTGACAATCTCCTTGCCCTTCCCCCCTCACAACAAACACCCTGGGAGGTGGGCGGGGCTGAGAGAGCTCCGAGAAGCTGTGACTAGCCCAAGGTCACCCAGCTGTGTGGGAGTGCACAGGCTAATCTGAATTCCCCAGATAAGCCTCCACAGCTCAGGCAGCAGAGTGGGGAATCAAACCCGGTTCCTCCAGATTAGATACACGAGCTCTTAACCTCCTACGCCACTGCTGCTCCCCCGCAAGACCCACAAGCTGTAGGCCCACAAGCTGTAGGAGTGGAGGTTCTCCATGCTAGGATTTCTTTCTGTCCCCCACATGCCCCCACCAGCAGCTTTCCTCCCCACACGTGCCTGTGCTCCAGCAGCATCGATTCTGTGAGACCCAAGAGGGTGCTGTGCCACAGGGTGCAGAAAGCCAGTGCTCAAAGAAACACACAAGAAATTGGGGGTGGGGGGTGGGGCGGGGGGCAGAGGTGGGATCCAGCAGGTTCTCACCAGTTCCTGAGAGTGGGTTACTAATTATTTGTGTGTGCCGAGAGGGGGTTACTAATTGGGTCCGCTTTTCCATCTCCACGCCCTCGCCTCCCCAAGAGGCATCCTGCCTTCGAACGTGAAGGTTCCATATAGCAGTTGCGACTGATAATGTAACTCCCTGAACTGGTTTAATCCCTTTCAGGTACTGCAATTCATGGATTCTCAGCCTTTTGTACCTTTTATCTCACCAGTCTCTATCAAAGAACCTGTGTGTTTCACCATTGCTGTGTTCAGATTTGTGAGTTGGGGCATTTTCTATAATGTGATGATGATTTAGAAATGACCTGGTGCAAAAAAAATTGGGGGGGGCGTGGTGGGGTGGCTGCCCATGGGGGGGGCATCCAACTCAGGTTTTGCCCAGGGCTCAGGTTTGCCTAGGTACGCCTCTGCCCCCTTTGCTGAGGGGGGGCTGGCGAGGGAACCTGTTACTAAAATTTTTGGATCCCACCACTGGCGGGGGGGGGGGGGGCTTCAGTTTTTCTACCGTATTTCTTAGCATAATATTACGCATGTTTTGTATAGAATTTCTGAGTATTCCAAATGTTTCCCATGTGGTACACTGTAACCCTCATGCAGAGGCGTGGGGAGGGGGAATGGCGCCCGGCCCCACCACCACGCCCCCTACCCCTTCCCCCCCTCGCCCTCCCCTACTTACCTCAGTTTAAAACAGCCTGGTGGGAACTACACTTTTTGATGCAGAAAAAGCAGAATGGTGGGAACTACACTTCCCAGGAGACCTTGCAAGCCCCAACTCCTGGGAGTGGGGCTCGCAAGGTCTCCTGGGAAGTGTCGTTTCCACCAGGTTGCTTTTTGTACACCAGGAAATGTAGTTCCCACCAGGCTGCTTTAAAGTAAGGTCAGTGTGGAAGGGGGGCTGCAGGGGGAAGGGGGAGGAGTGGGGGGAAGGGGGTATGAGGGGGAAGGGGGAGGTGTCAGGGGTGATTTTCTGCCCCCCCATATGACCCAATGGTGCACGCCCGGTGCGCGGTGCACCCCTCCCTCCAGTCCCCTTATAGCTCCGCCACTGCCTTCATGGCCACTACATAAAGAAGGTGAGCCCAGATGGCTTTTATTGCAACTGGGATTCTGAAGTGGGGCAGCTCCCGGAAGGTCAGAGGGCAAGGTTAAAAAAAGACCCTGCTTTGAATGGCCACTCTTTTTCTGACTCACAGCTCCACCTATGCAGAGGCCAAGTTACACCGGGGACCTGGAACAGGGCTCTCCGATGTGCCCCCGAAACCACTACTGGGGAGGGCTAGAAGTGGGAAAAGGCCAGGGAGCTAATTCTACACTACTGACCTGATCAGAATTGGCCTCTATGGGCTGGCATTAGCCCAGGTAAGGGGGAAAAGGTGAAACACAGAGAGCAGCCCAGTCTCTTGGGTCACTGTTTCCCTTCCTTGGTGGTGGGGGATGCCTGGTTGGTTTCCGCTTGGTTGGGATGTGAGCCACTCAGCAGACCCAGTGATTGTGTCAGAGCCCCTGGACCTTCAGGTCCAATCCTGGTCTGTTGCACTTCAGCCAGGTTGAGGTCTCAGCTCTTTGCCTGGCCCTGGAGGAGCAGCAGACCAAGTCGGAGCACCTGGCTAGGCCGCCTTCTGGCGTAGTCTCCCAGCCCACTGTTGTCGAAGCCACCCCACATGCCTACAGCTGCCTCAGGCAGCCAAGGGCTGAGCAAAGGAGGTGGCGGTTGCAAGGGAATCCTTGTGTTCCCTCAGCCCGCTGGCCTTTCAGTCCTCCCTTCCCAGCCACCGGCGGAGTTTGTTTGTTTGTTTGTTTCTTTATTATTTGAACTTTTATACCGCCCCATCCCCGAGGGGCTCTGGGCGGTGTACAACTTTAAAACACAGTTAAAATAAACTAGGTAAAACAATTAAAGCAGCAATAACAGTAGGAGGCATCCAACGAACCCCATTTTGTTTTAATAAAATCCTCCCCAGGAGGGAGAGACGGCACATCCCATTAGCTGGAGAGAGGCCCAGATATCAGGAGCCAACCGGGCACTTTCAGCGGCTGGTCCCTCCAAAGGCCCGGCGGAACAACTCCGTCTTACAGGCCCTGCAGAACTCGCCAAGATCCCGCAGGGCCCGGACAGCTGGAGGAAGAGTGTTCCACCAGGCCGGGGCCAGAGCCGTAAAGGCCCTGGCCCGTGTGGAGGCCAGCCGCATCATTGAGGGGCCAGGAACCACTAACAGATTGGCCTTAGCTTGGGGTACAGGCCCAGGGGTGCTGCCTTCCATCACCTCTCATCTCCAAGCGAAGGGGAACGAATGGGCAGAGCGTCTTCTACAAATGGCCCTGGCTCCCTAATTGCCAGAGGAGGCTTCAGAGTTTGCTATTCCTTCTGCTTTTAACTGGGAGGGGGGAAAGGGATCTGTCCTTGGCCTGTCCCCCCCCACTTCTGCTTTTCAGTCAAGTTCTGATTTTGCTTTGGCTATATCAGTGGTGGTGAACCTATGGCACGGGTGCCAGAGCTGGAACCCAGAGCCCTCTCTGTGGGCACGTGCAAACATTCACACACACACCCCTCCACACACATCTAGGCTGGCCTGGGCCGCTGGGCTCGATTGTTAGCATTAAACCTAAAATCTAGTTTTTGGGAAGCAGTGTAGGTAACCCTGTTAAGCACTGTTAAACCCCACTGATTTTCATGCGAAGAACTAAAGCATGATCCTTTACCTGGGAGTAAGCTCGGTTGCTGGCAATGGGGCTTGTTTCTGAGTAAACCCTCCTAGGATCGTGTTTTACCCGTTGGAAGAGTTGCACGGTTGCTTCAAAGCAAATCCACCAACTACCACCAAGCTTACTCCCGAGTAACGCACACCTCGGAGCCAACCGTTTTTTCTAAACAAAAACCTCAGTATCCAGGTTAAATTGCTGTGTTGGCACTTTGTGATAAATAAGTGGGTTTTGGGTTGGAATTTGGGCACTCGGTCTCGAAAAGGTTCGCCATCACTGGGCTATATGAAGCAGGTGTGCCATTTGTGAAAGATACACCCTGCCTCCTGCCGCTTTGTAGTGTCAGCTCTAGGTTCTGACAGTCATGGCAAAGAGAAGACTCCAAAGTTGGTACCTTTCCAGCAGGTCCTTCCGCAGTTGGTGCCCTTGAGGCAACGTTATCAGCTCCAGGCCTGAGTCAACCCCCATGGCCTGCTGCTGCTCCTTGGAGACACCAGTGATTCTGGCAGCCTGAGGAACAGATGGAGTGTTTAGGGAAATGATAGAAGGGGGAGGAAGAAGATAACCCCTCCCCGCGGGGAAGTTTCTCTGACGGACTGCCAAGATGTTAGATTAGATCTCAGGGAACCTTTCTATATGCACAAGAAGGAGCCATTTTCATTGATTCTCCCTTCCCATTGTAGACTTCTCCTGATCCCCTCCAGCTTTTTCTGGGAATCCACTCCCACCCACCCACCCAGACCAACTTCAGGCTGCAGGCAGGTGGGGCTTTACACGTCAAGCTACCACTGTATGTTCTGACTACACAAAGCCAATTTATGTTCCGACTGGAAGCTCAAGAATCAAAATCACTCAAATGTTTGGGTGCTGCAAACACCCTCAGATTTTAGTTCTGTCATATTAAAGCCTGCCCCGAGTCATTAGAAGAGGAAATATTTTAAGTAGCCAACGTTTCTTGTAATGCTGCACAGCATATATTAGAATACAACAGTTTTTCACCTGAATCTAACTCTGACTTCACTTCAGTTGGACGCTCGTAGAAAGAATGATCGTAGGACTAAGACTGCTTCCAATGACAGACTGTCTGGCATCACTGAAGGCTAGCAAATGGTAAAAATATAATCTATACATCTGACTCTCAACATGGCCCCATCTGTGGACACTTACATCTAAAGACTGAGGTCACGAACAGACGAGACAGTTCTTTCCGCAAACCTGAGGAAATGAAACAGGTCTGAAGAAAAATTGGGAACTTAAAAATGAAAATTGGAGGTTGTTCCCCAATAATAGAAATAGCATCTGTATCAGTGAAGTGGCTTTTGACCTTGAAGAAGAAGAAGAAGAAGAGGAAGAAGAGGAAGAAGAAGAGGAAGAAGAGGAGGAGGAGGAGGAGGAGTTTGGATTTATATCCCCCCTTTCTCTCCTGCAGGAGACTCAAAGGGGCTTAAAATCTCCTTGCCCTTCCCCCCTCACAACAAACACCCTTTGAGGTGGGTGGGGCTGAGAGAGCTCCGAGAAGCTGTAGCTAGCCCAAGGTCACCCAGCTGGCATGTGTGGGAGTGTACAGGCTAATCTGAATTCCCCAGATAAGCCTCCACAGCTCAGGCGGCAGAGCGGAGAATCAAACCCGGTTCCTCCAGATTAGATACATGAGCTCTTAACCTCCTACGCCACTGCTGTTGGATTTATATCTCCTCTTTCTCTCTGTAAGAGAAACTTCCCTGTGGGGAGGGGTTATGCTCAATTGTTAGCCCTCAGGAGAGTTGTAGGCAAAAGAAAAGCCATCGACCTCAGTTTTCCCCATCTGTAAAATGAGGAGGAGGAGGAGGAGGAGGAGGAGGAGTAAAAGCGATGAGCTGGAAGTTTTCCTCACCTGGCAGTCCACCTGCAGGATGTGCAAGGCAGTCACTCGGCAGTCGTGCTGGGAAAAGATGGCCTTGAGGCTCTGGAGAGTTTTGGGGTCCAAGGGCTTATTGTCAGGAGGCAAGAGCAGTGAGCGGAAGAGCCGAGGCTGGAAGGAGGAGACCGTCTCCAGCAGGGGCCGCTCAAATCCCAGCTCCTCCTTCGTGTCCCCCAAGTCAGGCAAGGGAGAAGACCCTTCCGCGTCCAGGAACCCAAAGGCAGTCTCTGTGACGTGAGCCCAGCCACGCCACCTCTCTTCCACTTTCAGGTGTTCCACGTGGCTCCGGGGGCCTTCGGGGGCCTTGGGCACCAGTTCACAGTAGTCATTCACTAGCACGGAAGGGGCCCGGAGGGGCTTGAGTGGCGCCTTGGCATGGAGCCGCCCCTCAGAGCCACTCAGGGCCGAGCCCCCCTGTGCGTAAGATGAAGGAGTGTTTGGCCGAAGGACGGGGTCGCTCCCTGTGCGGAAGACTGGAGATGGGGGAGGGAGAGGGAGAGGGCTGTGGTCCTGGATTCCAGGCGGAGCTTCTGGGCTGCCTGTGGATGGGAGGAAGAACAAAAGATGATTAGAGGGAGAGTTTCCCCTTGTTAGTCTGCAGCAGAAGAGCTCAATTTGAGTCCAGGAGCATCTTAGAAAGCAACAAGGATTTCAGGAGGAACCGGGTTTGATTCCCAGCTCTGCCGCCTGAGCTGTGGAGGCTTATCTGGGGAATTCAGATTAGCCTGTGCACTCCCACACACGCCAGCTGGGTGACCTTGGGCTAGTCACAGCTTCTTGGAGCTCTCTCAGCCCCACCCACCTCACAGGGTGTTTGTTGTGAGAGGGGAAGGGCAAGGAGATTGTCAGCCCCTTTGAGTCTCCTGCAGGAGAGAAAGGGGGATATAAATCCAAACTCTTCTATGAGTTTTCAAGTCAAAACTCCTTTCATCATCACCGTGACCCTTGGAATATTACACCCCAGAAATCCTGCTCATCTTTTGCTGAGCCAGCATGGTGTCGTGGTTAAGAGCAGGTGCATTCTAATCTGGAGAACCAGGTTTGATTCCCCCGCTCTGCCACTTGAGCTGTGGAGGCTTGTCTGGTGAACGAGATTAGCTCGTGCACTCCGACACCTGCCAGCTGGGTGTCCACCGTTCTTTGGAGCTCTCTCAGCCCCACCCACCTCACAGGGTGCTTGTTGTGAGGGGGAGGAGGGAAAAGAGTTTGTAAGTCCCTTTGAGTCTCTGTATAGGAGAGAAAGGCGGGGATGTAAATCCAAACCCCTCTTCTTCTCCCTAAGACATGGGTGGGCAATTATTTTTTCCATGGGGCCGCATAAGAAACAGAAAATATTGTGGAGGGCCGGGCCAAAAGGCAGGGGGGCGAGGCACTTTTGAAAGCCCCGCAGAAGCCAGCAGCCAAGGCAACCGGCTTCTGCGGGGCTTTCAAAGACGCCTCGCTCCCCAGCACGGCAGGGGGGCCGGTCAGGGTCATCCGGCGGGCCGGATGTGGCCCGCGGGCCGTATAATGCCCAGGTCTGCCCTAAGAGGTAGCCTACACGGAGGGCCGGGGGCGCGGGGCTTGACGGCGGTGGGTGGCCCAGGCAGCCCCTGGGGACAGCAGGAAATGGCCTGCAGGGGGGCGGGGGGGGCCCTCAGCAGCCTGCAACTGGGGTGCATGCCGTTTCATCATGTGACCGAA
The DNA here is from genome assembly GCF_021028975.2 of Sphaerodactylus townsendi. Lineage (NCBI taxonomy): Eukaryota > Metazoa > Chordata > Lepidosauria > Squamata > Sphaerodactylidae > Sphaerodactylus > Sphaerodactylus townsendi. Next base: position 159,291,783 of record NC_059427.1, read on the forward strand.
AAGCATGCACCCAGGGACATGGGTGACGCCATGTCCCTATAGGCCGTACGGCTCTGCATATATCATCCTTCCGTGCCAGAAAGGATACATTGGGTCCAAAGGATACATTGAGCCCAAAATACATTGAGCCCAAACCAAAACAAGTTGAGGAAGTAGGCAACTACCATGTAGGAAACCCATTCGTTCATTGCAAAGCAGCGAAGTATTTTCAGGGGTATGTCAGGCATTAGATTCTGCACGGGAAGACCGAAGAGAAACTATATTCTGCAGAGGGGTGCTGTGTGGTTTCCGGGCTGTATGGCTGTGTTCTAGCAGCATTCTCTCCTGACGTTTCACCCGCATCTGTGGCTGGCATCTTCAGAGGATCTGATCGTAGGAAAGCAAGTGGAGTATATATACCTCTTAGAGCAGTGGTGGTGAACCTATGGCACGGGTGCCAGAGGTGGCACTCAGAGCCTTTTCTGTGGTTCATCATGTGGGGGGTGGGGAACGATTCCCCGCACACACCCCTAGGCTGGCCTGGGCACGATCCTTTACCTGGGAGTAAGCTCGGTTGCTGGCAATGGGGCTTGCTTCTGAGTAAACGCTCCTAAGGTCATGATTCACACATTTGAAGCATGCACCAAGCTTACTTCCGAGTAACGCGCGCCTTGGAGCCAACCAGTTTTTCTAAACTACAACCTCAGTATTCAGGTTAAATTGCCAGGTTGGCACTTTGCGATATATAAGTGGGGTTTGGGTGGCAATTTGGGCACTCGGTCTTGAAAAGGTTCGCCATCACTGTCTTAGAGTGTCCAGGGTGGGGGAAAGAACCATTGTCTGTGAACAAGTAAAGGGTGCAAAAGGGTGCAATTACTTGTTCACAGACAATGGTTCTTTCCCCCACCCTGGACACTCCAACAGGTATATATACTCCATTTGCTTTCCTACTATCAGATCCTCTGAAGATGCCAGCCACAGATGCAGGTGAAACGTCAGGAGAGAATGCTGCTAGAACACGGCCATACAGCCCAGAAACCACACAGCACCCCAGTGATTCCAGCCGTGAAAGCCTTCGACAATACATATATTCTGCACAATCTCTCCATGATGTACCAAGCTGCATGTTTTGGGGCGGGGAAAAACCCCACCACACGCACACACTCACCATTTAGCAAATTGCTGTCTGAACGAGCAGAGTACAGCGAGGGTCTCCAGTCCAGCTGGTTGAGGCTACTGGGGTCACTTCCTCTTCGGTCCTTTGTCCTGCCGGGCAAGAGGGGGGCGGGGAACGAGAGTGCTTAGATCAAGTGGCCCAGACCCCCTTCTCTTACAAAATCTTGAGTTCAAACTGCGTGGGCAGATGAGGCTGCAGGTGCCCAGCACAGGGCAGGATTGTTCAGACAGACAAGGTGTAAAGGATTTAATGGTGTTGATGGTGAAGTAACCTTGAGTACATTCCACAGCCCGGGCGATAGGCCAGATGCATCGGCGGAGACTTTATCTTTGCGCGGGAGATGAAGACTCGGTTCCCATGGGAAGCAGGAGGGGGGGATGGGGTGAATGGTATTATAACCTGTGCTTCTGGCGGGAAGTGTCATTCCTGCTACCGCGGTAATTCTGAGCTTGACGTCTTAATAAATGGACTTTTACTCCCAAAGCCTTTTATTTCAAGGCTTCATGGAATTCCTTACATTGTGGCAGGAATCATAATTCATCTATATTCTTGCAGTGGACCTCTTTGTCTTATGGCGGAGAGGTTGAATTACTGGCGGAATGCGCGGTAAAGCCCCCCAAAGAGGGTCTGACCTTTCCCTTCTAATCTGGAGAAACCGCAGGAGAACGTACCGCTGGTGGTTCTTCCCCGGCCCTCGACAGCACGAAGTCTTCCTTTTTTTACTCCGTTGGAACGAGGGACGTGATTTAATTTACAATGGGGACTTCATGGCCGCTTAGCGCCAAGGTCTGGATCGAGCTCTGTGGATCGGGATTCTACCCGCTTCCGTGTGGGATTATTACAAACCCTGTGAGATGCGTAACCTGTCATGGAGGAGAGACGGGTTTGACCACCTTTCACATAGCGGCAAATCCAGGAATCCATTGAACGGTATCTCCCTGACTCGTGATTTTGGTGATGCTCCCAAGGAACCACCGTGGCACAGCGGGTCTGGCCCTAAGGACACTGACTAATCTGGAATTGGGAGGGGTATCCGGTGACCGCTTCCCTAATCGGACTTCCCCCATCCCGTCCGGGCATCGCGACCTGAGGTGCCTCGAGCTACCGGGTATACGGGCGGCTACGCTTGCCTCCGATGGCTCGCCTACGACGAAGAGTCTGAAGAAAGCCTGCATTCCCAGCTGACCGGCTTCCTCTCCCATCGCAGAGAAGACTGGATGAGGAAGTAATACTTCGAGATGCCTGCCGCATGGAACCGCGAACGCCAGCTATGGAGGAGGAACGGCACAGTTGCAGCGAGAGCGCCAAACCTCTGCAGAGGGACCGGAACAGCAACGCGAAAGAAGTCCAGCTCGAGTTGACCGCGCTAAAAGACGCCCAATCCATAATATGCCCAGAATCTGTCAGTCCATGATAAAGTCCTGAAATGTCCAGACTGATTTACAACGGTGAACGCTGTTGCCTGTACCAAGACGCGAAAAGTGAATCCCACCAGCCCCAAACGGACCTAACTGGCTAAATTGAACGAAAAGCTGCTTTGCATGCCATTCGCCAAGATGCATTGGCTCAAGTAAGGAGAGAGAGCTGGCTGCGTTGGAGAGGGAACGGGAACTAAGGGAGGCAGCAGACCAGGGGGGTCCCCTGCTGGAGCTTGCGGCAGCATTGATCATGCTGGTGCCAGGGGGGCCACGCCGCATCGGGTCCCGCCACTCCAAACGCCAGCTGCACCGGCCAGCGCCTGAGCCCGCCTCTCGCATAACAGCTGCCTGCCCAACTCCGCTTCAACCAGCGAACTTCATCTCCCAGCAGGCGCTTGCGGCCAGCTGAACGGGCTACATCGCCCCATACCAGCCCGCTTTGATGGGACCGCCTCAAACTTCCCTATCATCTTGCAACTCAATGCCTACTTGAAGACTATGATGATCTATACCGCTTGAACGCTGGAAAATACGGGACATCGCTCAGTTCTGGATGGGGTGCAGCCCACTGGTTCGGGATTGTTTTGATTTGTGCAGGGATGAGGACTCTCGTGACAGTGCCCGCGATTCTCCAAGCTCTAAGAGCCGCCAAGATCCAGGCCGTAGAATGAAGCTATCCGCACTATCAAACCATCCAGCAAGGCAACCGCCCATTTGCAGAATTTGTCCGCGGAATTTCAGGCGGGCGGCGCTGCTCGACTTCCTCCTCTCTGAGTGGCCTGAACGATGAAATGCTAATACTTCTCAGATGCGGTGGACAACAAACTACGCGGAAACGGTGTTTTAATTCGGGTTCCTCACCATTGCAGATTGGATCCAGCAGTTAGTCTCAGGTGGCGCCTCGCTTGAATACGCCAGCCAAGGAGGCCGCCACGCCCTAAAACCACTACTGTGTCCACCAACCGCTTCCAGCCGCCCTACCGGAACCACCTTCTGAACGCCGGCCGCTTTAATTTGATTGTGTCTTTACGCGGAGGGCCAGGTCATCTTAGCCAGCCAACTGTCCTTCCAAGAAGCAAAACCAACAACCCCAGTTCACAGACTCCGCCTGCCAAACCACCACGCAGGTCAGGGTTTCAGCCCCACTGGCTCGCTCCAAAGCGTGACCGGGTTGCCACTCCAGAGGAGGGGAAGCAGCTGTTTGCCTTTCTTCAGCCCCCCCCATGGACATGGGCCCGACTGACGCGGTGAGGAAGGCAGCGCCCCATTACTGTTCAAGCATTTGGCTAACCCTGGCTAAACACACTGCGAGATTATAGCCTCGGCCTTGTGGATTCCCGCCAGTTCCCACTGCTTAATGCGGCCCCAGGTGGCAGAGGAGCTAGGTCTAGACCGAATTCCTCTGGCTAAGCCCATACCCTTTCACCCAAATGGACGGCCAGCCCTCGAAACTAAGGATCGCCCAGTACAAAACACAGCCGTTCCTCCTCCTCATAATTACTGGGAGAAAATTAGTTTCATTTTGCATGCCAGTGGCCAAACACTCCATAGTTTTGGGCATGCCTTGGTTATTGTTACATGAACCAAAAATTCATTTGAAAGAAAGGATCCCAGAATTCAATCAATTCCTCCCTCAAGTGTGAACACATGAATTGGGAAGAAAACCTTAACGCTTCCTGACACACACACCCTCCCTGGTTTTCAGTGATTGCTCCGGATTCTATTGGCATCCCAATTGCATATCACGATCTAGCCAGAGTTTTTCAGAGCAGGAATGCCATCAGTTGCCACCCCACAGAGACACTGACTGTAAAATTGTCATACAACCAGGGGCACAACTACCCAAGGGTAGAATCTACCGCATGAGTCCCAATGAGGAGAAGGAACTGCGGCCTTCTAGACAAGAACCTTGCTCTCGCTGGTTCATACGGGCGGGCTACCAAACACACAATACACGCTTGCTCCCGCTTTGTTTGTCAAAAAGAAAGATGGGTCTTTACGGCTTTGCACAGATTATCGAGGTCTTCACGCGTCTCCTGTCCAATAAATATCCTTTCGGCTTTGATCATGACTCCTTTAGATGCACTCGCAAAGGACGATTTTTACTAAATTGGATTTTGAGAGAAGCTTATTACAGAGTCAGAATTGCTGAAGGATATGAACACCTTGACTGCATTTAACACAAAGCTTGGACAGTTTGAATACTTAATCATGCCATTCGGGTTATGGGGCCCCGGAGCTTCTATGGCCCTTATCAACTAAGTTCTCCATGATTTACTGTACAAGGAGTTGTTGTATACTTAGATGACGCTTTAATTTACTCACAAACTATAGAAGAGCATGAAATATTGGTTCGAGAGGTATTGGAAACGCTTGCTTGACAACTCTCTTTACAAACTCTCCAGCTGTTTTCATCAGACCTCCATTGACTATTTGTTACTGATTCACCAGGCTTTAAAAATGGATCCTGCGAAATGACGAGGTCCTCCAATGGCCTGCCCTTACCTAACCCAAAGAACTCCAGTCGCTTCTGGTTTTGCTAATTTCTATCGTGGATTTTATTCCAATTTGTTGAACTGACTCTCTCCTTCCTCACACCTTCTTACGACTAAGGGTAAAGATCCACTGTCCGGCCAAGCCCGCCCCCCCTTTCCTGGTCTGAGGAATGTCAAACAGCTCTTCAACTATTAAAATTCATGCTACTAATCAACCTATCCTAAAGCAATTCCCACCCAGATCTCCGCTTGTGGTTCAATGCGGACGCTTCGACAAAGCACTTGGGGCAGTCCTGTTGCAGAAAAAATAAAGATGGTGACTGGTCTGGTGCTTATTTGTCTAAAAATTCTCTGGTGCCTCTAACCTCAACTGACTGTGAGACAAAGAGACTGGCGGCTAATGTAGCACTCTCCACTTACGCCATCACTGGCTGGAGGGGGCTAAGCACCCCTTTCAAGTTTGGTCGGATCATAAAACCTGGCAGCTCTTTCCACCCCTCAAGATACAAACAACTTCAAGCAATGATTTCTTTCTCGCTTCTCTTTACAGTCCATTTTTCCTGAAAACTAACAAACTGGTTGACGCTGCCTACCGAGGGGTGGGGCTGCCTTAATGTAGACATTCCACGACTGTTCTTTTCCTTTCCTCCCAGTTGGGGCTGGCTACCAGATCTCAACGCCCACTTCTCCTCCACCCCCCGGCTCCCAGTCTCGCTCTCCTTCCTGCGGGAACTGGAGGAGGCGGGCTGCACTTGTCAAGGAGACTCCCACCGCGCTTGGAGAATGGAGTTTGGCGGAGGGGACTGTTGGTACGCGGCTCTCCGCAAGCAGGTTCTTTGAAGCTTGCCATGCCCGCTCGCTGACATTTTGGCTTTTGAAAACTTGCATTTAGCCCGCCGGGTAGTGTTCGGTGGCTGCTAATGCAAAGACATTGAGGTAAATATTAAAGGCTGCTCGGTTTGTGCAGAAGCCAAAACTATCCTTCCGAAAGCCCCATGACTATTGAAACCTCTCCCGGGTAGCCTCCCGCCTCTTTGGGAAGTCATCTCCATGGATTTTATTACAGATTTGCCCGAAGTCATGGCAACACGGGTTTTATGGGTGGTGGTAGACTTATTTCAAGCAAGCTCCATTTTATTCCATGTGCTTCCATCCTTCCTAAGTTGGCACGGCTGTTTGATTCAACATGTTTACCGCTCATTCACCAAGTATAGGTTCCTAATCACGCCCCCAATTCATCTCAAAGTTCTGAAAGTTTTTTTGGGGTTGTTGGGGTCGCCTACCGTCACCTCTACCACGCCTTCCTCAAAGTGACGCCAGACTAGAGAGAACTAACAGAACCCTAGAGTACAGTATTTACGCGCAGCATACCCTCAACTACCACCAAGACAATTGGTGCGAGCTATTCCGCTTATGGAGCACGCCACAACAATGCGTGTTCATAGTAGTACAAAGAAACCCTTTGAAATTGTATCTGGTCGCCCTTCCGGGCCACAGTTACAACTACCCGCAGCAGCTGGACCCCCAGAATTTCGCTAACAATGGATTTCATCCCAGCCGAGATGGAAGTCGTCCAGACCGCTTCGAGCAAATGCTAAAGGACCCCAAAAAAACTGCAAGCGGATAAACACCGGGCCGGATTTTCCTCTGCGGTGGGCTCCTGCGTATTTATCTACAAAAAAATCTCAGAGACGGCATAAATTTTCCAAACTTGGCAAGAGATTTGTGGGACCTTTTCAGATTACTAAAGTGATTAATGATGTCACTGCTCGCTTAGATTTCCCTCTTAACTCTCTTAGTAAATATCCATCCTGTCTTCCATTCCAGCTTGCTCAAGGAGGCTCCCTGCCTGGATGCCTGGCACGACTACCGGAGAGGCCCCTCACCCATTATTATTGATGGCCACAAGCACTACGGTAAATTGACGCTTATCTTGACTCTCGCTAATCGCAAAACGCTTTGCAATATTTAGTTTTGGGTGGATATTCCTCTGGGTATAATCAATGGGTTTATTCCGGAACATTGAAGCCCCCACTTTATTTCTGCTTTTCACTTTTCCGGGCATAAAACCTGGGGGGAAGGGTCTTCTTTAGGGGAGGCAGAGTGTAAAGGATTTAATGGTGTTGATGGTGAAGTAACCTTGAGTGCATTCCACAGCCCGGGCGATAGGCCAGATGCATCGGCGGAGACTTTATCTTTGCGCGGGAGATGAAGACTCGGTTCCCATGGGAAGCAGGAGGGGGGGATGGGGTGAATGGTATTATAACCTGTGCTTCTGGCGGGAAGTGTCATTCCTGCCACTGCGTGTACTTGAGCTTTCTAAGATGTCTTAATAAATGGACTTTTACTCCCAAAGCCTTTTATTTCTGCGTCTATGGAATTCCTTACACAAGGGAAGAATTCCACAACGAGGCATTACAGTTGAAGCTGTTTGGACTCAAATGAAAAGGAATCACACAATGTGAGTTTCCTGTTCCTTCTCTTTTCTTTCTCATGTAGCGGTTAAGAGCAGGTGCACTCTAATCTGGAGAACTGGGTTTGATTTCCCACTCTGCCACTTGAGCTGTGGAATCAGATTAGCTTGTGCACTCCAACACATGCCAGCTGGGTGACCTTGGGCTAGTTACAGCTCTAGGGAGCTCTCTCAGCCCCACCCACCTCACAGGGTGTTTGTTGTGGGGCGGGGCGGTGGAAGGGAAAGGAGATTGTAAGCCCTTTGAGTCTCCTTGCAGTAGAGAAAGGGGGATATAAATTCAAACCCTTTATTGTTGTTGTTGCTGTTGTTTTAGGGGCCAGATATTCAGGTTCAACAGGATTGTGACCACAGGAAACACAGGGCCCAGGTGTAGCCACCTGCAGAGGGGCAGCCCCACTGAACAAATAAGATTTCTGCACCCAGATATCCAGACAAGTAGGATTGCTGGGTGGTGTCTGGAAATCTCCAGGCAATTGCTCTCCAGCCAAGAGAGATCAATTCACATGGAGAAAAAAGCCACTTTGGAAGGTGGCCTGTCAGATAAGAACATAAGAACTAGCCTGCTGGATCAGACCAGAGTCCATCTAGTCCAGCACTCTGCTACTCGCAGTGGCCCATCAGGTGCCAACTTTAGTTCGTGTGCTATGAAAAAAACATGGTTTAGAATCCCAGTTCAGCATTCTACAATACACCTCCACTTGGCTTCCCCAATAAACCTCCATTGGCAATCCTCATTCAGATGTCACACTGAACTGGAATTCCATCAAACCACCTGACCTTTCTGGCCCACCTTGAAGGGCACCCACACATGGGTGGGTGCCCCTTGAAGGGCACCCACAACAGTCCAACTCCAGCTAGTGTTCACTCCCACTTGCTCAGCCAGAAAACTCTTTGGAGAGCTAAGCGGTTAGTAGGCCCTAGTCTGGCCCAAGGCCCTAACATGTGAAACACACAGTTGCATCTGACTGTCCATCTGCATATCCTTTGTCCATCAAGGTCAGTATTGCCTGCTCAGGCTGGAAGCAGCCCTCCCAGGTCTCAGATTTGTCACATTATGTACTACATGGTCCTTTTAATTGGAGATGCCAGGGATCATAGAACCATAGTGTTGGAAGAGACCCCAAGGGCCATCAAGTCCAACCCCCTGCAATGCAGGAACACATAATCAAAGCACTCCTGACAGATGGACATCCAGCCTCTCTTTAAAAACCTCCAAAGAAGGAGACTCCACCACACTCCGAGGCCGTGAATTCCATTGTCGAACAGCCCTGACTGTCAGGAAGTTTTTCCTGATGTTCAGGTGGAATCTCTTTTCCTTCCCCTTGAACCCATGACTCCTGGTCCTAATCTCTGCAACAGTGGAAAACAAGCTTGCTCCCTCACCTACCTGACATCCCTTCAAATATCTAAACATGGCTAGCATGTCACCTCTTAACTTTCTCTTTACCAAACGAAACATCCCCAGCTCCCTAAGTCTCTCCTCGTAGGGCATGGATTCCAGACCTTTGACCATTTTGGTTGCCCTCCTCTGGACTTGTTCCAGCTTGTCAATAACCTTCTTGAATTGCGATGCCCAGAACTCTACACAACCTGGGCCCTTCTGCATGCAAAGCTAGGTGCAATACTGCTAAACCATAGGCCCTCTCCCCCATTGGACCACTCATCATTTACACTTTACAGGTGAGGACCTGAGGCTGGGACACAGCACGCTGGCCAGAGTTACTCAGATGTAGATCTTGCTTACGGCAACGGTTCTGAGCTCCAGGCCACACCCTATCCTCCCTGTCACCTTCCACAAGCCCTTTCCACCACCTTGTATTCCTTCATCACAGCAGTTTTCTTACCAAAGTATGTTCACCTCCGCCATTTCCTCACCAGCTGTGGCTGTGCGGGAACTGAACCGCCAAGCCGGTGCTCTGTGCTTCTTGTCCAGTCCAGGGAGCTGTCCGGTGTCCCTGTAGCGTTCCTCCAGATAACAGAGAGGCAAGCTCCTGTTGACAGGCTGGGACACCACAGCCCCTGAGGTGTCCGAGATAGCTTTCCGGTTGCCCACATAGAAGCGCACCAAGGCCGGCACGTTGTCGAACTGCTCCTGCTCAAACTGGAAGAGGGTGCGGGAATAACCCTTGCGAGGACGGAGGACCACTCGGATGATCTTGAAGTGTAGGGCCTGGCCACCCCAGAAGCAGGACAGAACATAGTCTCCTGCGCTGGACCGTGAGTCACGGATCAGGAATTCTCCATCCTTCTGCAGCAAAGACTCTGCCTCCTAAAATCTCAGAAGGATGGAAAGAGAGGGAGTTGTCTTTGCTATACCCAGGAATTGCCCAATATTGAAGTGATGTATTGTCAAAGGCTTTCATGGCCGGAATCACTAGGATGTTGTGGGTTTTCCGGGTTGTATGGCCATGTTACTGGAATGGTTACTGGAAATGCTACTGGAACACAGCCATACAACCAGGAAAACCCACACCACCCTATTGAAGTGATGTCTTACATCAGTGGTTCTCAACCTGGGGGTCGGGACCCCTTTGGGGGTCGAACGACCCTTTCACAGGGGTCGCCTAAGACTCTTTGCATCAGCGTTCTCCACCTGTAAAATGGATAAATGTTAGGGTTGGGGGTCACCACAACATGAGGAGCTGTATTAAAGGATCACAGCATTAGGAAGGTTGAGAACCACTGTCTTACGTGGATTTTTATATATTTTGAGTGAGTAAAACCTTGTTTTCAAAAGCATTCAGTTCATTCCAAAACAAAGGAATTCTTTCAGAGGTGTTTCCCCCGGCTCTGCCCAAAATGCTTCCCAAAATGTCCTCGTTTGTCGTAGTAGGCCTTGGCGGAAAAATGGAAGAAGAAGAAGAAGAAGAAGAAGAAGAAGAAGAAGAAGAAGAAGAGGAGGAGGAGGAGGAGGAGGAGGAGGAGGAGGAGGAGGAGGAGGAGGCGGAAGAGGAGGAGGCGGAAGAGGAAGAGGAAGAGGAAGAGGAGGAGGAGGAGGAGTTTGGATTTATATCCCCCCCTTTCTCTCCTGTAGGAGACTCAAAGGGGCTTACAATCTCCTTGCCCTTCCCCCCTCACAACAAACACCCTGCGAGGTAGGTGGGGCTGAGAGAGCTCCGAGAAGCTGTGACTAGCCCAAGGTCACCCAGCTGGCGTGTGTGGGAGTGTACAGGCTAATCTGAATTCCCCAGATAAGCATCCACAGCTCAGGCAGCAGAGCGGAGAATCAAACCCAGTTCCTCCAGATTAGATACACAAGCTCTGATTTATATTGGCTTTTTTCCTGGGTCTTCATATCTGCACATGCACACACCCAGGGTACGTCTGCTCCTTGCCCTCAGCCCCCCACACCAATCAGAACACTCGCTTCAGTCTCCACTTCTCTTACATTTTCGGGTTTGTTTCCCCGCTCTGTCACTTAAGCTGTGGAGGCTTTTCTGGGGAACCGCATTGGCTTGTGCACTCCAACACATGCCAGCTGGGTGACCTTGGGATAGTCCCAGTTCTTTTGAGCTCTCTCAATCACACCCGCCTTACAGGGTGTTTGTTGTGGGGGGGGGGCAGATTGTAAGCCCTTTTGAGTGTCCTTGCAGGAGAGAAAGAGAGGATATAAATCCAAACGCTTCTTCTTCTTCGAGGGATGGTCGTGTGAGCTGCAGTTCATGAAATCCTCTCTTGCAGCAGCAGAAAATCGCCTCAACACCCCTCCTCCTTCCCCCAGGTCCATACACTGACTTCAAGACAAGACATCTGAAGACATCAGGCCCCAGCACGCAAGTGAGTTGCACCGGGCTACATTTCCCCTAGATATTCCTCTGCTGGGAGCATCAAGATCTGTACTGTCAATTCAGTACAGTAGGAGCAGCAGTGGCGTAGGAGGTTAAGAGCTCGTGTATCTAATCTGGAGGAACCGGGTTTGATTCCCAGCTCTGCCGCCTGAGCTGTGGAGGCTTATCTGGGGAATTCAGATTAGCCTGTACACGCCCACACACGCCAGCTGGGTGACCTTGGGCTAGTCACAGCTTCTCGGAGCTCTCTCAGCCCCACCTACCTCACAGGGTGTTTGTTGTGAGGGGGGAAGGGCAAGGAGATTGTCAGCCCCTTTGAGTCTCCTGCAGGAGAGAAAGGGGGGATATAAATCCAAACTCTTCTTCTTTTTCAGGCTGGCAATGGCTCTCTGACATCTTGGTAGAGGTCCTTCACATCACCTTTACCTGGAGATGCTGGGGACTGAACTTGGGACCTTCTGAATGCAAAACTGTCTCCTCCACTGAGCCACAGCCCTTTCCCTGAACACACTTATTCTGTCTTTCTTTACTTCTCTACTGAGTTATTTCCTGTAACTGTCCTCTCACTCTCTACCTTCACACATGTCCCCAAGTTACTCACGCCCTCCCAGTCTACTTTTCTAGCTCGCTCATTTCCACATACATAGAAGTACCACCAAGATGGGACAGGAGAGATTTTTTCCCTGTGCTTGACTACTTGCACAAGATACTGGGTCCAGCCTGGGAAGCTGGCCCGATCACACCGGACTCATCATCTCTACCCGAAATGTGTCCTTTCAAGGCCCAGATGCACCCACCTGGGGTTTTTTTTTTTTACCATCTAGACCAGGGGTGGGCAATTATTTTTTCCATGGGGTCACATAAGAAACAGAAAATATTGTGGAGGGCCGGGCCAAAAGGCAGGGGGGCGAGGCGCTTTTGAAAGCCCCGCAGAAGCCGACAGCCAAGGCAAACCGGCTTCTGCGGGGCTTTCAAAGGTGCCTCGCTCTCCAGCACGGCAGGGGGGCCAGTCAGGGTCATCCGGCGGGCCAGATGTGGCCCGCGGGCCGTATAATGCCCAGGTCTGATCTAGACCCCAAGCTTTCTGCACTGAAACCCTGTCTGCTGGGCTCAAAACTTTGGGGGGGGGGGGGAGAGAGTGGGGAAGGGAAAGAGGTGCTTTTCCCTTCTGCAGCTCTGAAAAGGGCAGGCCAATCTTGGGGCAATAGTGTTGTGAGTATCTCCCAGCCCAAAAAGGCTAATGCAGAGCCACCCACTGGGAGCAGGTTCTGGGTTCTTCTAACAGATTTTCACCACAGGGCAGAAATAGCCCCAGGCGAGGCCTGGTCACCTCACTGTTCTTACCTTGCGGGGCAGACAGCCATGGTACCAGGCGTGGCTGCACAGCTGATCCATACTGAGTTTCAACTCCTCCTCCAACTCCTTCCGTAGTTTCTCACTGGCAGGCTCCATGTTCCTGTGGATCGTGCCTCCTAAAAAAATCAAGACACAACTGATTGATTACCTGATCATCACAGAGCAGACGAAATACTCCCTATTGAATGAAGTTTAGCAATAAGGTGAGCGAAAGTTAATGCTCACAAAGATTTTTACTATTGGCATAAATGACAACTGAATTCATTATTTTGATTACGAAATTCGGCGAAATAGAAGATACATTTTATAATCTTCTTTTCTAGTTTCTGTAACATTTCTAAGTTTTCTTTCTTTTTCAACTAAGGTATTGAATGATGTTTAGCTTTGTGCTGAAGGAGAAGTCTAATTTTAATCTGAATGTAATATAGGATTTAGTATGTATTATTGTATTTTTTAAGCAATAACATTTACTTTTTAAAAAAAGAGACGACGTTATTGACAGCACTGTATGACAGAGAAGAAGACGAGTTGGATTTATATCTTCCCTTTCTCTCCTGTAAGGAGACTCAAAGGGGCTTACAAACTCCTTTCCTCCCCCCCCCCCCCAACAAACACCCTGTGAGGTGAGTGGGGCTGAGAGAGCTCCAAAGATCACCCAGCTGGCATGTGTTGAAGTGCACAAGCTAATCTTGTGAGTATCTCCCAGCCCAAAAAGGCTAATGCAGAGCCACCCACTGGGAGCAGGTTCTGGGTTCTTCTAACAGATTTTCACCACAGGGCAGAAATAGCCCCAGGCGAGGCCTGGTTCACCAGATAAGCCTCCACAGCTCAGGCGGCAGAGCAGGGAATCAAACCCGGTTCCTCCTGATTAGAGTACACCTGCTGTTAACCACTACGCCACTTCTGCTCCTGGATACCCTGGCAACCACAGCAAAGCACAAAGGCCCACGGAAGTCTTCTTCCCAGCACGTCCAGATTTGCATGGAGAGAGAAAAAAAAACCAAAAGTGGCCAGATCAAAGTATTCACTAGGTGCACAGGAATAGCTGCAAGCAACGTTTTGTTTCTTGGCTTTGAGAAAAGGTATTCATTTCCTTCTCTTAGTGCATTATTCATTTCTCATGAAAACACACTTCTAGGGATTGCTTGGTTTTCTGTTGAATGTGGGTGAAATTGGCAACCTCTCATCTACGAAACTCCCTCTCTACCAATTTTCAAGCAGACCGGAGAAAGGGCCCACTTTTCTAGACAACTAAAGTTTTTCTCTTGCTGAGCAGGCCCGGAATGGTGCTTATGTCTTTATTTCAATGCTGATTCACAACACAGTCAAAGACCCTGTAAGCCAGTGGTGGCGAACCTATGGCATGGGTGCCAGAGGTGGCACTCAGAACCCTCTCTGTGGGCACGTGCAAACAGAGTCACCCCCACCCCCCCAGCACACATCTAGGCTTGTCTGGGCTGCTGGGCTCAATTATTAGTGTAGGTAACCCTGTTAAGTGCTGTTAAACCCCACTGATTTTCATGCGAAGAACTAAAGCGTGATTCTTTACCTGGGAGTAAGCTCGGTTGCTGGCAATGGGGCTTGCTTCTGAATAAACCCTCCTAGGGTTGTGATTCACCCGTTGGAAGAGTTGCACGATTGCTTCAAAGCAAAGCCACCGACTACCATCAAGCTTACTCCCGAGTAACACACGCCTCAGAGCCAGCCTTTTTCTAAACTAAAACCTCAGTATCCAGGTTACATTGCCGTGTTGGCACTTTGCGATAAATAAATGGGTTTGGGGTTGCAATTTGGGCACTCGTTCTCGAAAAGGTTCGCTATCACTGCTGTAAGCTATAAAACAGCATTTCAAAAGCAGCAAGGTAGGAAAAGAATGTTGAAGGTTTACAGGGAGGAAAGCAATGTTTAAACATAATCCACACTACGCTCCAACCAAAACCACTAACTGCCAAATGCCTGAGGAAACAAAATCCTGTTGACGCAGTGTCTGAATACTAAAAAGGACAGATGCCCACGCAAATGATAGAAGAGAGGGCATTCCACAAATGCCGTTTCCAATGGGAACACATCTATCGGGCCTCCAATAGAAGAAGAAGAAAAGTTTGGATTTATATCCTCCCTTTCTCTCCTGTAGGAGACTCAAAGGGGCTGACAATCTCCTTGCCCTTCCCCCCTCACAACAAACACCCTGTGAGGTGGGCATTCAGGAAGTTCCTCACGGAAGGAAGCAACCCCTGGCCCAAGATTGCCAACTCTAGGTGGGGAACTTCCTGGAGATCTGGGGGCAAAATCTGGGAAGGAGGAGGAGGAGGGGTTTGGATTTATATCCCTCTTTCTCTCCTGCAGGGAGACTCAAAGGGGCTTACAAGCTCCTTGCCCTTCCCGCATGAAGTCGTGCCCGCGAGGATCACAAGGAAGAGGCGAGACGCGGTGATATCATCCGGTGGAGAGAGCCAGCAGCAGGAAGCGCGGGATCCTTGGATCTGGCAACTCTGCCGTGTGCTAGTCCCTGGCACCTTTTATTAGGGTTTCTCTGGGGGCGTGTAAAGGAGGCAGGCAGGTAGGAGAGCGGGAGAGCGTCATGTGATGCGTGATCTCATCAGGCTGCTACGTGCAGGAGGAAGCATCCGCGTCTGGGTCTAATCCATACCTGGGGGCAAGAGCCCTTTTGTCCCTTTGTCTGGGACACCTGGTGACAGTAAGGTAGTTCATGACCTGTGACTCACGGGGGAACGGGGGTGGGGGGGTGGGGGAGCGTGTGCGCCCAGAAGGCCGCAGCTGGCACCGGCATTCCAGGCGCTCTATCTATGGTTCTGCTGGGTTTGCGGGCTCACCCCTACACCCCCCACAACAACAAACACTCTGTGGGGTAGGTGGGACTGGGAGAGCTCCGTAGAGCTGTGACTAGCCCAAGGTCACCCAGCTGGCATGTGTTGGTGTGCACAAGCGAATCTGGTCCACTAGATAAGTCTCCACAGCTCAAGTGGCAGAGCAGGGAATCAAATCTGGTTCTCCAGATTAGAGTGCACCTGCTCTTAACCACTACACCACACTGGCACTCAAAACAGGTTTTAAGCGCCTTCTTTAAGGTGGTTGGAATGACTCCTCCTCCATCAATGAAGCATTAAACCACTCCCCCTGTCCTGCCAAGAAGCCAAATGGGCAAGGACCAAGCAGAGGCCGCAGGCTGTATTGTCTTGCCACACCCACCAGCACCATTGTTGGTACACAAGGGAGATAACAGGGCAGAATGCTATTTTTGGCACTAATATTTATTTTGTTTATTTCGAGTATTGATATACCCCCACCTTTCTCCCAACACAAGAGAAATGAAGGCACATAACAGCAAATAGGTCAAAGGTAAAGATATTCCCCTATGCAAGCTCCAAATCTTTACCAACCCACAGGAGGATGTTATATCACAACATTTACTGGGAAGACTATGCAGCCTCCAATGTCCAATGGAAAAGAGGTAAAGTTCACATGGCAGAGCAAGTACATCGACTTATCAGGGTGGATCAGAGGATCCTCTGAATATGCCAGCCACAGATGCAGGCAAACCGTCAGGAGAAAATGCTACTGGAGCACGGCCATACAACCCGGAAAACCCACAACACCAGAGATGGCGAACCTTTTTAAGACCGAGTGCCCAAATTGCAACCCAAACCCCAGTTATTTATCGCAAAGTGCCAACACAGCAATTTAACCTGAATGCTGAGGTTTTAGTTTAGAAAAAAACTGTTGGCTCCCTCGTCCTCCTCCCCACCCATTTGAGCAGGGGCCAGCCTGCTCTAGCCTCCAGCAAGTCCCGCATGCACCACTCTGTGCCTCTCTAGCATCTCTGCCTCCTCTGCGCCCCCCGCCCCCCTCGGGAGAAGCCACCTGGAGCATAGGCACCAGGCCTACCAGCCAAGTCCTCCCTGGTCACCACGGTGCGCGCATGTTGTGCTCAATAGCCCAGATTAGATATGTGTGTGTGGGGGGGTGATTTTTCGCCCCCAACACGACGAACTCTGTGTGTGCGTGCCCACAGAGAGGGCTCCGAGTGCCACCTCTGGCACCCGTACCACAGGTTCGCCATCACTGCACAACACCCTAGTGACTCCGGCTGTGAAAATCCTTCGACAGTACATATGTTTGACAACCCAGAGGGAAGTGCTGGGCAACAGCACAAGAGGACTCCAAGAGCACAGGCAGAGTTGGAGGGTGGACAGTTCAAAACACGGACAGGGCTGCAGAGACCTCTTCTACGTGAGCTACTGTTTATTGGAATACTGGTTTTTATTTATTTTGTTAATTTGTTTAAAGCCTTCCTTCTGCCTTTCAGAGCTCAAGGCAGTTGACAGTGGAGATCAAACATCTATGTTTAATGTTTTGATATGTTAAAAACAACACATACACACACCCAATTTAAGCCAGCAACCTTAACCAAAAGTAGTCCTAAATAAAACCGTCTTCACCCTGCCTCCAAAAAATTGAAAGTGAGGGAGCCAGGGATGTCTCCCTGGGGATGTTTCATAAGGGTGGGGCTGTCACCAAAAAGGCCTTCTCTCATGTACCCACTCACCAAGCTTCTTTGATTAGACAGTCAGGATCTGAATCCCTGGGTAGGAATTTTTTTAACATAAGAGGGGGAAATAGAGAAGGCGCAACCTCAGCACAGTTTCGAGAACCTCAGCAATGCTGCATTGTCAGTCTCGGTGGTTAAAAGAATACAAGGCCACAGAGACTGTCTGTCTTACTGCCTGTCTTCCAGCGGGTGAAAGCAAGATGTTGACCAACATCTGACAGGCAGTAAGACAGACAGGGTGGATAAAAATCAATGATCTTAAAAAAAATTAAAAGGATTTTAAAAAAATTAAAATTGGATTTTTAAAAATTTAAATCAGATTTTTTAAATAAAATGCTTTTTGAGGGAAAATCTATGTAAAGATAGCTTTCTATTTAAGGTACATTATAATCCAAAGTTTATTCATTATGAAATAAGGATTAGTTTTTGATTATGCAGATGCTGTGTTTAAATTTTTTGATAATAGAAATTTTAAATGTCATGTTTTTCCTGAGGCTCTTGTAAAATTGTTTTGGGCAGTTTTTCTACCTAGAATCTATACTTGGTTTTGCAGTTCTCAAAACTGTGAAATTGTGTCTGCAGAGAAAACATGCTTCTTCTTCACATCAAAAACGTTATAAAATAAACATACAGAGTTGAGGAAAAGACCTTAATCTTATTGTTCCTTTGCAAATCAATAGACTGAATCAACCCCTTATCTCTTAAGAGCTACAAGAAGTTCAATGATTAGAAGGGTGTATTGTCGAAGGCTTTCACGGCCAGATTCAACTGGTTGTTGTGAGTTTTCCGGGCTGTGTGGCCATCTACCAGACTACAACCACACAGCCCGGAAAACCCACAACAACCAATTAGAAGATTGTTTGGAGTGGAATAGATCTGCACAAGGAGCTAAATGTGAGGAGGGAGTGGGGGAAGCCATAAAAGTGAAACCTTTTGAGCAGAATATTCCACAAGTCTGGAGACAGATATTTATTAAATTATTGCAAGGCAAACTATCTATGTATTTCTAGTAATATAAACAAATAAATAATGTTTGGCTATAACTCATCTGAAAAGTTATTATTCTAAAAATGAAACCTTCATCTGGTTGTAAATATTAAGATTATGCTAGCAAGAGTGAGTCTCTATGTAGAAAACTATGATTTAAGTCTAGACTTACAGATTTGTGATTTAAATCATGATTTAAATTGTGGTTAAAAAAATCCATTTGACTTAATCAAATCTACCCTGTAGGTAGCAGACCTTTACATTGTAGTTCCTCTTACGATACAGATTTTTTTTTCTCATTTGTATTCGTTACGTTTTAAGCAGCAATACATTAAGCTTTAAAATAGAAGGAACATTTGATGAAGTTAGGAAACTGACAAGCAAAGAAGAGGCTGAATTCAAACCCTGGTGCCCTCTTGGGGAAGCCACGGTTACCGAACGGGCACAGAGGCAAGCATTTGGCAGCTGAGGAAGCCACAGAACAGTGAAGAGCGGGCAACCGGCTCTTTTCACATCCCCAGGAATTGCACTAATGGGAGCAGCAGTGGCATAGTGGCTAAGAGCCGTGGCTAAGAGCAGGTGCACTCTGATCTGGAGGAACCGGGTTTGATTCCCAGCTCTGTCGCTTGAGTTGTGGAGGCTTATCTGGGGAATTCAGATTAGCCTGTACACTCCCACCCACGCCAGCTGGGTGACCTTGGGCTAGTCACAGCTCTACGGAGCTCTCTCAGCCCCACTCACCTCACAGGGTGTTTGTTGTGAGGGGGGAAGGGCAAGGAGATTGTAAGCCCCTTTGAGTCTCCTACAGGAGAGAAAGGGGGGATATAAATCCAAACTCTTCTTCTTCTTAGATGGATCTCCCTGGATAGCACCCCTCTGATAATCAAAATCCTCCATTGCCTTTGGCAGACCGGAAAGGGGGGGGGGATGCCTGCCAGAGTTGTACAGAAAGAGCTAGACTTCTATCCTGAAGAAGTTCAGAGATGGCAGAAAGACTTTTTGAATAAACTATGTCTTAGGGGCTAATAGAGATGTTTCGGATATGTCTTAGGATACTCATGAGGACTATAACCCCACCCAGCCCCGCCAGTATCCTAACGTTCATGCTAGGAGGAACTGATGGGAATTGTAGTTCAGGAACATCTGGAGGGCCCTGCTCGACACTTTGTCTTAGGGTGTGGTGGAGTCTCGAAGACAGAAACAGGAGTTCCAGTAGCATTTTCTCCTGACGTTTCACCTGCATGTGTGGCTGGCATCTTGAAATACCAGGAGAAAATGCTACTGGAACACGGCCATACAACCCGGAAAACCCACAACACCCTAGTAAATCCAGTCCTGTCGCCTCAAACATTACTTTACTAACGTATATGGTTTTCGTGTCCCACCATTAATAGTCCTAAAAACTGCTCCATGGCATAAACCATTTTATGATCACATGAAGATGCTACATATCTGACCGGCACACCAACAAATAAAACCTAAGAATAGCTTATACTTCTATTAGATTTCAATCAATGCCTTCAGAAGTGTTTAGTGGTAGATACACACGAGTACCATTTTCTCAGCGCTTTTGTATCTGTGGAAAACAAGAGCCTGAGGATCTCTTTCATTACATACTCTCATGGCCTTTATATTCAGAAATAAGGAAAAGGTTTTTGGAGCCAATCCTACCTAGGACAGCTTTTTTGTCCGATGATGAGAAACTGATTTTCTTATTATCTGATATTGATTCCTGTTTTTTACAAGATGGCTCTCTTTGCCCTGGCGGCTAGGAAATTACGAGCAAAGTATTTAAAGCGCTTTAATTAAGTTATTGTTTTAACTAAGTTATTGTTTTAACTGCATGTATCTCTGTATTGTTATAGCCAATAGCTCAAACAATAAATACTTGACTGACTGACTGGTTTTCAGTCAGGCAAGGGCAAATCCCCTGTGTTTGTCTCTTAACCCAACTAAGAACCTCCATAAATCAGATGCTGGCCCTTTACACACATGGAAGTTTTAAATTTCAATAACATTTTTTTTTTAAGTAAGGGCCGCTGGCATTTTGGCGCCCCACAGAAGCAAACCAAAATGTGAGAGAGGGCATTTGGGAGAACCAGGAGGTGCCAAGATGAAGAGACGTCAGGATGGAACAGACAGACGGGTCCCTCAATGTCCCTTGAACTGTCTCTCAGGGCTGCTTTCGCACAGCACCGCAGGAGGACTGACCTCACAGCAAACACAAATGATGTATCCGAAGCATTTCCCGCTTTTCAGCCAGCTTAGAAAATTGCTTGGGAGAGGAAACCGCCTTGGGCTGGCCCTAAAGCAATGCAAACAGCCGCTGTTGCTTCCGGGAATTGACTACTACCCAGGGAAAGGTTAACCATTAATAGGAGAAAGATACAAAGCCCAGAGACGCTTGGAAGTTCTGCAGATGGCTGAATACAAGCCACAGGGCGTGCTGCAATTTCCAGCCCAACAAGCCGGTCAGGATTTCTCAGCTAACAGGGCCTCCCGTCATTAAAGATATGCCACTGTGACCAATAGCAGATTCAGAGGAATAAATCAGCTCAGCGTGGTACAAAAACAAAGTTCTAAAGTTTGTTCCTTTTTAATCCTAAAACAGTGGTGGCGAACCTATGGCACGGGTGCCAGAGGTGGCACTCAGAGCTCTTTCTGTGGGCACGCGTGCACAGAATTCATCATGTGGGGGGGGCGGAAAATCACACACCCACACCCACCCACACACATCTAGGCTGGTCTGGGCACAATCCTTTACCTGGGAGTAAGCTCGGCTGCTGGCAATGGGGCTAGCTTCTGAGTAAACCCTCCTAGGGTTGTGATTCACCCATTCGAAGTGTTGCACAGTTGCTTCACCAAGCTTACTCCTGAGTAACGCGCACCTTGGAGCCAACCGTTTTTTGTAAACTAAAACCTCAGTATTCAGGTTGGCACTTTGCGATAAATAAGTGGGTCTTGGGTTGCAATTTGGGCACTCGGTCTCAAAAAGGTTTGCCATCACTGCCCTAAAACATCCTAAGTGGCATTCATATTGAATAGCAATGCAGGCATGTTTAATCAATAGGAGGAATGATCTTAGAAAGAAACCCTGATATACTCCCCCAAGAGAACAGCAGGGAATGTCCCCAAAACAGCTCTTCGGATCAAGTACTAATTGAGCCTCCCACCTATGGAACAGAGATATTTGCCTTTTCCATGACATCTGATATTTAGAATCATAGAATCATAGAGTTGGAAGAGACCCCAAGGGCCATCAAGTCCAACCCTCTGCAATGCAGGAAGATACAATCAAAGCACTCCTGACAGATGGCCATCCAGCCTCTCCTCAAAAACCTCCAAAGAAGGAGACTCCACCACACTCCGAGGCAGTGCATTCCACTGACCAACAGCCCTGACTGTCAGGAAGTTCTTCCTGATGTTTAGGTGGAATCTCTTTTCCTTCACCTTGAACCCATCACTCCTGGTCTCCTCTCACTGTCCCATCTGAAAGTTTTAGTGAAGCTTTCCAAACTGAACTGCACTTTACTCAGAAGGCCCAATTGGCTCTTAAGCCAAGGATGCCAGTTCAACTCGTTGCTGGTTTGCTCACAGTTTAAAGCAGGTATTTCTACTGGTTTGACATCTATGCGTTGGCGGTGCAATTGGCAAGGTAGCTGCCCAGATAGTGTCAAGACCTGATTCATAGAGTTGGAAGAGACCCCAAGGGCTATCAAGTCCAACCCCCTGCAATGCAGGAACACACAATCAGAGCACTCCTGACAGATGGCCATCCAGCCTCTCTTTAAAAAACTCCAAAGAAGGAGACTCCACCACACTCCGAGCTAGTGCATTCCACCGTCGAACAGCCCTGACGGTCAGGAAGTTTTTCCTGATGTTTAGGTGGAATATCTTTTCCTTCACCTGGAACCTCTGAAGCCACAGAAAACAAGCTTGCTCCCTCAACAACATGACATCCCTTCAAATATCTAAGCACGGCTATCAAGTCACCTCTTTTTTTTTTGTAGTACATTACTATCTTTCTGTTCTTTTTAAAATAATTTTTATTGTATCATTTGAATATTCCATTTTATATTATACACTTCTCGTTTTCAAACAATACATTTTCCCCTTTTTCCCCTCCCCCCTGTATTTTCTTCATAGCTTTATCAAACAAACAGCAGTAAGTTCATTCTTTGTAATCTCTTCTCCCATATCTCCTCATTGACTCCAGCTTCTTTCATCCAGTCCGCATATATTGTCCATATCTTCAAAATTTCGCTGTTTATCTTGCCACAATTTATTTTTTGTTATTATGTCGAAAATGTCCAGTGTCACTTGTTCCCAGATATATTCCAACCATTTCTGGATTGTCCATTTTTTCTTTTCTTTCCAGCCTAAAGCTATTGTTGCATGTGCTGCTTTGATCATTATTTTATACATACAGCTATATTTTTTATCTACCCTCCTATCCTCCATTACACCCATGAACATTAAATCATTATTTATCTCAATATTAATCTTCACCAGTTTCTCGATATATAACATTACGGTTGCCCAGAATTTTTTCACTTCTATACATTCCATCCTCATGTCACCTCTTAACCTTCTCTTCGCCATACTAAAGATACCCAGCTCCCCAAGTCTCTCCTTGTAAGGCAAAAGTACTCTGCACTGAGATTTATACGGGGTGCATTCTGGAACAGAAAATGGCCAAATTTTCACTGCTCGCCACCCTCCGATAACGTAGAGAGGATGGTGAGAAAGCTTCTGCTTTGCTCGCGAGGAAGCCGTCACCTCCTGCTTTCACTGTGCCCTGCGGACACACGATGCCCACCAGTGTTTTGGACAGAAAAGGAACCGTGCCTGGGGCCAAGGCTACCTCCCAGACATCTTTCAACAAATCAGTCACGCCATTTTCCTGGACTTCTCTTCTGAGAAGGAAGTATATGAGAAGGTTAAACATAAACTATGCAGAAGGTGGAACGTACTGACCCGTCCTGGTGAAAGAATGCATGAAGACATTCCCCAGTCGCAGACGCATGGCCGAGTCCTCCGGGAACATTCAGAGTTATGCACGGGAAAGGCAGCCAAGTGCCAGCTCAGTTACTAGCCTGCCAGCCACCCCCCCATCCTTGCTGAAAACATTTCGTTTTAAAGGGGAAGGAAAGGTGATGCCAGACTTTGGAGTCAGTTCCCAGGAGGGAAGGAAAGTGTGTCAGAGAACAAAAAGCAGAAGTCGCCCACAAACTCCCTGACCCTGGGAAGGCAAATGTTAGCCCGCTGCTTAGGTAAGCCTGAAGAGGAAATGGCTCTCTGCTTATAAACAAGGTTTGAAAATCTAGGAAAACTGATTCACAGCAGACATAGAAAGAGGAAGAACAGGAAGAAGAGGAAGAAGAGGAAGAAGAAGAAGCAGAGGAGGAGGAGGAGGAGGAGGAGTTTGGATTTATATCCCCCCCTTTCTCTCCTGCAGGAGACACAAAGGGGCTTACGATCTCCTTGCCCTTCCCCCCTCACAACAAACACCCTGTGAGGTAGGTGGGGCTGAGAGAGCTCCGAGGAGCTGTGACTAGCCCAAGGTCACCCAGCTGGCGTGTGTGGGAGTGCACAGGCTAATCTGAATTCCCCAGATAAGCCTCCACAGCTCAGGCGGCAGAGCTGGGAATCAAACCCGGTTCCTCCAGATTAGAAACACGAGCGCTTAACCTCCTACGCCACTGCAAGATAATCGGCAGTTGTGTTGCTGGCTCTTTCAGTCTAGTCTGAATTTTGAACGAGTCACTCCAAGTAAGCAAGATGCGATTTTCAGAAGCACCCCAGAGACCAGCAGAATTGGGGGGGGGGGGGATGAGAGTCAGCATGATGTAGTGGTTAAGAGCAGGTGCACTCTAATCTGGAGAACCAGGTTTGATTCCCCACTCTGCCACTTGAGCTGTAAAGGCTTATCTGGTGAACCAGATTAGCTTGTGCAACACATGCCAGCTGGGTGATCTTGGGCGAGTCGCAGTTCTTCAGAGCTCTCTCAGCCTCACACACCTCACTGTGTGTGGGGGGGGGGAGGGAAAGGACATTGTAAGCCTCTTTGAGTTTCCTTACAGAATAGAAAGGGGGATATAAATCCAAACTCCTCTTCTCCTTCTTGGAGTCAAAGCTCCCTTTGTCAGATCTATCCAATGGAGGGATCTTTGAGTCTGGAATGCTTATACCCCCTTATGATCTCCATGGTGCTAATAGACTTGAATCTGGCTCTTCTATTGAAAACCAACATGGCTCCCCTCTGAAACAATCTCCAAAGCTGTATCCACACCTCCAAAGAATCACACTGGAGGGCAGATCAGAGATCACAGGGGTTTAAATGGGTTTGTCCCCCCAAGTTTGTGGTTAGAGACACAGTGGAAAACGTAATGCTTCCAGCTGGACATCAGTTCTGATCCCAGAAGAGAGGGTTCCAAGAGACACTCTCTGATTAGTGAAATACAGGAAGCAAAAAAAAATGACCCTTCTGCTCTTCCGTTCACGCTTGCACACACCCCTTGGCTACAGCCAGGCGACTGATTTTTATGGCATGCACACAATAGACAGGAAATGTCCCCTACGCATCATGCCATGCCTCTCTCCCCCAAGCCCAATCCAGTTTTGCTCACTAGTCTATCATAGAATCATAGAGTTGGAAGAGACCCCAAGGGCCATCAAGTTCAACCCCCTGAAATGCTGGAAAACACAATCAAAGCACTCCTGACAGATGGACATCTCTTTAAAAACCTCCAAAGAAGGAGACTCCACCACACTCCGAGGCAGTGCATTCCACTGTCGAACAGCCCTAACTGTCAGGAAGTTCTTCCCAATGTTTAGGTGGAATCTCTTTTCCTTCACCTTGAACCGCTTACTCCTGGTCCTAGTCTCTGGAGCAGCAGAAAACAAGCTTGCTCCCTTACCAACATGACATCCCTTCAAATATCTAAGCATGGCTATCATGTCTCCCCTTAACCTTCTCTTCTCCAGACTAAACATCCCCAGCTCCCTAAGTCTCTCCTTGTAGGGCATGGATTCCGGACCTTTGACCATTTTGGTTGCCCTCCTCTGGACCAGTTCCAGTTTGTCAATATCCTTCTTGAATTGTGGTCCCCAGAACTGTACATAATATTCCAGGTGAGTCTAACCAATGCAGAACAGAGAGGTACAATTACTTCCCTAGATCTAGACCAGGGGTCTGCAACGTGCGGCTCTCCAGATGTTAATGGACTACAAATCCCATCAGCCCCTGCCAGCAGGGCCAATTGGCCATGCTGGCTAGGGCTGATTGGAAGTGTAGTCCATTAACACCTGGAGAGCCGCACATTGCAGACCCCTGATCTAGACACTATACTCCTATTGATACAGCCAGAATCGCATTGGCTTTCTTGGCTGCCGCATCACACTGCTGACTCGTGTTCAGTTTGTGGTCTACTACCAGGTGTTGCCCATCCTATATCTCTGCATTTCATTTTTTCTGCCTAAGTGTAGTATTTTACATTTATCTCTGCTGAAATTCATTATGTTTGTTTTGGCCCAGCTCTCTAATCTTTCCAGGTCATTTTGAATTCTGACACTGTCCTCTGGGGTATTAGCTACCCCTCCTAATTTGGTGTCATCTGCAAATTTTATTAGCATGCTCACTATTCTGTTAGCATGCCCCCGATCAAAAGAGCAAAAAGCTTTGGGTCAGGCACAGCCATTTTTAAAGGTGCACAACCATAGATTCTAGGGACCCTCAGGAGTACCTACAGCTCTGGTTATTGTGAAATGTACACCTGTATTGGGATATGTAAAAAGTTTCACACAAGAAATACTTAACAAGTGGCTCCTTCCATTAGAACTCCAGAAGTGAGTGACCATTGTTGTGCAACTCGAATGCACGAAGATCCCTTATAATGAGCCCACCCTATTGGGCCACTGAGATCAGTATGGTCTGCTCTGATTGGTTCTCAAGCAAAGAAAGGCCTGCTACCCAAGATGCCTTAATGAGAAGTGTTGGGATTTGAACATGCAACCTCGTGTATGAAAAATGGGTGCTCTATGTCTGAGACACAGATTTATTTTATTTTATTTTATTAAACTTATAGGCCGCCTATCCCCGAAGGGCTCAAGATCTCAACCCCCTCCCCCCAAAATGGCACTCACTAAAAGTTGCCGCAACCTATGCAATTATTACACTGATAAGCAGTGGTTAGAGGGCTTGGAAGGGCCCCTATACTTCAAATGTTCAGCCATGAAGCAAACCCTGGGCCAGCATCATAACCTCAGCTTAGCCTACCTCACAGGGTTATAAAGATGGAGAGGAAAGTAATGTAAGTTACTCTGAGAAAAGACTAGGCACAAAGGCAACACTTATTTCCTTTCTTTCTTTGCTCCGGTGGAGACCCAAGGCAGCTTATAGCGTCCTCCTCTTCTCCATCTTATCACACCAATCCTGTTAGGTAGGCCAGGACTAGTCCACCTTATCAGAGCTCAGAAGCGAAGCAGGGTTGGTGCTAGGATGGAAGACCACGGAGGAAGTCCAGGCAGGCAATGGCCAATCACCTCTCACCTTGAGAACCCTAAGAGACGGAACTTCGGGGGATCCCCGGACTAACTCGGCTGCAACTCCACAGTGCGCGGCATGATCAGCATTATCCAACTGACATGTTTGGGCAACAATTACACACGTTTCCTTTGGAGGAAACATTCCACTGACACACCTCTGAGTCAACATACTCACAAGAGGAGTGTCCGACTGGCAACTAGACGCACGCTCACAAAAGGGGGAGACTCGGTTCCCTATAGAAGGGTGCAGCCTCCTGCCAGCTGCAAACAAACAGAGTGGAGGGGGGGGGGGGCAACCAGGCCACGATTCAGAGCAAAGGGGGACCAGCAGACACAGAACTGGCAATTTGGGGGGTGGGGGTGGGTTTACCAGGGAAGGAAAGCAAACTTTCAAATGTATGTGAGAGGCTGCAGTTCAGAGGACCTTGAAAGTTCCTTGCTGCTGAGCCAGGGAAAAGAACTGTGTAAGCCCAAAAGAGAAGGGGGTGCAAATAGAGTTACCAACCTCCAGGCAGAGCCTGGGGATCTCCCAGAATTGCAACCAACCTCGAGGTTACAATCCCCCTGGAGAAACAGCTGCCTTGTGGGGTAGGCTCGATGCTATTCCACACCTCTGAGCTCTCCCCCCCTCCCCCCCCCCCGCCCCAACCCCTGCTGTCCCCAGGCGGATCTGCAGTTTCCCAACCTGGAAAAGGCCAACCTGGCTGCAAACTGTATATCCCTCCCCCCCCCCCCACCCCGGGTTATTTTCAGGCGGCTGGTAGGAATAAAAGGCACTAAATCTTTTTTAAGCCAAAGGAGGACAGCTCTGCTTAGTGGACCGAGGTATTTTAGGGAGTCCACCTTGCAGATCCAGAACTATCTAAGTGTTGCGCGCCCCCCCCCCCCCCAGTTGGGAAATCCCTGGAGATTCGGGAGGGGCGGGGGGCGGAGCCTCAGGTGAGCAAGGTTTGGGTAGGGACTTCCCTGGGGCAAAAAGACACCAGGATCCATTTTTTCTCTCTCTCCAAGGGAGGTGCTCCCTGTTGCCTGGAGACCCGTCGTAATTCCAGCAGATCTCCAACACCCCCCCCCCGCAACCCCCACACCCAAGACGCACCCCCTTGATGACCCGGGGGGCATCCTCCATGGACTTCAGCCCGTCTGAAGGCAAGGGCACTGTAGGGGCGTCGGGGAGGGGGGCAGGGAAGGCGGGGAGGGGACACAGCCCGCGGGGGTGGGGGGCCGCTGCCCTGGAGCAGTCCCGCAGCCCTTTCAGCGACGCGACGGGGCGGACCGACCTTCCCCGGCGGCGGACGCGCTGCCAGGCTCCGGGGGCCCCCGACGGCTCTGCTCGGCCCACCCGCCCCGGCACGCCTCCCGCAGAGGCTGGGGCGGGATGTCCTCGGCCGGCCCTCCTGCCCCGCCCCGCCCCGCCGGTCTCCGCCTCCCCCGGGTCCCGCGGCCGCCCAACCTCGCCGGGCGGGTTTCGCTTTCTCCCCGCCAGATCGAAGGTGAAGGAGCCCGCGAGGCACCGATACGGAAGAAGAAGCCCGCCCTGTCAGCAAGCCTGAGGACCCAAAGCCATCAGTGAAGGAGGAGGAGGAGTTTGGATTTATATCCCCCCCTTTCTCTCCTGCAGGAGACTCAAAGGGGCTTACAAGCACCTTGCCCTTCCCCCCTCACAGCAAACACCCTGTGAGGTAGGTGAGGCTGAAAGAGCTCCGAAGAACGGTGACTAGCCCGAGGTCACCCAGCTGGCGTGCATGGGAGTGTACAGGCTAATCTGAATTCCCCAGATCAGCCTCCACAGCTCAGGCGGCAGAGCAGGGAATCAAACCCGGTTCCTCCAGATTTGATACAGGAGCTCTTAACCTCCTACGCCACTGCTGAAGGAGGAGGAGGAGTTTGGTGGAGGAGGAGGAGTTTGGATTTATATCCCCCCTTTCTCTCCTGCAGGAGACTCAAAGGGCCTTACAATCTCCTTGCCCTTCCCCCCTCACAACAAATACCCTGTGAGGTGGGTGGGGCTGAGAGAGATCCGAAGAACTGTGACTAGCCCAAGGTCACCCAGCTGGCGTGTGTGGGAGTGTACAGGCAAATTTGAATCCCCCAGATCAGCCTCCACAGCTCAGGCGGCAGAGCAGGGAATCAAACCCAGTTCCTCCATATTAGAGTACACCTGCTCTTCCTAACCGGGCCATAATTCACTGCTGTTCCCTGCCCTCTGTTAGGGTTTTGCATAATGATCAATTTCACCTTAATTCTGGATATAGAACTAGAGGCTCTTATTAAGCTGTTCGCAACTTAGTGAAAACTTTGCCCGTCCCCAGACAACTCAGTAAGTCCTTGATCAGGGGCAACGGATATTTATTGCACGCAGGAGACTGCATCCTGTTTCAAGCCTCAAGAACTGTACACAGTATACCAAGTGTGGCCTGGGCTATGACATCGTGTAGTTTAGATGCTGTGCCCCTGTGGATACATCCCAAGACTATATTAGCCTTTTTTGCCACTACATCACACTGGCTCCTCAAATTCAGCTTACAGTCCACCCATACCTCAAGATCTTGTTTACACACAGTGTTACAGAGAAGTATATCCCCCATCCTGCTTCTCATTTTTCTACCCAGTACGTGGAACCTGCACTGGGTCCTTGTCAGAAATCTAGCATCTCGTCTTCATCTCGCCCACTTTTCTCAGTGCAGATCTTGCTTGAAATTTCACTCTTTATTCTACTGGGGTGTTCACTACAATTTGGTATCAATCTGCAGTTTTAATGAGTAGTCTTTCAACCCCCTCATCCAGATTTATTTATTTATTTATTATTTGACTTATAGGCCTTCCCCCCCCCCCCCGAAGGGCTCGAGGCGGCTCACAACATGGCTGCAGCAGTTCCAGACAGCAATCACATAATGATAGCCCTGGAAACCTACACCAGCTTTAAACTGGACCTTAAATTTAACATTTAAAATTTAAGCAGCAGTTTCATAAAATCGGCGCCCGATCCAAAGGCTAAAAAGAAAGGGAGGGAAGCGGGAGGGCCTGTGATTTTTATAAAGATCCTTTATAAAAATATTATAATCACTGGACACCAAACCCTGTAGCATCCCTCTGGACACTTCCTTCAGGAGATCTCCAAAGCTAAGCAAGATTGGTGTTTGGAAGGCAGCACTCTCAAGGATGATGTATAGTAGGAGCAGTACTTGCAAACTATGCCTGTTTTTCACTGTCCCTGGAAAAGTCTTTTCAAAGAAAGAGAGACGAGCCAAGTGCAGTGGTTAAGAGCAGGTGTACTCCCTCTAATCTGGAGAACTGGTTTTTGATTCCCCACTCACACTTACGCTGTGAGGGCCATCTCCAGAACTCAGATCTGACTTCAGCACTCCAACATGCATGCCAGCTGGGTGGACTGCGGGCCAGTCACAGTTCTTTGGAGTTCTGTCAGCTCTGTCCACCTCCTAGCTGTGGTGTTGAGCAGGGTGGGGGAAGGGGAAGGAGATTGCAAGCCCTTCTGAGTCTCTTTACAGGAGAGTATGGGGGGACATAACCCAACTCTGGCCGTCCACAGCTCGGGACAGTAGCCATTATTTCTGTAGTTCTTCCTGCCTCTCTACCTCTTTCTTTAACTATTCTAGAGTCTTGTCTAGAAAGCTTCCAGCCTATCCTGAACAGAAACATCATGTGGGGACATCATGTGGAGCTGTGATAAGTCTGTTGGGTTCTTAAAAATGAAAGGAAGGAAACCAAGAGTAAAGAGAAACTGGGCTTGCATCACCAGCCTGTACTGGCCCACAAGTATGCTTAGCTTCTCTTATCTGTGCCTTCCATCCCATAGGAATGGGTATCTTCAGCCTGATAGAGAGCATTTTGTGCTGTTGTTCCAGGCTGTAGAAAGGGCTTCCAACTGAGGTGGTACAGTCATCCTTCTGTGGTGCAGTCATCCTCAGCACATCTCCACAGCATCCTATCCGGGTTCACTCAATGGAATTTACTTCCAGGAAAGCGTGCTTAGGATTGTGCTGTCAGTTTATTATTTTTCAGGAGGAAATGCCAGGCCAAACTGTTCAAATGGCTTTTTTGTTTTTCTGTAACTACTCCCCGTTGCTTCCTGGATTGTGCCTAGTGGTTGGCTGTATTCTTTTGGGTTTCATTCTCGCAAAGACGTATTTTGATCTCGATGAAGAACAAACAGAGAGGTGGGACTGAGGCTTTGTGTGTCTGTTCTGGGTGCTGGTTAGAAGGATGAGAGTCGTTCTTTATTTCTGTGCATCAAGGAGTAGGGAAAAAAGTGACGCACGAGGAACGCCGCCTGCACCCCTCTGTTTTGGTATCCAAGAAGTGCCCTCATCTGTCTTACTAGATAGCGTTCAGAACCTTACTTTAAAAAAAATGAATGTTGGACTTCCTTGAACGGTTATGACAATAGATAAAATCAGCCTAATATATTAGAAAGAAAGAAATAAGAATCAATATGGATTTTGATATCCTTTCCCATAGAGCCACCCCAATAGTAATGTTTCTCTTTGGACATGACAAAACAATAGAAGGAGTGAATATTTATCATTAAAAAGATATAACGTGATAGCCAATGGGAAACCCTTTACCTTATTTTCTTTTCAAATGGACCAAATGGGAAAACAGCACAAATGGCCTGCAACAACTTAAAGCATTTTTCTTTCTTGATAGATTTGGGGACCTTTTGATTAATCAAAATAAATATGGAACAATAGTTTCATTAATAACAGAAAAGAGCCAGAAGTAATGGTGGAGATGATAGGTAACTCGATATAGGAACCACCATCCTCAGTCTATTACCTTTTCAAAAATGTTGTAGCCAAACTCCAAATGCCTTGAATGGAACGACACCATATGTCTCTTTGCTGTTTGCATGTATGTATGTGATTACTGGCTTGCCTTTTTTGTGATTATCTGAAATTCAATCAATATTATTTTAAAAAGAAAAGAACTGAAACCAGAATTCTACATCCCACCTCTTAGTATGTTCTGTTTGGCCAGCAACTGCATAAGGACTTAATCTTGCACATGGGATGGGATGGGATGGGCGGGGGGGGGGGGGGGGTTGCCTCCCAGACACAAGCCACAAATTTGGAGGGCAGACGCTTGTGAGGTCTGTGATTCAATCAATGGCAGGCTCTGGATTTCTTCAATCCGAAGTCTTTATTGGAACGAACATTGAACCCCTGGCTTTTGCAAAGCCAGTTCTGACCCATCCCCCAAATGCCCATAGCTTTATTACCTCTGTTGTCCACTCCCCCGCCCCCAACTACACAAAGTAAAAGTGGGGAAATTAAAGGAAAGCGAAAGTCCATTCCCAAGGTCTAGGGAAAGATAGAGAGCCATCTGGCTACCGCTCTCTCCTTTGGTGAGGAGGCTCCAGAGATGCTAATTGATATCTGCATTTGGTGTTGCACAGAGGGAAAAGAACACAATGAATTGAGAGATTTATGTTTCCGCAGAGAGGCCCCAGACCTTAAGTACAACTCTAAGGCATTTTATCATACTTCTGAAATGTGGAAGGGGGGGGGGTTGTCAACCTGGGTGCGGGCCTTCTTAGTCATGGCGCCAAAGCTCTCAAACATCTTCCCCAGAGAGATTCTCCTGTCCCTTTCTGTTGCAGTCTTCCACCAGTGGGCGAAGAGACCTTTGAATCACTTTGCATCTGCTCAAGGATCCCCTCAATGTTTTAACGGTTTTAACGTCTTTTAACTGTGTGTATTTTAACTTTTTAAAAAATCTTTTTAGGAGCAGCAGTGGTGTAGGAGGTTAAGAGTTTGTGTATCTAATCTGGAGGAACCGGGTTTGATTCCCAGCTCTGCCGCCTGAGCTGTGGAGGCTTATCTGGGGAATTCAGATTAGCCTGTACACTCCCACACACGCCAGCTGGGTGACCTTGGGCTAGTCACAGCTTCTCGGAGCTCTCTCAGCCCCACCCACCTCACAGGGTGTTTGTTGTGAGAAGGGGGGAAGGACAAGGAGATTGTAAGGCCCTTTGAGTCTCCTGCAGGAGAGAAAGGGGAAATATAAATCCAAACTCTTCTTCTTCTTAAAAAAATGTTTTACTGATGGTTGTTTAGGAGAGGGGATGATGTTGGCGGTTTTATAATGTCGTGTTAACTTGTCTGTTTTAAATGGTTAGGCGCCTCAGCGGCCCTTGTGAGGGCAGGATATAAATACTGCAGTAAAATGCTGCGGCCCCCGCCAACTCACACCCTGCCTTCCCCAAATCTCCTGGAACTTCCCAACCTGGAGTTGGTAACCCTAACCCCTTCTCCCCAGCGGAGAACTTTGCCACCCAGGGGAAGATGTGGTGGGGTTTTTTTCACTGATGGCTCCTCCTCGGAGGTGGGGGGAAGGAAGTCCCCCAGCCCCCACCTGGGCCTTGTCTTTGTGGTCTACAGTCAGTTGCAAAAGAGGAAGCTCTCACCCATTGCTTGGTTTCCCAGCCGTGGAGAAAGGTGCTAAGAGCTGAGCTGAGCCGGGCCAGCCTCTCCGACAGCCACCAGAGAAGCTGTTTGGAGAGGGATTTGGCAGAGGAGATGGAGCTGTGGAGGCAATGTGCCCGGTACTAATCGAAGTGTCGGCGCCGCCCCCCAACCACCGAGTGATTCTGGTGGGGCCCCGGTGTTCGACCATTCAGCCCAGGTCTCTGGTGCGGGACGGCGTCCTCCTTTGCCAACTGCTCAACAACCTCACGCCCCACGCTGTCAACTTGCGTGAGATCAATTTGCGTCCTCAGATGTCCCAGGTGAGTGGGGCTGGCGCGGGAAGTGAAATACGTGGGGAGAGAACCTCTCTCGTTTCGGGGAGAAGCACAGCCTCGCCAGCAACTTTCTTACAGAGATGCGTTCATCAGCATTTTTATCCAACCGTTCCTTTGAGGGACACAGGGAAGTTCTCCCCGCTCATATTTTACCTTCTCAGCAATCCTGTGAAGTGCATTAGGCTGAGAGGGCAGTTATATTCATGTCCAGGAGGACCTTAGAGGGGGAAATGAGCTTTTCCCCGGGAGCTTTGATTCTCAAAAGCTCATACTGACCTTTAAAGCATTCTAGGACTCAATCCTTGCTCCTCTACTGAAGACCAACAAGACTAAGCAGCCTAAAACTGGGCTGAGATGCAAGTAGCCTAAAGTCACCCAGCAAATTTCATGG
Organism: Sphaerodactylus townsendi; assembly: GCF_021028975.2. Taxonomy (NCBI): domain Eukaryota; kingdom Metazoa; phylum Chordata; class Lepidosauria; order Squamata; family Sphaerodactylidae; genus Sphaerodactylus; species Sphaerodactylus townsendi. The sequence goes on from NC_059427.1 coordinate 159,325,730, forward strand.
CAGAGTTAAAGATCTGAACTCGTGTTTCCCATGTTCTCGTTCGCTAAAAAACAGAAGCTGATGGACACAACACGGAATTGTGTCTCCTGTTCTGTAAAGCAGAACAGGCTTAGAAGAAGCATGAGTTTGGATTTATATCCCCCCTTTCTCTCCTGCAGCAGACTCAAAGGGGCTGGGATAATTCCTTTGTTTTTCTCCCCTCACAACAAACACCCTGTGAGGTAGGTGGGGCTGAGAGAGCTCCGAGAAGCTGTGACTAGCCCAAGGTCACCCAGCTGGCGTGTGTGGGAGTGCACAGGCTAATCTGAATTCCCCAGAGAAGCCTCCACAGCTCAGGCGGCAGAGCTGGGAATCAAACCCGGTTCCTCCAGATTAGATACACGAGCTCTTAACCTCCTACGCCACTGCTGAAATAACTGTCGAAGGACCTCGCGGGGAAGCAAAGAGCCTCGTGGCAATCAACAGAACGCTCTCTGTGGCGCTGATAGGGTGAATAAATGTGTGTGGTAATAGAGGGAGGGGAGCAGGAGATTTGGGGATGGGGGGTTGGTGTCCAGATAAAGTGCAGTAGCAAGCTGAAGGAATCTGAACTGGTGGAGCTGAGTCCGGTAGCGAAAGGGTTGAGAGGAAGTGATCACAATGTGATCTCATATATGTGGGTGGGGAATGTTGGTCTCCTTTGTTGTGATGTGGGGCAGGGGTGCAGAGTGGGGATAGATGGGGTGGGAGTAGACTATCACTGCCCGTTGTCTTCTGGGAAGAGGAAGATTTGCTATTTCTAAGGGGGAGGAAGAGGAGGGAAAGACAGGGGCTTCAAGGGGGTGGGTTTCTTCCAGACCAAGGAGCATTGCCCGATTCAGCCATATTAGCAGTGAGGCTGGAGTTATCCCACAATTTCTGATAGGGGCTCTGTGGGCTACTCAAGATAGGGGCTCTGTGGGCTACTCAAGATGGCAGATAAGACTATAGCCGCAGAGGGCCATTGCTTTCACATCCTGCAAGTGAGCTCCCAAAGGCACCTGGTGGGCCACTGCGAGTAGCAGAGAGCTGGACTAGATGGACTCTGGTCTGATCCAGCTGGCTTGTTCTTATGTTCTTAGCTCTGACTTGCAGGGGTCCACCGCCTGGCGCCTGCCCCGGCCACCGCCCCTGCATACCCCTGCCACATACATGAACTCTAAACCGGAACAACAGGACCGTGGCAACACTGCGCGTAAGGCGACCTACTATCAGGCACAGCACCTTTCCTGGGCCCTTGTTTTTAGCAAGTGGGCAGGGCGAAGGGCGGCCCCAGTCCGTACAGCTCCGCTTCTACCTATGACAGCGAACCTTTTCGAGACCGAGCGCTCGAATTGCTACCCAAAACCTACTCTGGCTAAGTTCTAAAACGGCAATTTAAACTCTGATTTACCGAGGTTCTGGTTTAGAAAATTAATGCATGGCTACAAGGTGTGCGTTACTTGGGAGTATGTTTCAGGGTAGTTGGTGGTTTTGCTTTTGGGGCTTTTGAACCCGCAAAATCCTTTCAAACAAGTGAATCACTTTACCTTGTGAGGGTCGTCTCTGAAGTAAAGTCTCATTGCTAGCAACTTGTCTACTCCCAAACAGGCGATCGCTTTTAGTTCTTTTTCTGTCCAGTGGGGTTTAACAGCTTAACAGGGTTACCTATACTGCTTCCCCAAAACTAGGTCTTAGGTTTAAATCCCCAAAATGAGGTCTTAGGTTTAATGCTAATAAACGAGTCTATGGGTCCAGGCTAGCCTAGGGACGGGGTAAAAGCAACTTCCTCTCCCACATCGCAACTCTGCCGCACATGCCGGTCAAGGAGAGGCCTTCGAGCGCCGTTCCCGCACCCCGCCATAGGTTCGCCACCACTGTTCTAATGGGAGATCCAATTGGTGGGCAGATTAAAATAATATTTTTTTTCCAGTGGTCGCTGCCACCACTGAGTTGGTTCTACGCTCTTTCAGTGTGTATTTTTAAAAAACCATTCCCCTTCTCCTGTGGCAGTCTTTTTGTGGTTGGGCCCACCAGGATTCCAAAGGTGCTTGCAGGCTAAAACAGGGTGGCACCCCGGCCTGGTTTATTCTTGAATGCAGGTCGTTGTTTGCTTTTAGAGAAGGCAGTTTTTTTGTATTGTCAAAGGCTTTCACTGCCGGACTCACTAGGGTGTTGTGGGTTTTACTAGGTTGTATGGGCATGTTCCAGTAGCATTTTCTCCTGACGTTTCGCCTGCATCTGTGGCTGGCCTCTTCAGACGCAGGCAAAATGTCAGGAGAAAATACTACTGGGACACGGCCATACAACCCAGAAAACCCACAACACCCTAAGGTAGGTTTTGTTAGAGGCTGAAACAGGGAATTGAACAAATGGGAGGGCTGATAAGAGAAGGCACAAAGTGTGAACGCCTACAGAGTGCCTGAGAAGTAAGTACCTCATGGATCGTCTCTGGGGTACCTCTCGGGTTTCTTCTCCTCAAGCCCCGCAAGATTAAACCTGCTTTATGTTTACTGTAAATGGAAATGGCCATCATGGATTCCTCACAGCCTTTTCAGAAAACAGAATGTATGGGGAGGTTACCTTTGGCTTCATGCTCTTCTGGTGAGCTTTCCAAAGGCATTTGGCTAGAGTCCCCATGGTGGCGAACCTTTGGCACTCCAGATGTTCTGGACCACAATTCCCATCAGCCTCTGCCAGCATGGCCAATTGGCCATGCTGGCAGGGGCTGATGGGAATTGTAGTCCAGAACATCGGGAGTGCCAAAGGTTTGCCACCACTGATCGACGCTGTTGGAACCAAAAGGCCTGACTCTAGACAAGGGGTCTTTCCTCATGAAGTTTTTCTTTCTGTTTTCACAACAGTTTTTCTACAGGCTTGCTCATTTCCTCATTTTCAATCTGTCGTCCTTCCATGGTTTCTTCACCGTTCCTTTCTCACACTGGATCAGTGGTGGTTTTAAAAAGTCTGGAGAAACAAGGAAGCAACAGCAGAAATATGACCAGTGAAAAGCAATATAGGAGGGAAACTTAGAGGAAAAACTGTTGCAGTGAAACACTGGCCCCTTCCGCACACGCAAAATAATGCATTTTCAAACCACTTTCACAACTGTTTGCAAGTGGATTTTGCTATTTCGCACAGCTTTAAAGAGCACTGAAAGCAGTTTGAAAGTGCATTATTCTGCATGTGCGGAATGAGCCACTGTGTGAAAAAAAATACCCTAGATCCGTGGTGGTGAACCTTTGGCACTCCAGATGTTATGGACTACAATTCCCATCAGCCCCCACCAGCATGGCCAATTGGTTCCAAAGGTGCCAAAGGTTCGCCACCACTGCCCTAGATTGATTTGTGGTTTGATCCAGCATGACAATTCTAAGGGTTAAAAAATCTCAGCGCTGTATTATCACTATCCCTGATCCATCACCACTGGCATGGCACTTAGGCCACACAACATTCCTGCAAGGTAGCCTCAGCAGCATCCAGAGGCCAAAAATCTGGCCGTCACCACCCCTATTCCCAACTGCTCCATCCTGGCATCTACTTGTGCCAATCTTACTCATTTCAGTGGGACTTCCCAATCCATTTTACCCCACAGATCAGATAAGAATGTTTCCCACTCCATTATGCCTGATGGCCCCCTGGATCTGCTGGGGTTGTGAGGAAGTTAATTTTGCAGAACATGGGCCTTCCGCTTCTGTGAGTGTTTGGAGCTGCCTCTAAGAATACCTGTTTCTGAGGGCCAGGCTGTATGAAATGCAGCCTTACGGTGCTACCAGTTTGAGTGAGGAAGTGGTGGATTTTTTGTCATCTGGTTTTCTTTTTGAAAGCTGTTTCCCAGCCCCCAGATTTCCAAGAGCATGTTCAAGAGGGTAAATCTACGTCTGGCACCCTGAGGAGGGAAAAACACTTGAGAGATTTTTCAGCAGGGGAATTGGCTGCTGTACAAAGAGTTCATGCCCTCCTTTGCTCAAAACTCCAGCCTTCCAAGGCTGAATTTTAATTTTTGCTCTGTTTTTAAGTACAGGACTTCCTTGATATGCATTTGTGTATGACGTCATTGTTTGCTCCTAAGGCTTCACAAGGAAAGTTGGGGCTTCACAAGGAAAACGGATAGACTTTTCTCCCCTTGTAGATTTCATTCTTATCGGTAAACAAAGAGCCCATGAAAAATTAACATGCCATAATATCTACAGGGAGATGGCAACCGGACAGCCCAGTTTGACATCTCAGAGACGAAATGCAAAGCCAACATTTGCATAGGCAAATTCCTGATTTGTGTATGTATTATGGAGGTTGTTAGGAAGAAGGTTGGTACCAGATCACAATCATGCGGCCTCAAGGGCCACTAAATTTCCCTTTCAGCTATTTTGTCTCGGTTGTCATCACGCTGATGTGCACATCCTGGCTTCTCCAGCGTTTTGCAGAACTGCATGCTGGGAATCCTGCTCACTTGCAACAGTCTTTCTCGTAAGTTTTGAATTCAAACTTTACGTCTTTCTAAAGTCACTCCACCCCTCCTCCTCAACAAAATGCTTCAAAACATTTGTGAACATCTAGATCAGGGGCTCCTAACCTTCCTGAGCTGGTGGACACCTTTGGAATTCTGGCACAGTGTAGTAGATGCAATCACAAAATGGTTGCTGTAGCCCAGGAGGTAATAAAAATACTCTGGGAAGAAGGGGTGAGAGAATAGAAGAAGAAGAGTTTGGATTTATATCCCCCCCCCCTTTTCTCTCCTGCAGGAGACTCAAAGGGGCTTACAATCTCCTTGCCCTTCCCCCCTCACAACAAACACCCTGTGAGGTGGGTGGGGCTGAGAGAGCTCCGAGAAGCTGTGACTCGCCCAAGGTCACCCAGCTGGCGTGTGTGGGAGTGCACAGGCTAATCTGAATTCCCCAGATCAGCCTCCACAGCTCAGGCGGCAGAGCTGGGAATCAAACCCGGTTCCTCCAGATTAGATACATGAGCTCTTAACCTCCTACGCCACTGCTAGGCAGCTGACATGGCAGCTGCCAATCAAACAATGTTATTTAATGTATTGTTGAAGGCTTTCACGGCCGGACTCAACTGGTTGTGGTGGGCTCTCCGGGCTGTGTGGCCGTGGTCTGGTGGATCTTGTTCCTAACGTTTCGCCTGCATCTGTGGCTGGCATCTTCAGAGGTGCATCACAGAGAGAAGTGTACTACATGCGGTGTCCAGTGAGAAGGGAATATTTAGTGGGGTATATATTGTCCATGTCCCAGGGTAGGGAACCAATCAGTAAGTAAGTACAGAGATGCCATTGTTGTCTGCAGTTACTAGAACAGAGACCAATAAGAAATAAGAGACCCATAAGAAATTAATGAAAAGATTCAGCAAGCTGAAGAGACACGGCAGGGTGGTAAAGCCCAGACATTAACCACCCGCCTCCAACATACTGATACCCATTGAATCCAACATACTGATACCCAGTGGGAATGGCGATTGCTGGGCCCGGGTAGCTGCACAGAGCCTACCTGGGCCCAGGCGATGGAGACGCACTTGGGGGGAGGGGATTGGACACATGCAGCTTGGTTTTGGGGGCAGGGGGAAGCCAGGTGGTGGGAGTGGGAGGCTGGTGCCAGGCCCCACTTGGTGTTTGGGGTGGGATAAGGGCAGTGGGATAAGGGCAGTGGGGGACTGGCAGTGAGCCAATAGCCACACAGGACTCAGTTCCACATGGCCTCGGTGGAACTGAGTCCTGTGTAGCTATTGGCTAGCAGTGTGTTGTAACATTTCAAGCCTTATATATATATTTAAAAAATTTTAAATGATTTTTCAACATATATTAAACAGAGCAGAAAAAGGGAAGAAAAAGTAACAGAAAATAGTTAAGATTACAGCATAAAGATATCTGCCCAACATCATATTAAGTACATATTACATAACTAGCGGGGCCCGGCCACACGTTGCTGTGGCTTATTGTGGTGAAATGGGAAAGGAACAGTAGCAGCAAATCAATTGCAGAGGCCAGCAGTACGTGCTCATGCAAACACGCAGCCTGATACTGTGCGATGTCATTGATGTGTGTGCCCGCATTCCTGGGGGGGGGATAGAAAGGCACCCCTCCCACACATCTAGGCTGGCTGTTCATGATCCTTTACCTGGGAGTAAGTTTGGTTGGTGGCAATGGGTGTCGCTTCTGAGGAAACCCTCTTAGGGGCGCGATGCAGCCATTCAAAGTATGTCACGGTTGCTGTACCGAGCTTACTCCTGAGTAATGTGTGCCTGGTTTTCTCAACTGTAACCGCAGTATTCAGGGAATCTAGGGTGCCTGGCCCCTCTCTCCCGTCCCTTGCATGTCGCCCCTCACTCTCTTCCCTCCCTCACTTCTTTTCCCTTGCATGCCACACCCTTTCTTTTCCCTTGCATGCACGCCTTCCCTTCCCTTTTCCTCCACTAGGGTGGGTGGGTCATATCAAGATTCTGGGCCCCCTGCCTCCCCTCCCTTGCATGCCACCCCTCACTGTCTCCCCTATCTCACTTCTCTTCCCTTGCATGCCTCCCCCTCCGTCCCTTTCCTCTCCCTGTCTTCCCTTGCATGCCACCCCTCCCTCCCTCCCTCTCCCTCCCTTCCCTCTCCCTCCTGAGTATGTGTGTGTATGTGTTTCACTTCCACTCGAGTTACTGCCTATGTACTGTTTTCACTGCTCATATCTGGCCATCTGAGTGAACATTCTAAGCAGCACGAACATTCTAAGGGTGACAGTTACACACAGGCAGCTGCATGTCCTTCACCAGGGAGTGCCAGGAAAAAGGCGTTTTACCTGGGCCAGGTATGAAATTTCAGGTATGTGAACATCTAAAAACACTCTCACCTGGCTGACTATAGTGGCTGGGAATTTTCAGAGGAATTGGCCCAGCAGTTACTGAGTTATGCTATCATCAACAAAAACACTGTTAGATTTTATGGATCCCAATACATCATTTTCAGATGGATCCCAATACATCATTTTCTGATTACTAGAGAGACCTTATAAGATCTTAGGGAGGGAGAACCAAAGCATTTTTACCAGTCCAATTATTATATCTATCAATTTTCAATCCTCAAATTGTCTTGTTTTTACATAATCGATTCAGATTTGTAGAAAAAAAATAAAGACTCAATTTCTCATTGAATTGGTGTTTGGAGTGTCAATTTACAAGATTCGTTAGTTTGGCCATGCAATTATATTTATATATGAATGATGCTTATATATTAAGCCACAACCCAAGAACTGAACACATGAATACACAAGGCATTACCCTTGCTTCATATACACAGATGCCTTCTTATGCAGTTAACCTTTTGTTCGCTTAAGCTGATTGGACGTTGATGTTACAGCAGGGTATGGAAATGCTGGTTATTTAAACAAGTGTAATTCTGAATCAATGGAGTACACTGATCTCAGCCTGTTCCAGGGCTGCTTAACCAGTGAGGGACATTTCCAAACAACAGGAGACGTTTCCCCACTTGCCACGACCCCCCTGTGCCGCTGCTGCATTGCTCCTCTTAGCGCGCAGGCCATTTTACTGGCATGCTACCAGGAAGTTTCATCGATTCTGCGCTTCATGCCGCAGGGTCATCAAAAGGCGCCATTTGGAAGAGTGCCAGGAATGACGCGCGCTGAGGGGGCGCGACAGCGGCAGCGTCGGGGCGACTGCGTTGTCGCGGCCCCTGTAGTGGGGAGTTCCAGGGGACCCCGCGCTACTTGCCTACAGTAGCGCGGGGCAGAAGGTAAGTGGGAAAACACCCATGGAAGACTATCCTCCTATATCTGCCTCTGTGAAGTGGGAGTTAATTTTCAGGTACTCTAACTGCTGGCAAAATCCAGGCTCAAGAAGTGGAAACAGACAGACACGGTTTAATAGGATTAGTAGTAACATAAGGGCACTTCAGTGATGGAACTGGTTGTCCAGGGATATTACGAGTTCTCCCTCCTTGAAGATGTTGACGCAGATGTTGAATAATTGTTTGTCATGGATGCTGTCATTCATCCTGCATGGTGCAGACAGTTGGACTGCGTGGTAGTTAGGCCCCTTCCAGCTTTAAAAATCTGTGATTCTAAGTAGTAGCAGTAGCAGCAGGACGGTACCATTCAAATTGCCTGCAGCTCCCATTCTGCCCAGCATCCTGGTGGCCAGGCCTAGGCCTCTAGGTGTAGTGGTTAAGAGCAGGTGCACTCTAATCTGGAGAACCGGGTTAGATTCCCCGCTCTGCCACTTGAGCTGTAGAGGCTTATCTGGTGAACTAGATTAGTTTGTGCACTCCAACGCATGCCAGCTGGGTGACCTTGGGCTAGTCACAGTTCTTCGAAGCTCTCTCAGCCCCACCCACTGTTACCGCTGCTGCTCGGGTAACAATAAGTGATTTCAGCTCAAGCAATGTAGTGAGGCGCAGGAAGCCGGTGTTCTTCAAAGCAAAGTATTTTATTCGGAAGTGATGGTGACAGCTCGGGCAGGAGAATTGCCCTCTCGTAACCAAGCGCAAGAACTTTTATACACATACATCAAAAGGAGCAAAGGGGCAGGTAAAGGGGGCAGGTAAGGGGGCAGGTCCCTTACCGAACCCCAATAAAGAAACATCAATACAAAACAAAGATACAGTTACAACTTTTGTGAATGGGACCATGAAATCTCGCTGTCAAGCGTCTTCCCGCAATACTTTACAATGGTGCTGAAAGGAGAGTGGAGAAGTTCCATTCCATAAACTGGGTAAAGGCCTGCATACCACACCCAAAGTTATCTCTGTTATCAGACGATTCGGCTATTTCCTTCAGTTATGACCTTCCGAGGCTCCCGCGCCTCAGTTCCAAGTTAAACAAAAGAAAAGTTCAAACTGTCCAATGGTGGTCCCGACATCGCCTAAATTCCAACGGCTGAGACATCTGTGTGCTGTCATCAGGATTTGATTTGCGTAAACCAAAGGGGTCTTTGCTTGTTTGCTGAGGAGTCAACTAGGGTGGTTGGTCTAAGCTGAATTCCAGGGCTAACTTCCTTTTGTCCCTTAACTATCAGCTCTCATACAGGCTGCTGCTTTTACTAACAAAACAAAAAAAAATATCAAAAAAATAACATTTCTAACCTTAAACATTAGAGAAAACCTTAGAGAGTACAAGCACATATACTTATTGGCAAGAATATCCTAAATAAACAATAACAAAACCTTAAATCAACTGGAAAACCTAGCTAAAATATAAACCTAGACAATGGGTAAATAGTAAATTCAACACTAAAGGGCTTTCATTATATCCTAAGAGGGGCAAAGGCAAGAGGGAAACCATGTAAAACATTGGCACAGTCACATATATATGTCCTTTGCAAGCCTTATGGAGGCTTCTGAACCACACAGGTCCCTGTGTCCTGACCTGGATCCAGTGTAGTCAGGTAACTCGACTCAGGAAAATATTTTGGCTATTTTCCTGGGCGGTAACACCACCTCACAGGGTGTTTGTTGTGGGGGGGGGGGAAGGAGATTGTAAGCCCCTTTGAGACTCCTTACAGGAGAGACGGGGGGGGCGTTATAAATCCATACTTTTCTTCTCTCCTTCTACAGGGAAGCCATCTCCCCTTAGAAATGCTGCTTCTCATCATGGGGGTGAAGGTTATGTGCAGCGGTGGGATTCAAATAATTTAACAACCGGTTCCAGTGGTACTTCCAAATACTTTAACAGCTGGTTGTTTACAAGCACCATTTTAACAACTGGTTCCTCCAAAGTGGTGCGAACCTGCTGAATCCCACCACTGGCTATGTGAGTGTTTTGCCACTGCTGTCCATAAGCACGCTTGGATCCAAGCTGTTAGCCTGAAAGAACATGAGTTTTGCTGTGCATCTATAGTTGTCTGAGTGAAAGAGCCACAACATTTACATTGCTCACTCGCCAAGTTTGGGTTTGCCATTTCCTTTACAAGCTCACTAGATCAGGATGCAGATATTCACCATAGCATATCGCATGACACAAAACCTGTATCTGGACTGATTTGATCACGTCTGCCGTTCAGCATTCGTTCTCTCAAGTCACACTCGGTGAACTGAAGTGTTCTTCTGTGCCTCTTAATCCATGAAGGGTGGGTCGGTTTAACTACAGAGCCGCCAGTTTTGCATGTAGCCCAGCTAAATTGGTGGAAATTTCTCTTGAGTCTATAATGGAGAACACTGTTAACAACAAACTGGACTGAAAAAGAATCAGTACATCTCCTGCAACAGAAAGTTTGCATCGTTCATTTTTTTGGAATGTATTAAGTGCATAGAAAGGAGGGTACCAATGGTAGAATTCCTCATATGGATTGTCCAAAAGGTAGGGTAGGGATAAATGAAGAAGAAGAAGAAGAGTTTGGATTTATATCCCCCCTTTCTCTCCTGTAGGAGACTCAAAGGGGCTTACAATCTCCTTGCCCTTCCCCCCTCACAACAAACACCCTGTGAGGTGGGCGGGGCTGAGAGAGCTCTGAGAAGCTGTGACTAGCCCAAGGTCACCCAGCTGGCGTGTGTGGGAGTGTACAGGCTAATCTAAATTCCCCAGATAAGCCTCCACAGCTCAGGCGGCAGAGCTGGGAATCAAACCCGGTTCCTCCAGATCAGAGTGCACCTGCTCTTAGCCACTACGCCACTGCTGCTCCCTACTGTAGGGAAAGTAATCAGTACAGTAGTTGTTGTCGGTTTTCTGGGTTGTGTGGCAGCGGTGTTTGAAACACATCTTGCCGTGATGTGACTCTGAGGTGCCAGTCATAGACACGGGCAAAACGTTAGGAGCAAAACTACCAACTCATGCCTATGCAGCCCGGAAGCCCCACAACACCAAATTGATTCCAGGCATGGAAGCCTCTGACAAATTTGTAGAGTCCTCCAAAGTCGGGTCGCCAGCCTCCTGCTGAAATTTCAACTGATCTTCAGGCTACAGAGATCCTTTCCGCTGGAGAAAATGGCTGCTCTGGAGGACGGACTGAATGGCAATATATCCTGGCTGAACTCTCACCCTTCCCCAAATTCTACCCTCCCCAGGCCCTGCTCCCAAAGCAACAGGGGTTTCCCAACCCAGCCTTGGCAAACCTGCCCCAACGTCATCCATACATGATCTGGAGTCAAGGCAGGGGGTTGCAAAGTCAGCAGGTGAAACCAATCTGTCCATAGAGTAAAATCCCAAACCATTGAGAATGTGAAAAGGACCTCTTCAGAAGGTATGGTGAGGCAACAGAATGGCAGATTCTGTCCAAGAAGAATACGATCCAAGCCAAGAGGAAAAGTGTGATCTAAGTATTTAATAAGCAAAGGAAAAAATAAATATTGGAAGTTGTTAGGTCTTGGCACAACGATCAATAAATTGACTCTGGATGTGAATCAGAAGCCTTTATTGGGGTGGCAACAAGGACTCAAACGGCAGAAAACCAGATCTGGAGATCTTGGCTTTTGTAGACACATGTATTCCCTTTTTTCTCTCTTGAACACCCCTCCCATCTTCCCATGGATTAACAGAACAACAAAGTGTGAAAAGTATTGTCGAAGGCTTTCACGGTTGGATTCAACTCGTTGTTGTAGGTTTTCCGGGCTGTGGTAGATCTGGTAGATCTTGTTCCTAAAGTTTTGCCTGTATCTGTAGCTGGTGTCTTCAGAGGTGTATCACAGAGAGAAGTGTGCTACACACTGTGTCCAGTGAGAAGGGAATGTTTAGTGGGGTATATATTGTCCATGTCTCAGGGTGGGGAACCAATCAGTAAGTGTTTTGGATGGAACTTGTTATTCAAAGGTGTGGTTGTCTGCATTGTATTGCTTGTGGGTTTTCAGTCCATTTACATTCGTATTCACATTTGGATATTTGTTCTATTAATTGGATTTTAGTTGTTATTACTTGTTTTAATTGTAACTTTTTTATGGCTAATGTTGGACACCGCCCTGAGCCCTTCGGGGGAGGGCGGTATAGAAATGCGATCAGTGGTGGGATCCAAAAATGTTAGTAACAGGTTCCCATGGTGGTGGGATTCAAACAGTGGCGTAGCACCAATGGGGCTGGGCGGGGCACGACAGCGGCGTGGCTGGGCATTCTGGGGGCGGGGCATTGCTGGGTGGGGATATGGCAAGGACGCAGCCACTGCGCTGGTCCTTGGACGGGAAACGAATGCACGCAGGCGCAGGCTGCCACGCACGCCGGTGCACCTCTGCTAGACTGCTTCAAGTTCTGCATGCTACTGCTAAGGAACGAAGGAGGGGCGTAACTAAGGCAAAAATCACGTCGCAAAATCACCCTCTCGGCACACACAAATAATTAGTAACCTACTCTCGGGAACCTGTGAGAACCTGCTGGATCCCACCTCTGAATGTGATGAAATAAATACATACACCTGCTTAATGAAGATTGCCAACTCCACTTTGCAAAATTCAACACAAAAATTTTGGGGGAGGGAGTATGGGGATGTTGAGGTTTGGGGAGGGGAATGTCCTCAGGAGGCTATAATACTCCAGAGTCCACACTCCGAACTTCGGAGTCCGAAGTTGCCATTTCCTCCAAGGGAACTAATCTCTGTCGGCTTGGGGGGATTTCCAAATTGTTCTCTTCCACTGATTCCTCACAAGTTTTTCCCTGACAGACCTTGAGCAAGAACAAAACCTGCATACCAACACTTTCCAAGGAAATGATGTTAGGAGAAAATATCCACACTTTCCAGCATCCCTTTTCTATCACCATTTTCTTGATGAAAGGAGAGAACCAGCGTGATGTTAAGAGAAGGTAGACTCAGAGGTGGGATCCAGCAGGTTCTCACCAGTTCCCGAGAGTGGGTTACTAATTATTGGTGTGTGCCGAGAGGGGGGTTACTAATTGGGTCTGCTTTTCCGTTAGACATTTCATTAGGTCCAAAAATCATAGAGTCCTGTTGTTTCCTATGTGGCTGGTTAGCGAAGGTAGAAAACAGGATAATTCTCCCTGTTGGGCTGTTTTAAAAACATGTTTTAGAAATATGGTAAAGTTCCTTGTTTAAGGAAAGTATCCTTCTTTTGATTTCTAGAAACAAAATTAAGTATTTGAAAATATTAAGTATTTGACAGGCAGTCACTTAGAGGAGAAGTAGTTGTTTCTGTTGGCAGTAGACGATCAGGCTTGCTAGAATGAGTTTAAATTATGGACAGAAAGATACCAGCTGGAAATTAGGAACTTTTTTTTACAGTAAGAGTTTTTTACAGTAACAGAGAAATTATTAATGCCCTGCCCCCGGAATGCCCGGCCACGCCCCCGTCGTGCCCCGCCCTGCCCCATTGGCGCTACCTCACTGTTTGAATCCCACCACCATGAGAACCTGTTACTAAAATTTTTGGATCCCACCACTGGGTAGACTCTAACCTAGAGAACCGGGTTCTCCCTTACTGAAGGCCAGAACATGGAATCAGCTTCCCCTGCCACTTCCTCCAGGGGAACTAATCTTTGAAGGTTGGAGATCACTTATAATTACAGGAGAACTCTGGGCCCCACCTGGAGATTGTAACACTATGAGCAGATGCCCCTTTTAACCCTCAGGGATGAAGAAGTCAACTTGCCCCCTCCTCTTGTTTGGCCATTGGTAATATGGTTGAGAGTAGGATGTGATATTGGTGCAGTAAAGAAATTAGACTTTTAGCGTTTAAAAGAATCGTGTGCGCACACCAGTTTACTTATGAGCTACAGGACTGAGCAAAAGAGGAAAGATAAAATGGCAAACCACAGTCTGTCTCACCCTGAATAGATGTGTCCCTAATAGATTTGCTTAAAGGAACAAGCACTGAATCCTTTGACGCATAAGCTGATTACACTATGAGTTGTACCTTTGCATCCTTTACAAGCAGTATTTGCAATGCCCCTCCTGCCTCCTGAATAGGTTAAAAGGACTCTCTATTTTACTCAAGTCTGACTAAGGGAGTTTAGACTCTGGAAAGCAAAATCTTGTTGGTCTGTAAGGTGCTCCTGTACTCTAATCTAATGATCCTAACTGCAAACCAACATAGCTGTCCTCTGAAACTATGCAGTACAAGAAAGCTCAAGAAGAGAGAGCTTCCATTTTGTGTCCAGAGAATTTATAACCTACGCCCCCTCCCTATCTGGATCCCCCCTCCCCTCCTTTCTAATAAAAGAGGGGGAAATGTCCTGGCAATCCTTCAGTTTCCTTCCTTCTCTGCTATGGGTGTGATTTCTTCCTCCTTTGATCTTTCCTTGGCTATTTCCATGTCCACTGGCATTATTATCTTTAGCTGTGTCATTTTACAGCCTGATGGTGCAGCCTGCAGGGGTGTATCCTGGGCGCTGTGAGCTGCCTCTTGCCCCTAAGATGGTTGTTTAAAGAACTTTCAACTAAGCTGAGATTTAAAAGGGGCATGCATAAGAAATGGAAAAAGGCGGAAATCAACAAAGAGGAATTCAAACAAATACCCCGGACGTACAAGGAGAAAGTCAGAAAAGCTAAAACCTAGAATGAGCTCTGGTTTGCCAGAGAGTTTAAAAACAATAAAAAAGGCTTTTTGGGTTAGTTCATAGCAAAGGAATATGATAGGGTCACTGTGCTTCCCCGAGTAGGGTTCAGTTATTTCAGTAAAACTAATCCACCTTTTTAAATAAAAAAAAAATTCCTTTTAAAATTAAAATAATTTTGAAAAAAAGTATATACACTTTTAATAGTAATGCTATACACATGACTACATTTCCCACAATGCTATATCTTAAAGCAGTGATGGCGAGCCTTTTCGAGGCCGAGTGCCGAGACTGCAACCCCAAACCCACTTATTTATCGCAAAGTGCCAACACGGCAATTTAACCGGAATACTGAGGTTTTAATTTAGAAACATGGTTGGCTCCGAGGCGTGTGTTACTCAGGAGTAAGCTTGGTGGTAGTCGGTGGCTTTGCTTCGAAGCAACCATGCAACACTTCAAATGGGTGAATCATGACCCTAGGAGGGTTTAGAAGCAAGCCCCATTGCCAGCAACCGAGCTTACTCCCAGGTAAAGGATTGTGCTTTAGTTCTTCCCATGAAAATCAGTGGGGTTTAACGGCACTTAACAGGGTTACCTACATGTCGTGCCCAGCGGCCCAGGCCAGCCTAGATGTATTGGGTGGCAGGGGCTGATGGGATTTGTAGTCCATGAACATCTGGAGAGCTGCAGGTTGCAGACCCCTGATCTAGGTGATTGAGATGCATTCCTACCTCAATGTAACTGCTTAGAGCTACAAATCAGTGCTGCTAAAAGATATATGTAACTAGCCTGTTATATGTTACCACTGCCATCTGGGGCATTCTTGCCTTGATCTTTATTTTATGGTTTCATACACTTTGTAGATAACTAGGCTTACCCCTGACACCCTGGTTCCATGAGAGACAGAGGTACTATCTGTTGTAGGGGCAGGAAGCCAGGTGTCTTTCTATTACTACCGTGTTTCTCCAAAAATAAGACAGTGTCTTATATTAATTTTTGCTCCCAAATATGCTCTATGTCATATTTTCAGGGGATGTCTTAGTTTTCCACTCCACAGCTGCGTGCTCTGGTGTTCTGTTCGAAGGGCATGCTTCCAAGCAAAAACTTTGCTACGTCTTACTTTCAGGGGATGTTTTATATTTAGCACTTCAGCAAAACCTCTACTACATCTTATTCTCAGGGGATGTCTTATTTTCGGAGAAACAGGGTATCTGTTGCCGACCTTGGGGTGCCTTAGCTCCGGAGACTGTTTTTCACAAATTCTTGGGAAAGAGGGGAGGGGAATTGCCGGGGAATAAAGGTTTGTTAGAACTGGCTTTGCCAAGCTTCACTGCTTCATTGCCTAATCAATAAACGCTACTGATCAATAACACAGAGTCTGTTTGTTGACTTCAAGTTTGAGACCAAACAAGAACAAATAAAGAGGTAGTACAGGAATACCTGGCTACTTTAAATTAATTCAAATCTCCAGAACTTGATGAACTATATCCCAGGGTATTAAAAGAACTGGCAGAAGTAATCTCAGAACCCCTTGTGTAAGGAACCTCAAAGGACTCGAAACAAAGGAACTGAATTCAGTACGTTTATTTCATAAACTTCAATGATCGCAATACACGGGATGCGGATTCTGACTTTCCCGGGCTTCAGGTGTCGCTTTTACGGAACCTTCAGCCACCTCCCCCAAACGTCCCAGCAGTTTTCCCACGACAGAACAGAAACAAGCTTCAAACACACAAGATAATCACAGCAAGATTAAGGCCACAACCATCCCGGGCACGAAGCCCAGAACAAGGAATGCGCCAAGGCCAGGCAGAAAGAGCAGAAACTAACCCCCACCCTTACACTCCGCCTCCTCCACGAAAGCCCCCTCTCCCCCCCAGTTTATGAGGGAAAGCCTTATGAAAAGCAGCGATCAAAGGGGGGGCGTCAATGTTTTCAACATACACCCATTGATTATGGCCCGAGGGATATCCCACCCAGGACACCAAATATTGCAAATGTTTGCGTATGTAACGAGAATCCAGAATAGCGTCGATTTCGTAGTGTTTGTGGCCATCAACGATCACCGGCGGGGGAACCTCCGTTGGGTCGTGCCAAGCATCTGAATCTGGAGCCCGCTTGAGTAAGCTAGAATGAAATGCAGGGTGAATATTACTGAGAGAATTGGGCAATTCTAACCGAGCAGTCACATCGTTGATCACCTGGGTGATCCTAAACGGGCCTATGAACTTCTTGCCTAGCTTAGAATATTTATGCACATCCCTAAGGTTTTTGGTAGACAAATAAACCCACGCCCCCACTTGCAGAGGAAAATCCATTCTATGTTTGTCCGCTTGTCTTTTTTGGGCTTCCTGCGCTTGCGAGAGCGAGGAAGAAACGGATTTCCAGCCTTCAGCTAGAGACCGGATCCAGTCACCAAAGTCAGGGGGTTGGAGCGCATGATCGGGGAGCTGGGGTAATGGGGGAAACGAACGACCCGAGACCACTTCAAATGGAGTTTTATTGGTGCTGCTGTGAACCGCGTTGTTGTAGGCATACTCGGCGAAGGGAAGAAGCTCCGTCCAGTTATCCTGATGATAGTTGGTGTAGCAACGTAGGTACTGCTCAAGCGTTCTGTTGGTCCGTTCGGTCTGGCCGTCACTTTGCACGTGGTACGGGGCAGCCACAGCCGAGGCCGTTCCCAACAACTCCAGGAACACTTTCCAAAACTTAGATATGAACTGTGGGCCCCTGTCGGAGATCACTCTCTCCGGCGATGAATGCAAACGATAGATATGTTGAATAAACAATTTGGCCAATTTAGGCGCCGAGGGAATGGTGGAACACGGAACGAAGTGCGCCTGTTTGGAAAAGAGGTCCACTACTACCCAAAGTACTGTATTACCATGGCTTTCGGGGAGATCTGTGATGAAATCCATGGAAATCACTTGCCACGGCCGAGCCACCGGGGGGATGGGGCGTAGTAATCTGTGCGGCTTACCAGGAATGGCCTTAGCCTCTGCGCACGTCGGACACCCTTTTATGTATGCCTCAATGTCCTTGCGCATGGTGCGCCACCAAAACTGCCTCCTAAGTAGGTGAAGCGTTTTCAAAAATCCAAGGTGTCCCGCTTGTCGGGCGTCATGACCAGCCAGTAGAACCTGCTTACGTAAGGCCAGTGGGACGTACCAGCAGTCACCCCGTCTCCACACTCCCCCTTGCAACTGCAGGAGGGGGTCAGATTCCTCTTTTGGAACCTCCTGTCGTCCCGCCTCCTCCAGGTGACGTAGAAACGGGGATACAACGTCCGGGACCTTCATGGGGGAATGTTTCGGGGGCGTGACTGTCTGGGATCGGGTTACCGCCAACCCCAATTCAGAAGGTGTGAGAATAGTACGAGGCATGGCGCGTAAGGAAGTGTCCGTCCCCCTGGGGAGGCGGGACAGGGCGTCAGCTAATTTGTTACTATTACCAGAGAAAAAATGGACAGTGAAGTTGAATCTGGAGAAAAAATCCGCCCATCTCAATTGTTTGGCCGACATTTTGAGTGGAGTAGACAAAGCTGCCAAGTTTTTATGATCCGACCAGACTTGGAACGGGCGCGCGGCGCCTTCCAGCCAATGCCGCCACGTAGACAAAGCCTCCTTAATGGCTGCAGTTTCTTTATCCCCAACCGTCCAGTTGAGTTCAGGGCCGGACAGTTTTTTCGATAAATAAGCACACGGTACGAGTTTGTTATCTTTATTTTTCTGCAAGAGTGCTGCTCCTAGGGCTTTATCCGAAGCATCGACATGGACGATGAAAGGCAAAGTGGGATCTGGGTGTTTCAAAATGGGTTCGGTAGTGAAAGCTGTCTTAAGAGCCTGAAACGATTTTTGACACTCAGGGGACCAGGAAAGGGGAGCCCCGGGTTTCGATGCCTGGGGCCCCTTTCCTTTGGTACGCAGTAAGTCTGTGAGTGGTAGAGCAAGCTTAGCAAATTGGGGGATAAAATCTCGATAAAAGTTCGCAAAACCTAGAAACGATTGAAGTTCCTTACGGGTGGTGGGTATTGGCCAATTCACTACAGCTGCAACTTTTGCCGGGTCCATCTCCAGGCCCTCTGGAGAGATCCGATACCCTAGGTAATCCATGGAGGTTTGGTGGAAGGCACATTTGGACAGTTTTGCGAAGAGTGAGTTATCGAGCAGACGTTGCAACACAGCCCTGACCAAACGTTCATGCTCTTCCATCGTTTGGGAATATATTAGAACGTCATCCAAATACACCACCACCCCTTTAAACAGAAAATCTTGTAGAACGTCATTGATAAGTGACATGAAAGCCCCTGGGGTGCCGGATAATCCGAATGGCATTACAAGATATTCATACTGGCCAAATTTGGTATTAAACGCTGTTAAATGCTCGAAACCCTCAGCAATTCGTACTCGGTAATAAGCCTCCCTCAGATCCAGTTTGGTAAAAATACGCCCCTTTCCCAAGGCATCGAGCAGGTCCTTGATGAGGGGCAAGGGGTATTTATTTGACAGCGAAACAGCGTTGAGACCACGATAATCACCCGCGTTGCACAGACGTGAGGGTCTCCATCTTTCTTTTTTCACAAAACAAAACGGGGGCTGTGTGGAGTGCTCTTGGTGGCTCGGCTGAATGGCAAACCGCCAGCCAGATTCTTATCGAAAGAAAGGCCCTCAAGCTCCTTCTCCTTGGTTGGGCAAATTCATCCGATATGATTCTACCTTTGGGGAGTTGTGCCCCTGGGACCAAGAGGATTTTACAGTCTGTGTCCCTATGGGGGGAGTTGGATCGCATTCCTGTTCTGCAAAAACTTTGGCTAAGTCCCAGTGCACTGAGTTTGGGAAACCTGCCCCGGCCCAAGTTCTGGGCTCAGCGCTGGCTAAAGCCACCATTGCCTGGGGCGTCCCTCGGGATCTTCTTTAGCCTCTACCGGGTGGCTCACCATCGATGCATGTGGATCCCCACAAAGGGCGATCGGTGAATCCCGGATCTAAGGCGTTGGTCCCCAGAAGCATGGTGGGTTCATGGGAGAGGAGCTCAGGGGGGCATGCCCAGCACTATGGGACAAGTTTGGCTTAACTGGAGCCAGAATGAAGCTTCACCGTCTTTCCCAGAAAGTGTTCAGCACATCGCATGAGAAGCACTGATTGGGTCTTCAGAAGCGTGGCCGGACCGTCGGGTTGCCCAACGGGCTGCCATCCATTTGAGTAAAGGGAATCTGGTTTGGCTAATGCTATAATGCTTCGAAGCCCTTCTAGTTGTTCTCAGCCACCTGAGGACTTCATAAAGGCAGTGGGAGCAACCGGAATCTACGAGAGCCTTCGTGCCAGAATATGGGTGTGCTTGGAGGTATTGGTTAGCGTGGTCATATTAAGCTATGGGGGCTCCCCTTCACCTTCCACCGCGATCTGGCGCCTGGAAACTCTTCCGTGGGACCTGACGAAAGGCTCACCCCTTCAGGTTCAGTGTCATCGGTCTCCCCGGGCTCATCATCATAGGTGGTTTGCGCAGCTCCTTGGGGCCCCTGAGGACCTGTCTTGCGAGGAGTTCGTGCCGTTGACTTGCGGGGAGCGGGGACAGGCGCCTTTTGTTTTTTCGGGCAGTTGGCCGCCATGTGGCCCGGGCCCCCACAGTATAGACATAACCCGAGGCGGCGGCAGCGCTCAGAGGTGGATTCGGCTGCCAGCAGTCCTGCACTCGCCTTCTTCGGTGGGACGGTGACCGTCGTTGCCGGTTTGGCAGGAGGTTTGGCCGGAGCGGTTTTCCCTGTCTTAGATCGATTAAGACGGGCCGCAATAAGGTTGCCGGTTGTAATCCACTCCGCAATGGTCTGGGGTTCACGCACCATGCATGCCCAGGTGCAGATTTCCTCCTCGACAGCGTCGTGGAAGTATTCACACTTCATGCGTTCGGGCCAGTCCGGGAGCTTGCTCGCGGCCAACCGGAATTCTCGGGCGAACTCTGCAAAGGTTTTATTTCCCTGCTTGAGAGTTTTAACAGTCTTGATGGCTTTGTTCACCTCTTCCGGATCTTGAAAACGGAGTCGCAACCCTTGAAGTAAAGCCACCATGGTTTGAAGTTCAGGGGCCCCTGCTACTTCATGCAATTCCACAAACCATTCCGCCGCATCTCCATCCAACACGGACCCGATGTCACGCACCTTCTCGGCTTCGGACCTATAAAGATCATCAAACTCAAGCATGTGTGCGTCGAGTTGTAGGATGAAATATGGCAATCTCGAAGCTGTCCCCATCAAAACGCTGCAGGAATGTGAGAGGCGAGGGTAACCCCTACTGCCTCGCGGAACTGGGGCCGGAGCTTGTGCAGGCGGTGGTTGCGCCCCTGGACCGGGGGCTGGAGGTTGCAGCACCGAGCAGGACTCTCTATGGCGCTGGGAGTAGGGGAGCGATGCCGCAATATCCGGGCGATAGGTCAGTGAGTCGTCGCTTCCACCGGTGCTGCAGGTAAGAGCCACTGGTGGCGCTTCGAGATCTTCTCCGAGCTGCCGCCTCTCCTTGCAGCCAACTCCCTCTCACAACGTGTGAAGAGCCCTCCCCGCTCACGCTTGCAGTCTATCCCATTCTTCTACTGCTTGCAGTTCGCCTACCGACCTACTCCTGGTTTTCCAGCTGCCTTTAAAGGCATTCAAGGCGTTGGCGCCTGGAGCCTCCCGAGTCGGGAGTGTTCTAGGACTCGGTCACGGGAAGTGAGGTTTTTGAGGAACTGGTCTCTTAGGACATCCTTCTCTCATGAAAGTTCCACTTCCACGGCTCGGCGCTGCTGTTCACGTTCTTGTTCTAAGGCTTCACGCTCTTTCTCGAGAGCCATCGTCGCTCCTGCTCCCCAGTCCCGCTTTGGTTCTCTCGAGAGCCTCCATCTGTTCCCAAAGATCCAAACCAGGGGACGCCGTGCATCCGTGGCCGGTCAGGGCGGTAGCCCCTATCAACGTCTCAGAGCTGGAGGCGCAGGCACCATCAAGGGGCGGGGGGGCTGCTTCTTCGAGATCCGATAAAGTCTGGAGATTAAGTCGCGGTATCGGAGCATCTTCTGCGAACGTGGAGCCTGGAGTCTGGAAGTTTTAGGGTAACTCCCCAACACTTCCTCCTCAGAGTCCTGGGTCATTGGGGTCGAGCCTTCGGGCGCGCTGCGGTACTCTGCCAGCGATCTTCGGGAGGGGGACCCTCGAGGTATTGACCCAGGAATCTTTGCCAGGACTCTTCCTGTGTCCCTGTGGATGGTTGATAATCCCTGGGGATTTCCTCTCCTCAACCCGTCGCGTGATCAACTCAGTTCTGTAATCCATATGCTGGCTGGTGGTGAACAATCTGTTGCCCCAGGGTAGCTGGATCCATCGACTATTCCGGCCTACCAGGATCGTATTAGAAAGCCTGATCGCGATCTTCCAGGCGGCCGGGCCAAAACCGGTGGCTTGCCGAGCCATCAGGGGCTTCTTCCACTTGCTCATGCTGCAGTTGGAGGAAGGCTAGCTCACCGCTGAGCCGAGGCTTAGAGAGGGTCTCACCAGGAGACGGGTTCCGCTGGCTCCTCCAGAGAGCACCGCTATGGAAGGGAAGGCATATGGAGCCCTCTTTGGGGGCTAGCCTACAGTCTTGTCGCCTTCCAAAGAATTAATGACGAAGCTCCTCGGTGTTCAATCCCTGCATGTCGTTGGGCATCAGGGATCCACAAAACGGATGGACAATGGTAGCGACCCAAAATCAATCCGAAGATAGAAAAGAGAGAATCCGCATAATGTAAGGAACCTCAAAGGACTCGAAACAAAGGAACTGAATTCAGTACGTTTATTTCATAAACTTCAATGATCGCAATACACGGGATGCGGATTCTGACTTTCCCGGGCTTCAGGTGTCGCTTTTACGGACCCTTCAGCCACCTCCCCCAAACGTCCCAGCAGTTTTCCCACGACAGAACAGAAACAAGCTTCAAACACACAAGATAATCACAGCAAGATTAAGGCCACAACCATCCCGGGCACGAAGCCCAGAACGAGGAATGCGCCAAGGCCAGGCAGAAAGAGCAGAAACTAACCCCCACCCTTACTGTAAGGAATTCCATAGAAGCAGAAATAAAAGGCTCTTTGGTGTAAAAGACCGTTTATTCAGACATCTTAGAAAGCTCAAGTACACGCAGTGGCAGGAATAAGATCTCCCGCCAGAAACACAGGTTATAACTCTGTCCATCCCATCCCCCCTCCCGGATTCCCATGGGAACGGAGGTCTCATCTCCCTCGCAGAGATAAGGTCTCCGCCGGAGAAGCTGGCCCATCGCCCGGGCTGTGGAATGCAGTCAAGGCCAGGCGGCTGCCCCTCTCGTCAACACCATTGAATCCTTTACACTCTGCCTCCCTTAAAGAAAACCCCTCCCCCCCAGGTTTGTGCGGAAAGGCGCGGTGGAAAGCAGAAATAAGGGCGGGGGCGTCAATATTTTCGGAATAAACCCATTGATTATACCCAGAGGAATACCCCACCCAAGAGACTAAATATTGTAAGCGTTTGCGATTAAAGCGAGAGTCCAGGATGGCGTCAATTTCGTAATGCTTGTGGCCATCAATAATAGTCGGTGGGGGCCTCTCCGGTGGTCGTACAGGCATCGGAAACGGGAGCCTCCTTGAGTAAACTGGAATGGAAGACAGGATGAATGTTACTAAGAGAGTTAGGCAAATCCAATCGGGCAGTGACATCATTAATCACTTTAAGTAATCTGAAAAAGGTCCCACGTAATCTTTGCCTAGTTTAGGAAAGAAAAATTTACCGGCGACGCCTCTGGAGATTTTGGTGGTAGACAAATACACCCAGGTTTGCTACCCTACACGCAGAGGGAAATCCGAAGCGGTACTTATCCGCTTGCAGCTTTTGGGAGTCTTTAGCCTGTTGTAAGGCAGTCTGGACCGCATTTCCACCCCTCGGCCAGAGATGAAATCCCATTGTTGAAACTCTTGAGGGATCCAATGCTTCCGCTGAGGTAGTTGCGGCGTAACGGTGGGATTAGCGGGAAGCGACTTGACAGACACACAATTTCAAAGGGGGTTTTTTTGTACTCGCTATGAACCGCATTGTTATAGGCGTACTCCGCAAACGTGAACGTGAGCCTCGCGACCACCATTGCTCCTGGTGGTAGTTGGTGTAACAACGTGAAATACTGCTCTTAGGGTTCTGTCTGCCTTCACTCCACTCACCGCCTACTTTGAACGCGGTAGGGCGGTAATACCGTGCCGGGGCGGCCCCTACAACAACAACCTCTAGAAAAGCTTCTTCCAGAACTTTGAAATGAATTGGGGTCATGGTCGGAGCAATCTCACCTTTAACGGGCGGAGTGTAGACGGTAAACATGCTGGAATGCAACAGACGAGCTAACTTAGGAGCCGGAGGGGATGGAAGCACATAAGGAATAAAATGGGCTTGTTTACGAAAATAAGTCCACCACCACCCTAACAAGACCAGGTTGCCATGACTTTCTGGCAAATCTGTAATAAAATCCATGGAGATGACTTCCCAGGGGCGGGAGGCCACCGAGAGAGGTTTCAACAGACCATGGGCTTTCCCGGAACGGTCTTGGCTTCTGCACAAACAGAGCAACCTTTAATATACCGCCTCAATGTTCCTTATGACGCTAGCGCCACCTCAGAAATCTCGGACGGCAAGCGGCCAAAATGCAGAGTTTTTAGGAAAGCCAAAATGTCCAGCCGAAGCGGGCATCATGGCAGGCTTCGAGAACTCTGGCTTGGCGGAGGGAGGGAGGCATCGTGACAACAATCCCCCCCGGGCCACCAAACACCATTCTCCAAACGCTAACTGGGGAGTCGCCCGGCCGAGGCTCGCGTCGCTTCGCCTCCCTCGAAGTTCCCCCCGGTGAGGGAAAGGAGAGGAGACCAGGCTGGGAATGGGCGAGAAGGAGGAGTGGATGTCTGAGGATCGGGTGACAGCCAGCCCCTAATTGGGAGGGAGAGAACAGCTGACGCCGAATGTCCCGTGAAGCTGGCTCCACCCCCCTCCCCGGGTAGGCGCTGGAGAGCCGCATCAGCCAGTTTATTGGTTTCTTCCGGGGAAAAAATGGACCGTGAAAGATGAAACGAAAAAAGAAATCGGGCTCCAACGAAGTTGCTTCGCCGGACATCTTGAGGGGGGGGTGGAGAGGGCGCCAAGTTCTTGGTGGAGATCCCACCAAACTTGAAAGGGGTAAGTTTAGCCCTCCAGAAGTGGCGCCAAGTGGGAGAGTGCTACTTTAATGGCCGCGAGTCTCTTTAATCCCCCCACAAGTCCAGTTGAGTTCCAGCACCGGAGAATTTCTTTGATAAATAAGTTAATTACCGGAACCAGCCTATCATCTTTATTTCCTTTTCTTCAGCAATAGGGCTGCCTCCTAAGCGCTTTGTCCGGAGGCATCCACGTGGAACCACAAACGGGAGATCTGGGGTCAGGGTGCTTTAGGGATAGGTTCGGGTGGTAAAAGCAGATTTTAAAAGCTGGAAAAGGCTGGTCTGACATTCTTCAGACCAGGAAGCGGGGGGGCCCCGGGCTTGGCGGATACAGTGTAAGATCTTTACCCTTAGTGCTGCAAGAGGTCTCGTGAGAGGGATGAGTCAGTTCCAGCTGTGTAATTGGGGTATAAAGTCACCGTATAGAAATTGAAGGCGAAAACCTAGAAAAAGATTGGAGTTCTTTTCGGTTGGTGGGGCCGCCATTGGAGGACCAAGTGATCAATCTTAGCAGGATCCATTTTAGGCCCTCGGGCGAAAGATTCGTAACCCAAATAGTCAATAGAGGTTTGGTGGAAACAGCACTTGGAAAGTTTGCTAAAGAGAGGAGTTGTGCTGAGCAAGCCGCTTTCAATACTTCCCAACCAATGCTTCATGCTCTTCCATGGTTTGTGAATAAATTAAAAACGCCATCTACCCGTGCGCTATTCACCACTACTCCCCTTTTGTACACAATAAATCATGGAGAATCTTCGCTGATAAGGGCCATAAAAGCTCCGGGGTCCCCACTTAACCCGCCAATGGCATTATTGGCATTCAAACTGTCCAAAACTTTGTGTTAAATGCAGTCAAGTGTTCATAGCCTTCAGCAATTCTGACCTCCCTGTAGTAAGCTTCTCTCAAGTCCAAACTTAGTAGAAGATGCGTCCCAGTTGCCCAATGCGCCTTAAAAGGTCCTTGATCAAAGGCAAAGCGGTATTTATTGACAGGGAGACTGCATTGAGACCTCGGTAATCTGCACCGCAGAGCCGAAAAGACCCATCTTTTCTTTTTTTTACGCTAAAACAATACAGGAGCAGCATGTGTGTGTTTGGTAGCTCCGGCCAGCATGAACCCGCTGAAATGCTTATAGGTTCTTGTTCTAAGAAGGCACGGGTTCCTTCTCCTCATTGGGACTCTCATACGGCAGACTTTACCTTCAGGCAGTTGCTCCTGGCTGTATTTACTTATTACCTGCAAGTCAGTGTCTCTATGGGTGGCAACTGATCGTGATTCTTGCTCCTGGAAATACTCTGGCTAGATCTTTGCACGCCGGTGGGATGCCGCAGAATCGAGCAATCGCTGATGAAGCTCGGGGTGTGTCAGGAGAAGTCGAAGTTTTCCCCCCAATTCATGTGTTCCCCGCAGAGGAGGGTCAGTGAATTCCAAGATCCTTTCTTTCCAAAGGAATTTTGGTTCATGTAACAACAACCATGGCATGCCCAGAACTATGGAGTGTTTAGGTCACTGGCTGCCAGAATAAAATCTAATTTTCTCCCAATGGTCGCGATGGAGGAGAACCGGCTATGCGTTTTGAACTGGGCCTGTCCTTCGCCCCGAGAGGACTGCCGGCCCATTTGGGGTGAAAGGTATGGGCTTTCAGCCAGGGGATTTGGTTCTAGACTCTTAGCTCCTCCGCCTTTACCTGGGTCAAATGCATTAAACAATGGGAGCAGCCAGGAATCCACAAGGGGCTGAGGCTATAATAATGAAAGTATGCTTTAGCGGGGTTGGCCAGAAACGCTTGGATTGTAATGGGAGCTTGCCTTCACTCACCTGCTGCCTGGAGTCGCAACCCATGTCCATTGGGGCTGAAGAAAGGCAAACCGCTGCTTCCTCCTCCGGGTCAGCTTCGATGACTGCTTTAGACGAAGGTCGTTGGGGGCGGCCCTGATTTGGCGGGTGAAGCTAAGCAGATGGGGTGCGCGCTGCCGGAGTGGTTGGCTTCTGCTTTTTCGGCAGCTGGCGGCTAGATGACCGGACTCTCCGCAGTAAAGACACAATCCCAGCCACATACGGCGCTCGGAGGTGGTCTCGAAGCGGCTGGGCTTGGCTTGGTGGACGCAGTGGCCGGCTTCGGGCGCGGTATGCGGCCTCCGGCATCGGAAGCGCATTCCAATAGACGCTTCACTCTGGGGATCCCAAATGCAATCTCAATCAGCAATAGTGCGGGGACCCGGAATTAAAAACACCGCTTCACGCAGCTTCTGCCGCCCGACAGCATCCGAGAAGTATTCGCGATTTCATGCGCCAGGCCACTCAGGAGGGAGTTCTACCCAGCAGCCAGCATCTTAAATTCACAGGCAAATTCTGCAAACTGAAGGTCGGTTGCCTTGCTGGAATAGCTTTGATGGTGCGGATAGCTTCATTTTTCGCACCTGGATCTTGGAAGCGAGCCCCTCAAGGCTTCTTGGAGGAACAAGCGGGCACCGGGTAAGAAAGCATCTTCATCTTGCAGGTTCAAAAGAGTCACAAACCAGTGTCAGGCTGCTGTCCCCCATCCAGGACTGAGCCGATGTCCCGTATTTTTTCGCGCTCAGACCGGCATAAATCATCATAGTCCTCCATGTGCGCATCGAAGGTGCAAGATGAAGCGCAGGGAGGTTTAAAGCGGTCCCATCAAAACGGGCGTGCGCTGGAGGTCTGCAGTAACCCCTCTCCATGCAGTTCTTGGCGCCCGTGAGGGTGGCGGTTGTGCAGGTTGAGCGGGTTGAGGTAGCGGTTGCGCTGGGGGGGGGCCGAATCGCGGAGGTATCAACGCCGGTGCCGCAGGTGAGGCGGGATGCCGGTCCTTGGAAGGTGGTTGGACTCCAGCAGCGCCGCCCCTCTGGCGCCGGGCTGCACCCGTGACAGCCGAGACTCCAACTTGGGCTGTCCCAGGCTTCCACCGCCGCTTCTTCAGTTCCCTCTCCAAGGCAGCCGGCTCACGAACCGGCGAGTCAATGCATCCTGGTGCGCATGCAAAGCTGCTGCCTCTCGTTCCAATTTAGTCAGTTTCCGTCCCGTTGAACAGCTGCAGTAAGTTCACTTTGTGTACGCAAGGCCCGTGGGACACTTTCGTAAGGGACGCCAGTTCAGTTTGGAGTGTTCCCCAGGACTTTATCATGGACTGATAGATTCTGCGCGATAATAAGTCGCTGGAGCTTCTTTGGCACGGGTCCACCTGAAGTTGGACTTCTTTGCGCCAAGCCGCTCTCCGGTCTCTCTGCAGGTTTTCACGCTCTTGCTGCAGCTGTTCCCGTTCGCCTTCCCATAGCTGGCGCTCACGGCTCCATGCTTCTTGGGTATCTCGCAGTCGGCCCACTTCCTCCTCCCAGCTCTCTTTCGAGCGGGAGAGGGAACAGATCCGGCTGGGAGTGGCAGGCTTTCTCCCGACTCCTCGCCGTCTGGACGCGAGGCATCGTGCTCCACCGGTAAGCTCCACGGGTATCTCAGGTGCAGCCGCTGGTCCGGGATCAGGGGGGTCCGATCGGAAGACGGTACGGATACCCCTCCCAATCCCTGGTATAGTCCCAGTGTCACCGGGTGGTCTTCGGACGGGTCCCCAGTGCTGTGCCAATGGTAATTTTTTGGGAGCATCACCAAAATAATGCAGTCCAGGAATCGCTCAATGGACTCCTGCTGCCGCATGAAAGGTGGTCACGTCCGTCTCCTCCGCGACAGGTTGCATCTGAGAGGTTTGTAATCCATAACAAAACGGGTAGATATCCGGGATCCACAGGCGCTCGATCCATAGACAGCGCCCCAAACGACGCAGGTAAGTCCCCATGGTCGGCTTCACGTCCCTCGCTCCAGCGGAGTAAAGGAAGACTCGTGCTTGATATCGAGGACGGGAAAGAGTCACTCTTCAGCTAGACCCGCTCTCCTACCGATTCAAGATCCAGAAGGGAAAGGTCGGAGCCCTCGTTGGGGGCTACCGCGACCTTCCCCAGAAACATCCAACCTCTCCGCATGCCGAAAGGCACCAGAGGTCCACTGGACCAGTAATATAGAGGACACCAGGATCTCGCCGCCACAATGTACGGCGAAATTCCATAGAAACAGCGCCCAGTGCAAAAGACCGCTGGTTCTGACATCTTAGAAAGCTCAAGTGCACGCAGTGGCATACTTTGGAATAAGTAAACATCTCCTACTGTTTACAGGTTATAACTCTGTTCATCCCATCCCCCCTCCCGGATTCTACGGGAATGGAGGTCTCATCTCCCTCGTGAGATAAGGTCGGCCGGAGAAGCTAGTCTATCGCCTGGGCTAGAATGCAGTCATAGCCAGGCGGCTGCCCCTCTCATTAACACCATTGAATCCTTTACACTAGTGGGAATCAAACCCGGTTCTCAGATTCCAAGCACCTGCTCTTAACCACTACACCACGCTGGCTCCAGACAGTTCTTGTAAACCAGAAGTGATTCTTTTCTCTCAAGGCCCCAGCTGGGTTAACATCGCGGCGTCTTACTAGAACCTCTTTTCTGAGCTGTCTTACAGATAACCACAAAATGTTTTTTTTTACAAAGGAAGTTAACTTACAGATGTTCCAGTTGCACAGTGGCAGATAGGAAGGCGCTCTAAAGGGTGATCACTGCACAGAGGATTATTGGCTGCCCTCTCCCTCCTTGGAAGAACTCTATAATTCCCAGAAGCCTAAAGCCCAAAATATTCTGAGAGACCCGTTTCATCAGCACACTCTCTTTTCAGACTGTTACCATCCACGACAGACGACACAGGTCTATCAAAACTAGGACAAAGGCTTAGAGACGGCTTCTACTCTAGAGCTGTGGCGATGCTGAACTCCGCGGCCGATGTTGATGTGTTTTAGCAGGGGCTGTGTAGGGATGGGAGGCGGAGGAAGGGGGGAAGGGAGGATGGGGGTGTGAGTCTGAAATTGTGTGTGCATCGAGGAATGCTGCTGTAAATTTAGATTTGTCGTGCACAATGACAATAAAATGCTTATGCTTATGCTTGTATGTGAGACTGCGTTGTAACCCGAGCTTGGCAGCCATGTAAAGACGATTCTGTCAAGCGAGGGTGATGAGAAAGCAGACCGGATTCCTCGACAAAAGCGAGTTCATCAAAGGTTAATTTCACAGAGGCCAGTGAGTCGCGGACCACCTTACAATTCATACTTTAGATTTTAGCGGCCCAGGTGTTCAGAGGGAACTGTAATCACAGAACCGCTTTACGCTGTTATTCTGTTCTGAGATGCTGGCTCTATGAAATGAGCAATTGCTGGGAAGGATGTGTGTGTAGAAATATATATAAAATACCCCACCCATTGTGCTTATTATGTGTCCCTGCAGATGCAATGTGATGGATAGAAAGAAGAGTTTGGTTGCCACCCCACCTTTCTGTCCTGTAAGGGAGACTCAAAGGTGGCCTAAAGCTCCTTTCCTTCCTTTCCCTATAACAAACACTCTGTGAGGAGTAGATGGGGCTGAGAGAGTTCAGAGAACTGTGACTAGTCCAAAGGTCACTCAGCTTGAAGAGATGCAGTCTTGGAAACACATCTGGGCCACCAGATAAGCCTCCCCACTTTCTTCATTATCCATAGAGAGACAGGTGGCTTGTGTTACCCGAACGGCTTTTTTCCATCTTCGCCAAGCACGGCGGCTGGCCCCCTATCTCTCCCAGGTCGACCTGGCCACAGTGATCCATGCCACGGTCACCTCCAGGCTGGACTACTGCAACTCGCTCTACGCGGGCCTTCCCTTGCGACTGATCCAGAAGTTAAAGCTGGTCCAGAATGCAGCGGCCCGGCTTTTGACAGGTGGTTCTTTTAGAGATCATATTACCCCTGTGCTGTACCGTCTGCACTGGCTCCCAGTGGGACTCCGGATCGTCTCTCAAGGTGTTGGTGTTAACCTTTAAGGCCCTCAGCCGCTTGGGGCCTTCTATACCCCACGAGACCGCTCTGACCCTGGCTGGCCCAGCCAGCCCTGGCGTTCTGCAGAGGCCACTTGAGCTGCAGTCCCTCGCCCCCCCATCGATACGGCTGGCCTCTACCCGGGCCAGGGCCTTTACAGCCCTGGCCCCGGCCCTGCAGGAATGCTTTACCATATGCTGTCCAGGGCCCTGGCGGACCCAGGTGAGTTCCGCAGGGCCTGTAAGACCGAGCACCCACTGGGCCTCAGGGGATGCCAGCCTCTTAGATCAAGGGCCTGCCCCCCCTGGAGCCCCCACGACAGTTTTACCATCTTCAACATTGCCTGATCGCTGATACCATCCATTTTTGGGCAATGCTGGCCCTCCTGGCCTTTGGGTTGGGCACCATCTGTGCATGCCTCTGGGCATGTATT